>NC_037668.1:123839205-124519716 GCF_003255815.1 Theropithecus gelada | reverse complement strand
ACAGAGCGAGACTCTGTCACAAAAAAAAAAAAAAAAAAAAAAAAGAAACAAACAAATAAACAAATAAAAACCTGGCAGAGACACAGCAGAAAAAGAAAGAAAATTTTAGGTTAATATCATTGATGAATATCAATGCAAAAATCCTCAACAAAATACTGGTAAGCCAAATCTAGTAGTGCATCAAAAAGCTTATCCACCACAATCAAGTAGGCTTTATCCCTGGGATGCAAGGTTGGTTCAACCTATACAAATCAATAAATGTGATTCATCATATAAACAGAACTAAGAACAAAAATCACATGATCATCTCCATAGATACAGAAAAAAAATTTTTATATAAAATGTCATGTTATAAACTCTCAATAAACTAGGCATTAAAGAAACATAACTCAAAACAATAAGAGCTATATATGACAAACCCACATCCAACATTATATTGAATGGGCAAAAGTTGGCAGAATTCTCCTTGAAGACTGGCACAAGATAAGGATGCCCTCTTCTACCACTCCTATTCAACATAGTATTGGAAGCCCTGGCCAGGGGAATCAGGCAAGAGAAAGAAATAAAGGGAATCCAAATAAGAAGAGAGAAACTTAAATTATCCCTCTTTGCAGACAATATGAGTTTCTATCTAGAAAACCTCACAGTCTCAGCCCAAAAGCTCCTTAATCTGATACACAACTTCAACAAAATCTCAGAATACAAACTCAATGTGCAGAAATCAGTAGCATTTCTATATATCAAGAGCCATCAAGCTGAGAGCTAAATCAGGAATGTAATTCCATTCACAATTGCCATAAAAAATACTTAGGAATACAGCTAATTAGGAGGTAAACAATCTCTACAATGAGAGCTACAAAACACTGCTCAAAGAAATCAGAGATGACACAAACAAATGCAAAAACTTCCATGCTCATGGTTAGGAAGAATCAATATTGTTAATATGGCCATAGCACCCAAATCAATGTATAAATTCAATGCTATTTCTATTAAACTACCATTGTAATTATTCACAGAACTAAAACCAACCAAAGAAACAAAAAGAAAAAAAAAACCTATTTTAAAATTCATATGAAATGAAAAAAGAGCCTGAATACCCAAGGCAATCCTAAGCAAAAAGAACAAAGCTGGAGGCATCACACTAACTGACTTCAAATTATATTACAGGGCTACAGTAATGAAAACAGCATGGTACCTGTACAAAAACAGACACATAATAGAGAATTGAACAGAATAGAGAACCCAGAAATAAGGCCACATGCTTAGAACTATCTGATCCTTGACATACCTGACAAAAAACAAGCAATGGGGAAAGAATCCCTATTCAATAAATGGAGCTGGGATAACTGACTAGCCATAGGCAAATGATTGAAACTTGACCCCTTTCTTACACCATATACGAAAATTAACTCAAGATGAATCAAAGACTTAAATGTAGAACCCAAAATTAAAACAAACAAACAAACAAAAAAACCCTGGAAGATAACCTAGGCAATACTATTTAGCATATAGGCACAGGTAAGCATTTCATGATGAAGACACCAAAAGCAATTGCAACAAAAGCAAAAATTGATGAATGAATCTAATCGAACTAAAGAGCTTCTGCCCAGCAAAAGAAACTATAAACAGAATAAAAAGACAGTCAACAAAATGGGAAAAATTTTTTGCAAACTATGCATCTGACGAAAGTGTAACATCAAGCATCTATAAGGAAATGAAATCTACAAGATAAAAACAAGTGATCCTATTAAAAAGTAGGCAAAAGACATGAACAGACACTTTTCAAAAGAAGACATACATGTGACCAACAATCATATGAAAAAATCTCAACATCACTGATCACTGGAGAAATGCAAATAAAAACCACAATGAGATACCATCTCACACCAGTCAGAATGGCTACTATTAAAAAGTCAAAAAATAGCAGATGCTGGAGAGGTTGTGGAGAAAAAGGAATGCTTATATACTTTTGGTGGGAGTGTAAATTAGTTACACCACTGGAAGATAGTGTGATGATTCTTCAAAGACCTAGACAGAAATACCATTTGACCCAACAATCCCATTACTGGGTATATACCCAAAGGAATGTAAATCATTCTATTATAAAGACACATGCATGCATATGTTCATTGCAGCACTATTCAGAATATCAAAGACATAGAATCAACCTGAATGCCCTTCAATGATAGACTGGATAATGAAAATGTGACATATATACACCATGCTTACTATGCAGCCATAAAAACGAATGAGACCATGTTCTTTGAGGGGACACAGATGGAGCTGGAGGCTGTTATACTTAGCAAACTAATGCAGGAACAGAAAACCAAATACCACATGTTGTCACTTATAAGTGGGAGCTAAATCATAAGAACACATGAACACATAGAGGGAAACAACACACTAGGGCCTAACAGAGGATGGAGGGTGAGAGGAGGGAGAGGACAGGAAAAATAACTGATGAGTGATAGCCTTAGTACCTAGGTGATGAAATAATCTGTACAACAAACCCTGATAACACTAGTTTACCTATGTAGCAAACCTGCACAGGCACCCCTCAACTTAAAACAAAAGTTAAAAAAATCAGAAAAAGATGCATCCCTTTTGTTTTTTATTCCTAATTGACTCCCATATCGTATAGTCCCAGCCCACTTAGACTGGCTTCTATATTTACAACACAAAATTCTGCCATCAATACTGCCCATGCTTTCTTGATTAAAATCTTCCCATTGACACTTGAAAACAACTCGGTCACAATGTAGATTTGATCCACATAACATTTCAATACCAGTGTTTCTGAATATAGAGTAGTTCTTTTGTTTGGATGCTTACCTGCCAAACCCACATTTACATGCTCGAGTTTGCTTTAAAACCTCCTATTATTTGTTTTACTTTTCTGCAAACCTCAGAACTATTATTTAGAGACTAAACAACTATAATTAAAGAAAGGCTTTCAAACAGTTTTCCAGTTTCATTATTGGAAATGTGTGTGACAAGTCTCTAGCATCAGCAATAGTGAAACCAATGTTAGAGATGAACTTGTCAGGCCACCAACGAGGTGGGAAAAGGAAGACACCTTGGTTAGTTGTATATTTGTACTAAACATGGAAAACATTCATGAACACTAACCAACATCATTTCTAATTACTGTTGTGATTAGTATCAAAGAACCAGGTCCCAGGAGGCTTGCTTTTCTGAAGAAAATACTGTGCCATATGTTGTGACATTTTTTTTGTAGAGTTCTCTTATGTTAGTAAGGATTTCTCTGTCCTGCAATTGTCCTTTCAAATTTTTCTTTGTTTGAAATATATTCTAAAGACGCAAAGTTTTCCGGTTGCTTAGAGTTGACCTTTTTAAAAAATAAACTGTCATTTCTTTTTTTAAAAAAAATCCCAATTTTATTCTGGAGGTGTATAAGCAAAATGTAGCTCATTTAAAGACCAAATAGAAGAAAAAAGAGAGTCTGATAGAAGCCTCAAGGCCTTTTCTCAACACGGAGTCTGCTTGTCAAACAGTGTTTCAGTAATTAATACAGTTTAGTCCTGCTGACCAAAATATTTTCTGCTGAAAAAAAAATTTGTTGTAAGTCTTTCTATTTAAATATGAGATCAAGGTTTCCGAAACATGAGGCAGCATGACTTAGTAAAAAGCATACAGTATTGGATACTAGGTCTTCTGACAACTATCTTATAGATGTTTTATCTTTTAAATAATAGACTATATATAAATAATACAGTGTCTAGTATATATTAAGTGTAAGGATTTATCATGTTATTTCTTCTAGAATATTGCTTTTATAAATATTACCCTATATAGACTTCTGAAATCAGATTCAGCATGAAAAAAGGCTTGGAAAACATCACTACCATCCTTAAAATAAGAAGGTAATATTATAAATTTATAAAATTTATAAATTTATAAAATCATATAATTATAGAGGATTGATTATTCAATAATAATAGAGGATTGATTATTCAATCCTCTATAATTCAAGGGGAAAAAAAGCTGATCAAACTGAAAATTAATTACTTTCCTTAGACCCATCAGAGACATAAAGTCACAGGGAACACTACTACCCTGAAATCTGGAAAGACATGTGAAATTAAGGTCACAAATGAAATTTGCTTACTGAGCAGAGAAACCACTGGAATCATATTTTGGTGAATTATGGAAGGCTGAGTGTGGGAAAGTATGACAGTAAGAAAGTGCTACGGGCCACAGTCTCAGGGGAGGCCTACATTTTTATAGGTTTACTCTGAAAACCCTGTCAGACCCTCATATTGAAGCTCTGAAAAAGATCTCATGACTGGCAAAGGGAGAGTTAGAGTAACCATGGTGAAATATCCCCAGCATGTTCTCCATTACAAAGACATACTTTTTAGAGAAAAAGACTTTACAGGAGCCTTATCCTACTTGAGGAAAATGCATTTCTCTTATTCCAGGCCACCACCCCTCTACCCCGACCTTAGCCTTCTTGTCTCACCTCATTAGTGAAAAGGGGGGTGGGGGGACAAAAAACCTAAGAAGCACTTGTGACAGTCACAGACCAGGGACACAGGCTAAGATTTAATCATAAGATTATCAAATGCTTTCCCTCCCCCACACTTTACCATCACACCAATGGGCTCCAGCGTAACAGTGGATTATAGATGGAAGAACTGCAAGACACAGATTATCTCTGAGAAGTACTTAGTGAAGACTGAGGTCAAGAGGGGAGACAAAAACAAGGGCATTAGATTAATTTAAAGCCTCTGGCGCCTACAGCTCTAGCCAGATTAAGACAAAATCTCACACTAAAGACATATTTACCTTAGTTCCTTTTACACTTATTTTTGTGATCATTTTTATTATTCATTTATCATGCTCAACTTTCAACAAAAATTATAAGGCATACTAAAAGGAAGATAACACAAAGTATGAAGAGAAAAAGTAAATATCTGGTTCAGGCTCAAATATGACACACATGTTGGAATTATTTAACAAGGAACTTAAAATTATTATTATTAATATATTAAAGGCTTTAATAAGAAATATACAATGTACAAAAACAAATGAGAATGAAAGCAGATAAATAAGAACTCTAAAACAGAAACTTAAGAAAATGCTAAAACTTGAAAAATGCCTTTGGTGGACTAATCAGTTGACTGAACATGGCCAAGAAATGAATTAGTGAGCTTGGATATATATCAGTAGAACTTTTCCAAACTAAAATACAAAGAAAAACAGAATAGTAATAATTAAACAGAAGAGAAAAATCCAAGAACTGTAGGACAATTTCTAAAAGAATAACCTACATATCATTGGATTATCAGAGAGAGAAGAAAGAATGAAACAGAAAAATCTTTGAACTATAAAGGCACAGAACTTTCCAAAATTAGTGACAGACATCAAACTATAACACTAAGAATCTCAGATAATATGAAGCTCATAAATACCAAAAAATGACACCTGGTCACATCATATTCAAATAGCAAAAACAAACAAAAAACAAAAAACAAAAAAACAAGAAAGTGTACCTATAGACAAACAAAGAACTATTAGACCAGACTTTTATTTAGAAATCATGCATCCAAGAAGAAAGTAAAATAAAGCAAAGTGTTAGAAGAAGAATAACATCAACTTAGTATTTTATATTCAGCAAAATCATCATTCAAAAGTGAAGGAAAAATATAACTTTCACAGACAAACAAACCTGAGGGAATTTATCACCAGTAGACTATCTGGCAAGAAATTCTTCAGGTACAGAAAAATGATAGGTCAGAAACTCAGATCCACATAAAGAAAGGAGGTATTGGAGAAGGACTAAATGAAGGTAAAATATATATATATATATATTATTCTTAATTGATCTAAAAGGTTTATAATGATAATAGTAAAAGGTTTATAATGATAATAGTAACACTGTATTGGGTGATGATAGCATGTAAGTATATGAAACAAATGACAACAATATTATCAGATAAGAATTAAGAATTGGGAATATTCTGTTATAAAGTACTTGCATTGGAATAAAGTAGTATACTTTAAAAGTAGACTTAGATTAGTTAAAAACATATATTCTGCAGAGTGAAATCAAGAAGATAGCAGAATAGAACTTTCCAACTCTCTTCCCCTTGCAGTAGCATCAATTTGAACAAATATCCACGTGCAAAAATCTTTCACAAGGGCTAAGGAGTCCAGGTGAAAGACTACAGCACCTGGGTACAGCACAGAAATAGAAAAAGTCACATGGAAGAAGATAGGGACGACAGTTTCACAAGACCCACATCACCCCTCTTCTAAGTCCAGTCAGCACAGCGCGGGGAGAGATAACCTTTAGGTTGTGGGGAGGAGACTAAAATGAGCACCTGATTCACTATGGACCCCAGCACTAGGCCCACTCTGGTTAATCCCAGTGTGAAGCTCTCCCCTTTAGCACCCAACCAGTCCTATAGTTGCAAGCTGTAGGCCCACTCCTGATGTCCCAGACTCCAAGCCTGCTCCATCACCAGGCCAACTCCTGTGTTTTCAGGCTTAGGCCTCCCTCTGTGGTTTCAGGCTTTAGACCTGCCTTAGCAACAGGCCAGACCAGCCCAGGTTCCAGACCAGTCCCCAAGTCCCCAGTTTTCAGGTTTACCGTCACACCTCTGGACTCAAGTCTGCCCCTGGAGACTCAGACTCCAGTCATGCCCTAGTTCCAGGTTAGCCTTCATAGTCCCAGGTTTCAGGATAGCCTTATAAATCGAGGATCTATAAAACCCTCTGTTCTCAAGCTCCAGGCTGCCATTTGCAGCTTCAGACTTGAAGAACATCCTAGTGCTAGGTTAACTCTTGCGGACACAGACTTCAGGATGGTCCTTGCATGCATAGTGTCAGGTCTCTTCCTACTACCCTGTGGGCACAGACTTCAGGCCTGTCTGTGGGGACTGAGCGACTGGCTCACCAAGTGGACCTGGTACCAAGCAAGCTACTATGGCCTCAGGATCCAGGCCTCCTTGGCTACCGTGGCCTCAGGATTCAAATCCTTGTCCTAGGGCCACCCTTGTGGACCTAGGCACAGGCCCACCTTCCAACTGACCCAAGCACCAAGTCAGCCTATCCAAAGATTCCAGCAGCAAGCCAGCCCAAGGAACCTGCCAGGCAGCCTGCCTGAAACCTATAGATTATCTTACTGAAGGGCTTTTCCGCCAAAAGTAGTCTGTAAAGACTAGCAAAGATGTTCATTTCTTCAAATGCGCAGATGCCAACGCAAGGACACAAACATCATTAATAATCAGGGAAACATAACACTACCAAAGGAACAAAGTAAATACTGATAACCGGTTGTAAAGAAATAAAGATCTACAAAATGTTTGATATAGAATTCAAAATAATTATTTAAAAGAAGTTTAATGAGCTACAAAGGAATACAGATAGACACCAAATGAAATCAGAAAAATAATATGTGAACAAAATGAGAAATTCAACAAAGAGATAGAACTTACTAAGAACCAGACAGAAATTCTGGACACAAAGAACACAATGACTGAACTGAATTCAACAGACAGCTTCAACAGCAGACTCAATCAAGCAGTGGAAAGAATCACTGAGCCTGAGGACAGGTTATTTGAAGATACTCAGTCAGAGAAATGACAACAACAAAATGAATGAAAAAGAGTGAAGAAAGCCTATGAAACTTGTGGGACTCCAGCAAATGAACCAATATATGCATTATGGGAGTTTCAGAAGAAGCAGAGAAAGAGAAATAGGAAAAAGCAAATTTAAATAAATAATAACAGAAAACTAAAGACTGCATTAAAAAATTGTTAGAACTAATAAATAAATTCAGTAAAGCTGTAGGATAGAAAATCAACATACAAAATTTAGTGGCATTTCTATACACTAATATGTTAGTCTGTTTTCATGCTGTTGATAAAGATATACACAAGACTGGGCAATTTATAAAAGAAAGAGGTTTAATGGACTCACAGTTCCACATGACTGGGGAGGTCTCACAATCATGGTGGAAGGTGAAAAGCATGTCTCACATGGCAGCAGACAAGAGAAGAGAATGAGAGCCAAACGAAAGGGGTTTTCCCCTTATAAACCATCATGTCTCCTAGGACTTAAAAAGAAAAACAATATTGGGGAAACCAGAACCATGGAAGTGGTTCTCCCACTGGGTTCCTCCCAACATGAGGGAATTATGGGAACCTTAGTTCAAGATGAGATTTGGATGGGGTCAGAGCCAAACCATATCATTCTGCTCCTGGCCATTCCCAAATCTTATGTCCTCACCTTTTAAAACCAATTATGCCTTCCCAAGAGTCCCTCAAGTCTTAACTCATTTCAGCATTAACTCAAAAGTCCACAGTCCAAAATGTCATACAAGACAAGGCAAGTCCTTTCTACCTATGAGCCTGTAAAATCAAAAGCAAGTTAGTCACTTCTTAGATACAATGGGGATACAGGTATTGGGTAAATACAGCTGTTCCCAATGGGAGAAACTGGCCAACACAAAGGGGCTACAGGTTCCATGCAAGTCCAAAATCTAGCAGGGTAGTCCAATCTTAAAGCTCCAAAATGATCTAATTTGACTCCATGTCTCACATCTGGGTCATGCTGATGCAAGAGGTGGGTTCCCATGGTGGCTGGAAGTACTGTCCCTGTGACTTTGTGGGGTATAGCCTTCCTCCTGGCTGCTTTCATGGGCTGTCATTGAGTGTCTGAGGCTTTTCCAGGCACACAGTGCAAGCTGTCTGTGGACTTACCATTCTGGGGTCTGAAGGACAGTGGCCCTCTTCTCAGAGGTCACTGGGCAGCACCCCAGTGGGGACTTTGTGTGTGGGCACCCATCCCACGTTTCCCTTCAGCACTGCCCTAGCAGAGGTTCTCCATGAGAGCCACACCCCTGCAGCAAACTTCTGCCTGGACATCCAGGCATTTCCATACATCCTCTGAAATCTAGATGGAGTTTCCCAAACCTCAAATCTTGACTTCTGTGCCCCTGCAGGCTCAACACCACATGGAAGCTGCCAAGACTTGGGGCTTGTGCCCTCTGAAGCAATGGTCCGAGCTTTACCTTGCCCTTTTTAGTCACATCTGGAGCAGCTGGGATGCGGGGACTAGACTACACAGCAGATGGACCCTGGATCTGGCCAGTTCCTCCTAGGCCTCCAGAACTGTGATGGGAGGGGCTGCTGCAAAGGTCTCTGACATGCCCTGGAGACATTTTTTCCCCATCATTTTGGTGATTAACATTCCGTTCCTCATTATTTATGCAAATTTCTGCAGCTGGCTTGAATTTCCCTTCAGAAAATGGCATTTTCTTTTCTGTCACATTGTCAGGCTGCAAATTTTCCAAACTTTTGTGCTTTGATCCCTCTTAAAACTGAATCCCTTTAACAGCACCTGAGTCATACCTTGAATGTTTTCCTGCTGAGAAATTTCTTCTGCCAGATACCCTAAAGCATCTCTCTGAAGTTCAAAGTTCCATAAATCTCTAGGGCAGGGGCAAAATGCTGTCAGTCTCTTTGCTAAAACATAACGAGAATCACCTTTACTCTAGTTCCCAAAAAGTTCCTCATTTCCATCTGAGACAACCTCAGCCTGGATTTCGTTGTGTATATCATTATCAGCATTGTGGTCAAAGCCATTCAACAAGTCTCTAGGGAATTCCAAACTTTCCCACATTTTCATGTCTTCTTCTGAACCCTCCAAACTGTTCCAACCTTTGCCTGTTACCAAGTTCCAAAGCTGCTTCCACATTTTTGGGTATATTTTCAGCAGCACTCCATTCTACTGGCACCAATTTACTGTATTAGTTGTATTAGTCTGCTTTCATGCTGCTGATAAAGACATACCCGAGACTGGGCAATTTACAAAAGAAAGAGGTTTAATGGACTCACAGTTCCATGTGGCAGAGGAGGCCTCACAATCATGGCAAAAGGTTAAAGGCACGTCTCACATGGCAGCAGACAAAAGAATAGAATGAGAGCCAAGAGGAAGGGGCTTCCCCTTATAAAACCGTCAGCTCTCATGAGACTTACTCACTACCACGGGAAAACTATGGGGGAAATTGGCCACATGATTCAATTATCTTAAAATAATTGGGACCCAGTGTGTTCCTCCCACAACCTGAGAGAATTATGGGAGCTACAATTCAAGATGAGATTTGGTTGGGGACACAGAAAAACCATATCAACTTACAATAAACAGTGTGAAAATAAAATCAAGAAAACAATTCCATCTACAATAGCAACAAATAATATTTCAGAATAAGTTTAACCAAGAAGGTAAAAGATGTGTACATTGAAAATTATAAAACATATATGAGAGAAATTGAAGAAGACACAAATAAATGGAAAGATATCTTGTGTTCATGGATTGCAAGTATTAATGTTGTTCAAATGTTCATACTACCCAGAGCAATGTATAGAGATTCAATGCAATCCATATCAAAATTCCAATGGCATTTTTTTCACAAAAATAGAAAAAGCAATGCTAAAATTAATATAGAACCACAAAAGACCCTGAGTAGCCAAAGCAATCTTGGGCAAAAGGAACAAAGCTAGATGTATCATAATACTTACAATATTTGTACTATACTGTAGTATAGTATAACATTGTATTGCGACTTCAAATTATACTACGAAACTAAAGTAATCAAAACAGCATGGCACTGGCATAAAAATGGGCATATAGACAATGAAACAAAATAGAGCAGCTCAGAAATGAATTCATGCATTTATGGCCAATTGATCTTTGACAGAGCTGTCAAGAATATACAATGGAGAAAAGATGATCTCTTTAATAAGCAATGGGAAAATTTGTTTTCTACATGCAGAAGAATGAATTTGGACCCTTATCTCACACCATAAACAAAAAATCCACTCAAAACGAATTAAAATCTTAAACATAAAAACTGAAACTACTGGGAAAAAAATTGAGGGGAAAACTACATAACGTTGGTCTGGACAATGATGTTTTGAATATGATCCTAAAAGCAAAAATAGAGATATCTGATCATTTCCAACTAAAAACCTCTCTGCAGCAAAGGAAATAATCAACAGAATGAAGAGAAAATCTACAGAATTGGAGAAAATATTTGTAAACCATACATCTTATAAGGGGTTAATATTTAAAATACATAAGGAACAAAACAACTCAATAGTAAAAAAACAAATAATCTGATTAAAAAGTGGATGAAGGATCTGAGTAGACATTTCTCAAAAGAATACATACCAATGGCTAATAGGTGTATGATATAATTTGGATTTGTGTCCTCACCCAAATCTCATCTTACGTTCAATTATAATCCCAAGTGTTGGAGGTGGGGCCTGGTGGGAGGATTGGATTGTGGGGGTGGTTTTTCATGAATGTTTTAGCACCATTCTCTTGGTGCTGTTCTTGTGATAGTGAGTGAGTGAGTGCGTTATTGTGAGATCTGGTTGTTTAAAAGTGTGTAGCACCTCCCCACTTTGTGCTTTTTCTGAGGCTTCCCCAGAAGCTGATGCCACCTTGCTTCCTGTAGAGCCTACAGCACTGTAAGCCAATTAAACCTCTTTTCTTTACAAATTACCCAGTCTCAGGTATTTCTTTATAGTGGTGCAAGAACAGATTAATATAATATATGAAAACATCCTCAATATAACTAATCATCAGGAAAGTGCAAATTAAAACCATAATAAGATACCACTTCACACAAGTTAGAATGGCTATTAATCAAAAGACAAAAGATGACGAAAGTTGGTGAAGATGTGTAGAAAAGAAAACCCTGTACACCATTAGTGGGAATGTAAATTAGTACAGCCATTATGAAAAACAGTATGGAGGTGCCTAAAAAAATTATAAACCACAAAACTGTCATATAATTCAGCAGTCCCACTTTTGAGTATATATCCAAAGGAAATAAAATCAGTATGTTGAAGAGAAGTCTCCACTACTGTGTTCACTGCATCATTATTCACAATAGCCAAGATATGGAATCAACTTAAGTGTCCATAGATAGGTGAATGAATAAAGAAAATGGCGTACATGTATATACATATATACCTATATGTGTATATATACACATATACACATATACATGTATATATATGTACACACAAATATGTATATTCTACCACATGAAAAAATATTTACACAAGAAGTGTACCTTGTAATTACAACAACACGGATGAGCCTGGAGGATATTATGGTAAGTTAAATAAGCCAGGTATAGAAAAGCAAATACTGCATGATCTCACTTAAATCTGAAACCTAAAACAATTGAACTGAAAGAAGCAGTGTGTAGAATGATAGTTGGCAGGGGCTGGGCAGTAGGGAAAATGGGGGATGCTGGTCAAAGGGTACAAAATTTCAGATAGATAGGATGAATAAGTTCTTGAGATTGATTGCACATCACGGTGACTATAATGATACTGTACTCTACACTTAAAGTTTGCTAAGAAAGAAGAAATATTCTCACCACAAAATAAAAAAGATAATTACTTGAAGTGATGGATATGTTAATTAGCCTGATTGTTGTAATCATCTCACAATATTTTACATAGATCTGAACATTTGTTGTATGTCATTAGTACATAAAATTTTTATTTGTCAATATACATCAATACAGCTGGAAAAAATGCACATTGCAAACTCTAGGGCAATTACTATGTTTTTTTAAGTGATAGTTGATGTGCTAAGAGAGAAGATAAAATAGAACTATGTAAAATTGTTAATTAACACCAGTAAAGGCATTAAAAGATGATAAACAGAAACAAAGAATATATGCAACCATTAGAAAACAATTACAAATAAGTTAAACATTAATCCAACTCTACCAATCATCACTTTAAATGTAAGTGGTCAAAATGCACTAATTAACGATGCAGTTTGTTTGAGTGGACGAAAAAAGAATCCAACTATATTTTATCTGTAACTATACGTTGTCTACAAGAAATCCACTTTAATTATCAAGACACAGATTCAATGTAAAGGGATGGAGAAAGATAAACCATGGTAGCAATAATCAAATAATCAAATAAAAATTGGAGTATCTATATTAATTTCAGACAAGCAGACTTCAAAACAAAGGTAATTATTAGGAATAAAGAGTGGTATTACATAATGATAAAGTGATCAGTTCTCTGAGAGACAAAACAATCCTAAATAGGTAGACATCTAACAACAGAATGTCAAAATATGTGAGACAAAAATTAATCACACTGATAGGAGAAATAGCCAAATTAATTGTTATTGCTGGAGACCTCAACACTACTCTATAAGTAATTGATAGGTCAAGCATTTGCGTATTTCAGTATGGGACTTAATTGGAGTCATACAATAAGTTGCCTTTTCATACTGGCTTCTTTCACTTACAATATGCATTTAAGATTCATACGTGTCAAAAAAGAAAGAGATCATGTCCTTTGCAGGGACATGGTTGGAGCTGTATTTGACCTGAAGAGTACTATTGATCAATTTGATTTGATTGGTATTTATAGACAACTCTTTCCAACAACAATAGATTATACATTTTTCTCAAGCTCACATGCAACATTCACTAAGGTAGATAACATTCTGTATCCTAAAACACACTTTCCCAAATTTAAAAGAATCAAAATCATACAATGTATTTTCTCAGACCACAATGGAATTAAACTAGAAATGAAAATAACAGTACTAGTTAATGGTAAGAATGAAGAGCAGCAGTAACTCTCATTCATTGTTGGTAGGAATGGAAAATGATATAGCCACTTCAAAGACAATTTGGCTGTTTTTTAAAAAACGAAACATACTCTAACCACATAATCCAGCAATCACACTCCAAGGTATTTACTTAATGAATTAAAAAAATTATGTCTACATAAAAGTTTACAAAAACTTTATTTACAATATCCTCAAACTGAAAGCAACCAAGATATCTTTCAATAAGTGAATGGATAAACTGCGATTCATTAATAAAATAAAAAGTTACTAAGAAGTGAGCTATCAAGTCACAAATGACATATATAAATTTTTTAACTTTTATTTTAAGTTTATGTACATGTGCAAGTTTGTTACACAGGTAAATTTATGTGATAGGGGTTTGTCATATAGATTATTTCATCAGCAAGGTACTAAACCTCATACGCATTAGTTATTTTTCCTGATCTTCTCCTTCCCAACCTCTACCCTCCCATAGGTCCCACTGTGTGTTGTTCCCGTCTATGTGTTCTCATCATTTATCTCTCACTTATAAGTGAGTACATGTGGTATTCGGTTTTTTGTTCCTGTGTTAGGTTGCTAAGGATAATAGCCTCCAGCTCCAACCGTGGCCCTGCAGAGGACATGATCTCGTTCTTTTTTGACATGTATGAATCTTAAATGCATATTGTAAGTGAAAGAAGCCAGTATGAAAAGGCAACTTATTGTATGACTCCAATTAAGTTGCATTCTGAAAAACGCAAAACTATAGAGACAGCAAAAAAATTAGTGGTTGCAAGTGATTATTTGGTGAGAGAGAAGGGAAGGATGAATAATTAAAGCACACAGGATTTTAGAGTGGTGCAAATGCTTAGTGTGAGGAATCCACCATTACAGTATAGTGTTCTATACTGTATTAACAGTATTCTATATAGTATTATAGTATATTATAATTATACTGTACACTATTATACTATGCAGTATTATATCTGGTCAGATATTATACAATACAGAAATTATACAATATTATACAATACAATATTGTATCTGGTATAGAATATGACACTGTAATGGTGGATACCATCACACAATGCATTTGTCAAAATCCAAAGTACTTTACAGCACAAAGAGTGAACCCTAATGTATGCAAATATAAAAATGAATTTAGGAGGTTTGGGGAACCCAGGATAGAATGCAGAATGTGATAACAACCTAATTGTATTCTGAACATATGAAACAACTTTATTGAAGGGAGTGGGGGAAAGGGTGCCTACCTAAGTAGATTTGGAAATGAGAAAAGTCAGTAAGGCTGAAGGCACAAGAAACTAAGGTACAGGTTAATAATTCTGATGCCACTGTTCACATATACTGAAAGTAAGCAACTAACCAAGTGGATGGTGTATGATGTGAGCCAGGTGACTCGATGCTGTAGTGGGAGTCTACAGATAAGCAAGGGTAGGAGGCTGCAGTGATATGTGTTGCCAGACTAGAGAACATCAGAATGAACTCATGTGTAGCTTAATATGGATACAGATAGTTACATACACAATATTTATAAATCTATATATGTGCATATACATGTCTCGGCATATACACATATAGTTCCTTGATCTGGTCAGTTGACAGGGCCTTGAATCAATGACACTCCAGTATCAACAAGCACATCAAGCTCTCGATCTTGGTTTCTAACATTCTCCAACAAAGGAGAAAACGTCATTATGAAGAAATGATTTCAGATTTCAACAAAAAATATGTAAGATAATTCTGGAGCATCTTATAGAGCTAGAAAATAAGGAATTTTTTTTAAAGCCCCATAAACCCATATTTATGGGAGTATGTTAAAGTGAGACAGGACCAACTGAAAGAGCTCTCAATGACCAAAGCTGGAACAATTTGAGCAACAAAATAAAGTTATATTGGTTTATAACCTAGACTATAAAATAAATATTAATGGACTCACACAGATATGAATAAATAAAATATAAATTAGTGGATAGAAGAAGCAAATCTCTTGTTCCAAATAATTCCAAATTATTATGTAGCTACTGTCCGTCAAGGAGGTGGAGCATAACTGCCCACTCATTAGGTGCACAGTGACTGAATTTTCTTCATTCCGTTGTGAAAAGGAGGGAAAAAGATTAAACTTTAAAATGGAGAAAACTGTCAAGCACTACCTCAGCCAGGTGGTGAACATCAAGAGTGGCAAATCATGTTGATAACACATAACCACGATATGATATGATGAGAATGGCATTTTATCTCTGGGTCACCCTCCAAAGAATCTGTAACTCCAGTGTAATCAGAAAAACATCAAAGAAGTCCAATGGAGTAACATCTATAAAATACCAAAAACCAAAGTAAATCTAAGAAACTGTCACAGTCAAGAGAAGCCTAAAGAGGTAGGTGGTTGAATGCAAAGTAGCAGCCTGGATGGGATCCTGAAACAGAACCAGGACATTTGGTAAAATCTAAGGCTATATGAATAAGGTATGGACCTCAGTTAATAGTAACGTATCAGTATTGGTTCATTAATTGTAACAGAGGTACCATCTGTTCACTAATGTAAGGTGCTAATTTAACAATGGGGAAAACTGGCTGTGTGAGTATATGGGCACTCTATCTTCCAATTTTCCTATAAATATAAAGCAAAACTAAAT
Organism: Theropithecus gelada; assembly: GCF_003255815.1. NCBI lineage: Eukaryota > Metazoa > Chordata > Mammalia > Primates > Cercopithecidae > Theropithecus > Theropithecus gelada. Next base: position 124,503,430 of record NC_037668.1, on the reverse strand, counting down.
TAACTAAAATAAATAGTAAACCAAATAAAAATAAACTAAAAATCTCATAAGGATAAATTTTAAAATAAACTTAAAAACCCTAATGATTAAAATGAAGTTTAATTTAAAAGTATTTTACCCTAGAGACAGCTCAATGTTTAACCCAGGGAATAAATTTTTATTGTGCAGTTTCAAGCAACAGTAGGCAATTTCATGTTTGTATGGTGATGGTCATGTCATGTCATAGTCCTCAGCACTTGTCATGAACAATGCAGAAAGCAATCTATGAGGTACCTTTAAAAATAAGTCCCAAATTTTGGAGTCTTTAGATATCTTCTGTTGACATTATAGGTGCCATAATTCAGCAAGATACTCTGGGTAATGCCTTTTGCAATGCCAGAGCATATCAGTTGGAGTGTATCTCTTTGCCAATTAGCATTCGAGGGTTGCAGTAAGAGGATGAAGAAAATAAAAGTGCTAAAATTGATACCCACAATAACAGGATTACATATCAACATTTATTTTTTCAAATATATTTCACATATATTAGAAAAATTTTAAACATTTTATACTAAAAATACTTTTGTATTATATACTAGAAAGAAAACCAAAGAATATAAAGGTTGATATAAATTCTTGGATTCATTTTCTTTTACTGGGTTAGAAATTGTAGTTTGTGTGTTGTCCATATTGAGCTGGCTCCAATGTCTAAGAACTACACTGTCGCTAATTGTTGTAAATCATGTTTGCACAATTTAAGTAAAACATCTTTTAAAGGTAGAAAAATCAATTTATTGCCCTGCAAAGGGCAATAAATGGCTTCTGCATTGAGGATAAAGTACTGAAATTGCTCATGCTACTCTGGTGACTCAAATTAAGCTGTTGGTCTTTGCTACACTGGCAGATGTTACTCTGAGCTACTGCCATGTATTTATTTAAAAATCTACTAAAATAAAGCAACAGCTACTCATATGTCCTAAACATTTTCTTTTGAAAAATAAAGACCCATGGAATCTAATGACTTCTAGTGTGCTATATGGTTTTTACTTACAAATTCCACAAAGTGGAGTTCTACAGTTCCACTCAGAATTGTACAATATCCATTTGGAGCAGGATTGTTCTGTCTCTATCCTTTCACCATGTGGATAGGGGCACCACGGTTTTAGGAGGCCAACAATGATAGAGCCAAATGGATGTGTCTGATTCATGGCATCCAAGGACAGAAAACTATTTTTAACAGGTAGAACTGTACTCCTGTAGGGTTGATTTATTTTCTCTTAATAAGAAAAGATTTATAATTGGGACAAAATCAACTGAACATATTTAATAAGTTTTGACATATGTAGAAACCTATGAAACTATTACCGCAGTAACATAATGAACATATTCTTCATCTCTAAGAGTTTTCTTATGATCTTTGTAATCCCTTTCAACTGCCACCCTCCCATCCTCCCTCGGACAACCACTGATATATCAGTATAGATTAATTTACATTTTCCATAGTTTTAATAAAGTGGAATCATATAGTATGTTTTTTGTTTAGTAAGGTTTCTTTCATTCAGCCTAAATATTATAGAGTAATATTCCGTTGTATGCATATATACTCCATGATTTGTTTGTTCATTCATCTGTTGATGGGTATTTGGGTGTTTTTTCAAGTATAACTTTCTATAAGGACATAGACTTTCCTTCTTCTTGGGTAACTGCCTAGGAGTAGAATAGCTTGTCCATATGGTGGTCGTATGTTTAATTTTTTTCTTTTTAGAAACGGACAAACTGTTTTTCAAAGTAGTGATATTATGTAAAATTCCTACCAGCCGTGTATAGAAGTTTGTTTCTCCACGTCCTTATTAACACTCCTTATGATCTGTCCTTTTAATTTTAGTCATTCCAAAAGATATATAATGGCATATCTTTGTGGTTTAATTTGCATTTCTCTAATGACTAAGAATTTCTCTCATTATATATAATATCTATATAATGAATTATGTATATATAGCATTATATATATTTTTATGTGCCTACTTACAATTATTTGTCTTCATGTATTCTTTGGACAAGTGTCTGTTTAAATCTTTTGCTTTGCTCAGTTGTTTATTGGGTTGATTTCTTACTTTTGAGTTTTGAGATTTCTTTGTATTTGCTGGGTGCAAGCCTATTATCAGACATATACTTGCAAATATTTTGTTCCAGTAAAAAATTATCTTTTCATCCAATTAGTAATATCTTCATGAACAGAGGTTTTAAATTTAGATAAAGTCTAATTCATCAATTTTTATTTTTTTCTTTGCCTAACCCAAGGTCACAAAGGCTTTCTTGTATGTTTTCTTAGAAAGGTTTTATAGTTTTTGGTTTTATGTTTATGTCTATGATCCATTTGGGATTAATTTTTATATAAATTAAATTGTGTATGCATGGTATTTATTTATTTATGTTGGCATATGGATAACAGGTTTTTATAGCAGCGTTTTTTAAAACTATTCTTTCCCCTCTGAATTTTCTTTGCACCTTCATAAAAAATAAGCAGTCCATATATGTGTGGGTCTATTTGTGGTCTGTATTGTTTCCCATTTTATCTATTTGTCTCTCATGACATTGATACCACATTGATATGGTTTGGCTGTGTCCTCACCCAAAACTCATCTTGAATTGTACTCCCATAATTCCCACATGTTGTGGGAGGGACCCAGTGGGAGATAATTGAATCATGGGGGTGGTTTCCCCCATGCTGTTAGCATGGTAGGGAAAAAGTCTCACGAGATCTGATGGTTTTTTCAGGGGTTTCTGCTTTTGTGTCTTCCTCATTCTCTCTTTGCCTGTTGCCATCCATGGAAGATGGGACTTTCTCCTCCTTGCCTTCTGCTATGACTATGAGACTTCCCCAGCCACATGGAACTGTAAGTCCAATTAAACCTCTTTCTTTTGTAAATTGCTCAGTCCCAGGTATGTCTTCATCAGCAGTGTGAAAACAGACTAATACACACATTGTCTTAATTACTGAAATTTTTTTTCATTTACTTATTCATTAGAGATGGGGTCTCTCTCTGTCACCCAGGCTGGGGTGCAGTGATGTGATCATAGCTCACTGCAGCCTCAAACTCTGAGCTCAGGCAATCCTCCTGCCTCAGCCTCCCAAGTAACTAGGACTACAGGCACGTGCCACCATGCTCAGCTAAGATTACTGTAAACTTATAATAAAGTCTTGAAATCAGATAGTTCTGGCTTCTCAACTTTATTCTTTTTCAAAGTTGTTTTGGCTGTTCTAGCCTATTTGTATTTCTGTATGAACTCTAGAATTAGTTTGTCATGTTTTACAAAACATTCTCCTCTGATTCAAACAAAATTGTTAGAAATACAGTTAATATTTTACTTTAATCTTACATCCTGCAAACTTGCCAAATTCGCTTATTAGTTCTAGTAGCTTATGTGTAGATTTCATCACATTTTCCAAGGTGATCATGTCATCTATGAACAAAACAAATTTTATTTTCTTTTCCTATGTTACTTTCCATATTTTTTCTTTTTCTTGCATTATTCCACAGGCTACAACTCTCTAATTCAATGTTGAATAGAAGAGTAGACACCCTTGTTTTGTCCATGGTTTTAGGGGAAAAGATAGCATTCTATCTTTCATCATTAAGTATGAAGTTAACTGTAAATTTTTGCCTTTTGCACAGTTTATGAAGTCTTCCATCCTTAGTTTTTTTGAGAATATTTACCAGGCATGAATACTGGATTTGGTCAAAAGTTTTTCCTGCATCTATTGAATGATCAGGCTTTACTTTTTAAATTTGTTAACATGGAGAATTACATTGATTGATTGTTGAATGTTAAGCCAAACTTGCATTCCTGGCATAAAGCTTGTAATTACTTTTTATACACTTTAGGATTTGATTTACTAATGTTTTTTCATAAGAAATACTAGTTTATAGTTTTTTCCGCTAATGTCTTTGTCTCAGTTTGGTATCTGGATAATGCTATCCTCATAAAGTGCATTAGGAAGTACTCTCTCTTCTTTAAGTTTTCCAATCTGATGATCTCTGCGTTTTGACCTGAGCGTCAATAACATTTAAATTTAATATGATGATTGACATCATTAGAGTTAAGTCTATCATCCTGTTATTTCATTTCTATTTGTTCCATCTGTTCTTTATTCACTATTTTCGGCCTCCTTTTAGAGTAATTGAATATTTCATTCCATTTTATCTCTTCTGTTGGCTTATTAACCATAACTCTTTGCTATTTTACTTGATGCTTTAGGATTTATATTACACATCTTTCATTGATTATAGTGTACCTTCAAGTGAGACTATATCCTTTCATGTATAATAATTTTTCAATAGTGTAGTTACATTTCCCCTATGCTACTGTTATATATATTTCATTAATGTATGTTATAAACTCTCAATACAATATTATTTTTGTTGATATAGCCAATTATCTTTTAAAGAAATTTAAACATTAAAACTTTTTATATTTACCCATGTAGTTACTATTCTTATGTTATTTTTCTTCTTCCTAGAATACTTTATTTAAAATATATTTTGGTGTAAATCTGTTGGTGATTTCTTTCAGCTTTTGTATAGCCAAAAATCAGTGCTTATTTTACCTTTGTTTTTGAAATATAGTTTTTCTAAATGTAGAATCCTTGATTGGTAGTTTTTTTGTATTTGCTTTTACCATCAGTACTTTAATGATTTTTCACGGCTGTCTTTTTTCTTGCATTTTTTGATGAGACATTTGCAATTATTCTGGTCTTTATTCCTCTGTATGTAAGGATTTTTTTCTCCAGTTGCTATTAAGATTTTTTTATCATAAGTTTTTACAAATAATTTGATTATAAAGTACTTTGGTACGGCTTTCTTCAAATGTCTTGTGCTTGGAGTGCATTGAACTTCTTGAATCTAAGTGCTTATAGTTTTCTTAAAAAAACAATTTTGAACATCTTTAAGCCATTATTTCTTCAAATATTTTTACTGTGTTTTAGGGAACCCTGACATTGGGCTACTTGAAATTGTAGAAATCATTAATGTTCTTTTATATTTTGCTTAGTTTCAGTTTGGATAGTTTCTATTACTATGCCTTCAAATTCATTAGTTTTCTGTGACGTCTAATCTACCATTAATTCCATCCAGAGCACTGTTTATTTCAGATTTTGTAGTTTTCACCCTTAGATGTCCAATTTGTGCCTTTTTTTTAAACACCATCAATAATACTGTTATAATTACTGTTTTAATGTCATTGTTAGCTAATTCTAATATCTGTGTCAGTTCTGGGTTGGTTTTAAATGGCTTTTCTCCTCATTATGGATTATATTTTCCTGCATCTTTGTATGCCTCTTACTCTTTGATTGGATGCAAGATATTGTGAATATTACTTTGTTCAATGCAAGACATTTTTGTATTCTTATAAACAATTGGTTACTAAGAAATAGTTTGATCCATCCAGGTCTTTCTTTTGAGAATTTTAAAAAGAAGATTTAGAGTCTACTAAATGTAGGAGCAGATCAGCGTTCAGCCTAAAGATAATTATTTCCTATTACTGAAGCAAGGCCCTTTTGAATCACTCTAACCAATGTGCCGTGAATTATGTTTTTCCAGTCTGGGTGATGGAAACAGGAACTGTTCTTGATCTATGTGAACACTGAACATTGCTCTCTGTAATCCTCTGGGATGATTCTACCCATCCATGAGGAGTTTCCTCATACATGTGCACTGACTGGTACTCTGCTGAATATTTGAGGAGGACCCTTCAAGGTCCCTGGAGTTTTTCTCTGTGTAGCTCTCATTTTGCCAATATTCTCTCTAGCAAAATCTAGCCACTGTGCTTTCCTCGTATTTTCATCTCTGTCTTAGAGAGTTGACAGGTTTTACCCAAGGTTACTCTCCATGCACCATGGTTTCCTCAAACAATTAAGGCATTACACTGGGGAAATCAGAGCACATCTCACTTGCTTCTCATCTCTCTGGGTTTACTGACCTTAGTTACCAGATATCCAGTGTCTTAAAAATGGTTTTATCATATGTTTTGTCTGTTTTAGTTGTTTCAGGCATGACTAGGTTCCATTTGTTCCCTCCTACTCTATCTCATTTGATAGCAAAACACTTATCACCTTTTCAGGATGCAAATTGATAACCTTATACCACTTCATACATCAATGTGTCAACTTACAGTGAGTCAATCCTAGGTTTTACGATTTGTATACTTTGTGTGCACACCACGTAGAGTGTGGATCTCCCCATATGCTTTTCTGCTACTGGCTGGGTGTTTCCATCACACAAATGAAAGATAGTTCTTACCTGCAAAACTCCAAGAACCCTTATTTTAATAAGTATCAAGTGTTAACATATAGGAATTTAATGAAAGCTTAAAGATTATGTTGGATTGCAGTATGTTTTCAAATTTTATGATAGGAAAATTGATGTTTCTTCCATTAATTTTTGTGAAACAAATTCTATCAGGTAAATGAAACCTCAAAATTTAAAGGAAAAAAAAAACGGGGAATAAGAAATTAGGTCATGCCACAGTAGCTGTAAATTGTGGGAGAAAAATATCCTGATTGCTCAGCTCAAGTTTGAGCTTTAAATCTTTTACTAGCTTCTTAGCTTGCCTGTGAAGTGCTGAGTCCTGGCAGGTGGCTCACCGCAGGGACTAATCTGGGAACATTCAATTGCACAGAGAGCTACTAATCCCTGGAGGTTAATGGTGCAGACTGAACTGATTGTGTGGCATTACCTACAGCCCTAGGAAGCATTGTTTGGGACCCAGGACCAACTCAACAGGATGGAGATGGGATTGGAGGTATTGTCACCAGCCTGAAGCCCCAGAGGCATGCATAGAGTTAGAATGGGTTGCTAAACTTGTCCTTAAAAACTGGAAAACAACCTTATATGATCAATTATCTTTCAACTATTTCAATAAGAAGATTAACTAAAAAGCAGGCTATAGAAGTATGGAAGAAATAAATAATCTACTAGAGCAATTATACTGTAAAAATTTCTCCCAAAGTAAGGATAGTCAACTAGCTTGAAACTCTGATAAGTAGCCTTCTTTGTTTCTCTTGCTATGTGGGAAATTCCTTGCAACCAACCATGAAGGAAATTTATTTGATGCCTCATATTTTCTCATGAAATTTCAGGAGCATTTTGTATTCTGCAGTATAATTTTTCTGTATGTGCTTTAATATAAAAACTATGTCTTCAATTACTTACTATTAAATTACTTAACTTGCCCTACTTCCAAATCATTAGATAAAATTGTAACTCCAGGAATATGTGGTGCATTTATCTCATGGCATCGTGCACCAGCACACAACCACATCCCCTTAGGTGCATACGTAATCTAATCTGAGAAGATCTTTATGAGAATAAAGTGCATCAGGTCTAGAAAATACTCTTCTTTGTGCTTTGTGAGGGCAGTCTTAAGCCTAATCTTTAATAAAGGTGCACAAAAAAATATTTTTCAACTCTCTTACTGATTAAATTTTGCTCCTCGATTTTTGAACTTTAAAGTTCTACTCACAAATCTCAATCTGATGTTTTAAAATAACAAGTAAAATACCAGCAGTGTAATCTTTATTTATACTCTACTTGGACGTGTGTGCGTTTGTGCATAGTCAAAGAAACATACTCAATGTATGTGTATTTCCTTAAAGAAAATTGCCACAGATAAACTACAGGGGTATTTGCTTTGTTCCATTTTTAGTTTTTGTTAAATGCCTCTCTCTTTAGCTTAGAAACTCTGAACATATATACGAGTTTCTGTAATATTTGTTGAAAGTCATTAAGATGGCTTTAGTTAGGCAGATATCTGTTTCTTCTTCTGTGTAAAACAGAACCAAATGGGAACCCTAGTGTCCCTGCAGCTGGTTCATCCTTATTGGAGAAAACAGATGAGTTTTTTTTTTTTTTTTCCTCTCTTGATAACTCTCCTGTCTAGACACACTGCTCTATTCTTTTCTTCCCTCCCCTCAAGCAGGATGGGAATGATTTTGTGTTTCTCTCTGATCATATTCTCCATCCCACAGTCATGCACCTGTAATGCCCTGATCTGAGTTCCTGCTTCCCCAATCCCTGCAAACTATTCTAAGCTCAGCCTTGCACCTCCTCTGGACTCTCCTGTCCACCCATATCAATGACTGTTTCACATGTGTGAATCTCTACAGGAATTTTTGTTTGCAATTTTCATTTGACATTTTTACACTTATCAGGTTGTATGTTGTATTTTTAATACTTCTTTTGTGAATGTATATCCAATCTCTCCAAATAAGCTAATGAGTTCCTTGAGAGAAATTGTCTATGTCTTGAAAGGACTCCTTCCCTGTCAGTTTTTAGTGACAATGCACAAAATAGGTATTGATAAATATTTGAATAATAAATTTTATAGTTTTACTATACATTTTAGTTTTGACAGAGGTTATGATGGCTGAGATGCAGCATCTGCTTCTGTGTGTTCATGCTAAATGGGAACTATTGACTAGACAATGTGTAATTAATTGCAGACATGAAATGAGTTTTTTTAAAAAATACTAGTTTTCAATTTTGTGTAGAGACAAGGTCTTGTCATGTTGCACGGGCTGGTCTCAAACTCCTAGACTCAAGCAATCCTCCTGCCTTGGCCTCCCAAAGTGCTGGGATTATAGGCCTGAGCCACTGCTCCAGCCTGGAATGGTTTTTGTTTTTTTTTTTTTTAAATCAGTCAAAGAAATTTTATATGATTTAAGCAGCTGTTTTTAAAAGCTACACAAAACTTTTATTTTTTCTGGCCTTCGAAGAGCATGAATATACACAAAAATATAACTAGGACATTTTATTGTTGAATTCAATTAATCTGTATACAGCCAAAAGCAAATTTAACTTTTAAATCTTTAATAATTCCTCACTGAGTAGCCTGGGGAAAAATCATTTAAGAGAAGTTATTTGATCCCATGTTATATTTTCTTACATTGATTCAGTATAAGAAGTTTAGCCAGACAAGGATTCCAATGTAAAGAAAGTTTGCAGGAGTACAGTTCTCCTGGATGTTTATATTATTTAAATGTTAATTTCTCTCCCAATGCATGATTTGGCTGCTAACATCATTCAAATATGTCGACATGTGTAGATTTTTTTAGGAGGTTTTTGGAGGGGTTTTCTATAGGTCTTTATGCTTTTTCAGTACGAAACTCTAAGCATGCCATAAATCCAGGTTGCTGTGTCTTAGGGAGACACAGAAGAAGACCACCAGCAGGAGTACTTAGAAGCATTTAAAAATATATTCCTTTCCCCTCTGTCTTTGTTGTGTATCTTCTCTTTAGCACCACCCTTAGAAATCAAGTTTTTAAAATAAAACTATCCAGACAGTGTGGAAAAAAAGAGAAATCAGGTTAAAAAAATACAAGGCCAAAGTATGATGAGAAAAAGAAGCAGGTCATCTGAGAAAATTATTGAGAGGAGTGATGGGAAAGGAAGAGGCAGAAACACAAAGAATTTTGTGGGAGTTAGGAGTCAAGGTCTGAATACTGAAATTACTTTGGAGAAAATGGATAGAAGACTGGGTCAAATAAATATAGAAATTAAATTTTTTTTTGAAGAGAGGTTTAGTACCATTTTTTTTTGAAGAGAAGATCACTTGGTATCTTTCAGACTTGATGAAATTTCCAAGCTAACGTCTTTATGAAAACCACAAGACAGGAATAAGAGAGAGGCTATGTGGCAATTTGTTTGTTTTTGTTTCAACTACTTCTGTGAAATGTGGGATGAGAAAAACTCTTCTGTTTGGATGCCGGGATACTAGTAATATGTATTATCTTAACTTTTATAGCAGTAATTTCAAAGAAGATGAAGCCAAGGGATTAAGGAAAAAAATGAGACATACAAAAGATACTTGGGAGAATGACTTTGAACTTGCAAAAATAGTAATGTCATCTTATTTTTCCCTTGATGGTTAATTTTGTCTGTGAAGCTTATGAAAGACAAACTGTCCACAGAAAATTCAATCCCTGTTGGACAGTTCTGGTTTTGCAGGGAGACAGTAAAAAATTGAAGCAAAAGCAGAACAAAAAGAATAACCAAATCTAAAATGTCATTAACCTTCCTTCTTGGGCCTCATGAAGGAATTTTTCCTCCCTTTCTCAGCTTCTTATTAAAGGTCTGGGAGGTTGCAAAAGTTCCACCTTATGATGTTTCTTGCAGTTTGTAATTTCTTTGCTGATAGTGAAATTTTATCTTATTTCTTACTTACAGAATAAAAGAAATATTTGTCATGAGTTGGACTTGTCTTTATTTGCAGAGATTTTCTCCTAACCATATATTAGTCAAGACGCTGGCTGTAAATAAAAGAAACCAGTCTGAGCTATCTTAGGCAAAAAAGGAGAATTTATTGTATATAAATGCAGAGGTGACTTACATAACTTAAGAACAGAAATGCAAGTGGATCTCAATAGATGGTGATAACTAGGAGCAGGAAAGGGATCAGGAATCTCTGTTTATTGCCTCTAGTTTCCTCTACGTATCATTTTATCTTCTTTCCATTTAAACATTTGCCTTCTATCTGTATGCCCATGTTTATTGCAGCATTAATCACAATAGCCAAGAAATGAAGCAATCCAGTATCCATTGACAAATGGATGGATAAAGAAAATACGGTACATACATACAATGGAATATTATTCAGCCTTAACAATGAAGGACATCCTGACACATGCTACAACATAAATGGACTTTGAAGACATTATGTTAAAAGCAATAAGCAAATCACAATAGACAAATACTATAAGACATATGATTCCACTTATAATAGGTACTTAGAGTAGTCACATTCATAAAGACAGAAAGTAGAATGGTGGTTTCTCAGGGGAGGGGAAGGAGAGACTAGGGAGCTGTTGTTTAATGAGTATAGGGTTTTAGTTTTGCAAAATGAAGAGCGTTTTGAAGATTGGTTGCATGACATTGTGAATATATTAACACTACTGAACTATATGCTTAAAAATGGTTAAGACAGTAATGAACTATATATTATTTTACTGCTTTTTTTCAAATTTATTTTAGAATCAAGGGGAACATACACAGGTTTGTTACAAAAGTATATTGTTTGATGCTGAGGTTTGAGGTACGATTGAACCTGTCACCCCATTAGTCAGCATAGTACTGAATAGGTAGTTCTTCGGTTCTCACCACAGTTTTTAAAAAATATGTAAACAATTGTAGGTATTTAATTTGTTACTGTGCACATGAATATACTAAACAGGAAAATGTCACAAAGCTGTGGATACACATTGTTTACAATTCAGTGAGAACTGGCCTTTGTCAGCTAGCAATAAATGTCAAACTGTTCAGCACTGATTATTCATGAAGGAATATTGCTTAACAAAGAATAAAATGTATTTCTGAGGTTACAAGCAACAACAAGCTTTCTCTGACTTACTGGTTGACATGATGCAAAATGGCTTCCCATTCTTAGCATCTGACTTTATATTTGATATTCTAGTCACTTACAAAGATGACAGCTGTATTAGTCTGTTTTTACCCTGCTGATGAACACATACCTGAGACTGGGAAATTTACAAAAGAAAGAGGTTTATTGGACTTACAATTCCTTGTGGCTGGAGAAGCCTCACAATCATGGCAGAGGGACAAGATTTCAGGCATGTCTCACATAGTGGCAGACCACAAAAGAGAGCTTGTGCAGGGAAACTCTCCTTTTAAAAACCATCAGATCTCTTGAGACTTATTCACTACCACGAGAGCAGCATGGAAAAGATCTGCTCCCATGATTCAGTTACCTCCCACTAGGTCTCTCTCCTAACACATGGAAATTCAAGATGATATTTGATGGGGGACACAGCCAAACCATATCAACAACAGTCTTCCAAATACTAGGTAAAGAAAATCTGACCCAGTTTGTTAAGGTGTGTTTACTCCTTTATCTTACCTTATTGGGAGTAAACGATAGGTAAGATCTTAAGGTAAGATCAAGTAAGATCTTACCTTAAGATCAGGAAGGGTGGTTCACATAATACCAGTAGGCTTCCAATTGGTTTGCCCATGTGGATCTGAGGGAAGAAATAAGAATGTCTGCCCCATAAGAAGCTAGGAGACAGATTTTGGAGTCGCTGAGTCCCTGACATGATTACAAGAGCCAGATAGAACTGTGGGAATCCCTGAGATGGTAGCCTCATCTTAAAGGGTGACTACTAGAGATAACAAAGGGGAGAAGCCTTGGTGAGCACCCTGGACCATTTTGGTTCCAAAGAAAGAAAAAGGGCCTAATGAACAAAACGAATGATGAAAGCAGAAAGCTAAAAACCTGATCTAGTTCTCACTAGATGTAAATTAAAGCAGAGGCCAGCGATCAGAATTCCAACATCAGACACATGTGGAGAAGTCAGAACTGAAAAGAAATTCTGGAACCAAAGAACAAGAAGTTGAAGAGTTTGAGATAAATTGTGTCAATACACTCAGATCAAATTTTGTCTGTTTAAAATAGCACCATGAATCACCCTAGCACATTTAAAGGGTATTGGCTCAAATCACTGCTTCTATTTGTTAGCTGCCAATTTGGTCAAAAACAATTTGCCTAAAACCAAACTAGTAAAAAAATAATAAAACATGACTATTCTTCTGTAATTGGTTATTCATAGATTATTAATGTGGAAATAATGTGCAAGGTGTTTAGAATTGTAATGGTTTGTTTTTTCCTTTTCCAGGATTTAGAAGATTTTTCTCCAGTTTTTTAAACTTCTGTTTTCAATTTATGATGCATTTTCACCCAATTATGTTAGCTTTTCTGATTTAGCAATACTTTTATGATTTTGTACCAAATTGCTCAAACCAACCTAGTCTAAATCTGTTTTAATTAGTCATTTGTTCTTTTGTTATAATTGTATGTTCCAAGGAATCTGCAGAATTAAAGACATGATGTGGCAAAAGATGATTCTGAAGAGTAAAGTTACTGGATATCGTTGAACTTGTGTTAATCACCACATTGACTTAGAACATTCTGCATTTTTCATTTCAATCGTGAAGGCTTTCAACTATCAAGTTAATGTGGTGATTAGCTAGATCAGAAAAGCTAGCATATATTTCTTTTCCTAGCTTTCTTCAGTGAAGTTAGCAGGGGCCCAGAGCCAATTGCTATCAAGAGTTTTATCCATGAAACATTTTATTCATTGTTAGGTCAACAAGTTTTAGCCTAAGCTGGTAGCTGTCTGAGACGCCACACTGAGACTTTACATGTTTTTCATTACAGCTTCAATCTGACAGCAACCTTGAGTAGTAAAAATGCTGTTCTGTAAAATTTGCTGAAATACATAAGAAATGTGCAACCAAAATGGAACACAAAATAGGATTAAGTAAATGAAGTCAACATCACTGGCTGAAAAGGAATCTAAACATTTTAAAAAGTAAAACTACATAATAAGAAGTGTAACACAAAAATATGGATAAAAGTTCTAAGCATTATAACAAATTTCAGAATTATAAAATAATGTTAACTGGCAGTTGGAAACATTGATTTTTAGAATAATTAACTTTAAGACAAATGAGCAGAACAGACATAATTGACTATATGAATTAGAAACGAGAAAGAAAAGGAACCTTTGTTCCCCTGAAAATTGTGGGGAAAAAAAATGACAAAAAGGCTTAATTACTCATGAAAGCTAACAAAACTTCTTCAAATGCATCAAAATTACTAAAATGAAAAATCTATATTAGATTTTTTTTTTTTTTTACCAATTTATTCTTTCCAACAACTTGACTTTGAGAAAATTGTTTTAGGTCAACTTGTTTTTGACAATTCACTTTAAGTTCCTGATTATTCTCAGCAGCCCAGTTCCATCTGGCTTTCTTTTTTGTTAAAAGCAATTTTTTATCAATGCAGTAAGAAGACTCATCCTTTCCCATTAGCTGTTGGAATAAAACTGGGGAGAATATTCTTCTCAGGATTCATCAGTGGTTAGCAGTTAGGAGACACTTAAGATCATGCAGTCCAAACTTTGCTTTACACTGAGGAAGCAGAAGCCTGGGCATATCAGGTATCTTGCCAGAAGTCATAGTAACTCACTGATACAAATAAAACTAGAGGTTAGAACTCTTGCCTCTCCCACAGTTTTAAATACTGAGAAGCAATGATCTATCTTAACAATGGGTGCACTCTTTGGCTCAAATTTTAAGAAATGACTGAAAAAGTCATAATAACATTGTTCCCCATGCTGAGAAGGTGACAAATTGTTGTCCTCTCTGGGTCTATTAACATATCAGGATAAAAAACAAACAAACAAACAAACAAACAAACAAAAAACACTTATATAACACTGCTGATCTGTCAGAAACTATGCTAAGGGCTTTGCATATATTAGCACATTTAATCCTCAAAATAACACTAGGTAGTAGGTACTATTATTGTCTCCATTGTGATAAATTGAATGCAAAATATGCTTTCATCCAGAGAGTCCAATAACTGCCCATTTAGTATAACATTGTAGGTTCTTCTGTCAAGCAGTAAAGTCTGTTTTCCTAAACTCTGAATTTGAGTTGATCTTGTGATTTGCATTGGATCAATAGAATGCAGTGGAAGTAATGTTGTAACAGTTCTGAGCTCGGGCCTTGCACATTTCTGCTCTCTCTCTCTTAGATGACTCCTGCTATAAGCCTGAGCTAACCTCCTTGTAGTTGAGAGACCACATAAAGGAGATCTATCGCAGTCAAACTATCCTGGATTAGCTTCCATCCAGTTAACCTCAAAATATGTAAGAGAACCAAGCCAAGAGCAGCAGGTGATATAATTTATGTTTGTGAAGCCATATGGCATAGTGGTTTAAGAGTATGGATGCTGGACTCAGACTGTAGACCCATGGATAAGCCCAGTTGAGACCAGAAGAATCACTGAGTTGAGACCATAAAAAATATCCAAAGAAACCAGGTAACTGTGAACAAGAATAAATTCTCTTTGTTTTAGGGCAACAAGTTTTGGGTTGATTATATTACATAGCAATAGACAGCAGGTTGTCAACTATTCTTCTTTCAGAAATTTACAAAGTATAAAATAACTAACCCATGTTTCCAAAGCTAACAAGTAGCAGATCTGGAATTTGAACCTAGACAGCTTGACTGCAGTCTCCATGCCTTATAACCTACTATCATCCATCCCATTAGTCCTGAATTGGTAACAGTAACAAACTGGAATAAGGAAATTTCCACTTGCAAATATAAGTCTGATATCTATCTTTTCCTTATAGTGTTACATCACTCCCATTTCACTTCACTGAATGCCTTTTTCAATTATGATTCAAATTCTGCTTCTATTTATGCTGCTATTGGCTACAATGGTAAACATCTTACCCATTCTAACTCACTCTGAACCCAGGGGACATAGATCACAAATCTGCTATTGACCAGTTCATAATCACATTTTCTAATAGTTTTGCCTGCTTAGAAAATCTGCCACTACATGACAAGCGTAACATAAAAGGATGGCCACTCCATGTTTGGACCCTAACTTCCTACACCATGCACCTCTTCAGTATTTCACCATTTGTTTGTGTTTCTCTAAATCTCTCAGCCTTTTTGCTTATCTTAACATTGCTTCCTCACTTCACCACTAAGATCCACGTACTTCCTCTTGGGTCAAACTCATTTCACTGCAAGTGACTAAAATCCACTGGGTTGGCTTAAGTAGAAAAGGGTAATTCTTCTCAGAGTATTTCACAGGGCCCAGGGAAGAGATGCAGCTGGGCCTCCAAAAGGGACAGAGTGTGCTTCTTTCCAGGCTATATTTTTTTCTCTACAGGCTGGCTTTGATTGGATTGAATAATTGGAGCATATTGCAGAACACATGGAGTTGACACTTCCCAGTTTCCTAATAAACACCCACCACTTCATCTGAGACTGAATTTCTTTTCTTTACTCTGTTTGGTTTAGGGACCAATCATCCCTGAAAAAAACAATTAGGTCAAAGAATGAAACAGGTAGAAAGGTCATCAATTGTCTCAACCATGTCATGTACCACTTCAGGCCCAATCAACCTTGGTCATAAGGAAAGGATCACAGAATGGCTGTCAGGGGCACACCAATGTTGCCATGTGGATTTGGAGGCTCTTCTGGCTATTCTTAGAGAATGTGAGGATGGTCAGGTGAGGCAGCTTGCTAGACATCTACTATCCTGTCTTTTCCAGACACAATCTTAGCTATTGCTAAGATTATGGCAGGGAAACAAGAATAATGTGAAGAAAAACAGAACAAAAGAAAAACAGTTTTAGGATTCTGATGGTCTGTGTTTGAATTTCAGTTTGTTCATCTGTGCAACAAGTGACAGATTGCTTTATATCCTTGGGTCTCAGTTTTATGTACAAAATAAGATTTATCAACCTCTTTAGATGAGGCATCCCATACTTATCTTACTCATCTGCTAGGATTCTCTTCTAGTATTCACTCTTATATTTATGCTGTCTCTCAGGTCTTCTATGTGAAACAGGAGGAGGCTCTGGACATTGACACAGAGTCAATATTCCATACTTTAATATGGATGATTTGTAGTTAAAAAACTTTTTTTTAACGAATGGAAGTTTCTTTTCCCATATTGACAATACTTTGTTTACAGTTTTGTATTTGGTCTTTTAGTCCTTCCTTTGTGCCAACAGTACTGTGAACCACCTTACTCTGCTTTCTCCTGAGGTTCCATGTATATATCCTACAATATTTTACTATCTCAAATGTGTTCCATGCTCTTAGAAGGAAGGGGCACTTTTTCTGATGTCATTTTTGTTCTCTCTCGTGCTTGACCCTGGGCTAGCACATAGTAGGCATTCATTAAGCCCTTGTTGAACCACGATTATATTGAACATCAACTGTCGTATGTAAATGGATTGCTGATGATCCACAAAGAAATCGATTGTGGTGTGTCACAGAAATAGGATTATCTTTTTATCAGAGCATAATGTTGGTTCTTTGATCTGGAGGAATCTTTTTTCCTCTGACAAAGATTTAAGCACACTGGGTGCTTTCTTTCAATTAATGCTAATGGCAGGGTTTCCAATGAATACAGCAAATAAGAAGGATAAGAGACAAAGACAACTTCCAAAGCTACTTTTATTAAAAAGTAATCTGCAGCTTATCTTAGCTCTTTCAACATCTAATATCCAATGATGCTATTTGAATATTTTCCCCACCAGCATCCCTAAGGTTCTGAAGCCAGGACATCGCTGAGCTTCACTCTCATTTCTGGCTCAGCAAAATGTGCTGCACGCACAACAGACTCGCCTCCTCCTCCTCCTCTATTCCCTCTTCTGTTGCTCTTTGCCACTTCTCCATATTCATGAGAGGGGAAGGATGAGGGGTGGCTGTCATGGCTTTATTATCTGTTTCTACCAAGTATGCCTCTTTCTGCCTTTTACACTCTCTCATGGTTTCTTTTTCTGCCAGCCCAAACTCCATTTTTGTGTGTACCAAGCTAACTTTGCCAAACTTTGGGGTTGACAATCTTAAATTGGAAAAGAAATATAAGCACATGCCAATACGACATGTATAATTGTGAGAATCTGTCTTTCTGCACCTGAGACCAATATCTAGGCTTGCATTTGCAAAAATATGGTAGTTGCTTATCAGCTGTGTAAATTTGGCCAAGTTTCTTAACCTCTCTCAGCATCAATTTTCTTGCCTATAAAATGGGTATAACAGTAACTACCACATAGGTATAATATGAAGAATAAAAGAAATAATCATATACATCTGTTATAGTTTCTGGCACATTACTAAGTGCTCAGAAAATTTTGTTATGTCATTGTTATTATTATTTAATAGTTGTATTATTAGTCTTTAGCATAATTCTATTCCATGAATGATCGTTGAGTTTAATATAAATGAAAAATCCTGTGCAAAAACCTGTAGAAGATATTAAGATCCAATGAGATGTTTCCAAGTTTAAAGGAGATTGTAACCTGGTAGGGATGAGATACATATATAAACTAATCATGCTATTAGGCAGAAGATAGTAAATGCTAGAAATAAGTTAAAATTCAAAATTATTGTGACTGAGCAATTAATCACAAGCAGTTAAATCTGGTAAGGCTTTATTGAGGAGGTATTATTTTAGGTAAACTTTGCCGAATAACGTGAGATGAAGTAGATGAAGAGGGAGAAAAATCATTGCAGTTTGAGCAAACAGAAGAGAGTATAAAGCGCACAGCCTATGCAAGAAATTTAGATAATCATTTCCCATTCATAAAATATGTTATTGCACCTTTATTTACTTATTTATTTTGGTAATAATTCACCTGCAAAGAGAAAGGAAAGCGCTGCAGGGAACATCTTGGAACAACGTTTTCAAAAGTATGTTGACTAGTAGAGATTCCAGGAAAAATGATTTTGTGGGCATGTATATTTTTATGTTTTAAAACATTTTGCTATTCTTTCAGGTTCTGTTAACAGTTTCCTCAGTATTTGCAACCTAACCATGTGTATTAGGGTTCCCTAAAGGGATGGAACTAATAGGATAGATGAATAAATGAAAGGGAATTTATTAGGAGAATTGACTCACACAATATCAAGGTGAAGTCCCACGATAGGCCATCTGCAAGTGGAGGAGTCAGGAAGCCAGTCCAAGTCCCAAAACCTCAAAAGTAGAGAAGCCGATAGTACATCCTTCAGTCTGTGGCCAAAGGCCTGAGAGCCCCTAGCAAATCACTGATGTAAGTTCAAGAGTCCAAAAGCTGAAGAACTTGAAGTCTGATGTTTGAGGGCAGGAAGCATCCAGTATGGGAGAAAGATGAAGGCCAGAAGCCTTAGCCAGTCTACCCCTTCCACGTTCCTCTGCCTGCTTTTATCCTAGCCGTGGTGGCAGCTGATTAGATAGTGCCCACCAAGATTGAGGGTGGGTCTGCCTCTCCCAGTCCACTGACTCAAATGTTAACCTCCTTTGGCAGCACCCTCACGGACACATCCAGGATCAATACTTTGCATTCTTCGATCCAATCAAGTTGACACTCAATATTAACCATCATACCATGCAACTCATGCTACATATTTTAGGGTATTGTTATACCAGCACTTCACTTTTTTCTTTTCAAAGTCCTGTGTGACACAGAATAAGCTAAGTTATGCTGTAGTAACAAACAGCCTCGAAATCTGGCATACAATAACACCATATTGATTTCCCAGTCATGAGTACCATAGCAAAACAGATCAGTAGAGAGGAAACACTGCTCATTGCTGTCACTCAGCAACCTGGACTGATTGAAGTTCCATCTAACTTATGCTTCTGCAATGTCCAAGACGGGAAAAGGGAAGTGGTTCCACCAGGAAATGTCACATATCACTTCATTCACCTTTTGTTCCCTAAAGCAAGTCATATGACCACATCTAATTTGAAAGAGTGAGGAGGTAAAACTTACCACCTCATGGAGGAAAGGAAAATTGAATATTTATAAATAGGCCAAATGACTACTGTAATTAGATTATTCAAAAGTAAATGAAGCTGCAGAATTTCTGAGTCTTTAATATATTGAAGTAAAATGTGACTCTCCCAGAGGGTGTTACACTAGCCAGACTGCCACTCTTATTTCAATCTGAGACCTTTTTTGTCTTCAGTAATTTCATGACACTAGTGTTTCATGAAATTCATATTAAGAAACTTTATATCCACTAAAGGCTATTTTTAATTGACTATGTCTAGAAACAGAAACTGAGATAATATTGAATTCACAGACCTGAATAGCTGGTAAAATAATCTGAACGTTCTTCAGTACAATACATAGATAATCCGTACTCTTTGCTACTTTTTGATCAGCTACTATATGCCGAGTTTTGTACCATGTACTTTCGTGTGCATTTTCCCATTTAATTCTCATAAAGAAAAATACCAGGAAGATAAGTAATATTACTCCCATTTTATAGTTGAGAAAATTGGGACTTAAAGAGATTAAATAACTTAAACAGGACCTCACTATTAAGCAGCAGTGCCTGGATTTGAATCTGGGCCACGTGGTACCTGAAGCCATCATGCCCTTTTAGTACAAGGCTCACTGTAATCAGAACCTCTCTGGGATGACTGACATGTCATTCAGGATTCTCCAGAGAAACAGAAGCAATTATATGTATATACACATTGTGTGTGTATGTCTGTGTGTGTGTTCAGAGGCAGAGATTTATGCTGAGGAATTTGTCCACCCAATTATGGGACTGACAAATGTGAAATTTGTAGAGTGGGCCTGTGGGCTGGAAATTCAGGTAAGAGTTGATGCTTCAATCTTACATATGAAATCAGTAGGGCAGGCCAGCAGGATGTAAGCTCAAGAAAGACTTATATATTATAGTATGAGGGAGAATTTCTTCTGGAAACCTCAGTATTTTGCTCTTAAGGCTTTCAACAACTTGGATGAAGTCCACCTACATTATGGAGAGTAATATGCATCGCTTAATGTCAACCAGTAGTGAATGTTAATTTCATCTACAAAAATACCCTCAGAACAGTGTTAGACTAGTATTTGACCAAATAGCTGGGCATCATAGCCTAGCTACCTTGGCATATGAAATTAACCATAACAAATGCAATAAAGTAATTTCTCTACCAAAGAAAAAATAATACCTAAAATATGTAACCTACATTTTAATCTTGCTATATCTAATATTAAAAGTTCCATTCAGGAGAGAGATTTTTGTCTTTGTTTCTCTACTCCTGTTCCTCATCATCTAAATTAATTTCATCCTAGGGTGCAGCAAAGCTGTCAGGATGCGGCTTTCACACTCCCACGCTCACCTATTCTCCAGCAAGATGCCCAGAGGACTCAGCATTAATCAACCCTCAAGTTTTAACTTGGTTTCATTCTTCCTTCATCTCCCTTTCTCCAGTTTCCCAACAGTAACCCTTTCTATCAGAGCAATTTTTTTTTTTTTAAAGTTCCTTTTTAAAAAAGTAGTGAGGCCCTTTCTTTAAATAGTCTTTCTCAGAAGCCCCATGTGTAAAACAGATGATCAGATATGCTGTTAAAGTTGGAGTAGAGATCCTGGGACTCTCCCATTCCAATTTTACAATCCCATCAACTTCTCCAAGCTGCTATTCCATCCAGGGAAGGTAAGTGAGCATCACATTAATAATGCCCAGCTGTTCCCCAGGCTGATATGAAGGTCCCAGAATGCCTATGGGAGGTTGCCCTGCACAGCATCATATTAATCCCAAGCTGTCCCTGTGAATGAGGCTCTGACTTCTGCTAGGACATATATGAATGTTCCTCCTTTTGTCCTGTGTATGTTTTCCAGTTATTACCAGTGACTGCTTCAGAGCTTGTCATAAAGCAACCCAATATGACTCTGTTATGGAAGAATTTACAAGAGCTGCCCTGAAAATGCTGCGCTTTGGATCAATGACTTTCCAAGTGGCTTAGTGCTACAATGGCTCCATAACCATGTGTCAAACATACTCAGGAAAAACTAATAGTTATTGTTTATTTACAGTAGTTAAGATTTTCTTGTACTAATAACACATTTACTTCAAAAGCATCTTACAAAAAGATGATGTCAAAAGGGCTTGTGGCCTGTTGTACAAAACCTGACAGTTTGAAAATTTTCATTTCAGAAACAAAGGCCTCCTTTTCCCTTGAATGAGTAGAAAATTAGCAGTTCCAAAACAATAAAACTAACTTAATTGCTATATCATCAAAACATATTATTCATGCTTTGAGTTCTAAGTTAATTCCCTCCCCCATAAAAAGTTCTATCAATATTTTAGAAGTCCTCAGTTTTCACAATCAACGTGCATTTTGTCAGCAACTGCACTCTGAGAATAAATCAGTAAAATGGAAGTTTTGTGTTGAGTGGTCTATGACATGTCATGAATACCCTTTGTTCGCCTTCTGAAAAGTGTGCCAAGGTCTTCTGAAGAAGATGTAAACTGTAAGAGCAAAACTGTCACATTCTTCACTTTTCCTGTGTTAGTATTTGTTTTATTTAGACTGAAAGAGTCCTGCGCAGACACCTCACCTATATTACGCACTCGCTCCGATGCAAACTCTTGCCACTGCTCCTAATGCCACAGTTAAAGTAAATAGAAAAGCTCTTTTGATAAAGAAGTGCCTTGAGACCTTGTGGTTTGTCAGAGCCGGGTTCTGTTAACTGGTTCCTTGCCTGTCATCCTTTATGCACTCTTAATGACAGTCAGGGATACCTGGTAGCCATCTACCAGTGAGTGCAGTAGTCACTGTAAATTGATGTCTGGGTGAGCTGACATGAGGCCCTGCAGAAAGACGATCACCCAGGAAGTCATGTGTTAGTACTGGCTCCCAGAAATGGTGTCTGAAAAAGCACTAAATAAAGCAAAAGACCTACTTTAAACGTGTAGCCAAGTCCCAATACCAGTTGTAGTAAGCCTTGGGCTAGGCAGGGATAGGGTGGAAGGGAGGGTTACACTGGGGGTTGGCTGGGGAACTACCATTATAAAAAGGTCCCAACCTTTACACCTTCTGTATTTTTTTTTATATTCTTGATTTCACACCACTCTGACTCATAATTTTTTCTTGTACTTTTCACCATCAGGTCAGCATATTTGTTTATAAAGTTGTTTAATCTGCATTGTATCTCCCTGCTACCTATCTATACATACATTTCTCACATACCTGTAGAATAAACTAGACATAGTAAGGCTACAATGACAAGGCCACAGGGGATGTGGTGTTGATGATGATGACGATGATGATGGTTTTTAGAGGGCTCATCTTCTTTGTGCCAGGCATCATTTTAAGTACTTTATATGCAGACCCTAGACATACAATCATGCAGAGTGACCCCTGCACCAGGATGGCCAGGAAAGCAGACAAGTGAGCTGAGATCTAGTGGAAACTTTGCTTGCCACGTTCTGCCTCCTAGAGAAGGGATGTGTGCACCCTGAGAGGCACCTTTGTCTAATTTCCACAATGTGCTTCTGGCCAGTGGCTAAGTTTATATGAATTCACTCATTTTATCTCCACAACAGTACTTTGAAGTATTGTTATAAAATATTTTAAAGTAAGAGGCAACTAGTGTTCAATAAAATCCCCCAAAATATAAATGGATGTGTCAGGATTTGAAAACACCAGTAAGAGCAGAGTTCATGCTTTGGTGAGCAGTAGCCCAGGATACAGGGCCACTGAATCCTGACACTGCCCTTTTTCTCTGTGATGGCACTTGAAATATTTACAATAGCATCTGCATCTTTGTTCATGCGCCCACCTTGTATCTAAAGTAAACTGCACTTCACAGAATTTCTGCAACATGCTTTAAAATACATCCTAAATGCTTTCTGTTCTTAGTCTTTAGCAAATGGACACCAGATATGGGGAGAACACAGGTTCTCACAGGTAGCTATGAGAAAACAAAATGTACTTTTTGCTTTTTATTTGGTGGTATCACCTCACTTATTCACACACTATCCAGTATACCCAGATAGCTGTCTGAATGCACTGAAACGGTTTGTAAATCTTGGTGAGAAGTGGTTTTTATTTAAATGTAGAAATGACACCTTTGTCCTCAGATAGTTGACATTAAAAGGTTTCTATGAGGAAACAGAGCAGGAGGAAGGACATCAATGTGATTTCGCCACCTTGTGGCAGCTGATTAATTTTCAGCTTCTTTGGATCTCTGTTGTTGAATTTCAAGGACTTTCTTGCTGTTGATTATCTCCAGTTCATTTCTGTGGCAAAAATTCCTATGTGAATTTGTCCCTGAGATTCAGCCTCTTTTCATTCTCAGGAACTTTCTCTGTTCACAAGTTGTGCATGACACATTAAGCACATCATTACTGATGGCCAGTACCATCCCATTTCCTTGGTGGCTAAAAGCACAATGTAACGTATTGAAGCAAGAAGGAGTGCTATACAAATATCAGCTAAAAGCAACCTACAGCCTATCTTAGGACACTGTATAGTTGTCACGTACTCAAATATTGCTTATCACTAGAGGGTGGGTCATGGTCAAATCTCCATTAATCATTTCTATCAAGACCTCCCACCTGCTACCTACGCAGCATGCTGGACTCAGTGCCTTGCAGGTGCTCCAGTAGTGTCAACGCATAGCGATGACTCTCAAAATTAGAAAATAACAGTAGTAACATCTTCTGTGATTAAAAATTCATAACAACCTCAGAAGGAATGAGTGTGTGGGAGGAAAATGCTTCTAAAGAAAGGCAAACTTCTTCCATACAGGTCTTTGGCAAACACAATCATCTCAAGAAAAGAAAGGGGATTAGAGTTTAAATATATAATAAAAAAGAACTGAAAAGTAATAAAACTTCAAAAGCTGCAATACACTGTGTTAATGCCACAAATGTTTCTATGGTATTTCAAAGTAACTAGAATGAGTACTTTTAGTAATTTATTCAAGTCAAGGAGATAAGAGCCTTAAACATACTCATTCTTAGCAAAAACGTGCTGTGGAAGGTATTGATCTTTCTGATCAGAAAGGAGTATATTTAAATGAAGACAGTACATTTTTGAAGCCTCGCAGATTTACAATTTTGAAGCTTTTAACATAATGTGAGGATATACCTTCAACTTTACTGAAAGGAGACGACTCCAAGAAAAGAAATATCAAGGAAAAAGGTCTGAAAAGAAAGCAGGTTATCTGGGGTGACTGTTCCGTGTCATCAAGAAAGAGAAGAAAATAAATCTGACCAACATCTGAAGACAAACTCAAGCCACTTCAAGCCACAGGGCAAAGGGACAGGGAGGCCCCTGGATACTTGAACAGACCCTCTGGACTGGGGCATCTGTGAGGAACTTACCAGAAGAAAAAAGGTTTACTATGACTTAGTGATAAGTGTGTCACAATGAGGGGCTTTTGGAACACAACATTCCTAAGGCCGCTTGCACAATTTGCAGGCCTGGGAGGGGTTTCCATAGGAGGCAAACTATTTCTTAAGGATGAGAGAAAACTAGAGAGAAAAAGAATAGAGGCTATCACATGAGATGAATTGAAATTTGGACTCACAGCCAGACACTGAAGACCATAGAAAAAAAGCCCCAAGGACGTGAAAACCTATTACTGTATAATAAAAGGCTTCTGGCCAGTGAGTCTTAGAATAGATAAAAATGAAGCAATAATTAGCAGGATTTTAAATATCTCTCTAAAATATAGTACAAAGATTTTCCTCCCTCAGGAGGTCTATAACTAAAGACGGACATAAAACTGGAGAAAAATTCTGTTTCCAAGTGTCTGAGTGGCAGTCTGAGTAATTTACCAGGTTTCTGGGAAGAAAAAGAAGAACCATCCAAAATTTCAGTCAATATTTATCTCTTAGGTTAATAAATCTTGCTCTTGACCTCAATAGAAGTCAATACCTCCTGATTATTATATGCAAGTACCTCCTGGGCCTTTCTATTTGTCCAGACTCATCATGGAATGAGTCACCAGTTTCCCAAGAGCCTCTTTCTGAGGCATGGGTGTAGACTGAAGAATCACTCACGTTTCAAAGGTGTGGGAGGGCTGCCAATAATTGGTGCTATCGCTCAACATTTACTTGAATCTCTAATTCTGATGTGTTTGCTTTTTCATTTTAGGCTTTGGGGCTGGTGCTCAGAGGTGAAGCGGGGCTGAGATATATTTGTGAAGCATTTCAAAGGCTGTAAAAGAGAGAGTAGCATGAGAGGCAAATGCAGAGGAGAATAAAGTATGTAGAATTTAGAGAAAGAGGACCTAACTTTAAATCTGGTTTATGCCACTAAGTGGCTATGAATTAATCACTCCGTTTCTTTGCACTTTAGCTGTTGCCTCTGTTAAAGAGGGCTGATACCAAACTTAAAAGGTTTTTGTGAGAATTAAACAGATCACAAAGATGGAAGTGATTTGTCATCTAAAGCATATCAGACATTGCCAATTGAATCCTAAGAAGAATATAAGTTTGAATTCGTCCCAGTGGTGAAAGTTTTAAATGGGAAAAATAAAGCGGATCTTTTTTCTGTTTCTTTAGAAAAATAAATGAATTACAAAATTTCGTTAAAGGTGTGTTTGTCTGTTAGGGACATGATACTTAGAGACAAACTTTACAGTAGAATTAGGAGGTATGTATTTCCTTTTCTTCATACATTTCCTCTCACTTGCACAGCTTCAGCTTCTGCTGGGAATTAGACATCTTGGCTCAGAAATGATCAAGGTCAATGATTATTTCCTTTCACCTTTCTCAAAATAGATTTTTCATTTAAAAGGTGCAGAGATGCTTATGTCTTTAAAGTTCTGTTTGGTGCATCAAGTTGACTTGAGGAATCTAATTTTGCCAGGGCAGAGAGAATATAGAAACACGGGATAACCAAGCCCTGTCATGTGGTTTTCTAGGGAACTCTGCGGTTTGCCAGTGGAAGTTCAGCAAAACTCTGGCTCATTAGCCCATTGTTAAAATGATGCTCACAAGATCTTTCGCACTTTGTCCCACCACAATTCCAAAAAAAAAAAAAAAAATTGCTGATATAAAGGGACTAGACAATGAAATTTGGTGTGTATTTGTTCGTTTTATCTCAGATGTGTGTACAATATACAGACATTTCTTTCAATTCCACCAATTTGCATTTCAGAAGTAAGATGTCAACTGACCAGCTCAGAACTGGAGAGCTGAGCCCTCTTTCCAGTTTAACCAGGAACTCATTGGATAATTGTCTGAGTCTTTTTTACTTTTCTGTGACTGAAATTCTCAGGTATAGTATTTGACCATCCTTCCCATCAAGCCCTGCCCAAATACAAAGAATGCTTTAAATATTTATTATTTTGTAGACTAAAGATGCCCTGCACGCTGATGGAAAGCGTGTGTTCGAGTTTCACATTTTAAACAGCCCTCTGAACAAACCTTATGATCAGATTGGTGCGTAAAGTCCTGTTGAGAACAATGGTTCCTAATCTATATCCTAAAGGTTCATTTATGGTTTACTTTCCGTTTTCAAAAATTAATTAAACATTTTTTAAACTAAAGTATCTAATTTATTTTGGCCATTGCAAAATTTAAAGAGATGCAGAAAGAACAAAATTAAAATTTTATTATCCAAATGTAATATTTTTCCTCCCACTTTTCTTTACTATATTTTCTAAAATTGTAAAAGTAGCACATCTTCTTCATATGATGCAAATAGTACTAAGGTATTAGTTGTCTATTACTAGTACTAGGTACTGGTTGAGGAGGAAAAGTTTACCATCTTTCCTTTCCCACACTCCTGAGGTAATCAAAGTGACAGTCTGGTATGAATCATTTCGCACCTTCCTCCATACTCAAACAAACATGTACAAACAAATGATAATTTTAAATTTTTTTAAACAAAAATTGAGTCATACTATATGCATTATTCTGAACTCTCACATATTTTATACTGTTAAACAGTTAAATTTACATATCCATTACACATTTATATGAATATATTTAAGTAATTCTTTTTCCATAGCAGTGTGTGCTTGATTGTATCAGTGTTGGGGCTTAAAATGACAAATATTTATATCTTATAGTTTCGGAGTATGAAGAATCTGGAAGAATTTATATCTTATAGTTTCTGAGTATGAAGAAGCTGGGTGGTCCTAGCTTAGAGTCTCTCATCAGGCTGCAGTCAAGGTGTTGGCTGAGGATGCCATCATCCGAAGGCTTGAAGAGGGCTGGAGAATTTGCTCTCAAGATGGCTCTCTCACATGGCTGTTGGCTGGACCTCTTAGTTCTGCTGTTCAAGAAAAGAGGCCTTCATTTCTTAACACATTGGCCTCTGCACAGGAGTGCTTAAATGTCCTTACCACATGGTAGTTGGCTTACCCCAGGGTGAGTAATTCCATGAGAACAAGGTAGAAGATGATCTTTTATGACCTAGCTTTGGAAGGCTCACAGCATCATTTCTACAGTATAACTAAGGAACACCTAAGTTGCTTCTCCTTTTTACCAAGACAAAAAGAGCTGATTTAGGGATGGATATTATCATTCTTTTCATATTTCCTTTTATAATAGTACAATTGGGCAGAGTCTAAAACTAAATAGGTCATGCAATTTGGGGGTGCAATTGTAGAACTATAATTCCTCTAGAAATGAATACGTAAAAGTTTCTATCGGAAGACAAATAAGAGGAGCTTATTGCTGATAAACAATACCTTTTATTATTCTTGATGATTGTGGTTTCTATGCACCAGAAAACAAAGCTGTTTTACACTCTCTCTATTCATTACCAGGTGCAAAACTTTTATGCACTGAATTCGTAATTATCATGTTTTGTTTCTAAGGGCATCTGTTTGAAAACCAGGATAAGAGTTGTTCCTGTAGAAGACTTCTCCTCTTAATACTACTAATTAACATTTATTTAGCCTTTACTTTGGTGCCAGGTTATCTGCTAAATACTTTGTAAGCATTATTTCATTCAAACCTCTTAACAATTTAGGTGTATAAACCGTTTTTCAAACAAACAAACAAAAACAATGAATCTTAGAAAGTTGAGCACTTACCCAGAATCTCACAGCTAGTACATGAAGCAACTGGGGTACTGACCACATAAATCTGACTCCAGGGCCCAAATGGGTGATTACGACCTGATATGGTTTGGCTGTGTCCTCACCCAACCCTCACCTTGAACTGTAATGATCCCCATGTGTCAAGGGTGGCGCCAGGTGGAGATAATTGAATCATTGGGGCGGTTGCCCCCGTACTGTTCTTGTTGTGGTGAATAAGTCTCACCAGATCTGATGGTTTTAAAAGTGGGAGTTTCCCTGAGCAAGCTCTCTGGCCTGACGCCATGTAAGATGCGCCTTTGCTTCTCCTTTGCCTTCTGCCATGATTGTGAGGGCTTCCCAGTCATGTGGAATTGTGAGTCCATTAAATCTCTTTCTTTTATAAATTACCCAGTCTCTGGTATTTCTTCATGGCTTTATGAAAATGGACTGATATACTACCCCATTCTGAGTCTCAGTATCAGTACCATGAAATAGGCCTAAAGTTGGGAGTATTTGAAGACATTTGTAATATGTAATAATTGTAGAAGAGGAGGTCTTTACTTTCACGATAATTTAAAGCTTCTTTATCATCTGTTTTGCTTTGGCAATGAAGTTTGTCAGTGTCAATAATTTCAAAGATGATTTCTGCATGCAGGAAAGAGTATTCAGAGTTTTATTTTAGCTAAAAATATGTTTGAATTATTAGACTTAAAATTTGAAAGCTTAGTTGTTCCATAATGTTGTATTTATATGTCTAGCAAATGTAGCAATCACTTATGTGAGGCCTTTGATTAATGTTTAGTTCCATTTACAAACTAGTTAATTAAACTCCTTTAAACATTTTACACCAAATTTATAAATTAAATGTATTTGATTTCTTATTTAGATACTTCAAATGTGTGATTTAAAAGTAAAATTTTCCAGAACATTTAAAATACCTCTAATGCTTCTAATAAATTAAACCTGGAAATATTATGAACCTTAAGTTCTCCTAAATGTTTTAATACTATATAAGCTACTGCATTGACTATATAAACTAAATAAAATTTCAACTTCAATTCACAGGCCTAAATCAATTACCTATTTACACATTGTAAATTGAATCACACATTTTACCTGTTCTCTAATAGACTAAAATATCTTAAACATTATAAATACCCCAAAGTCAAGCATGCTTCCTTAATATATACTCATATTAATACTGTGTTTGGTTTTCTTAACTAGTTCTATAATTAAAACTTCCCAGCTGAGAAAATAATTATCTACTAGGGACACAATTATAATATCCTAAGCAGTGTTGGGGCATGTTTTCCTAAGCAGTCAAGAGTGAATATCAAGAGATAGGGGCTAGGGTGGTGAATGAATTATTTCTAGTGACCCAGTGAGATGCATAGAGCCCTATTCATAGTCACTGTATCTCATGGACACCTAAATTTAAAAAAAAAAAAAAAGTCTGGTCTCATAATCTATGTACCCTTAACCTTGAGCTGATCAAGAAATTCTGTTGCCCTCACCTAAGTTGCAGCTTCATTTGAGTGGCTTTGTGTTTCTTTTGATCTTATTTGGACATCTTTTCACCTAGCTCTGTAGACTTTTCAACTTGACAGAATTCTGAATTGCTTAGTATTCTTTTTACTTGTTAGCTATACAGATTAAAACAAGAGCTGATTCAATCTCTCATGCCTTTGTTTTTGACAATGGGACACAACCATCAAAACCATCCAGCCAACATGCTCCATTGAGGGTGGTGATGGTTAAGTGAAATAACTCACACAAAACTCATATCACAGAGTCTGGAATATAGTATGTGCTCAGTAAATACTCATAGAGCTCAATTAGTAACTATTACTAATTCTGCTAGTACAACAGCTATTGTTACTGGGAGCTATTGCAAAACACTGTTAAGAATATTTAATTTTGGTGACAGGGCTATAGAAAAATGTCCTCCTAAGGTGTACTCATGTTTTATTTATGGCAACAAAACTGTGAGGAGGCACGGCATGCGCATGTGTAGTTACACTCCCAAAACAGAAGCATCAGTTTAACTGGTCATTGTTGATAGTGGTCAAGAAGTAACAGCAGAGGATGCTGGAAGGGAGAAGAAAAGTAGCTATAAGCTGCGAGTTGGAGATTTCCCAGAAAGCAAAAGTATAAAGCTAGAGATTCTATAGTAGCCCAAGGAGCTCCTTTTCACTAGGGAGGAGGAGTCTGATGATAGCACTGTCCTTTTATAACAGTTCGTAACCCAGTGGTCAGAATTCAGGATTAAAGTTCCAAGAGGCCAGTATAGAGGGAAATGAGAAAATCAGGCATGGAAGACCTACCACTGCAAACTGGCTGGGATCAGAGTGAGGTGAGTGAGGTGTCCAAGTCACAAAACGTTATTCCACTCTTCCAGTTAGGAAGAGTGATAAGAATAAGAAGAAAATTCAGCATGACTGGTAAAACTTACAGGATCATGGGCTGACTCTTTACCAAGTCAGATGGCTCTTATTATGGCAATAATTTTTCACAATTGAAATATTTATTATTATGTCCTATATAACAAATAAGTAACTTCGATGCAAGAAGTTCCAACATTGGTTAATTCAGAGACACAACGTTATCTATACCTCGGGTGTTTTCCAACTTTTTCTTACTTGTTGTTGGCCTTTATGTTCAGGCTTGTCCCTCATTGTCTCAAGAGCTACTGAATCATTAAGAGTCCCAGGCAAAATAGCTGACCTTTAAATTAGAAAAGCTCAAGATTATTTATAAAAAGCATAGGCAGAGTGTAGGAAACCACAAGGGATAATGCTGTTCCCCAAGGGGCCAGTAACAACAGCAGGACTGCCACCATTCCTAAGTGTGGTAAGGCAATAGGAGGGAGCAGCTACACCTGCTAGAACCAGGAAAGAGGAGGCATGTAGAGCAACTGACTGAGAAGAGCTATGACCTTCAGTATAAGGAAAGAGCCATCATCTGTGAAGACTGCGGGGAGAGGGGTAGAGGAATCACTGCTTCTCTCACTTTCTATTATTCCAATCACCTGCCAGAGCTCCTCATGGGTTAAACTCAATGGGAAGTCAGAGAGAAAGGGAACGCTTTAACTTGTCCATGTAGATCAGCCTTCTCTGAGAGCAGAATGCAGAAGGGAGGGGAGTGCATCTGGAGAGTGA
Organism: Theropithecus gelada; assembly: GCF_003255815.1. NCBI lineage: Eukaryota > Metazoa > Chordata > Mammalia > Primates > Cercopithecidae > Theropithecus > Theropithecus gelada. The sequence goes on along the minus strand of NC_037668.1, from coordinate 124,471,917 downwards.
AACAGAGGGTATCCAGCTTCGCCCTTATGCTCTAGGCATCAGATCCTCACACAGCCACTTCTAGGGACAGGAAGGAGTCTCTCTCGGTGTGTCTTATTAGTATTATTATTTTAGAGAGACTGAAACTTTCTCTGAAGCTTCACAGAAAATTCTCTCACAGATCTCATTTTCTGGTCCTGAATTATGTGTCAATTTTCTAGCTGCAAGGGAACTTAGGAAAATTATAGTAGTATCAGTCACTATAATGGGTGTAGGGGGATATGCAGGAAATCACAGCTGTGTGGGCAATCAGTAGTTGTGCATGTTATAAGAAAAATGCATTTCTTTTCAAAACTTAGAAAATATCTAATAAATGGCTATTACTAAAAAGACTGGCCACACCAAGTGTTGCAAGGGTGTAGAGCAGCTAGAACTCTCATAATCTGGTAGGAATGTAAAATGATACAACCACTCTAGAAAAAATACGAAAGTTTCTTAAAAAGCTAAATATACATCTACCATAGAATCCAGTAATTCTAGTTGTAGATATTTACCCACTAAAAGTTGAAGCGTACGTTAGTAAAAAGCCTTACCAACAAATTTATAGTATTCTTATTTCTAATAGCTCCCAAATGAAAACAACCTAAATGTTACTAAACAGGGGACAGGATAAACAAATTATGGTATATCCACACAATGAACTATAATTCTGCAATAAAAAGAATGAACTATTGGTACATGGATGAATCTCAGAATAACTATGCTGAATGAAATAAGTCAGCAAGAGAATATATACTATCTGAATCTATTTAATAAAAAAACTCTAGAAAGTAAATACAAAGTCATCTGTAGTGATGGAAAGCAGTGGTTTCTTGGAGGGCAGGAATGAGGAACAGATGGGTGAGGGAGGACAAAGGGGCATAGGGAAACTTGGAGGGGTAATGAATATGCTGATTATCTTGTGAAGGTTTCGCAGGTCTATTCATATGTCAAAATGGATCAAATTGTACACTTTAAAGTGTATACATTAAAATATATGCAGTTGATATGTCAATTGTAATACAATGCTGTTTTTGAAAAAAAAAATTAATTTTAAAAACTAATCAAATACAGAAATTTTAAGATTAAAGCATTGTATAAGTCAAGGTATTTTGTGGCAGTCATGAATCTCAGTTCACACCAGGTATCTGAGTAGAGAAGGTCACAGTTTCCCTGCTGAAGAATTCTCAGTAAAAGCCTATGTGGCCCGGCCAGCCAGAGCTCTGAGGACTAACCCCTTACACGGTCACAGGGTCTGGCCAGGGTCTAGTATATGAAGGAAAAATTACACAAATTTTCTTTCTTTCTTTTTTCCTTGTTGATGATGTATACAAGTAGTTTCTGTACCACTTTTTATTTGAGCATTGAGCATCCTGGACTGGTGAATGATATTTATCTTTTTCTTTTATTCCCTCTCTTGTTTTCCTTTTTTCTATCTTCAGGAGATTTTCTCATCTTTATCTTTCAACTCTTCTGTTGAATTTAAACATTTTTTCTATTATAATTTTACTTTCCAAGGCTCATGTTTCCTCTGTGTTCCTTAAAAACAAGTCCTCTGTTCTTGTTTCATAGTAATAGTAGTTTCCTTATATTGCTGATGATTATGAGTCATAGTGATGTCTTTTCCTCTTTAACTTCTCTCCTTTCGTTATCTCTGTTCTCCAAGTAGTGTCCACTTTTGATTGTTTGGGGCTTTATAATTTTCCATTGTCTGATCCTTGATGGTTCATGTTTAAGAACAATTTTTTTTTTTTTAAGGCTGGTTGGAAATTCATGGTGTGAGATTAGCTGACTGAAGTATTTACTGCACGGGATCTGGCAAGGCCGTTTATTTAAAGAACCTCAAATGTTGTATTCTTTGTCTCTTTGGGAGCAATCCATTCCCCAGTCCTCTACTTAGGCTGAAAGCCTGATTGCCTGTGTTCTGGGAACCACAAAAGTAATTGGATCCCCGATTTCAGGGATCATATGCAGACATTCACATAGGCTTTCTTTTTTCTTTTCTTTAACCAAGGGAGAAGCAAACACAGTCTCCCACTACCACAAATTATGCAGATGAATTTCCCAAATGTGGGTAAATCACAGGGTCAACATATCTGAAATGCAGCATTTAAGCCTCACTCTGGGAAAACCACCTTTGTGATAAGGGTATCTCCCCCGCCAGGTAAATATGCACATACGCTTTCTAAGTTCAGTGTGTAGAACCCCTGACCTTAACACTCACTCCCTGTACGGAGACCCTCTGCTTTATTACCTCCAGGGAATGTAACTTTATTCTTTCATTGTACTGAGAGGAGCAGATGCCCAGCTGTGTGAGGTTGGGAAGGGGCTCTGACTACTAGGCTTTTTAAAATCAATCTTCCTCCTCAGAGTCTTCTTCACCTCTTCCCTGTTTCTACAGAGGTTGAGGCTTTTGGAGGACTCTGCAACACAAAACATGTTGGATTTTAGCTTTCTCTGTTGCTAGTTTATGATTCCATTCTTTTTCAGGTCTGCAAACTCATTTACCAATTGTTACTTTGGTTTCCAACCTCCAAAATGTTGTTGCTGTTGTCCCCTCTCCAAGTCACCCCCTACTTGGGTGTATACCTTAAGAAATACCTTTTCTGATGATTAGGTGTAGTTTCATAATGGAGCGATGTTAGCTGTGGAGTGACATGAACTTTTCTATATCTGTGGACATGGTCCTGATCTACCTCCTGTGGTTCTTAACCATGGTGGAAGTCCCATCAGTAGGCATCTGTGACAGACTGTGACCAGCTGAACTACGGAACAAATAAGAAGGTTCGAGTGCAACCCTCCCATTACAAGAAGACAAAGGGTTTAGATTATATCCTTTTCTGGTCTTTACTTAAACAATATGCATGAGAGAAACAGCAAGATTATATATTTTAGCAATAATTAAAAGTAGTAAAAAGTCAAATTAAAATTTTTCAGTTTTTGTAGAACATTTATCTAATCTATAAACAGATAAGATAGATATATTTAATTTGTATAATGGGGTTGGTAAGATTAAAAACATAATTTTTTCTCAGAGTGGTATCCCAGAGCTGTCCTCCAGCTACATTCTTGCCTTATGTACTTTCCTGTGTTTAGGATGAAAACACAGATGTTTTGGTGTATAAGCTTGGATGCATATCTATAATAGTATCAATATTCTGTTACATGATTAGACGGCTCTTCTGTACTATTTGGGTGTGTTCCCGTCATAGAACTATTTCCTTCTCACTAAAAACCACAGATTCTAAAACTTAATTGAACTGATCAATGCCTCTAGCTAACCAACATTTGTCACATTTCCAGTGGCTTTGGAATTATTGCAAATTAATTACCGATTTGTCTTGAGCTATGATTCATTGTAAAGTACTTAAAACCAGTAAAGACAGAAAGACCTGCCATTTAGCACAGAGGTGTCTCTGGAGCTTCTTAGCACTGTGAATTGTTGTGTGAATTTATATGGATAAACCAAATGAGGTTGTTTATGAGAAACTTATTCTCAAAGTTCATAAAGGCTTTCAGGCTGGAACTTGGCTGCTGATGGCAAATGCACAAGTAGATGTAAATGTAATTCAACCATTAAAATCTGAAACCATAAAAGCAAGGAAATTCACAGTTAAAGGAGGAAATGGGTTGTGTAGTGTGTTCTCCAGCCGTGATGCACAATGGGGTGTATTAAGGAATTGGAGACACCCCATAGTGTGAGACGTTCAAGGCATCTCTCATGTTTCATCCCTAACAGATTTCTGAGCATTTATGGACTTGAACATTGCTTCTAAAGTACCCTCTTTTGGGAGGAGCCTAGAAAGGAAAGAAACTTCTGTATTTTTCCTTCATTATTACAATGTAGCCAGGGATGGAGGTAGGAGGGGTGGATTCACATGGTGTGAAAGAATTTTGGGCTAGTAATCTAAAACACTGATGTTCTGGCTGACTCTTCCTCTAGGATTTCATGCATTCATGATGCTGTGTGCAGACCTCAGTTTAGGCAAAACTACAGAACAGAGACTTAGTGTAGCCCTGCATGCTCTGTTCAGCTTGGATGTACAGAATTTAATTTTTTATCAACATGAGAGCTATTTGGAACAATGGGAAATTGTTTTCCATTTCTACTTCTCTCAACTGTAGAAAAATAAAATCTCAATTTGGCTTTCTGTGAATGGCTGGTTAGTGACAAATAGAAAGTCTTAGAAATGACCTAACTTGCATATATTTTGTGGTTTCAAAAAACTCCTCATTTAAAATATACATTTTTTAAAAGTCAGTCTTTAAAAGTGACATGCTTTTTAGATGACCTAGTAAATATAATAGCTCAACTGAAGGGAAGAGTCATCTTGCAAAGTGCAGCCTAGAAGGAAGTCTTTCCATTGCCTGAAAATGTAAGGCTGTTGGGAAGATGTCAACTGCTGTCTAGAGAAACAAAGGATAAGTGTGTTTTGTTTTTTAAAAAACAAAGTTTCATTATACAAGCTTGTGTATTCCACATCTGAATTTGAAATTAATCAGGATAAGAGGGCCTAAAGTACAGGGAGAAAGATAGTTGAAATGGCAAATGATGAACCAGGTATGTGATTGATGTCATGTGAATAGCCACTGTTTTAATAAGCCAAGGAGCCTGTATTGGCCACCACCATGATATAAAAAACATATGGCCATGTGCATTTAAGGTCTTAAAAATGACTCCACCCCTATCATCTACACCAAAAGAAAAATGTTTATAATAATACATATATTGACTTCTGCTTTCTAGTCAATAACAAGATTTATTGTCCCACTCTTCAGTCAATTTTAACCTCTTTGGGTCAACAAATCTTGATATTGATCTCAACAGAAGTCAATACCTGCTTATTACTTACCTCCACATTTAGACGCCTACCAACAATTCTTATGGGCATTCCTTTGACACAGAAAAGTGAATACTGGCTGTCTACTTTCTATACAAGATGTATTTCTGTGGGCTTCATATAGAATGTCACTTTTATAAGCCTAAAGTCAGATCTAGTTATAAAACAAAATGAGAAAAAAAGATAGATGGTTTCCAATATCTGTAATTATGAACTAGACAGAGGTTTAGTATTCCCTTATCATTTCCTAAATAATAAAATCACGATCTTTTATATTAATTATGCTCTAGTCATTTCCTACATCAAAGATAATTAGGCAACATGATATTTTTCATTCACCAAAGAGAGAACACAATAAATATTTTTAACAATGAAACCTTAATGTGGTATAAGGTTAAAATAAACAATAATAAATAAAATAAATAAATAGTATCTCAAATGTTTTTAAAAACAAGAAAAGCAGACTAGTTATCCATTCCAGCAATTACCCAAATGTCTGCCAACCTCTAACCTCTAAATGTTGACTTTAGTCAAAGACATTCTAGGTTAGATAACTAAGTAACTATCAGGAAGGGAGTTTTGTTTGTTTGTTTGCTTGGCAACTGAAAAGAAATGATGATCAAGGAAGCAGCCTTGCCTGGAGTTTTTAATGAATGTGAGACAAGCCCTACCAAAGGCAATTATTAAACCATCCCCCAAAGTTGTTTGTTCTGCGTACAAATGCAGTCCTGGTTCCATAAGACCTCTAGGTGTAAAACAGCATCATCAGCCTTCTTGCCAGCCTCACCTGTTGAAATATTAAAAAGGAAGAATAAAACACCAATATGTACAAACCCAGGGGCAGACAAAGCAAAATACACTCAAGGCTGTAAGAAATTAATTTTTCAAATTCAATAAATAAACCTTCATTGCATACCTATGTTAAACTGCTTAAAATTAAAATTCAAGAATACTTATATTTTGTACTGCTCTTGAAATACTTTACCCTCCCTAGACTGACTCACACACACCATAAAGTCCACATTTAAAACTTATGTTTTGCTGCAGGCGAAATGCCAATAAATAATAACAAAAAGGGAAGAAAAGAAAAGACTAATAGAGCCAGGTGACACAGATCACTTTATCAGCAGCCCAAGTTTGCTTCTGTACAGTCCTATTTTCCAAATAATATAACTGTGAACAAATTTGCAGAAACTAAAAATGGAACATTAGGAGAAAAAAGAACACTTAAGTACATAAATGTGTGTTAATTCCAAATACGTATACACTTTCATAATACCTGAAAGTTGTTTTCTAAAAGATGTGAAAGCATGTCCTTTCAATAGCCACTACTAGTGTGTTAATCAATTTTTACAAGCTTTGTCTGAGAGAGTTAATTTTTCCAAACGATGTCACTAATTTCACATTGTGCTTCTTGAATAAACTCATTAGCTTCCCCTGTAAGTCTTAGTTTCTATTCACCAAAATTACCTGCTCAAAAGTGACAAATACAGTAGGGAGAAAAAATAAAGCCTGTTGTTGTACTGACTCTGAATTCCTTTTGAAAACTTAATCAGTTAGTTTGTGAGTTTAGACCCAACTCTAAGGTCATCTTGCAGATTCAGTTCTCATTTTTTCCTCCCCTCTCCCCACAGAAATCAGGAGAACTAGGGTCATGTGCCCTCCATTCAACTTTGCAAGGATGGACATGTGGGAAGACTAAGTGATCAGGACAGTGGTGAAATGGCTATATTGTATGATGTTTTTAAGGCTAATTTGTTACGGACTTAAGAAAGGTGAGGAAGAAAAATTGTTTTTCAAACTCGACACTATTGATATCTTGAGTGGAGAATTCTTTGTTAGAGGAGAGAGGAATTGTCCTGTGCGTTGTAGAATGTTTAACAGCATTCCAGATCTCTGACAACAAAATGCCGGTAATACCACCCTAGTAGATGTGACAACCAAAAGTATCTCCTGACCTTGCCAAGTGTTCCATTGGTGACAGAACTTTCATACCAAGATACATTCTTATATGGAAGTAAAGCATCAAAAAATATTGCAAAATCATCGATTACTGTAACCATGAGGGACTGGTTAAATTGAGGTAGCCATTGTGAATTACTGTAGACAAAACAAAACCCCACAATTACTGAATCATCTCTTCAAATGTGTTTATTCTTATGAATTGAGTCCTAGTTCCATAAGACCTCCGGATGTCAAACAGAATCACTAGCCTTGTATTAAGTGAAAACACAGAACAGCATCTTTGAAAGTCAAGTCTGCAAGTCCATATTGAGAGTTGAATCTGAGAATTTCAGAACTGGAAGGAATCTTGGAGAACATCTATACAAATATTGTCTTTTTACTGATGGACACTGAGTCTAGCCAGCGTATCAGACTTATCTAACATTACGTAGCTAGTTAGTGGTAGTGGTGAGATAAGAATCCAAATCTTTGAAATCCAAATCCAGATTCTTTCTTCTATATCAAAGTATAGGTCTATTTAGTATGGTAGGTTACTGAAGTTTTTCACTGAATGTTTTTCAGCCCCATTCATATATGTAAATTTAAAGCATAGCAATAGTCTAGTTAAAATTTGCTTCAAATTTTTAAGAATCAGATCTTATGGCTTTGATTATCATCTCAGATAATTTTCCAGACATCAGCTTTTATTTAGTAATAGGCATGTTCATCTTGAGATCCATTTTAAAGCATCTTGGCACTTTCTTTTGGAAAATATTATGTCATAATAATGAAATATTATTAGTTATTTCCACTTAAATATTTTTGAATCTCCTAAAACTTATTCTTCCTTCAAATCTCTCTCTAGTTTTCCCTAACTCTATTATTCTCCTAGTTTAAAAATTTACATTACCTTTTACTAATTTTTTTTCTGAACACACAATAGCCAAACAATTTCTAAATCCTATTATTCCTTTTCTTCATAGTCTTTTTGAAAAATAATTATTTCTTTTCAGATCCATTGCTATCGGACTGTAGAGATCCTTATCAGTATGTCTACAGACTAGTAAGCTGAGACAAATGTATTTTGCTATATTTAGTCTTTTCTCCATCTACTACCCAACTCACTTTGCATATGACCATCTGAGGATTCTTACTAAAATATTTATGTCATAAATCCACCAATAAGTAAATATTCATTGAACAATTCCTGGGTCAAGTTAATGTTTTAGACACAAAAGATGGGTAGAAGTGGTGGGGAGAGGAGGATTTGTAGCCAAAAAAATTTTAAACGAGCTTCCTGCTTCTATGAGTTTATATTTCAGTTGAAATGCATATTGCAGTAAACTAAAAGGCTTAATGCAAGAGCACACATACATGCAAATAGGTAAATACAGAAACTTGACATTTGCCATTTCAAATTTCTGAGATGTTTATCCTGATTTCTAGTTCAAAGATGAATCTTAGTGATAGCTTGAAAAGTAATAACTATACACATGTATTAACCTTTATAATCCCATTTGTGATCATCTCAACACTTTGTTCTTTCCCATGTGTGCTTGTTACAGCAACCAATTTTCCAGTAGTAGCAACCAATGTGCAGTAGCAGCTGATGTCCCCATCTGTTTCTGCTTGCTTTCAATTAAATAAATCATTGTATCACATGCTCAGGCTGACCAATGAACCCTTGGCTAAGGCAGTTTTGAGAGGAACCTTCCAGCAATGCAGAAACTATTGGCCCAGACCAATATTTATTCAGGGATATTTATTCACAAGTCACCTCTCCATCAGGGTTCTATCTTCTAGGTTTCCATTTTCTGTCTTCCTGTTAAAGAAGGAACCCAGACACTTACTTGTAAGATAGTAGAGCAGACATATAGGAAAAAATGAGGCTCTGAGAGCCTATCCAAACTGCCTTAGTTTGGCCTAAGCTTTGGATGGTGATTTAGCATTCCTGTGTAATAAGTGCCCTTTTAGTTAAAATTATATATTCCCTTATTAAAAGATGGTTGAGATGATCACTTCTGTGTGCAAGACACATTTCTTCTCTGGTGGTCCATCCTCAACTTTTCTAGAAATAGCTCCCCTTGGCATTCGCATTTTTAACATAGGAGCAATGATTTTATACAATATGACTCTGCCCCACAGAGGGTCACAGTTGATATATAAGAAGTTAGAATCTGAATCAAACTGGGCCACTGAACCCCTTCTCTGAGATTGTGAATTTTAGAGTGAGAGCTCTGGCATTGTCTCCTGAAACCAAAGATGTTAATTGTAAATGAATCTGAGAATTCCTCACATTAATTTTATGCCATAGAATGTAAATTAACAGATTTACACAAGGAGAAAGAAAAATGGAGCAGATAAATAAAAAGGTACATTGACTAGAGATAAAGAAAATCCTGAATTCTTCTATTCCTGGATAGTTCCTGAGCCCAGTTGTATTACTGACATTTCCGTAGCTTAGATTTCCCCTGGATTCTATGGGATATCTCATTATTCTCCCAATAAATTCTCCTATTTCTGTAAAGCTTTTCAAGCTGGATTCCTGCCACCTGTAATTAAAATATGTATCGTGAATACATTTTGCCTCCTGCAAGTCCATTAGAGGAAAATGTTATAGTGTTGAATAGAAACCAATTTAAAAGCCATGAATAAACAGTCACGTATACAAACATACAGATGCACACACAGAGGTGCTAAAAGCTAGGCCTATATAAGTTTAGATTCTATCTTACAAAAAATGAAGGTTATAGTAGCAGCATTACTAAGAAGAAGCAAATTAGAGTTCACCATGTCATTATCTGGTTCAAAACATTTACTTGTATCCTGTTATCATTAGAGTGCAAACTCTTGAGTCTGGGTTTCAAGGTCTCCTAACAGAAGCCCCTAAGCCACCTGTGGCAGTACTTGCCATTATTTCTACACGATTCCTCCCTACCCATTCTCAGCTAAGTTCTTTTGCCATGCTTCCTGCCTGAGAGGCCCACCTCTTCCTCTATGTCCAAAAAACTCTTATTTGTCATTCTTCTGGGCCACATTTAGTTTCTACCTCCTGAGTTCTTGAGTCCACAGAAAGATCTCCATTCTCTGAAATCTTAGAACTCTTGTTATTTTAACCACTTCTTTAACATTTACTACTTGTACCATATATAATTAGTCAACTATTTCAGAGGTCTTGGTTTTAATTCCTCCTGGGAGTTTTTTTTTTTTTTTTTTTGAGACAGAGTCTCGCTCTGTCACCCAGGCTGGAGTGCAGTGGCTGATCTTGGCTCACTGCAAGCTCCGCCTCCCGGGTTCACACCATTCTCCTGCCTCAGCCTCCGGAGTAGCTGGGACTACAGGCGCCCGCCACCACGCCTGGCTAATTTTTTTGTATTTTTTAGTAAAGACGGGGTTTCACTGTGTTAGCCAGAATGGTCTCGATCTCCTGATTTCGTGATCCACCCGCCTCGGCCTCCCAAAGTGCTGGGATTACAGGCGTGAGCCGCTGCGCCTTACCCCTGCTGGGAGATTATACCTAAGCTCTTTGAGGGCAGAGACCATGCCTTTCTTTTTACAACACTTCCTCCCTTCCCTGAATCCACTGAAAGTGAGCATTTGGTAGAGTGTATTTTATTTGAATTAACACATACAAGAGTAAAATATAGCATATTCCCTAAGGGAACCAATTATAAATTTTGTTTAAAGGAGCATTAAAAAGTTAAAATAAAAAACTCACATTGGCAGAAGATAAAAAAGTTTTAACCACCAGCTGCTGCTGATATAGGGACATTTGATAATGAAAAACAGAAATAAATCTTAAAGGAAAAGAGCTTGTGAGTGAAATGGAAGGGATGATGGTTAAAGAGAGGGAGAAAACATACAAATCCTGTAATATACTTATTTTTTAAAAATCGAGTAAAGTCTGTGCATCCCCTCCCCTTGTAGATTATAAACTCCATGAGGCCAATTATCCCATCTGCCTTGTTCATCACAGTAAAGCCAATACCTGACTCTCAGTCGAGAGGGATCCAGTAAGCACTTCTGGAACGATAAACCACTGTTGTACAACTAGAATACATTTTAAAGTGAGTATGTCTATAGAGGTGATAGGCACTTGGTATAATGCAAAATTTGCACCCAATTCCTGCAGTGGCAACTAGGGACTGACTGACACAAGCAAAGTATTAAAAACACTATTGATGAAATTTGTATAGTGAGGGAGAAAACCTCTGTACCGTGGAGGCTAAAGCCGCATTAGTTGCAGGCAGGAAGACTGACAGCTGTCATTAACAGAGGGACTCTGATAAAAAAGGAATGATCAAAGCAACATTAGACAACATGGAACTAGAACAATGCAGATGAGCAGAGTGCATAAAACTGATGTGAAGAGTGGACATAGAAGAGACTCAAACTAGTACCAAACAGGAATGTTCCCTAACTTCTCCTACTTATGGGTTGTAATAGAATCTTAGTGAAGAAAAATGATAGTTTTATCAGTAAGCTTTTTCTAGATTTTACTTCAGAAACAAATGACCCTCAACTCTAAGTGGCTTAAGACCACACAGCTTGACCACATTTTAGGTTGGCTGTAGGTCTGCTGAAGCCCTGTTTACTTTCTCTTTATTCTAGAACACTGGCCAATATAGCAGCTATTATCTGGGATCCTGCCAAACTTGAATTGCCAAATTTAGCAAATGAAAACACAAAACATCCAATTAAATTTGGATTTAAGATAAATAGTGAATGATTTTTAGGTATAGAAATATGTCTCTTGCAATATTTGGGATAGACTTATGCCAAAAAAGGTTTGTTGTTTATCTGATTCTGATTTAATCATGTGCCCTGTATTTTTTTTTCCCCTGGCAACCCTTTGTCAGATTCATGAAAGACGAAAAAGAAAAATGTGACCTTATAAAGGCTTTTACACCTTTTACTCAGAAGTGGCATTTGGCGGGTGCAGTGGCTCATGCTTGTAATCCCAGCACTTTAGGAAGCCAAGGTGGACAGGTCACTTGAGGTCAGGAGCTTGAGATCAGCCTGGCCAACATGCTGAAGTCCCATCTCTACCAAAAATTACAAAAATTAGCCGGGCATGGTGGTATGCTTGTAATCCCAGTTACTCGGAAGGCTGAGGCACGAGAATCACTTAAACTTGGGAGGTGGAGGCTGCAGTGAGTCGAGGTAGTGCAACTGTACTCTAGCCTGGGTGACAGAGTGAGATCCTGTCTCAAAAAAAAAAAAAAAGAAAAGAAAAAAAGAAAAAAGAAAAAAAAAGGCATTTGACACTTCCATTCTTCTCACTCATTGGTCAAACAAGGCACATGATTAAACTAGTAGTATTGGGGTAAGAGGCATTATCCTCCCTTAGAGATAGGCCTGGAAAAGAGCAGCCATATCAAAGAATATTACTCATTTATATTATGTGTTTGTGAGTGCATGTGGGCGTGCACACATTGCGGTGGCGGTGCTTTCATCTCTATAAAGGAGCTACAATAACTCCTTCCACTAGTGTTAAGAAGTAGCAGGAGCAGGAAGGGCCGCTTGACATCTATACCCTCTCATTCTCTGAGCTGTCAAGGGAACAGCAGTTCCTGAAACTGTTCCAGTTGAGGGAACCACTTTAGTTTGACAATGAGGGGTCATTTCTGTTAGGCTGATTGCCTTAGATCTCGTTATTTTAGGGCAAGGCCCTTGATACTGGTGAGTGAGCAGTGACCAAGAAAGCAATCTGAGTGGGAGAAGAAAGTGGTTTGCTAGCAGAGGCTAATGCATCTCTGAAGGGTTCACATTTGCCTGTGGCATCTTCCACACCTCCTTCTTGGGGCCACCTTCCTTCTTTACACACTCATTAGCTGGCTTTTCTTTGTAACTATTTTTCCAATTAAGGCACTCCTTGTTCACGTTTCACTGCATGTCAAACGATATTTTTCTAGAGGAAAGGGTGATGGTAGATAGAGAGATGAGCTGGTGACACAAAGGATTTTCCTGGTTCCCACAGCCTTCTTCGTTTGGCCCAAAGTCTTACATATATTCAAATTCTTTCATAAAAAACTAATTGCTAACTTTCTTTATTCTTTTATGTCTGCAAGAATTCATCATTTACTTAGTACAACGGGTGAAAATTGTTCACATTTCTGAGGTCAATCATAATAGAATTAGATTCCTGAAATAGCCTGGAGTATGATAAATACATAGATCTACATGGACTTCTGTTCTGCTGAGTTTTTTCTTTCTGTTCAAGGCCGTTTCTAAATATTATTTTCCTACTTCGTTATAATGTGCTTCATATTCAGAGTTTGCCTGAACAGGACGTTTGGCTAATGAAGTGAGATAATGGGGAATTAAATGGTTTTCAGTGTGAAGAGAACAACATTATTTACAGGGTATATTGCTGATTAAGATTTCTTTTTCTTTTAAAAGAGACAAAATGATAATTAAGCTCCTCAAACACAAAGTTATTCCCAACTTGTGATATGGTGTGATCACATGGGATTTCCTAATTTAATACCAATCACACATTTGAATGGGCTGGTATAAAATGAACTTAGACACTGGTTGTCACAATTGCTGATGATAGGTGTGAATATATAGGCGAAAAGTGTGATTCATCTAAAAGCATATGAGTTTATCCAAAACTTCACAAGTTACTTCATCACAGTGCTATCAGCATGTAGAAATAGAAATGAACTATGTGGCTTTTGATTTCAAGCACTAGGAATTGGCAAAATGTTTGTTTCAGATGATGGGGCAAAACTTGCAGATATTAAAAAATACATAAAAATAAACTAGGTGCTACAGGCCACAGTAAACCTCACCTGATCCCATTATTAACTCACTTTACTTTGAATATATTAATGTCTTGAAAATTTTCAGCTTTCCTTAAAAATATAAAGTATTGATAGTTTTCAGTTGTGTGTGTGTCTGTGTGTGTTTATAATACATGCAAATTATTCTGTGGCTGAGAATTAAGGTTCTAGAACTCGAAGGAGCATTTTAACATCATCTCATTCTAGGGTGGCAGAATCTGGTCCAGGTCCTGCTGGTCCAGGTCCTTGCCTCTGGCAGATGTTGATGAATAATGGAAATTTTTTCTGCGGAGCACAGACTGAGAATCCAGTCCTTTTTAAAACAGCAGTGCAAACCTGGGCAACATAGTGAGACCCTGTCTCTACAAAAAATTAAAAAATTAGTTGGGTGTGGTGGGATGTGCCTGTAGCTACTCAGGAAGGTGAGGTGGGAGGATGGCTAGAGCCTGGGAGTTTAAGGCTGCAGTGAGCATGATCACACCACTGAACTCCAGACTGGGAGACAGAGTAAGATCCCATCTCAAAAACAAAAACAAACCAACCCAAAAAGACACAGGAGTTCAGGTAGCACTAGCAACTGGTCTGAGTTGACCTGCAAGAGGGAACCACTTTGCTATTGCTGAGAGCCCAACCCCTTCATCTTACAGGAGAGGGCGCTGCAGTGGGTCGGATTTGATTTGCAAGTCCATCGGACATCCACTTCACCAGGCTGTTTAGGCAATTTAATTTAACACAGATACTTTTGAATGACATTTTCTTTTTGTATGGCAATATTGATATAGAATATTATATAATCATTATCTCTTCCAAAATATTAGAAAAGGAGAAAATTGTCCTTTTATTTAGCATATATAATTAGTGAAAAAAGGGAGGTGCATAAAAACAGAAAAACAACCTAGAGACATTTCGTGAGTAATTCAAGCAAATTTCAGCACTGTTCTAAGCATTTTATATTGTCAGTTGTTTAAAATGATTTGGGGGTGGGAAGAGAAAGACATAGACTTTGAAATAGCAGATTCTCTATGTAGAGGACCTAGTGTGGATATTCCTGAGCCTAAGACTGATCTAATCAGTAATCTGCCATCTGATGATGCATTGCTCTTCGGAAGAAAACAGGAGGTAAATAAGAACTAGGAGACAGAGGGAACCCAACATTCTTGTTAAGCACCACAAGATGGGAAATCTGTATTTTCACTGTGTGACTCAATACCTTCTGTGCATATTGTCCCACGTTGGGAAAATAGCTCTTAGTGCTTTTTTTTCAGTTTTGAATTTAGTGGAGTGTATACAAAGAAAGATTTATTTTAGAAGTACCTGTGTTGTAGTCTCAACTTCTGGGGTTGCAATGGCAAAAGCAGGGTAGCTCAGGGTGTAATTGGTAAGCAAAGAAGCAAATTTTCAGTTTATTCAGCTTCCTGTGATTATAACTCCCCTGCCTGGGCTTCCTACCCACCCTCCCCAATTAGTTGACACACTCTTCATTCTTCTGAGGTACCCTCTGTCGCTGGTCTCTTAAGACGTGGATTAAAATCTGTCTGGTGAGAATCTGATAATGTCATTATTATTGAAGTGTAAATGACTAATAAAATGTTATCTTCTATAGAGACATTTGCATTTTAACAGAGACAAAGCCTTAAGCCAAAATAATCAGGGTCTTTTGTTTATTTTGTTCCCTTTGTACTTTTATCACACTAATCTTCCTATGCTGAGAAAGACAGTTAAGAGTAATCTTCAAAGGTTGTCATTATGTAAGTCGAGCAGCTTTGATGGGTTTGGGGATCAACTAGCCACAATGATGCATCTAGTTTTAAATGTAGAAATAAATTTTGTCCCATGAAAAATAATTTTTTTTTCTGTTTGCCCTCAGTATAAGGAACTCTCTATTTTTGTGATTTGATTGAAATGGTTACAATTTCCTCACTGTCCCCCACCCAGAGGGGTAGTCTCTTTTTTGAGATCTCTTCCTTCTCATAATGTGATTCTCAACCCTTCACAAAGACCTCTCACCCTCCCTCTCCAGGCTGGGGCCCAGAGCATGGTCCCATTAGAAGTATCATGCATAAATGCTATTTGACAATCATTGCTTTCTCTCTCCATCCCCAACCAAGACTCTTTCTCATATTCCTAAATGCATTTTGTAAACTGTAAAGTGTTAAACAAGAGTAAATATACATTATCTCTGTGGTTATATTATCATTTCAAATTTTTATGAAGTCAGGAGAAACTGACATTGGGTAATCAGATTTTCATGGACTGGATTATTAAAAGTGAGTCAAATAAAAGAGTTTGTTAGTATTTGCAGGGACATATTCTTAAACATATACTTTGGTGATAGCTGTCATTAAATGTTTAAACTTCTAACTAATAAATTAAAATGACACTAGAAAAGTACAGGGAAAAAACTTAAAAGGAACATGTGGCTTAAGTTTTGATTATTATACGACTGAAACTTCAGCTGGGATAAACTCCAGCAATATTGCAAACTGTAGGCAGGCTAGTGAAGAAAAAAGGACAAACTGACTCATGTACTCTGCATTTGGCAAAAAAGATTGTTGAAGTGAAAAAGAAAATAGTGGAGTAGAATAAGACCTCTAGAAGAAATACAGGACTGAAATCTTGTGCATTTCCTCAATTTGAAAGGGAAGGCAATTATTTCTTGTTTTAAGTGGATGCTACTTCTCTTGAGGCTGTCCATGGTCCCTTCCTGAAACAAACACATTTACGAAGTGACCACTGGGTATGTGGCAATGATCTAAGAACTGAGGGATATGGAAAATTGTGGATTGATCTTTACTCTTGCTGAGCTTCCTATCCTTTCTCTCAAAATGTGTGCCCAGTGTTAGTAATGCAGATCAAATGACCTTCCACCAACAGGGAAGTTGGTCAAGGGCTTAAACAGGTTGAATACATTTCTGTGTGTGTACTTACTCCCCCCTTTAAAAGCAACAGATGAAGGAATGATGCAGAGCAAAATATCTAGAAATACAAATTTCAAAATCAAAATAGGAAATGAATCACTACAATTGCAAGAACAGACATCGACAAATGAGATGCTGCAATGTGTTTTCCCTCTGGACCAGTAGTCCGAGGGGGAAAAAAAAAAAAAAGAACTCTAAGCTTAAGCCTTCGTGCAACCAAATTGTTCAGGTGCCGGAAGCATTATGCCTTGGGATATTTTGCCAAGTAAGTGGTGTTTCACTCTACACTAAAGAAAACCACATTCTTTCTCACACTCACCAAAAAATGAAAAAAATAAATCACACCTCTATTCAGAGCCCAAGTTGTCGTCAGAAAGGAAAAGGTTGGAGTTCATTTATCATGTGCATTTCTATGGCTACAAAGATAATTGGGTTGATTCCATCTAGCCTTTGCTTCTCTCACATTTTAATTGAAAAGCCTCCAGAGTGTTGGAAGCACAGAGCTGGCCTGAGACTTGCGGAGACTTCAGTTAAGGCAGCGATGGACTAAAATGACAACCAGAAGACAGACTAAGCGGTCTGTTGGACCAGGAGCCTGTTGTGTTAAGGCTCAAAACTTACTGGGAAAGGGGCTGACGGGGGAAGCCATACGTTCTGTATCTATTTTCTGCTGGGAAATCCAGGTTTCATTTCTGGCTACATTTAATTTAACATTTTTATCAAAGCATTTGTGTCAGTGAATACCTAGCTTTGGGACAGTTTTTAGCCTGCAGAATGTAAGCAAAGCCTGGTTGATTAAAATGAAGGGCTAGAGAGCAAATGGCATTGGCGTCAGCAGAGCGTGAAAGCAGTCTGTAACTTTTGGGCAGCGTTAAAATGGGCATACATTTAACATCATTTTCATTTTTCATCATCGAGCTCGCTCCTATTAAAACTTTGCAGGTTCAGTTGGTCAAGTTTTTATGATTGAACATATTCTCTAAGCAAGCTCAAGATGTGCTTAGGAGATTAATTTATAAACTCTTCTGACTCTGAATCTCCAAGGTTTATTCTGTCTATGTGTTGTTTGCATAATGCACTTTTGTACAGCTAAAGCACTACCTATAAAGGGATTATTTTCATATTCAGCACATTAAAAATCCAGCTCAATTCACAGATCCCATTCTGTGTTTATGCCTGAGATAACAGGTGAAAAGTATCTCATTACAAGTGTCCATGAAGCAAACATAAGAACGTGAATGTTTGGGGAAAGAATGTGCCCCTACTGAAATTAATTCCCCAATGGTTTTATTAAAGTCTGCAAATTGCATTATTTTCCCATCATATTTGAAATATTGCCCTCCTTTAATGCCTGCTCTAACCCATGCCATACCATCTTCCCTGGAGCGTCTAGACATGGTGTCTTAGATTTATGTGTATGATCTCAGTGTGTTACAACATCACTCCTGACTAATGCATTATTACAATACTTACAGATATTCCCAAGTGCCACTGTATTGATTAGAAAATCACCAATCTGCATATGCATACCATCTGTGCTGCAGAGAAGCAAAACATGCAGGATGACATTTGCCTTATTCGAAGGCAGATTCAGAAACTGCTAATAGAACGAAGAGGGAATTCTCTTTTGCAGGGAAGGGATTTGGCTTTTTAGAATAGAAAAAAAAGTGGATGTTATGAATTTTTATAGAACTATACAGTATAAAGTGTTTAAATCTAGTCACCTTTCTCTCTTTTCAGGTATATGGAAAGCCCAGGTCTCAGCATACAAACAGCATGCTTAACCATTTAGATCCTGAAAGTGATACCATGTCAGGACCACTGGTGCCGTGAAATTGATAAATCTCAGCTGAACTGCAGCAGCCCTTTGGTAGAAAAGCTGCCTGTAGTGAGCAGTCGGTTGTGTCTCAGTGGAAAGGCCGAAAGCATGCCTGCAAAAGATGAATGAGACACTCACCTACTGGGCTGAAATGCTTTTAAAGGACAGGAATCTGTTTATCTTTGATTGATTGTTCAGTCTGATACTTTCCTTTATAAAGTTTATTGACTACAAGCACATAAATCAAAGAAAAACAAATCACAGGTTCAATTTTGGGGGCATTGACATCCTGCCATCTCTGCAGCAACTGCTCATACAAGTCAAGGGGGCAGGAAGAAGGATGCAAGTAACTAGGGGAAAGAAATCACATGATGGAAATGGCCAATGAAGTCCTACCCTTATTATTCTCCTAATGGCTCTTTAGATGGCAAATGTCTTGATACATACTGCAATGCCAGTAGTTTAGGCAGCTGTTGGAATGTGGATGATGATAAAAAATGAAATAAAAACAACAAACTAATCTGAAAAGCAATTACAAGCAAATGACACTCAGATCTGCCATTTTTGAGTGTCCCCTATTATGGATCACCCAATTTGTCCCCAGTCTTATTTATCAAAGTACATGTATTCAACTCCTTCAATACTTAAGAAAAAAATATAAAAATATTAAAGCAAAAATGATAATGACTTTTGAGTGAACTGAGAGAATAGCAGCAGGAGGCTCTAATCACATTCCCCCAGTTCTGCCCCATCGCAGTGTAAGAAAATGTTGCCATGCCAGCCTGGCCTAATGAGGAGCTCTTTCTACCAGGACTGTGGGGTGAATTCTACAGTGGTATAACCCAGATGGATTTGTGTTAGAAAGCCTAATGATGCATCACATTGTGTCTCCTTTTAAACTAAGTGTACACAGACTAGAATATCTACAAAAAGTGCTCTGTTAGTCGGGGTATGTGCCTTTCTCGCAATTTAGTTAGAACAACAACCAGTTTCTCACTGTGAAGAGTCAACAGCAGCCTTCTCAATTTGTTTTTTTGAAGTATCCTTGACACTGTTTTAAAAATTAAAAATAACTGCATTCTTTATTTCTTGTGTACTTCTCAAGTTTATTATTTTCAATTTGTTGCTTTTCAGTCAGATGAAAATTACTGCGGGACACTACAGAATTCAGAGTGGTGTTAACTTTTGGTGCCACAGGCCTGTCTCTGAACACATGTTCTATATTTCAAGTAAAATTAGAGAAAGAGAAGAGATGGGGCCAAAGAGGGAGACAGAAACCAGTCCTCTACATGCGGCTATCTGTAAGAATGTCCAAATGACCACCCCAGGTAGCAGGAATCGTGGTATAATATCTGAGCCATGGAAGGTAAAGCCAGCCCCAACTGACAGCAGCCATAGAAAACTGAGAGAAGGAGCTGGCTGCTGGGCAGAGTGTAAAATGCATCCTTGTTTCTCCCCTGCAGGAGCTCAGAATACCTCACAAAGCCTTCCCAAGAGCAAATATCACTTTGCAGTGGTCACCACTGTCAGAGTCACTAATGAGGCCTAATTGGAGGACACAGTCTGCCTGTGCACATTAGCATCTCTAAGTTGTCCCAATTAAGGAACAAGATACAACAGGGTGGGCATTGTTTGGATACTGGTGCCCCGCTTGGGTGTGCTGCGAGGAACAAGGCCAAAGGCTGAGTGCCTGCAACCACCCAATGTGTGACCTAATTGCTAATTGATGCACAACCTTAGGTGGCCTGCTGCTTCTTAATGATGTTTGAGACAGTTTGGGGTCCTAGAACAACAAGCTTGTTTTGGAACAAAGCCAACAATTTATCTTCATTTATCAGTGCTTTACCTGTGTTATCAGGAAACACACACACACACACACACACTGCAGGATGGGAATAGGAAACAACTCAGTACTATACTGTAAGTAAAAAAGGCCCATCATTGTTAACAGGTAGAAAATCTAGTCTACTTTGGTGTGTAAAGCCACGTTAAAGAATATACTTCTGGAGCATCAAGGAAAAAAAGAGAAATGAATAGCACATTATGGATTAAAGATGAGATCAAAGCAAGAATCTTTTAAAATTTAAGGAATTGATCTCAGAACCCCATGCCTATGAGAATGTCTTCATTATCACATTTGCCTCAGTCCATTTCTGGTCTTCACATTTTCAGGCAACTGTGGAATGAGGAGAAAAGTTTTAGATGGCTTACAAGGACTGAGGAAGGAGAGTTATTTTTGACAAGATAAAAACAAGAATAGACTGAAACTTTTTACTCATTACTTTATTCATTTAGTAATGAACGTTCCAGGTACTCATAGGCACTAGGGCTTACAGGATGGGTAAAACTGACTAATCTCTGATTTCACAGAATTTAGACATTAGCACACAAAAGTCATTCAGTGTAAGAGAAGTAGCAATAGTTGAATTTTATTATGTTTTTAAGAACATACTAGGGGAGGAGAGAATAGTAACTCAATCTAGGGGTCAGGGAATTTCCTGAAGAAACTCTAAGACATTGAGGAGACCATTCCTCTGCCATTGGAATACAACTGATTTGTACTTTTCCTTAGAGTCATTGCATTAGTCCGTTATCACACTGTTAAAAAGAAGTTTCGAAGACTGGGTAATTTATAACAAAAAGAGGTTTAATTGACCCACGGTTCCATATGGCTGGGGAGGCCTCAGGAAACTTACAATCATGGTGGAAGGCAAAGGGGAGACAGGCACCTTCTTCACAAAGTGGCAGGAGAGAGAACGACTGAAGGAAGAACTTGCCAAGAACTTATAAACCAGCAGATCTCTTGAGAACTCACCCACTATTGCGAGAACAGCATGGGGGAAACTACCCCCATGATTCAGTTACCTCCACCTGGTCTCTCCCTTGACACGTAAGGATTATGGGGATTACAATTCGAGATGAGATTTGAGTGAAGACACAGAGCCTAACCATATCAGTCATATAAAGTGATATTTGGACTGGTTTTAAAATTCAGTAACATTTTATTTGACAAACATAGCATAGTGGTTTTTAAATACACCTGATTTCAAATGACTGATTTAAATAGGAAAAGGTGTGGATTTTGAGAAAAGATGAAGTAGAAAAATAGTAAAGAAAGGAAAAGAGCCAGGGAAAGGCAAGAAATAGTGAAAAAAGAAATGTCCCCACAGCAATGAGGACCCTCAACGAGAGACATAAAATGAAGAAGAAAGTAATTATCAGATACAGATAGGAAAGGAGTAGAAATAGAAGGAAAGAGATATGGACATGGAATAAGGAAATAGGAAACTGAAAAATATAAATTGCTCCAGGGGACAATTTCTACTTTTATATGAACTGATCTGGTTAGAGCTTCCGTGTTCTGCACATTGTATTTCTGGAAGTAGTTAACTTTTCTCATTAACTGTCTTCTAAATGCTAAATTGCTGGTCAAACCCTATTTACAGATCTCCAATTGGAACAGAAAAATAATGATCTTTTTGAATGATGTCCAATCAAGGAACATAAACAACAGCCTGAGAATTATTACAGATATTTGTTGGCAACAAAAATTAATTACATGTTCATGGCTCAATTCATTTTTTCAACAAATATTCATTGTTCAACAAACATTTAATATAGTCAGAAATATTGTCCAAGCCATCACTGAAGAACAATCATTAAACTCCACAAATATTTTTAATTTAATTGTCCAGAGTATGATATTAAACACACACTAATTTTTGCTCACACTCCTGTCCTCCTCCTCCTATTTTCACCTGTATCCTACAATACTGTCCCTTCTGTCCTGGCCCAATCCAACTTCCCCCTGTCACACAATTCAAGATTCATGTTCTGTGTGGAATTTTTCCAACTGTCCTTTTTTCCTCTCAAAACTCCTGTGATCAAAACCCCTCAATAAGTTCATGTTACTACTATCTCTGCTGATCTTTGATGCTTTCAATTCTCACAAAATCACTATAGTGTCAAAGTCAGTTTTAAAGAGGGGGAGGGGAACGCTTTATCTCTCGGTATAATGCTCAGAGGGAAGTCCCACAGTGTGATGTTCCTGGAGCCCCCAAAATAAAGTATAGAGTATACTGCAGTAGCTCTTTCTAGTCTTGTTATTAGCTATTTTTCCAACTTCAATGGGGTGATTGGGCTGAATTGTGGCCCCTTCCACAATTCAAACGTGGAAGCCCTAACCCCTAACTACCTCAGAATGTGACTATATTTGGAAATAGGGCCTTTGAAGATGAGATTAAGGCACTATGGTGGGCCTGATGAAATCTGACTGGTGCCCTTGTAAAACAAAGGAAATTTGGACACACAGAGACACCTGTGATGCACACACACAGAGGAAAAACCATGTGAGGACTCAGGAGGAAAAGGCCATCAGCAAGCCAAGGAGAGAGACCTCTGAAGAAACCAAGCCTGTTGACAATTTATATTGGACCTCCAGCCCACAGAATTGTAGAAATGTATTTCTGTTGTTTAAGCCACCCAGTCTGTGATATTTTTGTATTGGTAGCTGGAGCAGACTAATACAAGGGATATATCACAGCCAGGGAGTTAATATAGAACAGGTTTCTTTGAACCTACTATACTGGGCTTTACTCACTGCTTACAATCAGGACTGGGTCTGTTCTGACTTTTCTTACTGAATTCCTTCTTCCTGGTACATTTTATGTTTGGGACTCTGCTATTAATTTTTTAAAAATTTGTTTAAAATTTTAATTTTCTATTAGAGTTTGAAAATAAAAAAATTCATTTTTAACCTTTTTTCCTCTAGTTTCCTCAAGTACATGATATTTTTGTAATCGTATTTAAGTGTTACATACCTATAGAAAAGTCTAGAGATCATGAATATACCAGCTCAATGAAGTTTAATAGTCTACACGTCTAAATAACAAGTACCTGGATTCAGAAACAGAACAGCCTCAGGAACTTAGGAGCCTTCCTTGTGACCTCTTTTCCCCAAATAATCATTATCTGATTTCTAATACAATAGGTTAGATTTGTCTACTTTTGAACTTTATACGAGTGGGACCACAGAGTGTGTACTCCTATGTAAAGATTTTTTGGTCAGCATTATGTTGGTGAGATATGGATAATGCTGCATATGGCTCCAGTTCATTTATTCTCATTGGAGTACAGTATTTCATTTTATTAATACATCATAATTTATTCATTCTACAGTTGATAGGCTTTGTGATTACTTTCAATTTATAGAGATAGTCTGAATACCACTGCCACAAAAATTACTGAATCATTAGCTACGTATATTCAGTTTTAGTTAATTATTGTAAACAGTTTTCCAAAGTGTTTTTACCAATTTACAATTATACCAGCATTGTATGAAAGTTCTAGATGATACCAACTCTCCAATACTTGGTACTGACAGTCGTTTTTATTTTAATCATTCTTAGTTTGTACAGCTATATTAACTGTGGTTTGAATTTGCATTTGTCTAATGACTGTCATCAAAATTGAACACGTTTCAGTTTATTTGTCATTTTATTTTGGGACATGCATGTTTAAGTCTTTCTACATTTAACAAAATGATTATCTCTATTGATTTATAGAAGATCTTTATATGTTCTGAATAGGACTCCCTTGTTGGGTATATATATTGAAAATAACTATTACCATTTCATGGATTGTTGTTTTATATTCCTTAGGGGTATTTTTGGATCATTTAAAGTTATCAATTCTAATGTTGTCCACTTTGACTTCCTATTTTTGTATCCTGTATAAGAAAATTTTGCTAACCCAACTCATTACAATGTTCTCCTATATTTTCTTCTCAAAGCTTATTTATTTATTTTAAATTTATTTTTTCTTGTCCTATTTATGTCTTTAATCATACCAGATTTGATTTTATGTATGGTGTGAGGAAGGGGCTGCAAATGAACATCCAATAGGTCCATCATTTATAAAAATATCAATGTCTATCCCCACTGCAATATAACATCATTTTTATTTCACTTTTATTACAATTCAGTGTAAATCTCTTTTTGGAGTTTGTGTCCTGTTAATTTTGTCTGCTTTTTTTGTTTGTTTTTATGCCAAAACTTCTTGGTTTTGATATCTTACAGTGTAACTTCTCCATCTTCATTTCTCTTCTTCAAGATGTCTTGGCTATTCTTAGACCTTTGTATGTCCATATAAATATTAGAATCATCTTGTCAACTTTCACAAACCAACCTTTTGAAATTTTAGTTGGGTTTGTGATGAATCTACTGACTAAATAGAGAACTTCTGTCTCTAAAACAGTTATCCAATTCATGAATATGCTTTATCTTTTATATGTTTAGGTCTCCTTTACTCTTCCTCAGTAATATTTTATGGTGCTGTATGCAGAGGTCTGGCACATCAATTACTAGATTGATTTCTACGTTTCTGACTTTCAGTGCTTTTGAAAATTATATTATTTTACATTTTAAATTTTATGATGGTTTGTTGCTAGTGGCTAGCATATAGATATACAATTTTTATCTGTTGGCCTTGTGCCCAGTGATATTGTTCAATTCATTTCTTACAGTTTGTAGACTCTTTTGGATCTTCTTTATACACAAGCATATCCTCCAATAGCAACAAAATTTTGTTTTTATTTTCTAAATTAAATGCCTTTTATTTAATTTTCTTGTCTTATTTCACTGACTATGGTCTCCAGTGTGATATTGAAAAAGAATGATGATATGCAGCATCCTTTCCTTATGACTGTTCTCAAGAGAAAAGTTTTCAATAATTCATTATTAAATATAATGTTTTATGTAGGATGTTTTTGTAGATACTATTTCTTAGATTAAAAGAGGACCACTCTATTTTTAATTTGTTTAATTTAATAAGGTTTTTTGTTTTTTAACCATAAATACTCAATTTAATCACTTTTTCTATATCTATTAAAATGTTCATGATTATTTGTCTTTCCTGTTAATAAGGCAACTTATATTTATAGATTTTTAATATTAAATACACACTTACAGCCCTGGTTGTAGTATATAATCCTTTTAACAAATTATTGAATTTAATTTGCTATTAAGAATTTTTTTGCAAGTATGTTATTAAAGGTATTGAACTGCATTTTTCTTTCTTGTAATGTTATTGCTAGATTTTGTTATCAAGATTACATAAAATTATCTGGTAGTATCTTCTGTATTCTGAAAGAGTTTGTGTAAGATAGTGTTGTTTGCCACTCTTTTTAAAATCTATCTTCATAGCTCACTGGCACGCACACACACACACACACATAGTTGGCCTGGTATGATTATACACTTCAATGTTGATATAGTTGACATGTTACTCCCATCTCCTCGCTCTCCACTCAAAGTTGTCTCTCTAGATAGTGGAAATCAATAAATGTCATAGGAAAGGTTTTGTACAACATTACACATTAGCCATATCCAAATCATAGCACTGTACTCCCTCTTTTGACCTCTACATCTACAGCTTTTTTTTTTGAAACTTAGGTACTTAAAAAGAAAAGTCATCTTTTAATAACTGGAATCAGATAATTTTCTAACCTTCCAGTGACTCCTATCTCATTCACAAACTAGAAGCTCTTACCTCTACGAGACCCTTGATTACTTCCCTCCTTTGCTCACTCTGTATGAGCCGCATACCCTTCTTAATGTTCCTCAAACCCTCCATATTTGGCCTGTCCACTTCCTGTTCCTTTTCCCCATTGCTCACTTCCTTCAGATGACCATGTGGATTACTGGCTCCTGTATTTCAGGTCTTTCTTCAACTGTCACCTTGTCAGTGAGACAGACTTTCGCCAGCCTTTTTAAGACTGGTACCTCATCCCACACTGCCTATGCTAGCATTCCCTATCTTCCTTCCCATTTTTATCATTATTTGACAAATAGCTCTAGAATCATGTGTATTTGTTGATATTTTGTTTGTTTGTATATTGCTTGTTTTTTTTCTTCTCTGAAAAATGTGAACTTTATAAGAGCAGAAGTTTTTGTTTGTTGATTACTATATCCCAAGCACCTAACATAATGCTTGGTATATAATAGCTTCTCAATAAATACTAGAGGACAGGATACTCAAAGAATATATTCTGCAGCTTGCTTTATTTTTGAGGTTTTTGAAGATATATGTAAATCTATTCATTTTAACTGATGATATGTATTATAACATTGTTTGAATATACCAGAATTCATTAGTTCAGTTTCCCTTTGGTAGACATTTAGTTTATTTGAAAACTACATATCACCCTACACATTTTTAAGTTAACATCTATTTTTTATTTTTTATTTATTTATTTATTTTTTTATTTTTTTTATGTTGAAAATATATATATATATTTATATATATTTAGAATTAGGCAGCTGGACTCAGTTTAGATGATCCCAATTTTGTTGGCAACATCCAAAGCGTCGTAATCAGGAGCCAGTCGAACGTACCCTTTTTCTCTCCATCAGGCCGAATCAGGGTGTTGACCTTGGCCACATCAATGTCATAGAGCTTCTTCACAGCCTGTTTAATCTGGTGCTTGTTGGCTTTAACATCCACAATGAACACAAGTGTGTTGTTGTCTTCTATCTTCTTCATGGCAGACTCAGTAGTCAGCGGAAACTTGATGATAGCATAGTGGTCAAGCTTGTTTCTCCTGGGGGCGCTCTTCCGAGGATATTTGGGCTGCCTCCGGAGTCGCAGTGTCTTGGGCCGCCGGAAGGTGGGTGACGTGCGGATCTTCTTTTTTTTGTGGCTGTGGACACCTTTCAACACTGCCTTCTTGGCCTTTAAAGCCTTTGCTTTGGCTTCGGCTTTAGGAGGGGCAGGAGCTTCCTTCTTCGCTTTCGGCGCCATCTTGTGAAAAGGGTCCAACATCTATTTTTTAATTCAAATTTAAGAATTGCAAAAGATACATGTTTCAGCATATTATATTTTGTATTCATGCTTTAAATATATTTTGGTCAAAACCTCGGAGCAGATTTGGTGAATCTGATTGATAGAAAATATGTATCATTTAACTTAAATGGATACACAGTCTTCATTGTCAAAACAAGCAGCTATCAGACTTATTTTCTGTCAGAAATATATGACTTTATGTTTCAATTCAAATAAATATGCTGTCATACTCATCTCCATGGCAACCATCTCATTTTTAATTCTATTTCTAAGATAGATAGAAGTATAAATTAAAAATATAAAGACGGAGCCTTTGACTTCTTCTAGTCACATGGATGAATGTAACCACTGACCTTCAATATTTCATAACCAAGCTTAGTGTCTGCAGTCCTGGGACTGTCTTTCATGAGCTATGTATTCTTGAAATGTCTCTTTGGCAAGCAGATATTGTTTTAGACCTAGGCCAAGTCATCACAGTAAGGTTCACTGAGGGAAACTGTTTCCCTTTCTTTAAAAAAAAAAAAAACCATGATTGTGAAGGTGAGGTAGGTAAGAAAAGAAAATAGGTAGGTCGAGCATGGTGGCTCATGCTTATAATCCTAGCACTTTGGGAGGCTGAGATGGGAGGTTCACTGGAGCTCAAGGGCTTGAACCCTGCCTGAATAACATAGCAAAACCCTATCTCTACAAAAACATAAAAAATTAGCCAGGTATGGTGGCACACACCTGTGGTCCCAGCTACCGGGAAGGCTGAGGTGGGAGGATCAGTTGAGCCTGGGAGGTTGAGACTACAGCCTGGGGTACAGAGCAAGACCCTGTCTCAAAAAGAAAAGAAAAGAAAAGAAAAAGGCAAACCTGTTTTCTAAAGACTCATTTCTAAAAATTCTAAAATGAAGTTGAATGTCTAAAGGATGGTGTATTAGTCTGTTCTCCCACTGCTATGAAGAGCTACCTGAGACTAAGACTGGGTAATTTATGAAGAAAGGAGGTTTAATTGACTCACAGTTCTGCAGGCTTAACAGGAAGCATGCCTGGGAGGCCTCAGAAAACTTGTAGCAGAAAGCAAAGGAGAAACAAGCATGTCTTACCATGATGGAGCAAGAGACACAGAGAAAGAGCAGAGAGAAGTGCCACACACTTTTAAAAGATCACATCTCTTGAGAGCCCATCATGAGAACAGCAAGGGGGGAAATCTGCACCTGTGGTCCAGTCACCTCCCACCAAGCCCCTCCTCCTATTCAACACAAGATTTGGGTCTCTGCCCAAATCCAAACTATATCAGATGGTTCCATAAAACCATGCCTGTGTATCCCCTAGAACGCTGATGCACATTCCTCAGTTGCATGAAATCACCAGTAGGACAGAAACTGCTCTATCATATACATACACTGAGGCTGAATTATT
The DNA here is from genome assembly GCF_003255815.1 of Theropithecus gelada. Classification (NCBI taxonomy): domain Eukaryota; kingdom Metazoa; phylum Chordata; class Mammalia; order Primates; family Cercopithecidae; genus Theropithecus; species Theropithecus gelada. The sequence goes on along the minus strand of NC_037668.1, from coordinate 124,443,344 downwards.
GAGTTGAAAGCATGGTTTGTCCTCAACTCTATTAAATGTAATTAACTTTCTAGCATGTTTGACCTTTCATTCTATAATTAGAGCATGAGAATTGTAATTGTTCTACCTCTCCTTCTACATGGTCATACTTAAAAAATTTTAAATCATATGATGTATGTGTAGTTTCATCACATTGTAATATAAATTTGTACTGCCTTTATGAATTGTGAGGTTAAGATACTTTTCATATTTTTATTGCTATTAGGGGTACCTATTTTGTTAATTGATGGTTCATACGCTTTCCCAATTTTTCTTTCATATTATATGATTTTTAGTTATTGATTTGTTATAGTGTTTTACATATCCTAGATGCTAATCTTTACCTGTTATACCTGTTGCAAAAAATTTCTTCCACACTATGGCTACCTTCTCTTTTTAAGAAAAACTTTCATGCTAGAACAATTTTAGAGTTACAAAAAAAAAAAAAAAAAGGCAAAGATAGTTGCTACGGTCTGAATGTTTGTGTCCAAATTTACATGTTGAAACCTAATCACCAATGTGATAGTATTAGGAGTTGGGGCCTTTGGGAATTTATTAGGTCATGAGGGCAGAGCCTTCATAAATAAAGCTAGTGTTTTTAATAAAAGAGGCTCCACAGGGCTGCCATGTCCCTTTTCCACCACGTGAGGACATAACAAAAATGTGCCATCCACAAACCAGGAAACGGGCCCTCACAAAACACCAAATCTGCCTGTGCCTAAGATCTTGACATTTCCAGCTTCCAGAACTATAAGGAATACATTTCTGCTGTTTGTAAACTATGTAAGCTATGGTTTTTGTTATAGCAGCCTGAATAGACAAAGACAATAGTACAGAAAATTCTTACATACTCACACTTAGTTTTCCTTATTATTAATATCTTACATTAGTATGGTACACTTGTCACAATTATTGAACCAATATTATACATTATTATTAAGTAAAGTCCATACTTCATTCAAATTTTCTTACCTAATGTTCTTTTTCTGTACCAGGATTCCATCCAATAGCTCATACTCATACTACATTTAGCCGTGATGTCTCTCTTAGGCTCCTCTTAGCTGTGAGTTTCTCAGACTTTTGTTTTTGTTTTTTTTTTTCGATGCCCTTAACAATTTTGAGGTGTCTAGTCAAATATTTTGTAGGAAGCCCTTCTACTGAAATTCACATGATATTTATCTCATGGTGAAATGGGTTTATGAGTTTGGGGAAGGAAAGCCACAGACAAAAAATACCATTCTTATCACATCATATGACTGATACCTATTATCAACATGTCTTATTAACTGTTGATACTAACATCCTTCACCTGGCTGAGTTTGTCAGATTTTTCCATTCTAAAGCAAATCATTTTTCCTCCCTTTCCATACTGACTGAACCCTTTGGAAAGAAGTCAAAGTAGACATTCCAAACTTAAATTATGTTCCATCTCTTTTGGAATTATTTCACATGGGAGATTTGTCTATTTTCCGTCATTTATTTTATTTATTCAATCATCGAATTATATCAATGTGGAGTCATGAATATTTAGATTATAATCCAATACTACTTTATTTTGTTTTTCAATTGTTTCATCTTTGTCTATTACTCTTATTTTACTTTACTTGAGAATTTTTGTTATAATATAAACATCTTAAAAATTAACATTATTATATTTAGTAATATGTTTTTGTGGTTTGTATGATTTTATATCATTTTAAAGACATTCTACCCAATCCTATCTTCTCTTAAATAAATACTATTTTGCCAATTTTAATACAAATTAGGAAATAATTTATTTCTGCTTAAATTTTTTGTGTATAATGTGATGTAGAGATCCAATTTTTATTTTGTGCCTATCTGACCAATTTTTCCTATATCATTTACTTAATAGACTATCCTTTTGTTACTTATAATGTCACCAGAGTTATATATTAATTTTTGTATGTACACTGCTCTGTTTCTGGGACTTTTATCCTTTTTAATTTGTTTATTTGTTTAGCATGCATCAGTGTTACGCTGTTTTAATTATGATAGAAATGTAAGTTTTGCTATGGTGAGCAATTACCCAGAAGTTGTTAGTCCTTAAAATTGTATTAGCTGTTTTTTGTCCTTTTCTCTTATGCATAAATTGTCAAATTCCATAAGATTCCTTATCAGGAAATCGATTTGAAAGTGTTGATTTCTTCTTCCTTATCCTCCTCCTCTTCTTTTTCCTTCTCCTCCTTTCTCCTCTTCCTCTTCCTCCTTCTCTTTCCCCTTCTTCCTTTTCCCCTTCCCCTTTCCCTTCTTTCATCTCCTTCTTTTTAGAAACATTTTAAATTAACATTTTTAGGATATTGGGCCATCTCACTCATGAACTTAGCATATCTCTTTGTTTATTCCAACCTACTATGTTTTACTGTGTATAGGATTTGTTACAGTTATCTCTACATACTTCATAATTTTTATTACTACTGGAATAAAATCTTTTATTTCTAGTAAATTTTATTATTAGTCATGAATATGTATAGGAATGCGTTTGAATTTTGTATACTGATCTTACTTGCAGGAATCTTCATGACATTCCTATTTGTCTAATGGTTAGTTTAATTTATCTGAAATTTGGTTTCTTCTATTCTACTGCATGTATTATTTGTTATTTGTTTCATTAACTGGGATTTCTAATATAATATTCAACTGCGGTTTTTAATTTCTAAATATTTGGGGATTTTAGAGGTAGCTTTCTGTTATTAATTTCTAAATTAATTTCATTGTGATAAGAGAACCTACTCTGTATTAGTTTATTCCTTTAAAATTTAAGACTTGTTTTATGTTCCAGCATATGCCCTATCATGGGGAATATTCCACATGCACTTAATAAAACTCCGTATTTTACAGTTGTTAGTTCAGTGTTCTGTGAAAGTTAGGTAAGATGGTGATAATGTTTTAAATCATTTATATTATTATTGATTTTCCATTGTTGTTTACATCAGCATCTGGGAGAGGAATGTTGAAATGTCCAACTACAATTGTGGATTTATTTATTTCTTCTTTCAATTTTGTCAGGTTTTCCTGTAGGTATTCGAAGCTCTTTATTGGGAGGTGCATATATATTTTATATTTATATATGTAATATAATGTATATATAATATATGTGATTGTTACGTCTTCTTTATAATTATAAAATGTCTCTCTTTATTCCTAATTTTATTTCTTTCTGAAGGCTACTTTGTCTAATATTAATATAGCCACTTTAGCTTTCTCATTATGAGTGTTTTCATAGTATAGCTTTTTGCATCTATGTCTATGTCTGTCTACATATATATATAAAACTATATTTATTTTTAAAGTTGTTTGCTGTAGACAACATATAGTTGGATTTTGCTTTCTTTTTATCCAGTTTGACAATCTATTCCTTTTAATTAAATTGTTTTCTTTTTCCTTTAGTGGATATATGATTGGTGCAGCTGGCATTAAATCTGAAGACTTTCTACTTATTTTCTATTTGTTCTAGCTATATTTGTCTCTGTTTTCCTCATTTCCTTTTTTCATTTTAGTTTATTTTTATAAATTTCTTTTATCTCCACTATTGGTTTATCAGCTTCTGCTCTTTGATTTATACTTTCAGCAGTTGCGCTAGGATTTAAAAGGTGCATGTTTAACCTGTCACAGTTAACCTTCATATTATGTTACACCTCATTACATGTGATATAAAAGTCTTGAAACAGTTTACTATTGTTTTCCTATTATATCCATTATGCTGCTGTCATCTATTATTTTGACATGTTACAAATCTTATAACAATATTGTTTTCTGCTTTAAGTAATCAATTATCTTTTGAAGAGATTTTTTAAATAAGGAAATAAAGTATTCTATGTTCTGATATTCTTTATTCTACTGTGTTACTCCAAGTTTTCATCTGCTAATAATTTCTTTCTGTCTGAAGAACTTCTTATGACTTTTTTTGTGTGTGTGATATTTTTTTATTATACTTTAAGTTCTAGGGTACATGTGCACAATGTGCAGGCTTGTTACATATGTATACATGTGCTATGTTGGTGTGCTGCACCCATTAACTCGTCATTTACATTAGGTATATCTCCTAATGCTGTCCCTCCCCCCTCCCTCCCCACAATAGGACCCGTTGTGTGATGTTCCCCTTCCTGTGTCCAAGTGATCTCATTGTTCAATTCCCACCTATGAGTGAGAACATGCAGTGTTTGGTTTTCTGTTCTTGCAATAGTTTGCTGAGAATGATGGTTTCCAACTGCATCCATGTCCCTACAAAGGACAAAAATTCATGCTTTTTTATGGCTGCAGTGTTCCATGGTGTATATGTGCCACATTTTCTTAATCCAGTCTGTCACTGATGGACATTTGGGTTGATTCCAAGTCTTTGCTATTGAATAGTGCCGCAATAAACATACGTGTGCATGTGTCTTTATAGCAGCATGACTTATAATCCTTTGGGTATATCCCCAGTAATGGGATGGCTGGGTCAAATGGTATTTCTAGTTCTAGATCTTTGAGGAATCGCCACACTATTTTCCGCAATGGTTGAACTAGTTTACAGTACCACCAACAGTGTAAAAGTGTTCCTATTTCTCCACATCCTCTCCAGCACCTGTTGTTTCCTGATTTTTTTAATGATTGCCATTCTAACTGGTGTGAGATGGTGTCTCATTGTAGTTTTGATTTGCATTTCTCTGATGGCGAGCGATGATGAGCATTTTTCATGTGTCTGTTGGCTGTATGAATGTCTTCTTTTGAGAAGTGTCTGTTCATATCCTGTGCCCCCTTTTTGATGGGGTTGTTTGTTTTTTTTCTTGTAAATTTGATTGAGTTCTTTATAGGTTCTGGATATTAGCCCTTCATCAGATGAGTAGATTGCAAAAATGTTCTCCCATTCTGTAGGTTGCCTGTTCACTCTGATGGTAGTTTCTTTGGCTGTGCAGAAGCTCTTTAGTTTAATTAGATCCCATTTGTCAATTTTGGCTTTTGTTGCTGTTGCTTTTGGTGTTTTAGACATGAAGTCCTTGCCCATGCCTATGTCCTGAATGGTATTACCTAGATTTTCTTCTAGGGTTTTTATGGTTTTAGGTCTAACATTTAAGTCTCTAATCCATCTTGAATTAATTTTTGTATAAGGAATAAGGAAAGGATCCAGTTTCAGCTTTCTACTTATGGCTAGCCAATTTTCCCAATACCATTTATTAAATAGGAAATCCTTTCCCCATTTCTTGTTTTTGTCAGGTTTGTCAAAGATCAGATGGCTGTAGATGTGTGGTATTATTTCTGAGGACTCTGTTCTGTTCCATTGGTCTATGTCTCTGTTTTGGTACCAGTACCATGCTGTTTTGGTTACTGTAGCCTTGTAGTATAGTTTGAAGTCAGGTAGCGTGATGCCTCCAGCTTTGTTCTTTTGGCTTAGGATTGTCTTGGCAATGTGGGGTCTTTTTTGGTTCCATATGAACTTTAAAGAAGTTTTTTTCCCATTCTGTGAGGAAAGTCATTGGTAGCTTATTGAGGATGGCATTGAATTTACAAATTACCTTGGGCAGTATGGCCATTTTCACAATATTGATTCTTCCTATCCATGAGCATAGTATGTTCTTCCATTTGTTTGTGTCCTCTTTTATTTCACTGAGCAGTGGTTTGTAGTTCTCCTTGGAGAGGTCCTTTACATCCTTTGTAAGTTGGATTCCTTGGTATTTTATTCTCTTTGAAGCTATTGTGGATGGGAGTTCATTCATGAACTCCCTTTGTCTGTTAATGGTGTATAAGAATGCTTGTGATTTTTGCACATTGATTTTGTATCCTGAGACTTTGCTGAAGTTGCTTATCAGCTTAAGGAGATTTTGGGCTGAGATGGTGGGGTTTTCTAAATATACAATCATGTCATCTGCAAACAGGGACAATTTGACGACTTCTTTTCCTAACTGAATACCCTTGATTTCTTTCTCTTGCCTGATTGCCCTAGCCAGAACTTCCAACACTATGTTGAATAGGAGTGGTGAGAGAGGGCATCCCTGTCTTGTGCCAGTTTTCAATGGGAATGGTTCCAGTTTTTGCCCATTCAGTATGATATTGGCTGTGGGTGTGTCATAAATAGCTCTTATTATTTTGAGATACGTCCCATCAATACTGAATTTATTGAGAGTTTTTAGCATGAAGGGCTGTTGAATTTTGTCAAAAGCCTTTTCTGCATCTATTGAGATAATCATGTGGTTTTTGTCTTTGGTTCTGTTTATATGCTGGATTATGTTTATTGACTTGCATGTGTTGAACCAGCCTCGAATCCCAGGGATGAAGCCCACTTGATCATGGTGGGTAAGCTTTTTGATGTGCTGTTGGATTTGGTTTGCCAGTATTTTATTGAGGATTTTTGCATCGATGTTCATCAGGGATATTGGTCTAAAATTCTCCTTTCTTGTTGTATCTCTGTCAGGCTTTGGTATCAGGATGATGTTGGCCTCATAAAATGAGTTAGGGAGGATTCCCTCTTTTTCTATTGATTGGAACATTTTCAGAAGGAATGGTACCAACTCCTCCTTGTACCTCTGGTAGAATTCGGCTGTGACTCTGTCTGGTCTTGGACTTTTTTTGGTTGGTAGGCTATTAATTATTGCCTCAATGTCAGAGCCTGCTATTGGTCTATTCAGGGATTCAACTTCTTCCTGGTTTAGTCTTGGGAGAGTGTAAGTGTTATGGTATTTTTTGAAGTGAAGACCTACTGGCAATAAATCCTCTCGGTGTATTAGTTCATTCTTTCACTGCTATGAAGAAATACCAGAGATTGGGTAATTTATAAAGTTAAGGGATTTCATTGGCTCATGGTTCTGCAGGCTGTACAAAAAGCATGATGTGTCCGCTCATCTTCTTGGGAGTCCTCAGGAAACTTAAAATCATGGTGGAAGGTGAAGGAGGAGCTGGCACTTCACATGGCCAGAAGCAGGAAGAAGTGGGAGAAAGGTGCTACTCATCTTTAAACAACCAAATCTTGTAAGAAATCTGTCACTATGCAGTACTAAGGGGGGATGATGATAAACCACGAGAAACCACCCCCATGATCAAATCACCTCCCACTAGGCCCCACCTCCAGCATTAAGAATTACATTTCAATATGAGATTTGGGTGGGGACACAGAGCCAAACCGTATTATTCTGCCCTGGCCCCTCCCAAATCTCATGTCTTTCTCACATTGCAAAATCCATTCATGCCTTCCCAATAGTCCTCCAAAGTCTTAACCCATTCCAACATTAACTCAAAAGTCCACAATCCAACGTCTCATTTGAGATAAGACAAGTCCCTTCTGCCTAGGAGCCTGTTAAATAAAAAACAAGTTAGTTACTTCCCAGATTCAATTTTGGCATAGGCATTGGGTAAAACCTCTCACTCCAAAAGGGAGAAATAAGCCAAAAGAAAGGGGCTACATGTCTCACAGAAGTCTGAAGCCCAGCAGGGCAATCATTAAATCTTAAAGTGACACAATAATCTCTTTTGACTCCATGACTTACATCCAGTGCACACTGGTACAAGGGGTGGGCTCCCAAAGCCTTGGGCAGTTCTGCCCCTGAGGCTTTGCCGGGTACAGCTCCCACTGCTGCTTTCACGGGCCGGCTTCAAGTACCTGCCATTTTTCCAGGTGCATAGTGCAAGCTGTCAGTGGATCTACAATTCTGGGGTCTGGAGGATGGTGGCTTCTCACAGCTCCACTAAGCAGGGACACAGTGGGGACTCTGTGTAAGGCCTCCAACACCACATTTCCTTTCCACACTGCCCTAGTAAAGGTTCTCTATTAGGGATTCATTCCTGAAGCAGGCTTCTTCTTAGACATCCAGACTTTTCCATACATCCTCTAAAATCTAGGCGGAGGCTCCTAATCCTCAACTATTGCACTCTGTGCATCCACTGGCTTAACACCACATGGAAACTGCCGAGGTTATGGTTTGCTCCCACTGAAGCAGTGGCCTGAGCTGTACCTGAGCTCCTTTGAGCCACGACTGGAACTAGAGCAGCTGAGATAGGAAAGCAGTATCCCAAGACTGTGCAGGAGGGTCCTGGGCCTGGCCCATGAAACCATTCAGTCTTCCTAGGCCTCTGGGCCTGTGATGGGAGGGGCTGCTATGAAGGTCTCTGAAATTCCTTGGAGGCCTCTTGTTGTTGTCTTGGCTATTAGTACTTGTCTTCCTTTTGGTTATGCAAATTTCTGCAGCCAGCTTGAATTCCTCCCCTGAAAATGGGCTTTTATTTTTTACCAGGTAGGCAGCCTACAAATTTTTCAAACTTTTATGCTCTGCTTCCCTTTTAAATATAAGTTCCAGTTTCAAATCATTTCTTTGCTCCCATATATGAATTTAGATTGTTAGATGCAGTCTGATCACATCTTGAATACTTTGCTGCACTCTAAAGTTCAAAGTTCCACAGATCCTTACGTCAGAGGCACAGTGCACCCAAGCTCTTTGCTAAAGTGTAACAAAAGTGACTGCTCCAGTTCCCAGTAAGTTCCTCTTTTTCATCTGAGACCTCCTCAGCCTGGCCTTCACTATCCATATCACTATCAGCATTTTGGTCACAATAATTTAACACGTCTCTGGGAAGTTCCAAAATTTCCCTCATCTTCTTGTCTTCTTCTGAGCCCTCAAAATTGTTCCAGCCTCTGTCCATCACTCACTTCCAATGCTGCTTCTACGTTTTCAGGTATCCTTATAGCAATGTCCCACTTCTCAGTACCAATTTTCTTTATTAGTCTGTTTTGCACTGCTATAAAGAAATACTTGAGATGGGGTAATTTATAAAGGTAAGAGGTTTAATTGGCTCACAGTTCTGGAGGCTGTATAAAAAGCATGGTGCACCTGCTCAGCTTCTTGGGAGCCAATTTACAATCATGGCTGAAGGTGAAGGGGGAGCTGGCACTTCACACGACCAGGAGCAGGAAGAAGAGAGTAGGGAGGTACTATACACTTTTAAACAACCAGATCTTCTGAGAAATATATCACTATGCAGTACCAAGAGGAAATGGTACTAAACCATGAAAATCTGTCCCCATGATCCAATCACTCCCACCAGCACCCCCCTTCACCACTGGGGATTTTATTTTAACATTAAATTTGGGCAAGGACACAGGTACAAATCATATCACTCTGCTTGCTTTCATTTTCCCAGAAAATAAACAACCTTGTTTCATCTTCATTTGTGAAATATTTAAATTTATATTGAATAACACATTTACAGGTTTTTTTTTAAGCACTTTAAAGATGGCATTCCATTGTCTTCTGGATTGCTAAGATTCTAATAAGAAGTCTGTTGTCATTCTTATCTTGTTTCTCCCTGTGTACATAATGTATATTTTTATTGGCCATTATTAAGAGTTTCTTCTTATGAATGCTTTTCAGAAATTTTATTACATGTACCTTAATATATGTTTAGTTGTTCTCATCTTTCTCAGAGTTCTATATGTTTCTTGGATCTCTAGGTTTATTTGTCATGAGTTTGAAAAAAAAAAAAAGGCCATTATTTCTTCAAGTTTTTTTTTTTTTTTTTTTTTTTTTTTTTTTTTTTTTACCCCACATTCTCTTTCTTTTCTTGCAGGGACTTTCAAACATATGCTAGAGCACTTGATACTACCATATAGGCTATTGTGGTGTTGCTTTTTGTTGGTTGGTTGCCTTTTTCCTATTTTCTTTGTCAGCCTTATTTTGAATAGTTTATATTCCTATTTTGTCACGTTCACTAGCCTTTTTTTCTCCCTGAAATGTCTACTATGCTGTTAACACTATTTAGCAAAATTTTCATTTCATATATTTTATATTCCATCTCTAGATGTTTCATTTGGGTCTTTGCAAAAATATTCTTCTCCATATTTATTCACATTTTCTTTAATCCTTTGAGCATACTGATTACCATCCTTGCCTGCTTGCTTCCATTACCTCTGCCATTTCCGACTATGTTTCTGTAAAATGATTTCTTTCCTGGTTATGAGTCAAGTTTTCCTGTTATTTGTTACACATAAGAATATTTGACTGCATACCAAACATTGCTAATCTTATACATTTGAGGGTTGGATATTGTTGTATTTCTTTAAGAACAGCCAAATTACTTGAGAATTAGTCTGATCCTTTCAAAGCTTGTTTCCAGAATTTTAAGGTAAGTCTAGAATAAGGTTTATTCTAGGCCAACATTAGCCCTATAAATACATCGTAACCCTTCTGAATTTTCTTATGAATGTCCCATATAGTCAATGAGGTTTCTCCACTCTGGCTGGTGGGAATTTGAATGATTTCCTGCTTTGTATGAGCTCTGGGTATTATTTGTTTTGCAGTTCTCTAGTAATTTTTCTTTCTCTAAAGGTAGCTTTTTGCCTGACTTCATGGAGTTTCTACATAGGTGTATGCAGATTAGTATTCATTTAAAAACTCAAGAAGACTTTATGCAGATTTCTGAAGCTCTTTCTATATATATCTCGCTTCTTTCTTGGACTCTGTCTTGAAAATTCTAGCCTTTATGGTGTTTGTTTTCTCATTTGGGTAAGACCACAAGTCTGGGTTCTCTCTTCCTGCACCATAGCCTGGAAGCTGCCTCCAGGCAGAAATCGAAGTGATTGCAAGGTTCACTTTATTTTTATTTTTTCTTTCTTCTCAGGAATCATAATTCTGTGATGCTGAGTGTCCATTTCCTAAAATCTATTGTATCATATATTTAGTTCCATTTTCTAAATATTTATGATGAAAGAGTAAGTTTGGACTCATTTATTCTCTCATGGCCAAAAGTACACGACCACCTGATATAGTTTTTAAGTAATTTTTGTTACTTTGATTGATGTTGCTCTTATGGACATTTTATATATAGTTTCTTCAACTCAGCCATAGTGTAGATGGCAATTCTTAACAAAAGAGTTTAGTTTCGGCCAGAAAATCCTAATGAGTTTCTACCAGATATTTTTTTCTTGAGTGGATTTGTGATTAAGGCTATCAAGGCCTTTCTCTAGGGAAGCTAAATAATGTTCATTTGAGTATATGTTAGCTGATTTCTAAGCTTCTCTTTTAATTGGATGTCTATATATTGTCTTATAACTAGTTTTACTTGATTTCTTAACTTCCAGAATGAAAAAAAACTCAAGATTTAAGTGAGATACTATCTCACATCTGGCCTTCATTGTATTCTTCCAGTGTTCTGAAAGCAAATGCAATTAAAACTCTCCATTTGGTACTGGAATTTAAGCACCAAATGGTGCCTCAGGGTCTGAGGAGATGCTGCCTTTGCTATTTCCCAAAACTTATAAGTTTTCTTTTGCCTTGCAGGATGTAGATTTTTTTAAAATTCTGGAGTTTTAATCTTTCTCTAGTAGAAACTCTAATTTAGTGTAACTATTTGAAATAAACATCTCAGGAGACAAAAAGCTATTTTAAATAGATGACAACATCTTGTGGCATAATTGCATGCTAGTGCAATTTAAATGAACACTATCTTTCATAGACAAAATCTATTTTAAAATTCTATCTATAAAACAGTTGAGGAAGAATTGTAAACAGAAGAACATTCTGTTATTTTCCTTGGCATTTAGAAAGTGCTGCTTTTGAAACCTTTATTTTAGGTTCTGAAATAATTTTAGAAAGTGTACATAGTTTTGCTTTCAAAGGTCATGAGCAAGTATAAATATACCCATTTTAGAACAAGGAAAAGCTTTCAATCCCCCCCACATCTTACCATCCTCTTCCAAGACTAAAAACTAAAGTAGATCTAAAAATTTCCAATATTTCCTCATTTCCCAGAGTTGAACAAAATAGAAAATATTGAGATTTGATCAATAGTATTCAAAAATGAAGAGGAGAAACCTTATCTGTGTTGGAGGATGAAAGCAAATTCTTTTGGATGCTTCTTGGACTTGATACCATAAGTCCACTCTCATTGAAGGGACTCATATTCCTTTGGGTTCAGCCTCTCAGATCCGTTTGGTAACAATAATTCATGGTCTAGCAAGATCTCAGTAAAAGCACCATCATATCATGATGATGAAGAAGAAGAAGATGATGACGATTATGATGATAAAAATAAAACAAAAAATCCACCTGCTATAAAAAAACAGAAAAACAAAAAAAACAGAACACTGAGAAGTAAGCAGTCTAGAAACCTGAAATAATTGTCCACATGAAATTATAAAGTCCTTTTGACACCCATAGTAATTCTACTTAAGTTTCACAGTAATATTGATTACTAATGAGTTTTTGGCTTGGGCTATTATTTTGAATGGTGGTAGAGTGAGAGGAGTGCTCAAAGGAAATATAGGTTTGCATACATAAATGTGCATTGTGATGGAGGGCTCTTAATTTACAGTAACATATAGAATTTGAAGATTACTTCAAAGGGTATTTAAAACTCGTGTTTGAAATTCATAATAAGAAAATGTGTACTTTCTTAAGGGACAAAGTTTTCAGGTAAAGTTTCTACTAGTCAGATTTTTCCTGAGAGGTAATTTGGAATGCGTTGGCAGAAAATGTGCAAACTAGAGATATGTTCATTCTCTTACTCTTCTCTATTTAGAGACTAAAGGTAGTATGAGCTGCTTTCATATTTGGTTGAAATGCCTTGAAAAAGCAAACAATTTTAAGAGAGCTGCTTATCTGCTGCTTCTTTCAACTACCCTGACTCTCCTATAATAATTTGTCTTTTAATCTCTTCTAGCGGATACTCCATTCCGATCCCCTTACCGATCCCTACTAATCCTCCCAGTCCTAGACTGCTAGACAGCTCTAAACATCAACTCTGTGTGGGGCTCCACTCACTGTCTAATTAAAATGATTGTCACTGTGATTATATTATACTCGTAGGTGGATAAGGAAGAGTTAATCATCTGAATTATTGTATACCTAAGAGTTTTAGAATTGTACCACAGAGAGTCAACCTAAAGCCAAGGTGAACTATTTTTAAAACTATATTTTATTTTTACCTGAGAAAAGCAATATATAATCATTGCACAATATGAAGAAAACATGAAAATCCAGGGTCACCTCTTCCTGTCCCATCGAATCAGCTATTTCCAATTAAGACAACAGTATACAGACTATTATTCCAGTTATTCCTTCCCCAGGAGTCTTTTAGATTTTAAGGAATCTGTGCAATGAAATATTGCTCAACAGAAGTGAGAGACTTAGAACGTCAGATTGGGGGAACCTGGAACCTCACTGGCAGTCCCTAGTAAAATCAGACTTGATCCTTGTAAACAGTTTCTGGAGTTCCAAATACATGTCTGAAACAAAATCATATTTATCCAGACTAGATGAAAGGAGAGAAGTTATAGAGTGTAAATTTTATAAGATTCCGTGATTAAAATTCTCTAAGCTATATTGGACTCTGTTTTGTTATTACTATTTGACTTTGAAATCTGTATTCAATGTTGGATAACACATTTCAATACACTTGCAAAGGAAAAAATCATCCTATTTAAGTCTCTGGTAGAAAATTACTGTGAAGTATGGTGGGCAGGTTTCCTCCTCTTTACAGTAACAACAGTGGACTTCTGTAACAGAAGTGGTTTAAATTAGAAAGAAAACCTTTGTGACTCAGCAGTCAAATGCTAAATTGGGCTTCTTAAGGCAGTGGTGAAAGCTTCTAATAGAATGATGTTTCCAAAACAATTCAGGCTTCATTCACTAGGAAATACTTTGAAAAGATGGGGACTGTCATAAAGTTGCCAGCTCTTTAGTTTATCCAAGTAGGTATGTTAAATAAAAAAAACATGTATTTATTCAAATATATACATTGGAAATGTATTCTCAATCAGGCACTGTGACAAATAAAATGTGGGGCTGTGGTGGTGAATCTGTTTCCTCACGTCCTTATAGTTTCGATGGGGACTGTTATCAACCAAACACACAAATAAACATAAAGTTACAGTTGTGATTAGTGCCATAAAGGATATGTAGCTGTATAAAAAGAGTCTAATTTGGCCATTTAGAAACTAAATATGAAGGAAAGACACATGGTCAATATCATGGCTAAGACTGATTGAGCACTTACTCTGTGTCAGGCACTGTTCTAAGCATGTGTGTATAACATCATTTGATTCCCACAGAGACTCTAGAAAGTGGAAATGTTATTATACCTATTTTAAAGTGTGAAAATCTTAAAAGGCATAGGAAGATTAATTAACTTGTCCTGGTTTTGTAGCTCACCAGTAGGACACCCTGCAGTCAAACTCTGATAGTCTGATTCTGGAGTTCACATTCTTAACCATCAAAAAGAGGAAAGTTTTTCATAATTTTCATAAATTCCTAACTTTTTGAAACTTGTATTACCCTGTTCCCATTTTTTCTTTTAGTGGCAGAGTGCTAAAAATTTGGGGCCAGGGGCTAGTCATGGATCAGCAATGGAAGGACACTTTTTGAAGGTGACTTTTCCAATGAGGATACACTGAACAGGATAGTTCAAATGAGCTCCTGCCAAAAGAGAGTGGAATAAAATAGATTGCTTTTAGAGGACAATTCCAGCCTTCTAGTCTTAAATGCATTTTCAATAATGTGATATGCAACCTTAATCTGACTTTTAAAGGTATTGCATTTTTTGTTCCCTTTGACTTATGATAAACAAATGAAAAAGTGAAATGCACCAAAGAAGATACATAGAGCATTCCTTGGTGCTTCTATTCCAAAGATGATTTGGAATTTCCTTTGTTCAAGCAAGTTTTGGGGTGCAGTGGCTCATGCCTGTAATCCTAGCACTTTGGGAGTCTGAGATGGGAGGATCACTTGAGCACAGGAGTTCGAGACCAGCCTGGGAAACATAGCAAGACCCCACCTCTATGAAAAATAACATTAAAAAAAAATCAGTCAGGTGTGGTGGCATATGCCTGTAGTCCCAGCTACTCAAGAGGCCAAGGCAGAAGGATAACTTGATCCCAGGAGATCAAAGCTACCGTGAGCTGAGATCATGCCACAGCACTGCAGCTTGGGCAACAAAGTGAGACCCTGTCTTGAAATGGAAAGCATTTATTATTTGGTTTGTTTGTTAAAGGGCAAGTAAATACGCATTTTTTTTTTTAAAGTTCCTTATCACTTGAAGGTTTTATCCACTTTTGTTATAAAGATGAGAGGATGCTAGCAATAAGAAAAAGTCCCAACATTTTCCAATGAACATTTAATTTTACTTTAATGAGAATTAATTGATGTGAAGGAAATAAAAATTAATTACTACATTCCTAAGGATTAAGAACAATCTGAGAGAAAAACATTCCATTTTTATCAATCTGAGATGAAAAAGTTCCTGACAAAGAACCTTCCTTTGGTAGCTTTTGATTTATCAGACCATTTTCAGAGCCCAAGTCACTTTTCAGCACTAGTAAGGAAGACATTAATGCTTTATAAAAGCAACTGGGGTATCTCACCACAGTGGGAAACCACTTTTAAACTCACATCGGGAAGCCTTCACGAAGCCTTGTTTCTGGGAAAACTTACATAAATCACTGCTTTTCCCAGTTGAGATTGGCAGCCTGCGGTGGTGATGACAAGGTCAAAGATACGGACTAGGGGTCCAAGGTCAGGCCTTATAAGGGGTAAATGGAGAGTGTTCCCTTTGCTTTTGTCCCATGCATTGAGAATGCAAGCTCATCAAGTAAAGCCCCAGAAGGTAGGCTGGCAGGTCAGATGTATCATATTGTTATGGTTCCTTTCTGTATTTGTATTTGTTATGGACTATAAACCATGATGATGCAATAAAGGGCCAGGGCCATGAATTCCAATTGGCTGTGCAGTGCTATTTCATGGAGGGGCAAGTCCAACTGTTATGAATTCAGACAACTTAATAATTTCAGTTTCACTGCGTTGCTCTGCTCCCCAGGAACCTGCAGAAGATAAGTGATTGGGCACTATCATAAATCCAGACATACATACAATAGGAAAATAACTGGTGAAGCTTTAAATCAATGCAGAATGTTAGACTAATAAAGATGTTGATCATACTATTTGGTGGAAATATTAACTAGGAAAAGTTGATAAAATGTACTTTTTAAAAAAGATGAAACTAGTCAAATATATTTCTTTGTGCTTATTTGTATCTGCATAAATATAAAATGCCATTGGTTCTTCAGCTTTAACACCTAAGGGATTTATAAGCATATTGCTTCAATAAAACTTGGTTCATCTGTACAGTACATGGCTCAGATATGCATATTTAATTACTCTGAAAGTAATTTACTTGTACAGATGGTGGTATTAGAGGGTCTTACTTCAATTTAAATTACTTTCATTAGGAAAAAAATGTTCTTTGGCTATGATTTCCAAGTAAAAATTTAACTTTTATAACATATGGAACATACCTGCTTGTAGTAATGATACATGAATAATCCCACACATGCAAAATAAACATTATTGTAAAATTTTGAAACCACTCACAGGGAGTAGTATTATTACAAAATAATTCAAGACCCTCGCATGCAAAGCTCAGGGAGTTGCAAGGTAAACTAGCAGCCAAAGTATATAAATGAGCTTAGAAAAAAGCATGGAGGATCTAAGTTGCCACTGAAAGCAATGAACAGCCTCTTCAGCAGACCACTGAAGCCCCTCCTCCCTTGACAAAATTCAAAAGAAAGTAGTAGATATTATGTGAGAAATATACCTGGTCATACCTCAGAGACTCACATGGATCTGTGTGCTCCCTAGGCAGGGACTTGAGCCGTTTTGTACTCCCCTTTCTAGAAAAGTAAAGGCTACCTTCCCCCCATCACAGCTTGGTGCCTTCTGAAATGCAACATTCATCCTGTTGAAACAAGCACCCAAATAAAAATTATCACTTTTAAAGGCAAGCCAGTCACAAAGAAAGACAAATGGCTTGTGGCATATTGTATTGATTATCACACAGTAGCTGTGTATTAAAAATTGGGAAAATATAACTGCTTTTGAAAGAGATATTGTTTTCTATTATGAGATTGTAAAAAACTGCCCATGTGTTTGTTCATTCTTCACTGCAAGTATTTCTTTATTAAGCACTGTATCTCAGAGGCAGCACATATACTATCTACTACTCTGGTTGCTATGGTAAGTAGTCATGTTTTATTGAAGAGTAAATGGCCACCACCCACAAGAATAGCTCCCAAGTGGCCTCAGCATACACTCCCTTCCCCACCCTTTCTTTTTGAGCCAACCTAATTCTTTTTAAATCAACATGAATTTTACCCTTATTTAGAGTCAGACAAAAACCTTTCTTTTTTTTCTTTTTTTCTGAGACGGAGTCTTGCTCTGTCGCCCAGGCTGGAGTGCAGTGGCGCGATCTCAGCTCACCGCAAGCTCCGCCTGCCGGGTTCACGCCATTCTCCTGCTTCAGCCTCCTGAGTAGCTGGGACTACAGGCGCCCGCCGCCACGCCTGGCTAATTTTTTTGTACTTTTAGTAGAGACGGCATTTCACTGTGTTAGCCAGAATGGTCTCGATCTCCTGACCTCATGATCCACCCGTCTTGGCCTCCCAAAGTTCTGGGATTACAGGCTTGAGCCATCGCGCCCGGCCTAGACAAAAATCTTTCTACTACCTTCTCTCAACTCTCTCTCTTTCTTCCCCCTGCCATCCTCTGGCCCATTTTTTTTTTTTTTTTTTTTGGACAGTGTCTCACTTTGTCACTCAGGCTGGAGTGCAGTGGCAGGATCTCGGCTTACTGAAGCCTTGACCTCCTGGGTTCAAGGGATCTTCCTGCCTCAGAGGCCCCAAGTATCTGGGATGACAGGCACACACCACCACATCCAGCTAATTTTTTTGTATTTTTTGTAGAGATGGAGTTTCACCATATTGTCCAGGCTGGTCTTGAACTCCTGAGCTCAAGTAATCCGCCTGCCTCGACCTTTCAAAATGCTGGGATTATAGGTGTGAGCCACTGCGCCTGACCTCAAATCTATCTCTTAAAATGATTCTATTCATTATGAACAACAAATGAAGTTACATCAATCAGCCTTAAAAACTTTGTGATGACACATCCAAATACACACACACACACACACACACACACACACAAAATAAGCTTATTTAGTAATATATTGGAGATTATATTATAGGATTCCTTTTAAATACTGAACCTAGAATACAAACAGAAAAGTATTTTGGTGATATCTGCGTGCTTGGGGATTCTATCATAAGACATCTATAATGTGAAGCCATACCCATGAAGACATTTTTCAAACTACCTGTACAGTGTAAACGAATAGTTTAAATGATAGTCTGCTTATCTCTCTATCTATCTATCATCTATCACCTATCTATCTGAGCAAAAAATATTTGTCATATTGTGGTAATCTGACTGATTACCAGTTTTCAGGCCTTGAAGCAAAGTGGAGTTTGAGTTAGGTCAGTTTTCACTTTGAGTCATGGCTATTTGTGTGGGGTTTACCCCAGAAATGCTCTACCAGAAATGCTTTATCAAAAATTTGGACCAGGTATGGTGACTCAGGCCTGCAATCCCAGCACTTTAGGAGGCTGAGGCAAAAGGATTCCTTGAGCCCCGGAGACTGAGGCTGCAGTGAGCTGTGGTCACATCCCTGTACTACAGCCAGGGCAGCAGAGTGAGACTCTGTCTACACACATGCGCGTGCACACACACACACACACACGCACAAAATGGCTTAAGAAGACAAAATCTCTGAGGACAGTGACAAATATTTCTTGGACTAAAAAGCCTACAACTAATCAATGGCTTCCAGTTTCTTTAACAAATTCAGCTAGCAATGTCTGACCTCTGCCATATCTCTATTTTTGCTTTATCTGCCTCAAATTTGGCCTGAAAATGACTAGGTTAGTTTGCTCACTTGGACTCTGTATGTACCTGCGACTCTGTGCACAAGTTTTCCTATCATTTGGGGTTAGCTGAATTGTTATTTTCTCACCAAGACCGAAAACTACTACCATTTCATGAAGAAGAAGAACACAGGCCAAGGTGAGAAGAAAAGATAATGGGGATCAGTGGAACGAGAAGAGTGTTTCTTAATTATGCTGTCGACTGTCTCTGCTGGGCCCTTTTTCTACCCTGCACTGTGCAAAATAACTGTCACACAGTGGCTGCTACGGAGATGATGCAGCAGCGGCACTAGGTAATACAGCCGTACCTCTGAGACACACAGGAGGTGACTTTTTACTTTTAAGGAGAAAAGCAAGAGATGAGAGGAAAAAAGATCAAATATGTTCAAGAATTTTTTAAATGTTACTCTCATTCTTGTTTATTACATATTTTCAGCTCTAAGAGGATTCCCCCCCATATAATTCTTTTTATTGATTTTTATATTAAAGCAATCGAAAGCAATGTGGTATCATTTTCTGGTATAATAGAGCCATAGAAGCATGACAGCAGACACCTCACTGGGGAAAATAACATGTAAACACTATACAAATTAGCCTCTTCTAATGCAGCTAATAAAAGAAAGCAAACATTTGCAGATGGAGTAGAATTAAACAATACATTAGCACTCTGTGTATAAGCGTACTGTAGTCTTTGTTTTTTACTATAAATGACCATCACTAAAATGATCCTAAATATGCCATTAAAGAAAACTTACTTGCTAATAGGTGAAGACTCATGAGGCAATAGAAAGTATAATTGGAGAACTTGCTACCTCAACCACAGAAGAGTATACTAGTATTCACGAACAAATACCAGTGTCTGTTGAATTTTGTAGTTAACTCTGAAAAGTGAAAAACACAGTTCGAGTCCAGCCTGGGCAACATGATGAGACCTCATCTCTCCAGAAAATACAAAAAGTAGCTGGGCGTGGTGGTGAGTCCCTATAGTCTCAGCTGCTTGGGAGGCTGAGGTGGGAGGATCGCTTGAACGTGGGAAGTTGAGGCTGCCATTGCACTCCAACCTGGGAAACGGAGCAAGACTGTCTCAGAAAAAGAAAAAAAAGTGAAACATGTACACTTTATCCATTTATTCATTCAAATTTGGTTTATTACTTACATTTGTGTCAGTGTTAAATGCTATGGAGAAATAAAAGTAGCCACAGTCACTGAAGTTATAGAAATATGGGAAATAGGATTCTTTGCTTGTCACACAGAATTGACTGCTTCTTTAAGACTTACAAAGATGTGAGAAGCTCTGGGCCTTCAAAAAAGAACTCAAAATGGTACAAGAGTACAGCCACGAAAACAAATCTGAATAGAACAAGTGCATATTACCATTACTTCTCATGTTTGCCTTTTTATTAGATTCCTCTCTCCACAACCTCTTGTTTCCCCATGGACTTTGATTCTCATACATGCCCTATATGGATTTAATGTTTCTTGTTCCATTAGCCACATCTTCAACTTGACTTCCACCGACCAGCATGAGTGTGGTTTTGCATTTTGATAATTTTTTAGTATCCAATTCGTGACCCTCCCCAGATTTTCAGCTTCATTACCCTCACATTTTGCTGACAGGTGGTAGCGGTTTGCCCTGAAATGCCATCAAGATGAAATAAATGAAAACAAATGCAATTCAAGATACAGTGTGATAAGTGCCATTAGAGATGTATAAACAGGATGCTACGGAGTTTCGAGCTGGAAAATGCCACAATCAGGGATGCCAAGGAAGACTTGATTTAAGACATACAATGACATCAGAAACTAAATCCGTGAGTCCCAAAATGTGTTAGCAAAAATGCTGCCTCAATATATTTAGGGGAGAATCTTTTATAAACCTAACAGAAAATTCTGACCCACAGAGCACTTTGATCACTTAATAATGGTTCATATACATAGCTATGCTCGACAAAACACATATACAGAATTCTCACATTTTGTTCAGAGGAATTCACAAATGTGAAGATGAATTTTACAAAGAAGTGAGCCAATTATTTCAGCTTGAGTGCTTTCTTACATGCAAGTGAAAATTCTTAATAAAATTGAAATTAACTCCATTACTACTAGATCTGAAGGAGTTTAGGAGGTGTTTTTATACTCAAATCATCAGGAGAAAGCACAATTCGAATAAAGAACAACATATTCTCATGCATTTAGATGCAGTCCGCAATTTTTCCAGTTACATGCTTCTTGAAAGCAGGATATTGGGAATCTTTATTTTTAAGTCACTGCAGGTAATTTTTGAATCAGGGGGCTCATGGGTTTCCAGATGAGAAACAATGCTCCATGGACTTCATCTCGCTGCTTCTGGGACAAGGCTGGCTGGGCAGGGCTGTGGATCAGGAGAGTCAATCTCAGACTTACCTGATTTGTTTGGACGTGTCTGAGGAAACAGCCCATGAAAAGGAGAGAATGTGTATGATGAATCCAAAATAATGGAGCTAGAGTGAAGGCCCACAGCAGTAAATGGCCATGAGAACTGGATGTGGGAGACCAAGAAGGAAGTGGAGAGCCAGACTAGTGATGGTTGTTGAGGGAAAAGGGTGCAAAGGGGAGCAAAGGAGAAGGTGGGGTGGAAAAGGGCTTGTAAGCAGCCCCAAGCCTGCCAGACACATTCAAGAATGGAGTGGGGCTAGGACCAGGGAGGCTAGTCTCTACTTAGGATACCTAAATGAGGGGTAGAGTTGCTGGGGGAAACCCTTTGGTAGAATTTAGTTAACTTAGCAGAGATCTGAATACATTACGGAGGTGAATAAACACTGAATTAACAAGATCATACTGCACTCCAGAAAACTTGATTGAATGACTGATAGATGCATTCGTTCTTCATTCATGCATTCAGTGTGTTTTGTACATGCTCTAGGCACCCTTCGAGACCATGGGGAATCAGTAGAGAAAAGCATCAGCATATGAACACGTTCTTAGCTATGGTCTACTTAGTCATGATTTGTTTTTAAGTATGAAAATAATAAAGCTGATTGGGTGTAATAGCATGCTCTATTTTGGAAACACATTAACTAGTCAAAACAAGGTATGTTAAATAGTAAACAAGTAGTATAAATCATATTTAATTGCCAAATGAATCCATCATCAATTAACTTTGAAATGGAAGAAATAAGCCGCATGGGCTATTGATGTTAATAGATACTCCTCAAATAATCTTTTTCCTTCACTCAACAAAATCTTTCGTGGAATTGAATAAAAATGTTGAAGTCACTTTACTGAAAAAATATCTTCTATATGAGTCACTAAAAGTAGATAATCTAACTTATAAAGTGGTCAGAATCTAAAATAGTGAAGTAGTCAAAAGACAGAAAGTAGGAAGACAGTGACCTGGCTTAGCTTGTGGAATGGTGCTCCTCATTTATGCCTAAACAGTGCCTAGTACTGGGAGCAAGGCCTCGATGGGTATGTCTCCTGACCTGTTTGGGGTAGGCATACCAGGATTTGAGGGGCTGTGGAGACCACCAGGAACCAATACCTCCTTAGGGAAGAGAAAGCAGTCTAGATTTTACCCAATTTCCGGTGTATCAGTTGTCAGAGGGATTCTACCTATAGCAGGGTCTCTGTCATTCATTTCGTTGCATATCTAAGGCCCAGCGGAAGAAGCGTTGTGACTGAAAACTGAAAAATGTAGTTCACTAGAAACTCTTAAATTAAGGTATAAGCAGCACAGCTTAGAAACCTGTTTCAACAAGGTATTACATGACAGAGAGACAGAGAGAGAGAAGCTTTCTTTATTTTGCCACGGAATACATTGGAGCTTCAGCTCCATAAACACTCCAGTGCATGGGAAGCCCCAGCAAAAGGGGTGGTCGTGGTACCAGAGGACAAGGCAGGAAAGCCTGGTATAGACCGCCATGCTGGACAGGTCTGGATAGTGGTGGGCGGGACGGCATCCATGCAAGTGGGACTCGTACTTGATGGATCTCATATCCGAGCACATGTGAGGTACCCTTGGAGAAGCTCCAGAAATTCTTCAGTGGTGGAGAAAATGTTAATGATGCTTGAGGGCTCTGTAATAACAGGTATAAACCAGAGCAAAAAGTCAAGTAAGAGTTACTAATGTTAAAATAACCTATTTATTATAAATTGGCCATCAACGGATCTCAGAACTGACTGAGAAAGGTTTCACCACACATATAATCAGCTGCTAAACAAATAAAATGTGAATATTATGGCTCTGTTGGAGAAACTATTGTGTAAATGTTTCTGAAATATTCAGCAGAGAGCTGTAGAAACTAGTAAAATCTCAGGACCTTTAGAACTGAAAGTTTTCCGTGGATGCCACATATTTATCTATTATAAAGAAAGTATAAGAGCCAGAGAACTAAAAACAATAGTAGACTATAGAGGATAGGGTATATTAAAAATAATTTGAAGACAAATAAATATCTAGGTAACATTTATGTAATAGCTATTGCCAAAGAGGCAGATGGCTTATAGAGATCAAATGTAGACTAAAATCCAGGGCATTTTCAGTGACCAGAAACTTTGTAACTAAGAAAATAAGCATTTTCTTGAAACAAAAACCCAGAAAATCAAGTTATTTACATAGCACTTGATAATATTATATCCAAGTATGCTATTTTTTTTACATTTTGCCATAATTCTATTATCATTGTTTCTCTTTCTACTTCCTATTTTTTCTTTCCCTATTCCTCCTTTTTCCTCTCTTTTTTTTCTCCTTCCTCCTCCCCTTTCTCCTTCTTCCTCTCCTTTCTCCTTCTTCTCCACTCCTTCCTCCCTTTCCTCCCTCTCTCCCTTCTTACTCCCCTTCCTTCAGTCCTTCCTCCCTCCCTCCATTCCTCCCTTCCTTCCTTCCTTTTCTCCCTTGCTTCCTTTCCCTAGAAATGCCTAATTCAAAGCCTGGATCACATTTCTTAGGAATCTACAATTTACCGGAATAAATTTTAAGTGGCATTTCACTCCAAAATTCAGAGTGCCTCTACATATCTAGTATGCAGTATCAGCTAATAACAGGATAGATCAGAGTTTAAAGGGAAAGAAGCAACCCTGGATTGCCATGGTAGAAAAAAAATGTCCCCATAAAACTAATGTATTTCATTAATATTTAATCCCAATGATATTGTAATATAGGTGTTATGGAACTGGATTCAAATATCTATTCCGAAATGTTTAATGTTGGCATGTCAAAAAGAAAACTAATAAAAATAATTGCTTTCTGTTTTTACTTTATTGACTTCAATGAACTATGTGAATTTACTTCTTTACACGTATGTGCTGCATTCCTCATTTCTTCAAGCACTTCAAATCGTCTTGGCTACATTGCAGCATTAAAACATATATTCCTGTGTTTTCAGTTCAATTAAGTTCCATTATGCTTTGTCTTACAACTTAATAAATGAAGAGGTTCTAGTATGACTCAAGAAACAGTAACCAAAGTACATACAAAACTGTAAAGTGAGAATTACAATAAAGTTTAATTTATTTGGATTTATTTTGCCCCCCAACTCTGATACCCCTTCATTGTTTTATTTTTCTTCATATTATTTGCCACTTTCTAACATACTGTATATTTCACTTATTTTTCCTAATGTCTGATTCCCACACATAGCAGAGGATCACAGAATATATGTTTAATGAGTTGATCTCACTTTTGGGGAATTTATTATTGTTGTGCTGTGTTAAAAACATTTACTAAGCAAATGGTTAATATAAATAAGACTCAAAGAAGATCGTTTATCAATAGCAGCAAAAATTACTTTCAAATATTTCAGAAATAATCATGTGTGTGGGGGAAAAGTTACCTAGAAGTCATTCAATACATTATTATGGACTGTTACCAAAAAAAAGCTACGTGTGTAACATTACTCAAAGATAATATATCAACCGCGGCATTACAGCACTTTTTTTTTTACAAGTGTTTTAGAATTCAGACATCTTTCATCAATCTAGACTGACTTTTCCAAATCTGAAAGAGCTGTTAAACCCCACATCATCTGTCGGGTCAGTCTATTAGGCAGTATTAGTTCACTAAACATTTTCTGTTTACTGAGTGAGAGGCCCTTAATTACATGCTGTGGGGAATAAAAAAATGAAAAAGACATATTCCTTATGGAGGCTAAAGGAGCAATGAATTTACCCTGAGAGTAATATTGGAAAAGGAGAAGGCAATAATAAAATAATGGAACTATTTCTTAAGTACTTTTATCTTATCCAGGATAAGCTGGATTTTAACAGAAGGATGTGAAAGGCAAGAATGCAGTGGACTAAAGAACCAGCATGGACATAGACATGGGAAGGGTAAAGTGCATGGAGTTGTTTAAGAACCAAGATCAGCTTGCATGGAGGCATGCCAGTTTATTAAAAATGGAATCACTTTTCATAAATGTGTAGGGTTTTTGAGGAGAAATTATGTAATCATCTGTCTCAGAGATGCTATCTAGGAAAGATTCCCTCTGTGTTGCCTTCCTACTCCGAGGTTTTCTAAGGCCCTTTGGCAAATGCATACAGAGAACAAATGCATTTTGGAAGCACCAGAGAATGCAGGATGAGAGACTTGGAATTCCCATAAACAGAAATGATAGATCCAGATTTGATAAGGTACTGTACAGTTGGTCAGCTTATCAATTATTAAGTGAAAGACCTGACTGGTTGTAAAAGGCTCTAACAGATGAAATGAACCACAGGGTAGAACTTGGAGCACAAAGGAGAGATAGATGTTCATCCGGAATGGAATTGCGGAGTCTGAGAATCACAGAGTTTTATTATTCTCCAAGTCTTTGAATTTGAGCTTGAAGTAAGGAATACATAATGAAGATGAGTCATTACATTTCTAGTCACCACTCCAGAATCAACAGTGTTATTTTTCTTTAGCAAAATTAAGTTGCTCTTTATAAGGAATCATAATATGCAGTATGAGTCTCTGAATTCTCATTTTAGAGCTATCATTCTTGCCAAATTTACCGAGAGAAATGGTATACCTTTCTCTGGCCTTTTCTTAAAATATCTCTTACTGTTTTGTCTCTTTTTCAATACTGATTGTGATAGTAATACATAATGACTATATTAATTTGTAAAAATACCAATAAGTACAATAAAATACCTGAAATACCGTGGCTGCTATTATTTTCTAGGTCATTTTCTTACTCTTTTTTTTTTTTTCAGCTAATGATGAATAGTCACCAAGAAATCACACCATGAACAAACACACATGTATAGAGCCACTCCAAACTGAACACCTGTATAAATTATTTTTCCTTAAAACACATTATAAATATTTTCATATCAATTTTGTTTCCTTCAGAATATAGTTGTTAATTATCAGATAGAATTTTAATGCACAAATATACCATAATTTATTTAACCAACCTCTTGTCTTTGGTCATTTAATTTTTTTCTAATTTTTACATTAAAAATATAGTGATATGTGGTACATAAACATTTAGCATATCCATTATCATTTCCTTAAGACAGAATTGTAGGGTAAAGGGTTTGCAAAATGTTCAGGGTTTTGACGCACATTGCTAAATCACCTTGGAGCTGAGCATGAATGACTATTTCCCTGAATACTATCCAATATAGTAACTAAAAAAGAAAAAAATAAATGTGATATATTATCTTAATGTTATTTTGACTAGCGTCTTTATTACCACTGAGATTGAACATTTTTAATATGCTTTTTAGCCATTTATATTTCTTAATTTGTAAAGCAGGTGCCTATTTGGAAACTTGTGTTTTATTGATTTCTTTTTTGTTGTTGTTTTTTGAGACCTGAGTCTCTGTTACCAGGTTGGAGTGCAGTGGTGCGATCTTGACTCACTGCAACCTCCGCCTCCCGGGTTCAAATGATTCTCCCGCCTCAGCCTCCCGAGTAGCTGGGACTACAGGCACATGCGATTACACCCAGCTAATTTTTGTATTTTTAGTAGCGACAGGGTTTCACCATGTTGGCCAGGATGGTCTCGATCTCTTGACAATTGTGATCTGTCCGCCTTGGTCTCCCAAAGTGCTGGGATTACAGGCGTAAGCCACTGCGCCCAGCCTGTTGTACTGATTTCTAAGAGCTCTTCAAATGTTAGGAAGAGTAAGCCTTTATTTGTTATATGTGAATTCTTACTTAGAATCACAAAAATGAAGTTCTATCCATCATGGATATAGTATAACCTGTATATATTTTGATATTTGCATCAACTAAATTATTTTTAAAATAATTTATTGGAATAGAAAAAATTCAGTGTGAAAATAAAACCTATTTCATGATTCTCATGAACAAACAGATCTTAATTGCTCCACTAGAGATTTTAATACCAGTCTTTTAAGTTACAAATAGCAATAAAAAGGATAATTCACTCCATAAACCGGCTAGCAATCAGAATGCAAATCAGAGGATGAGCTATTGCTTCATCAGGAAAGCAGTGACTAGGTTTTTAATTGTCACACCAAATTTCATACAAAACTGGGGAAATATGACCGACAGCACATCAAGGATATGCACAAGAGTGAAAATCAGAAATTCGTGTAGATGG
This sequence comes from Theropithecus gelada, assembly GCF_003255815.1. Lineage (NCBI taxonomy): Eukaryota > Metazoa > Chordata > Mammalia > Primates > Cercopithecidae > Theropithecus > Theropithecus gelada. Next base: position 124,416,065 of record NC_037668.1, on the reverse strand, counting down.
AATTTATTTTATTTTTCTTTCAAACTTCTGATCAAGATTATATTGGGGTAGGAAGAAATTGTAGATTAAAAAAAATTATTCTGATAGCTTTGTTAGAGCATAATATTTGGTGATAAACTACTAAGATTTTTAAACTAGATTTGGCTTTAAATCCTGAAGTTGGTTCTTGCTTTGTCTTTCTGCTTGCTTGGTTTATTTAAATGGCTCTATAGATACTGGTATTTTTGTAAAGTTTTACTTCTAGAGAAAAAATATTTAAACAGAACATCAAGACATAAGCCACCTTCCAAAAATCCCTATTCTATGGTATTTATTTTATTCAACCTGAAAATTGCAGTAATCATGTTTAGTTGTGTTTTTGTTTTTGTTTTTTGTTTTTTTTCCTTTCTTCAATTACTTCCTTGATTGGAAAATCTCCGAGTGCCAGGAGAATACCTTATAGGTAGATAAGATTCTTCTCCATGGTCACTTCTGAGTCAAGTTAAGACTCTTAGTTAAAAATATCCACCCAAAATGATATTTTAAAGCTGTGGTCCATTTATACCAGGTAGTACTACTCAACAATAAAAATTACCTATTGATACATGCAACTTGAATGGATCTCAAGAGCATTATGCTGAGTGGGGGAAGTCAATGTAAAAATCACAATCTATATGATTCCGTTGATATATAATGTTTGAAATGAAAAGGTTATAGAGATGGAGAACAAATTAGCTAGGGGTTAGGGATGGTGGTGGGGAGGGAAGTGGATATGATTACAAGGGGTAGCATGAGCCACATTCTTGTAGTGATGGTCTCATTCTACATGTTTATTGCAGTGGTGTTTACATGAGTCTACATATGTGATGAAATGGCATCAAACTATTTACACACATTGTCGCAATGTTACAATATCAATATAGTATCAAACAATATCAATGTTTGATATTGTCTCATAGCAATATAAGATGTAACCACTAGGAAAAGTTAGGTATACAAGATCTCTCTATAGTACTATATTTACAACATTTGGTGAATCTATAATCATTTCGAAATAAATTTTTTTTAAAAATCCACTCAAATGGAGAAGGGGGTAGGAGAGGGCCTTTCTGGAGGTTCAGAGATGAGCAAACTTTAACCAGTCTTCAAGACAATTCTATTTTAAAAAATAAAAACAAAACAAACAAAAAACTGCATGCACAAAGCATTTACCATTCCTCTAAAAGTGTATGCTCATAATTCTTATTTTTGAGATTTAAAAATATATATATTTAGTTTTCCCTAGCAATTTTATAATGCATGCTTTTAATATAATTATTTTAAAGAGATGAAATTTTACTATGTTCCCCAGGCTGGCCTCTAACTCCTAAGTTCAAGCAATCCTCCTGCTTCAGCTTCAAGAATAGCTGGGACTACAAGTATGTAGCACCTTGCCCAGGTTTTTAATATAATATTAGAACGATTTTATAATGTATGCTCTTTAGTATACTATGGATATTATATTTTTATTTTTACATATTATAGACTCTCTTAGCAAATATATTGTATGTCCTTTTACTATATAGAACAGTTTTTCTTAGGAAATTTATCTTTCTAACATTAAGAAACGTTATCATGGTAACCATGGAAGTCTGTCAAAATTTCAAAGGTGCTATCTGCAGATCTTTGGCTAGAATCAACTACCCTGAAATTATATAAACCTGAAATTTTGATTTGAAGCTGTAGTTAAGCATATTAGTTTACTGTTGAATAAACTGATTTTAAATACATTTGAAATCCTTTTTTGAAGATATAGAATAGGATGTCAGTTGGCTTTTTCATAAACTGAATTTACTTAAACCTGAAGTCTTGATTTAGAAATATAGTTAAGTATGTAAATTGGCTTGTGTGTGTATTTGTGTATAATTTGCATAATGTGGCCAATTTTATAATTTGCATATTTCATCACAATAGTTGGATGACCTGGGGCAAATGACTGCAAGTTCTCTACATTTCTGAAACATGTAGATGATAATAATACCTGTCTTACCTTCTTCACAAGGTAAAACACTAAACAAAGGTTATTATTGTTATTAATAAAAATAATTGCAACAGGGCTGTTTTGTCAACCTGTGGAATATGATCTATTCATAAAGCCTGTCTTTTCCACCTCTGAAGAAGAATTTAAATGAAGCATACACGAAAGAGTTTTCTGATTAGTTCCAAGTAAATACCGTCAAATAAAACCCCTAAACAAACACATAGACAGTGTAAAAATAAAAAAGCCACACTCTAACAATGGCACAGGGCAGATATGTCCCTTCTGTTATGGTAGCTGTAACCTGCCCCCATTTTTAAAATTATTTTTTTCTTTTTAGCATCAAAAAATTTCAAGTTATGCTTGTTCATTTGAAAACTGTTTATTGGCCTGCTGTGATGGCTCATGCCTGTAATCCTAGCACTTTGGGAGGCCAAGGTGGGAAGATCACTTAGGCTCAGGAGTTCAAGAGCATCCTGGGCAACACAAGGAGACATGCCTTTACAAAAAGTTAAACAAAAGAAAAAAAAAAAAAAAAGAAGTTACCTGGGTGTGGTGGCATACACCTGTGGTTCCAGCTACTCAGGAAGCTGAGGTGGGAAGATTGCTTCAGCGCAGAAGGTAGAAGCTACAGTGAGCTGTCATCATGCCACTGCACTCTAGCCTGGGTGATATAATGAAACTCTGTCTTAAAAGAAAGAAAACTGAATCCAGTCTTAGAAAATAATGGCAGTATTGCTTCTAAAAAAGTAAACATTCAAAATATTCAACAGAGAATGGATAAGCAATGATATATCTATCACAATAATGTAGCATTTTCGGAGACATAATAATAACTGAAATGAGATATGCATGGTATCATTTCAACTATATAAAATTTGGTTTAAAAATTAGTGTGATACTTCAGAATATTAACTGGGTTTCCCTAGACAGTAGAATGGCCTTTTCTTCTTTTCTACAAGTTTGTTTCCAAATTTTCAGTAATGAGATTTCTTACTTTTATTATTAGAAAAAAGCTTGTTTAAAACTGTTAATTGTTGTTGCAGTAGAGAGCCTCTAAGGTGGCATCCAGGGAATCCTCACCTTTTGATACACATGCCCTTGTGTAATCACTCCATGAGCGTGGGCTGGACCTGGTGACCTGCACATAATAAATAGAATATGGAAAAAATGGTGGAATGTTATCCTGTGATTAGATTACAAAAAAAAACAGTGTCTTCCATCTAGGGTGCCCTATTTCTGCCTTCTTGTGCACTTACTCTGAAGAAAGTCAGCTGCCATGTTGAAAGCTTCCTTATGAAGTGGTCCACATGGCAAGAAGTTGATGTCCTCCACAAAAATGTACTTGGTTTTCATTCAAAAATATACCTGGTAATCTAAAAGTATTAGAAGTAAAATAAATTATTGTTATTAATATATTTAATCATCATGTAAATATTTTTTTCAGCTTTTTACTATGTCATAGCTATGTGCTTATGAACTTAAGAGCCAAAAGTGAAAAAGACAAGTTAATGATATCAAGGATCTTGTAGACTGGTCTGGCCAGGGGAGAAACGGGTTGGGAAGGATAGAGATACATAAGTAGATAATAATTTCAATAAAATTGAAGTATAATAATAGAGAAACAAATATAGTGTCATGGGAGCATAGTAGTAGAGACTATCCTTCTCAAAATAAATTAGAAAAAAATCCACAAAGGATGATACACCTAAGCCAGATTGTACAAGATGATAAGTACATGCAGGGTAGGGGACAGGTTGTGGAGAAATGCTAGACTCAGGTAATAGCATGTACAAATGTGGAATTGTTACTGTAATAGCCATGATGGGAAAGAGCAGGTGATGAGACATGTCAGTGTGTAGAGTCCATAGAAATAGCGAGAGATGGATCTGGTAAAACAGTGGAGCTAAATAATGAAAAGTATTAGAAGTCAAATAAAGAAATAAAGATAGAAGGCTAAGACAGGAGAATTCTTGAATCTGGGAGGCAGAGGTTGCAGTGAGCCAAGATCATTGCACTCTAGCCTGAGTGTCAGAGTGAGACTTCATCAAAAAAAGAAAGAAAGAGAGAGAGAGAGAGAAAGAAAGAAAGAGAGAGAGAGAGAAAGAAAGAAAGAAAGAAAGAAAGAAAGAGAAAGAAAAGAAAGAAAGAAAGAAAGAAAGAAAGAAAGAAAGAAAGAAAGAAAGAAAGAAAGAAAGAAAAGAAATNAAAGAAAGAAAGAAAGAAAGAAAGAAAGAAAGAAAGAAAGAAAGAAAAGAAATTGAGATGCTATACTGTAGGTATTAAACCATCATTAAATCCTTTAATGATGGGAGTCAACTAATTTATGCTATGTAAGGATGATTCTAACATAACATGAAAGTGGAGAATGGTTAAATGGGAGTGGCAGTCAAGGCAATGAAAATAGGAGGCAATTAAAATAATACACCATGGAAGATCATCACCTGAGTCTGAGAGGGTATGTTATGTAAGGATGATTCTAACATAATATGAAAGTGGAGAATGGTTAAAGTGGGAGTGGCAGTCAAGACAAAACAGGAGGCAATTAAAATAATACACCATGGAAGATCATCACCTGAGTCTGGGATGTCGAGACTGCAGTGAAATCACGCCACTGCACTCCAGCCTCGGTAACAGAGCAAGATCTTGTCTCTAAAAAGCAACAAAACAAAACAAAACAGAAAATAATAATCCACCATAATAATAGCTACTATTGTTTTAAAACATTGTAGTAAATATTACATGCATTTGGTCTTAACAATTAGCTTGCCTAATAGCAATAATTGTTTTTCACTTATGAGGAAAGGGACGCCCAGAAAAGTTAAACAACTTGCCTATATCTCGCAGCAACTAAGTAGCACTGCTGGCTCAGAGAAAAATAAACTATAAAAAATGAATCAAATGTAAACTCTAGAACTGAAAAGTATAGCATCTAAAATAACAAATTTGCTGAACTGAACAAATAGAAGAATGAAGATAACCAAGGAAACACAGTCAGTGAACTTAAAGATAAATCAATAGAAATTATCCAGTCTGAAGAACAAAGAAAAGATTGAAAAATATTAAAATATCCTCAGAGAGCTGTGGGAAATATTTAAAGATTTAACATACATATAATTGGAGTCTCAAAGGGAGAGCAGAAAGAACACGAGTTATACAAACATTTTTTTAATGATGGCTTAAATTTTTTCCAAATTCAGTGAGTGACATAAATTTACAGATTCAAGAAACTCAATGGACATCAAGTAGAATAAATACAAAGAAAATCTCATATAGGCCCATAATAGTCAAACTGCTGAATTTTTTTTTTAGTTGAAGACAGAAAAAAATAACATGCATATAGAAGGAAATGATACAAATGAATCATCAGAAACAATGGAGGCCAGCAGATAGTGGAAGAACATTTGCAAAAGTTGTTGAAACCATCGGGAACGAAGCCCTCTATTCTTTTTCCTGAGGATGGTAAGATGGTAGGAAAAGCCTGAATATGGCAGTGCCATCTTACTTTCAGACATGGGAATGGAAACCAGATTCTGGATGGCATTGCTTGAGTAATTAGATCAAATGTGACTCTCATGTATTGAGACTATGAACTTTTTTTTTCCTTTTAGTGTAAAGCATTTTTAGGAAGGTTTCTGTCATTTACAGGCAAATGAGAGTCTATTAAAACAATTGTCCTTTCAAATGTAGTCCAAACATTCTCTCCTTTTAAAAGTCTTTCCTGTGCTAGGGCAGTGGCTCACACCTGTCATCCTAGCACTTTGGGAGGCCAAGGTGGGTGGATCACCTGAGGTCAGGACTTCAGGACCAGCCTGGCCAAAATGGTGAAACCCCATCTCTAATAAAAATACAAACAGTAGCTGGGCATGGTGGCAGGCACCTGTAATCCCAACTACTCAGGAGGCTGAGGCAGGAGAATCACTTGAACACAGGAGGCAGAAGTTGCAGTGAGCTGAGATCACGCCATTGCACTCCAGCCTGGGTGACAAGAGCAAAACTCCGTCTCAAAAAAAAAAAAAACAACTTTTCAATCCTTCCCATTCTTTAATCTCTCAGAAAGAATTAGGTTCTCCCCATCCTCTGTACTTTATTAGTGTCTCTTCATTGTTGTAGTATTTATGTTGTATTTTTAAAAATAGACTATGATCCCCTTGAGGGGCGGTATTAACTTAGTTTTCTTTGTATCCAGACAACAGCTGTAGCACATAGTGAACCATAAATATATGTTTTTTCAATTAGACTTTTTCTTAGGGGATGCAATAGTTTTTCTTAATTGATTGGATCAGTTAAAATGCCTCTGGTTAAAAGCAACAGAAATGTCAAATGTCAAATGTCAACAGAAATGTTAAATGTTCAAGAGAACTGATTGGGTCATGCCACTGAAAAAAATCCAGAGGGAAAGTATCTTAATCAAGGTCGACTACAGGGGATGAAGAAGGAATCATACTAAGAAAACTATCAGGTACCCTCCTTAGCAAGTGGAGGAATTTTTGTAGAATTAGCATATATGGCCCGTGTCTTGGATGAAAATATGAGGGAAAGAATCCTACACCTCTTTCTTCTTTCCCAGAGTCTAATGCACAGTAGTTGCAAAGTCTTAAATATTATGCATGGAGAAGTATGTGATGATATCTGATAAAAGCATATCACAACTTTTTCCTCTCTTGTGATTCAGATTTTTTTTAGTTACTTAATGTCTTTAATTTTTAAATTTATTTATTTTAAAATTTTTGTAGAGACAAGGTCTTATATGTTGTCCAGGCTTGTCTTGAACTCCTAGCTCAAGCAATCTTCCCACTTCAGCCTTCCAAAGTGTTAGGATTACAGGTGTGAGCCATCATGGCAGCCAATTTAATGATTATAATCTTTTATAATCATTAAAAGATTAATGATCTTTTAATAAAGATCACTCATAGTCTATTATTTTCAGCAGCAAATTATAAACTACTCAATATTCATTCAAAGTGGTAAACCAACAGATAATTCCTACAGTAGACAGATTACAAAGGTCAGCATAGGCATAAATTTAAATAATATGGAGAGTAAGACTAGACCTAAAGTTGGAGGGTAAAAGAAATTGCTTCTGGAGTATGGGGCTGTGGGCATAGGGTACATAGAATAACAGTTTCTCAAATTAAGTTGTTTTCTACCATTAGATTTTCTAAACATGTTTATGTACTTATTTGATAAACATTCTAAAAATTAAAGAAACTTAAAGTAAGGCAATTCTAAAGATTCAGTAAGGCCTAAATTAGTCTTAAGAAAAACCAAACAAACAATAAGACTTTGGCAAACAGATCTAATCCCAATGCTTATGCTTGTCAAAACAGCTCTCTTTCTGTGCCTAAAAATTATTCAGACACTTCCTATGTTTTTTCCCTCTTGCCTGCCTGGACTTCAAGGATTCTGCTTTTAGTTCAGCATGTGAACCCTAGTCCTTGACTTTGCCCCTCCCTAGACTCAGCTTGGTTTTCCAATGATTCAGTGATCTCCATACTTGTGGCCACCCCTAGTGGGATGAAGCTGGGAGTGTTTATCAGCTGTGCCGATGGCAGGTCTTGGCTTGGCCCATGGCTTTCAAGGATGGGTACAGTGCACATCATCATTACCATCTGAGAATTATGTTTGATTATTTATTAGGTAATATATTTCATTAAAGAACATGGCATCATGAAGAAATCATGTTTTAGAATTTACTGGCCATCTCTAACTTCTCGTGTTAAAATAATTTCTGACATCATCAACAGAGAAGGGAGCCAAATAGGAAGAAGGGCTACTTCAAGATCTCCCCCGCACTGTTCAAACAGAGAAACAATCGTGAGTTGTAATGCCTACAGCTTGCCTCACTCCTCCCATTCCCTGGGAACATCTACTAAATCAACAATGATGCTTTAATTATAATGGAAAGGGTCAGTAACACAATCTTCTTAAATTCTACTCTCAACCTGGCCCAAATAAAGGGCACAAGCCTCTCCCTGATGCCATTTTGATTACACAAATTCAAACATGCCCACTTTTAATAGCTAGCAAGGTAAATTCTCCATGTCCATGAAGATTCAAGATGTCATTAGCAAGTTATATTGAAGGGTATGACACAGCACAAATATTTGCAGGAGGCTAAACTATTTGTTACAATACTTATTTCTAAACGAATTACCTTGTGGTTGATAGTAAAGCTGAAAACTAAGAAATAAGGGTCAGAGTCCTCCTGTGAGATGTTCCTTGTAAAATTATCCCACATGTAATAATACCACATTATTGACTTAAGCACACTTCCCAGTGACATGCCATAGCTGACCTGTAATTTTTATTCTACACGATGCCAGCCCTAATAAAATGACACTTGTGAATGTAAATTAAGCTCGCAAAGGGGACAGATTGCATGATTCTGGTTTCCCTCAGATGCCTGTAGGCTATCACAGGTTCCATATGTGAAGTAATTATGTTCACTGAAGGAAAGAATAAATGCTGTCAAATTGTGTACTGAGAGAGAAAGCAGCTATTATATTTCAGTAGTCGCTAGAGCATTGCCCCCAGACAGTAGCAAGATGTATAAGAAAATAAAAACGGTGCCAGCCATATATTACACATCTGCCTTTACATTTGTAGCTCCCTTTAAATGTATATTATACAAAGACAATAACTTACCAATGAACGTTTTAGCTGTCTTCTTCGGCATCTTTTCTGTGGAGCCATTTTGAAATATGTGGCATGATAGTTATTGAAAGGATAATGAATATAGATACTTAGTTCTGTTCCTCTTGCATTGTGCCGAGAAGCAACAACCCTGTTGGCACTCTGATGTTCGGACTTTGCTTTTTGCTTGAATGATATCTCAGATTCAAGCCCAACCCTACCCACAGCTGTTTTCTTCATAGCTCATGGGAATGGGGGCGAGTTTTTCTCCATTTTAAAACCTCCTTACTTACTGAGGGCATTTTAAAAAATGAATTTGGATAGTTAGAATAATATTTGGTACTTATCATGCATTGTGTAATTTATTAGTTGAAGTCTCATTCTTTACCTTCTTTAGTAACCTAACTGAAAAAGTGATTGATACAGATCTTTTTAAAAAAGTGTATGGTTTCTAGCATAGAGCTAATGGGACCTATCTACACCTTCTGTCCTTGCCTAGGGGAAATTGTATTGAGGCCTGAGAGGTACAGCCAACATGCATTAAGTCTAGATAATCCCTGGAGGAGGAATGTTCTGTATTTATTTTTTTATATTATCCCTACCCTCTAAGAAAGGTAGGCAACTTTTAAGATTGGTTACCATCCCTCTTCTGCAACCCCTCTGAGGACTCTGTTTTATGCTGCTTTTTGATTGACCAGAGTCCCCCAGTCAGGCTTCTAAACTGAATCTAAACTAATTTATGTTTCAGCCTTCTTCTCTATTCTCTGAAAACCACACCAAACCAAACCAAACAAAACAAAACAAAATCTACCCTAACACTTCAGAACAGTTTATTTAAGTTGGGTAATAATAATAATAAAACTAATGCATACTATGGTGTTAATAAGTGGGAGGTGGTTATAATTATTTGTACTTTACAAAGGAATATTCATTAAACTGAGTGATTCCAGACTGGGTGATAAAATGCATTGGAGAATCTCAGGTGGAATAGATTTTAATGTTCATCTATGTAATTTAAGAAACAGAAGTTTATCAGTTTCAGTGTGAACAATCTCAGTGCCTGGGAATATGAAACCTCGAGGAGGTTCTATTCCCTTCAGTGTTGACTGCTAAAAGAGTTCTTTATAATGAGGTAAAGTCAAAACTGTCAGTGGAAATATCTATCCTTTGATGCCAGTTTTATCTTTTACAGCTGCAAAGAAAACTCAGCTCCTTCTCCTACAGCCTTCCAATGTGTGAAGGTAGTAACCACAAGCTCACTTCCCAAATGAATCTTCAGTACAAAATCTCCCCATTCCTTCAATGCTTCATCTTCTAATATTGCTTATAAGCCTTTCCATGCCTTGAATATATTCAGGAAGTACAAGAGAGAAAACGTTTGGAGAACATTGTCTCTTTTAAATCACACCACTTTAGTGATCCCCTACTATGGTAATACCAGCACTTTATGCTGTAAAGTGTCTTGGATGGCTATCAGTGAATGCTGAAGTCAGTGAGAGCGATATGCAGAGTTCTTATACTTCTAATCAGGTACTTACTGGGTTTTGTTTTGTATTGTTTTGTTTTGCTTTGTTTTTGTTTGTTGTTGTTGTTTTCAGTGTCTGTAACTGGACTAGGTTATCATGCTGGAACGTATGAAGAAACATTGACTGGCATGCCCATTAAAATGTCTACTCTCTTAAAGTCAAAAGAGAAAAAGAGATCTCCTTAGAAAATAGATTCTACGTTGAGAATAAGGCAGAGGCTAGAATCTTTCCATAAAGCAAAATATTTTCCCTAGTTACTCAAACACCATACTTAACTTCCTGAAACTAAAAAACATAAAAAATTAAAAAGTTGAATGAGATGGTTTGTAGCATGTGACCAAGGAAATCCTGTGGACTCTATGCACCTCCCACCCTTTGTTTTAGGTGAGCTTCTAAATGCAAGTTACTTCAAATCACCCCAATGAGTCAAATGAATCAAAAGAGAAACGTGAATGGATTATTTCATTTACTATAATGTCCTCCAGGTTCATCCATGTCGCAAATGACAGAATTTCCTCCTTTTTAAAGGCTGAATAGTATTCCGTAGTGTATATATATCACATTTTCTTTATTCATCCATTCATTGATGGACACTTAGGTTGATTAGCTCCAGTTAGCCATTCTTCCTTGTATGCATATTTGGATTTCAAAACATCACGTTGTACATAAGTATAAATAATTTTTATTTGTCAATTAAACAAAACAAAGCAAAAGAAAAGGAGTAGTGTGAAGAATTCTGTTGAGAAAAAGTAAAACTTTGCCTAATGATGGTTTTTCATTTGCTATTTGGCAACAAAATTTAACTTTATAGTAACAGAGGAATCATTGACAGAGGCCATTCTGAGGAATACAGTTCTTTGCCAAAGCTTTTACTGGGAGCTCAACCAAAGATAAGAAAATGGAGGTCAGAAATGGGTATCTCCTAATTTCTGGAAAAAATTATTTAAAGAGTTTTATTGAGATATAATTTACATACTGTACGATTTACTCATGTAAGGTATACAATTCAATAGTGTTTAGTATATTCACAGAGTTGCCTAACTCTCAACACAATCAATTTTAGATAATTTTCATTACCCACAAAAAGAAACCTTGTATCCATTAACAGTAACTCCCCATTCCTTCCTCATCTCAATCCCTGGCAACCACCAACCTAATTTCTGTCTCAATAGATTTAGACTTACCTGTTCTGTTTACTTCATGTAAATGAATTAATACTTGATTTTATGTAAAAGGCATCAAACAATGTGGACTTTTTTGACTGGCTTTTTTTCACTTCGCCTACTGTTTTCAAGTTTCATCCATGCTGTACAGTTTTACGAAAGCATTACATTTTGTTTATTCATTTCTCAGTTGATAGATATTTGGGTTATTTTCATCTTTGGCCTATTTTGAATAGTGCTGCTGTGAAATATATGTGTGCAGATTTTTGTGTGGATGTTTTCATTTCTCTTAGCATTGATGAGGTCATATGGTAACTCTATGTTTAACATTTTAAGAAACTATCAAACTATTTCCAACAAGGCTGGAGCATTGTACATTCCCACCAGCAAGGTATGAGAGTTTCAATTACTCTACATCCAAGCCAGCACTTATTTTCTTTTTGGTTATGGAATCCTAGTGAGTGTGAAGTGCTCTCTCATTGTGATTTAATTTAAAGTTTTCTAATCACTAACGGTATTGAGCATTTTTTCCTTCATGTGCTTATTGACTGTTTATATATCCTTTTTATAGAAATGTCTATTCAAATCCTTTGCTGATTTTCTAATTGGATTACTTATATTTTTATTGTTGAGTTGTAAGACATTCTTTATATATTGTGGAAGCTAGTCCCTTAATATATATATGATTTGTAAGTGTTTTCTTCCATTTTGTAGGTTGCTTTTTTTGCTTTCTTCATAGTGTCCCTTGAAACACAAAAGATTTTTAACTCTGATAAATTCTATTCTATCTATTTTTTTTTTTTTTTTTTTGGTAAAAACTTTTGGTTTTGGTGTGATATCTAAGAATGCTTTGCCTAACCCCAAGTGACAAACATTTTTTTCTATGTTTTCTTCTTAAGAATTTTGTAGTTTCAGTTCTGAACTTAGGACTATGATCAATTTTGTGTTAACTTTGGTGTGTAGTAAAGGAGGATGTCCAACTTTTATCTTCCGCAGGTGGACATTTGATGGTTCTAGCACTATTCGTTGAAAAGACTATCCTTCTCCATTGAAAATTCTTGGCACCATTGCTGAAATTCAGTTGGCCATAAATGTATGGTATGGGCTTTTGGCCCGAAATTATGAGAATTTTTTTAAAACGAAAAAGAATTTTCAGATTTAACTAGAACATTAAAAAACAATAGCTCCAAGACAGCACAAGGTCTAGGGAGAGGCAAGCAAGGAATTTGCTTTGGGCACAAAATTTAAATACTCAATAATCAAGATAAATATTATTTTAAGGCAATATTTAAAAATTCACTCCACAGATACCTTCAGTCTTAAAAAAAATCAAAATTGATGAAAAAGTCCACAGTGAACAAAATATAAAAATTTTAAATGAAAACAAAGTCAGTACTACAATTTTTTTTTTTGCCTTGGGCTCTACCATAGCTCAGTACAGCACTGTTACTGATGCTGTCTTTATTAAACATTTTGATACTTCATCACGACTTTTTGCCTTAAAGTGGATTTTTAAATGTATGGCATCAAAATACATTTAGCTATACTATTGGCACCCTTCCTCCTTAAATCTTGCACTGAGATAAGTGCCAGATTTACTTCACTTACCTTGCCCTGGGTCCCAGCCCTGTTGACAACTACACATAATGTCTTTACACTCTAAACTTTCTAAATTGCTTGTAAGCTTGATTAGCTAACCACAAACAAATGTCCATTCATCTAGTTAACCAGAAAAAGTCCCCTTTCCCTTTTTAACCAGAGAGAATTATTGACATTGCGCAATACTTGTATCTACTAAAGAGATGTTCGATATTGTGACACCTGATCCAGTTTGACTGAATAAAAGTGCATTATGTAGATCAAAAGCAGAGAGCTTAAGTTCAGTTCTGTCCTTTAACTGACTGTCCTCTGTAGAACTTGAGTACTTTCATCTTTTCATTACTAATTATCCATGTTGGCTAGTTATCCACTGTTCTGTTGAAAAGTCACAACAATGACATCAGTGCTTGCAATGAGTGTGAATCTACTAGGTAACTACAGTCTCTGACTCAGAAAACTATGGGATGAGATACATCCAGAGAGATCGTGCTGCATTTGAGCATACATTATGGGGTGTGGCTGATTGTAATGAGCATGGCAGAGCAAAAGAAACAGTTGAAGGTAACAAGAAAACATGAATGAAATAGGAATAGGAAGAGAGATACTTGACCTTTGAGAGTCTATTTTTCCTCCATTTTCATAGTGACATTTAAGTTTTTTTATCTAAGGATACTTTGGTTTTATACTTGAACCTAAACTGTAATTGTTTTCACTATTGCTTAGGGGTTGGGTAGCCAACAGTAATTTCTAATGGCTATTAACAAATATATTTAATCACTTTTTAAATAATAATGATTGGCTTAAAGCAGGAGTACATAATAGGCCAGGTTGGACAGAGAGAGGTTGAAGACAGAAATATGAAGGAAAATACCTACCAAGGAAAAAGTGGTTGTAAGAATAGCAATAGCTATAGGAGAATATGGCATCTAAAGATGGTATAATAATTGGTCATCTGGGGTGGAAGGCACAGTGGAAAACAAATGAGGTCTGAGGACACTGAAGGTCAAAAATCTCTGTATTATACTCAGGGATGGGTTTGCTAGTCCAGGGTCAAGATAAAACAATATTGAAACAGGAGCCAATATTGTTATCCCCATGGGTGTGGTTTCTTCTTTGGTACCTATTCACATTTATTAGATCATCTAGTCTCACTCTGAGGTGAAACTGAAAAAATAAAAATAAAAAGATAAAGAAATGGTTACATGTAAATAATTACCCCTTCTGAAGGAGCTGACTTGACTGGTCAGGCCATGAAATCCTCTACTGTATGAAATGCCTTTGATTTCCTATCATAGGCTCTACTTGAGCCATTTTCCACCTGAGGCACTCACTTTCCTGAAAAACTCTCACTTATGTCATAGTGGTTTGCAGTGAGCCCAGCCTCTGTCCAGTGCTTTCTGAAGTGTGTTCTGCTAATCTCTGTGATACAGTTTCATGGCCAATTTTTGGAACAGATATGTGTGTGTGTGTGTGTGTGTGTGTGTGTGTGTGTGTGTGTGTTTAATGACTCCAGAGTATCTGAGAAACTTTGGCATATATTGTCAACATTTTAAAATGACAGTGCTAGGGGTGGTGCTGGTGGAGAAGATAGATGGTGGTCAGAGGGATGTAGATGATGTCTCTCAAAAATATTTGACCATGAAATCTTTCTTCATGAACATTTTGGTGAGGGCAGGAATAAAGTGTGAGAGAAGAAAAATGGCTCAGAGAAGCGTGAGCTCAGTGAGGAACGCAGCCCAGGGGGACATGAGTATAGGTCTTCCGATATGCCCCCCACAGGCATGCCTGGGATCAATCGTTTCAAGTTATCTTGTCCCTGACCAGCTGCCTCACCCATTACCTTCATGTTCCTAAAACTTTTGATACAAAGATTAATGTACAGCCAATCAATCACATCTGTTATTTTAATGTAAATTCTTGGTAAGCAACTTAGAACTGCCTCTTTTCCTTTAAAAACCTGCTTGAAACTGTTGCTAGTTGGAGCCTGGCCTCTTCCGCTCATGTGTGTGGTGGCCTGGTATTCAATCTGTGAGGTGGAAGCCTGTTGGCTGGACCTCCCCTCCTTTTTTATTTTGTTTCGCTGAGAGCTTCTAATAAATTCCACTCCCCTCACCTTTCAATGTATGTATTAATTCCACTCTCCACACCTTTCAATGTGCCCACATGCCTAATTTTTCCTGGTCATATGACAAGAACCTGGATTTTAGCTAAACTAAGAAGCAAAAGATCCTGCATCATATTGGCAGCTCATATGAGGACATGAGGAAAAGTGAGTAAAATGCGGACCAAAAAATATTTTTCCCTCTTGTTTCTGAGCTTTTTGTCCTTGGACTTATTCTGAGAGTAGAGAAAACTGTGCCCCCCATCCCTCGTTGCTCTCAGGGGTCAGGAATAAGCCTTTTCCCGGAATTTTCCTTCCTTTATTGGGACTGTAATGGCACTACCCCACCCCAATGGCCACAGGCACATGCAGAACAGACAGGCGAGTGGCGGCTCCACACTCCCATCCCCTCCCAGCTGGGGCTGGGGCACATGGCCCAAGGGCCCCATGTGGCAGCCTGGCCAGTGTCCCCGGCCACACATCCACTGAGTCTTCCCCTCCCTCCACCGAGGGATCCAGCTCTGTCAAACAGCAATTAAAAGTTTCTCTCCAAGTTGGAGGAATCCATTTGCATAAGAATAAGAGGTTCTTCTGCAAGGCATCTTTCCAGTCCTGCACTTTAAGCTGTTTTTTCTTTTCTTTTCTCTACCGTGTCAGCAGTTAACATAGCCCTGCACTTTAAAGCTGCTTTTTTTCTTTTCTCCACCAGGTCGGAAGTTAACTTTTATGTGAAATCCTTTTTTTTCCTTTTAAAAGACGTTTTATTAGACCAGGACTGCAACGGTCACTGTTTATATTCTCTGTAAAGTTTTAATTATGAAAAAGAATTTGTGAGGTTAGTCTTAAGCTGTAGCCAATCTGGTGTGCTTTGCGTGTCTCTCTGTATAGTTCTGTCAGAAAGAGGAGGATCTTAGGATGAGATGCGGGCCTAGGACTCCATAAACCCACTGTTTGAGCGAACTCAGCAAATGGGTCGGTGGAAAACTTTGCTGCAGGCCTCCATCTCATTTTACATCCTTGGAAGTATGACCTGTAACCACGTGGCAGTGCTTTGTTTTAGCCTCCACCATTTTACAATGACAGCCCAGGTTCAATCCTGGCTTATGGAGTAAGTCCTTTCTGGTATGATATCTTCTGCATGACCATTGCCATTTGTTGATTCTTTTCCCCTCCACGAACCACCTTGAATTTTCTTTTCTCTGAGCACTTGGGAGGTTACCTTTGGTAAAGTTCAAAAGCCAGAAATATTGGCCACTTGGCATGACTAAAGTCAGGTAATAAGGGATTTAAAAGGATTTTCTTAACGAGCACTCAGCTTAATTGAAAACAGGTATCCTAATTATAGGTATATTTTAAAAGTCTTTTTTTCTCTCTCTCTTCCTGGATTTTGTTTTCCTGGAAAAAGATTTTCTTCTCAGTTGACTGAACTATTTTTCTCTATTTTGCATTGCCACTCTTAATGCATACATGAGAGGCCCTAAGATATTTTCTGATGGCCTGGGGACTCCTTGGAAAAAACAGAAAAGGTGCCATGGATGTCATTTTGGGAGAGACCTCTGTTTTCCTCAAGGAGCTCCAGGAATTAGAGGTGAATGGATCCCTCTCAAAATCTGTTTTTGTCTTCCAGCAATACCTATTTATTAGGGCTTA
This sequence comes from Theropithecus gelada, assembly GCF_003255815.1. Taxonomy (NCBI): domain Eukaryota; kingdom Metazoa; phylum Chordata; class Mammalia; order Primates; family Cercopithecidae; genus Theropithecus; species Theropithecus gelada. The sequence goes on along the minus strand of NC_037668.1, from coordinate 124,399,394 downwards.
GAAACTGCATGCTCTCCTAGCTTTGGTCTTAAGGGCTCCACTAGGAGGCCAATAATCCAACTGGAAGACTGGCAAACAAAAAATCCTCCGTCTGTCTGTGTAGTTATATATGTGTTGTGTGTGTGTGAAGTCTACAAAAAAGAGCTCTAATTGACTTAAAGAAGGATAAGCACTTGTATCAAATATTTTTAAAGGAAAAATAAAAGTTGCGGTACCTTTTAGTTCACATGACTTTAATTTTTGAGAAATAAAAACAGCCTTAAAGATCACTGGTAAAATGCAGATGTTCTCAAAATGTAAATTGCCTAGAGTTAAAGGATGGTTTTGAATTAGGTAAGATAAAGCTAAAAGTTCAAACAAGTTATGGAAGGGCCGTAAAAATTAATCTTGCAAAAGAAATCCCGTGTGTAAACATATTGACTACATTCAAAATGGTATTATATGGCTTTTTTGTAAATTAAGCATTGAAATAAAAGTGCAGCAAGGTACTCTAAGGCACTAATCTGCTCTTTAGAAAAATTTGCAAAGAGATAGAAAAGGTTTTTGCTTTTTAAAGAATTTTTGAGTCATCGTTTTGGCAAAACAAATAACTTATGGAAATCTGGAATTCTATTTCAAAACATCAAGTGTTTTAAACATCTAACATATGTAACAGGCTTCCCCAAAGCAAACTTCAGTTTCAAAAGGTGTCTTTGCTGATGCCTAGCTTTTGGGAGCTACAGAGGGCCTCTGGAGCATCTAGAAGAGAGATAAACAGGATTATTTGACATGTTTAGGTACATAGGATTGCCAAAATGATGTTTAATCTTCTTCAGATTACATTTTAGGGAATAATATGAATATATGTTGTGAAATTGTATGGGATTTCTAAAATTCTAATATCTGAGTATATGCTATCAATCACAATTAAGGTTGTTATTTTAAGTTATTGTAAACCACAGATAGCAAATTTCTTTGTCAATTGTGTTTCTGAATGTAACTACCCTAGACATTTTGTTATTCACAGAAAATTGTTGTCTTGTTTTGATCCTCTTCAAAAGATGACATATAAACAGCTATAGAACTGTGACAGAAGTTCTCAAATGCAGTTTTCTGATAGCTTTGGAGATTGTGACATTGGTATAAAGAAAAACATACAGGACTCATTAAAAGCTGAAATGTTTATGAATATCAAGCAAAATAAGAGTTAACTGAATGGACTGAACTAATAGAAAACAAGTAATTATTTCGACTTTTGCTTAGAACATTGCTGATCTTTGTTTTGTTTTCCAGAGTCAACAAAACTTATTTTAAGCTACTTATGGCCTTTATTAATTAAGATATACTTCTGTGAACAAAATTTCGAGCATTTTCATCTCTCTCTCTCTTTCTCTCTCTCTCTCTCTCTCTCTGCCTGGCTTCCCCAGAATTTGGAAACTAGTTGTGAGTATTCTGAGTATTCTTAACTGATGGCAATATAGTTGTTTGCATCAGTGCAGTAAGAATCCATTTTCTTTTGCAACATGATTCAATTGAAGAAACTGCTTGTTTTATCAAGGCTTTGACTAGATGGATATGCTTCCCTTAAAGGAGTCAAGCTGAACTTGCAGACCTGATAAAAACCCCTTGGGAAATCTGGCTTCCTACCTTGTCTACATAGTCCCTGTACAGGGTTCTTAACCTGTGATAAGTAAAGAATGTCACTTTCTAACAGGCCCAGGAACCCCATGCTTTGAGACCTCAAGAAGAGAGGCACTTACCCAAATCACAGGTATTTGAGGGTTCAAACCAGTGACTGCACTTAGCTTTGGAAAGTCCCATCTGAGATTCCTTGTGGAACAGAGTTCCATTAAAGCCAATCTAAAAGACCTATATAAAAATAATTATTCTTGCTGCACTTTATGCAAATAATCAGGCCAAGTATAAGACTAAAGTCTATTTTGCAAATATCACAGTCTTATCATGATTTGTTTTTAATAAAAAATGAGGACTGGAGAGAGAGAAATTATGTTTCAAAATGTATTATACATTTGTCATTAAGTTCTAGACTCATAAGTTTTTTTTTAAGCTTTTACCTACATTTTAGACTAACTCTGCTTATTCTGTGAACCAACCAGTGATCTCCGATTGCAGCTCAGCAGGGACAAAAGGGGATGGGCAATGTAAAAATCTGGATCAACATTCTGTTTCCAAGCAATTATCCTGCAAATCCTGCTGGGTGATGAGAACAAATTGGATGCCCATCACCCACAGGTTTCCTTTTTGGAAAAATAAGACCAAGGGAGCTAATCGAAGACAAGCCCCATGTACTCAAATCTTAGCATAGCTTAGCAACTATAGCCACCAGTTATCTGGGCATGTCACAGGACATCCTTTTATCTCCCTTGTTGGAGGAGGACTCATTTCTCCACCTTCACCTTAGCATTTGGCTTATGATAAGAAATCCATGCAACACCCACCCCCATCCCTGCTGGAAACACATTTTTGTCCCAAACTCAATTCCAAGCTTCAGGTCAAATCCCTAGGAAAGAAAACTGGATCTGGGGGATCCGGAGGCAGATAATAATGGAAATTAAAAGGTGCAGCACAGGTGAACATGACTAATTCTTGTCAATTAAGCCAAGTCTCCCATTTCATGGATAAAGGTCATGCAAGTATCCATGGCATAAATGAGGTCTAGGTAACTCAAAGGCTACAGACAGCAAGGGAGATAGGACATATTGGGTAAGAGCAGATATGCCCACCCCCAGCCCCCACTGTTAACATGGGTGAAAGCCACTTTGACACCCATGGGTAACACCCTGTCACAGTCACTAGGACCTGGGGATATAAGGACAGAAGAAAGAAAGAGGGATGCCTTACTTTCTCACCCTCACATACCCCAGGTATTTGCTAGGAAGCGAAAGGAACAAGGGATGCTTGCTCCCCTCTTTCTATTAATTATTATGTCATTCTAAAGTCATGTCCACTGGTGAAACAAAGACTTTTTATCAATTCCTGTTAATAATTGTTTAAGAAACTAGACTAAAACTTGAATTGGATTATTCAAAAGCTGCAAAAATTAAAACATATTCCTCTACTTGAGTGTCAAGTGAGAAAGAATAGTGTTGGGGCTTGGGAAGTGATACTCTAAACTGAGAGTACCTAGGAGCAGCAAATGCAGGGATGGACTTTCTTTGAGGTTCCCTTATCTGACTAAGGGAAGCTCCTCCAGAAAGAATGAAATTGTTTTGAGTCTCCTTCCCATAATCTTATCAAACAGGGAAGATTAACTCACAGGAAAAGACAGTAAGGGTCAATATCCCCTATTTTACTGAGGATTGCTACCTAACAGACCTTATCTGCATAACAAGACAAACTTTGTTCACCCTGTTTCCTCCCCTCAACCACCTATAACCTGTCATCACCTCTTCCCAGAAGCCCCAAACCCTTATTTCTTTGCGAAACTCAAAATACTATTTAAGTTTCAACCATTTGGCCCTTCTGTGAGTCTTACTGTGAGACTCCTGTTCATATGCATGTAACAAATTTGTATACCTTTTCTCCTGTTATGCATGTAACACATTTATATACCTTTTCTCCTGTTAATCTGTCTATTGTCAGTTTATTTCAGCAGATTCAATTATTGAACCTTCAGAGAGTAAAAGAAAAAGTTTTCTTTGCCCTTACAATAGACATGGAGGAGAATATCACAGTAAAATGTATAATTATTATGCAATTTGGTGTTTTCAAATGTTTATACTGACTTCTGATGAAAGTTAAAAACAATTATAACCACCAGCCATCATTTCCTTTTGGTTATTATGACTATCTGTGAAGTTTGAGAGCCATGGCTAAGATGAAATAGCATCAAAATAAATATTTAAACAGAGAAAAATTGGGGCTTAAAAAAAAATCTCTTGAGCAAATGACCACTGTATTTAAATTATTCACTATATTAACTTATATGTTGTTGTTAATCTCATAGATAGGTTTGCATCAAAGGAGAAGACCTAAATAAATGTTTAGTAACTGTATCTTCATGGTCTTGTGTCCGGAATTGGTTCCTTCCAGTGGGTTCTTGGTCTCACTGACTTCAAGAATGAAGCCGTGCACCCTTGCAGTGAGTGTTACAGTTCTTAAAGATGGTGTGTCCGGAGTTTCTTCCTTCAGATGTTCAGATGTGTTTGGAGTTTCTTCCTTCTGATGGGTTTGTGGTCTTGCTAACTTCAGGAGTGAAGCTGTAGACCTTTGCAGTGAGTGTTACAGCTCTTAAAGGTGGCATGTCCAGAGTTGTTTGTTCCTCCTGGTGGGTTTGTGGTCTCGCTGACTTCAGGAATAAAACCGCAGACCCTCATGTGAGTGTTACAGCTCATAAAGGTAGTGCGGACCCAAAGAGTGAACAGCAGCAAGATTTATTGTGAAGAGCAAAAGAGCAAAGCTTTCACAGTGTGGAAGAGGACCCAAGGGGGTTGCCACTGCTGGCTCGGGTGGACAGCTTTTATTTCCTTATTTGGCCCCACCCACATCCTGCTGATTGGTCCATTTTACAGAGCACTGATTGGTCATTTTTACAGAGTGCTGATTGGCGCACTTACAGACCTTTAGCTAGACACAGAGCGCTGATTGGTACGTTTTTACAGAGTGCTGACTGGTGCATCTACAAACCTTTAGCTAGACCCAGAGTGCTGACTGGTGTGCTTACAAACCTTTAGCTAGACAGAAAAGTTCTCCAAGTCCCCACTCGACCCAGGAAGTCTAACTGGCTTCACCTCTCAGTTTCAGTTGTAAAAATCATTAGAAAATAATAATTTTTTATTTCCAGTTTAAAAACCAGAATCATTGAAAATGTTTTTTGAAAAGAGACAATTTAATATCCACACACAGTTGTTTTGTAGCCAATTGAGAATAACTGCAAGTCAAGTAGTCAAGGCTATGTGTGCATGTGTGTGTGTGTGTGTGCGCACATGCTTGCACATGTATTAAGAGTACAGTGACTGCTGAATGTGGTGGCTCATACCTATAATCCCAGCACTTTGAGAGGGTGAGGCAGGAGGATTGCTTAAGACCAGAAGTTCAAGACCCGTCTGGGCAACATGTCAAAACCCCATCTCTACAAAAAAAATACAAATAGTAGCCAGGAGTGGTGGGCACATTCATAGTCCCAGTTGCTCAGGAAGCTGAGGTGGGAGAATCCCTTGAGTTCAAGTGGTGGAGTTTGCAGTGAGCCATGTTCGTGCCACTGCCTTTCAGCCTGGGAGACACAGCAAGACCCTGTCTCAAACACACACGGGCAGACACACACACACAGAGTAGAGTGGGGAGAAAAGACAAATTGCTTCTTATTGCAGTAACATATTGTTCTGTGAGCAAGAAACTCCTCAGTTTAAATGGTTGTTATGGTGTTTCCAGTGCCGGAGGTCAGAAACCAATACTACAAAACATGGAGTATTGACATGATGAACGGAAGAAGCTTCAAGGTCCCTCTGATCTCCCCACCCAGCCACCACCATATCTCCCAAAGCAAGGCTCTACTCTACCTAAGATCCAGATCCACCAAGGAGAACAATTGTTTTTTTCTTCCTCTCCTTGTAAGACCAAGAATGTAACCACAGCTGAACAAACTTTTTCACTATCAATGATAACTATTTACAAGTTAATCAATTGTTCCCTGAGCCATTCATTCTCTCTAGTAATTCTTTATTGCCCCTCAAGAGAATTCCTCTACCTTTCTCTCTCCCGTAACCTGTTTTGCCAGGATCTATGTCCCCCATTCTTTCAGTGAGTTTTCAGCAAACCTTTAGGGGACTGAGGGCCTTCGCTACCATACCACACAGGACATGATTTGAGAAATTTAGTCTTAGGAATGGGTGTATAGGTCTGAATTTTCAGATTCTCTGTGGTTTCTTTTTAGAAACTTAGTCCCTGACTCTAAAAAAATTCTTATTTTTTGACAAGTAAATAATTTAGTTCTTTCAAATTACACACACACACACACACACACACACACACACACAAAAGATGCCATTGAAATATATGTGGTGTTAGGCCTTACCGTATCAAAAATAGAGGCAATGATCTAGTGAGATCCACTGGAAAAAAAAATGGTTTGAGCTAAAACAGAAATACTAGAAGATTAACATGGTAGCAAAAATTGGAACAAAGAAGATAAGCAGCCAAGCCACTGTATGTAATTTTATTATATTCAAAATAGTGGGGTACTCTTGTTTAAAGATAATATAGTGAGATTTTTAACACTAGTAACTACAACTACCTCACCATATTAACTGACCTTTAAATGTGATTGTCCTTTTCATTTGACCAAATGACATTTACCTCATAAAAGAAGCTATTCATTCACTTTAGACAACCAATATATGAAAATATGCTAAATTGACATTTAGAATTATCTCAAAACACCTTTATGATAACTTATGCTATTTCCATATGATTTGAATTTGAGATTTTAAAATGTGTTTTAAATACATTTAAAATAATAGCCAGATATCAGGTGGTAATTGGGGTCATCTGATAATGATATTAGGATTTTTCTTAACGGCTAAGTAATTGCTTCTTTTCCATGCTGAAGGCAAGTTGTGCTCTGTGCCCTCCTCAAGATGTATACCTGTATCACGTGAGCAATGGGGGCAGCAGGCTGAGATTTTATGTCCCATAGTATTGTTTTATAATAAGTACCGCATTCCTATGTTGTCCTGGTAAGTTGGGAAATAGTGGGAGCAAAGCAGCAGAGAGTTATCAGGTTGCAGAGGCTGGCTGGCACATGATTCAGAGCTGTGGGTCTGCCAGCTAGATTTTTTCTTTAGAATGACTTTTTACTACACATGAATGCAACCTACCTCCCCAGTTGCCCCCTTTGCTTCCCAGAACCTCACAAGTCATGGAACACATTAAATAGAAACATTTCAGTGAGCTTCAGTGCCACGAGTATCTGCTTTAATTTGACATAAATAAAAAGACTTTGGACACTTTGTGGCTATAATTATATCAAAGAGAGCCAGGCAATTTTATTTTCTGGGCTCACGGAAGTTGAATAATCTAGGTCTTGTTATAAAGCAGAATAGAATCTGAGTTGTGTTCTTGAATCCCTGACCTCTTGCAATTTTTTTTTTACGTGGTTTTAGCATGTTTGACATTGATAACCAAATGCCTTTTCCCCCTAAACATTTTCAAAAATAGAAAGTAAACAAGTAGATTTAGAATTAAAAGTGTATTTTAAAAAGACCAGACATCTAGTCTCTAGAATCTAAATGGATTTGGGTACACCAATCACTGCTCTGTTTTAGTGCTGTGTATGAAATCTGGGCTAACAAGTACCAAGAAGGCCTAGTGAACACTTTTAATGCATTTTGTTACCCTAACAAAACCTCGGGGGTCCATATATATATATATATATATATATATATATATATATATATATATATCAGTGCTACAGGAGGAACTCCTGTTGCTTCTCATGAAAAGAATGCCTAATTTTAAACACATAATGAGCTTGGTGGGGTGATCCAAGATTCTGAAGATTTCCATAGACTTAGAACTAATGAGAGCCAAGTTGTGGGCTGATTTGTATCAGTGGGAAGCTCTGCTTTTTGCTTATCTAAGGGATGGAAGAGAAGTGTATAATGGCTTTTGCCTTGAGGCAATTTTCAGGCTAGCTTTTCGTTAAGTAAAGTCTTCTCTTTACCCCCAGGGCTTCCTACAGATCAACTATAGATGGAGGCCTCCTTAAAGGTAAGATTATTTTTAGGTACACAAACAACTGCTGGAAAAGAGATACTTTAGTCAAATCTTTTTATTTAGAGACAGACAACTAGAAATGTGCTTAGTTTTGTTCCCATTCCCTCGTCTCTACCTGTTTTTTTTTTTTAAACTAAATATAGTCAAACTTGTTGAATTCATAGACACAGCTTTCCTTCATAAATATCAAACATATTCAATTGCTTTTAGTTTTCATTGTAACATACTATCCAATTTATGACACCTAAATTATTTCTTCCTGTCCTTTGTTATGAGTTATTTTTGTGAGTTATTTAATATCCAATTGGTACAAATTGGAACCATGGCGTTTCCGTGAAAAATAACCATAGCCTCTCTGTGGGTATTGATATTAAATTTAGTAGTGTTAACAGCGTAATAACAACAGGCATAATCAGAATTACTTTGAGCAGAGCATTATCCAACAAGACACTGTAGGATTAGCTATTTTAGTGGCATTAAATACCTGTCATTTTATTTCCATCACTTTGCAGTGGGTGGCTGATTGGGATCCGTGGGTAGATTAGTCTTTTTATGGAAATGTTTCTATGCATTTAAGAAGTACATCCTAGATGACTGGCTGAGTCCTATACTTATTTATCTTTAATATTATGTAGTCTATGGTGACTACTATTTAAGGGAGAGTGTTCTGGGGAGAGACACCTAGGGTTAGAATGCATTTTCAAAAGCTTTTTGTTCAAGGAGATGGATTTATCACAAGTTTTTCCTCTCCTTCCTGTTGCTCTTTCTTGTTAAATCTCATTAAAGAATACAAAAAGATATAATAGACATTGAAATGTGGAAAGAGATTCTCAGGTGAGCAATGCCTAAAACACAATTTCTGAGAGAACAAAATCTGTTAAAGAAATGGTAACAGGAGAGAGACTTGGTCCAGAGAAGGGCCTACTTGCCCTATAAATCCCCAAAGAACCCAGATTTAGAAAGACCAGTTATAAAGGGGAAAGCGACCAGAAAGCAGTGGGTTTATTAAAAGCCTTTCTACAGAACATTTGAAATCACCAGCACCAGGTCCATGCATGGAATGCCTGGTATAGCTAGATGTTTTGTCCAAGGAAAAGACTAAAGGTTTCTTCTGAGAAGAAATTGCATGATGTATTTAAGAAGAACTAGTATGTCTAAGGTGAACATTAGAATCCTAGAGAAAAGCCGTGGCACTTGGAATTCCTAGGGTACTTGAGGGCCAGGCAGTCATCAGACCCTGAATATGTTCATCATGCTCTGAAGTAGCATTTAAAAACCTCACTGTTCAGTATGAAGTCAAAGATCCTTATTTTAGGAGATCCAGTTGCATGAAGGTGAAAGACAAAAATAAACACCTACCGAAAAAGCCTTTGGGAGAAAAGATAATAAAACTTTCACAAAATAATCTTTGTAATTAGAACTCAAAGAGATTTAAAAAGAAATTGATAAATTCTCTAAAAAGGTATGAAATGGTCGGTGAAAAAATAAAGAATGAGGGATCTCTTGGAAAACAAAATTTATGACATTGAAATACAAAATTCAAAGAAAGTGTTGGGATTTTAACACATGCCACTGTCCCAGAAAATAGAATGGGAAAAAAGAGGTATAAAACACGTGTGAAAACATAAAAGATATAGAAGATCAATGTAATACACTTAGCAATCCAATTAAGAGAAATTGCAGAAAGAGAATGGAGTAATTGGTGGACAAAAAACAAGAGAACTTCCACGAGCTTTCAGCATAGAAGGACACACTGAGTACTCAGCACATTCCCTGTAGAAAGACCTACACTCAAGCACATCATTGTGAAATTCTGTAACAATGATGAAACAGAGGAGATTCTAAAAGTTTCCAGAGGGAACCATTAGATCACCTACCAAGGAATAGTATCAAATTGGTAATAGGCTTCTGAAAAGCAAATGGATAACAATGGATTAAACAAGAGTCCCTGTGTTTACTTCTCCCAAAGCCAGAATTACACATAGCTGATCAAGCTATTACTTTAGTGTGTAAGAAAAATAAAGGTATTTTTCAACATGCAAGAACATAGAAAATTCAACAGCTTATATTCTTAGGAATGTACTTGATAGATGGAGCAAAAATTACAAAAATACAGAAGAAAAAGAAAAAAGTATAATCCATGGAAAGTGAGAAACAACAAACTCAATCTAGTAAAACAATAAAGAAAAATTTCAGATGACAACATACACAAGGTGCAGAAATCAACTAGCACAGATCTCTGCAGATCGCCCCAGAAACACAAGCACAAAACATAAACCAACTAAAAGAAAACACTGCTTTTTATCTAGTCTTTCCCACGCCTATGTATTCTACCAAAATCACATATATTTTGTAATAATCCTCAACTTCTCTGTTTTTTCCTCCACGCCACTTTTAATACATCAGAAAATCTTATAGGTCCTTCCATAACAAATGCAGCATCTATCTTGATCAAAGTCATTGTAGTCTCTCACCTGAACCTCTGCAACATTGTCTGAACATAAATCAGATTATGTTACTGATTTGTTCAGAATTTTCCCATGGCTTCTTATCTCACTTAGAGTGAAACCCAAAGTCCACAGATGATACTTGATCTAGCCTCTTGATACATATCTGACATCAGTTCCTACAACTATCACGCTCTTCATTCTGCTCCAGTCAAACTGGCTTTCTTGCTGTTTCTTGAGCACACAAATCACATGGTTATCTCAGGGTCATTGGACTTGCTATTTCCTTTCCTCTTCCCATCAATACCCACATGACATTTTCCTTCACTTCCAACAGGTCTAGCTTCAAATATTACTTTATCATGAAAGCCTTACCTGACCTCCTTCTTTAATAGCAGTTCTTATTCTGTTATCCTTGTTTTCTTTTTCTTCACAACACTTATCACCACTTAATACTGATATACTTATGATATACTTGTTTTTTGTCTTCCATACCCCAACTACAGTATAAACATCATGAAAGCAGAGACTTTTGTTTTATTAATTGTTGAGACCCTAGCACCTGTAACAGAGGCTCATGAAATATTCACTGAATTAGTAAATAAAAGATTAAGTGAAGCCATTTCAAAAGTGTAAGAAAAGGAGAATTCAGGGCTGGGCACGGTGGCTCACACCTGTAATGCCAGCACTTTAGGAGGCCAAGGTAGCAGGATCACTTGAACTCAGGAGTTTGAGACCAGTGTGGGTAACATAGTGAGATACTGTTTCTACAAAAAATTAAAAATAAATAAATAAATAAATAATGAGTTGAATGTAACACCTGTAGTCCCAGCTACCTGGCAGGCTGTGATAAAAGGATCTCTTTGGCCCAGGAGTTCAAGGTTATAGTGAGCCATGATTGTTCCACTGCACTCCAGGCTGGGTGACAGAGGGTAACCCTATCTTAAAAAAAAAAAAAAAAAAAGAAAAGAAAAAAGGTGGATTCATTACAACTTGATTCCAGAAAAATTCACACAGAGTGTTGTGTCATTTAAACTGTAGTGAAGGAAACATAATTGCTGCAAAATCCTTGACTTAACAATAAACAATATTTACATAGTTATAATGTTACAAATGGTAATTAATGATTTTCATTAGGATCCATCCACAGACAAATAACAAAAGACTTTCTTATGGGTTAAAAACAGAATCTAAATGAAATCTACCTAGACATTGTAAATGTAAAGATAGATTGTGAGAGATGTTTGGAATGGAATTGGGAGTAGGGCTATAGAAAAATGTGGGAAGGTTAATATCATTGTTTTAAAAATGTAGAATCAAGAGCTACTGCTATGGGGTAAGAGATAGAGGCTAAAAATACTATTTGAAATTGCAAGTAGAGAAACAGAATAATGTAGTAAGCATTTTGCAAAATTAGGGAGAGGGCAAGTGGGGAGTGGTATAAATACATTAAAGTCTTATCCATCATAGCCTGAGGTAAAAGACAATGTTTAAAGCCGGTAAGTACAAAAATGGCAGGATGAGTGTTCTATTTAGAGGGACAAGGAAAGTGTGTAAACAACAGCAAAATGAAACTCAGAAATGGTTATATATGGAGACTGCAAAGCAGAGCTGGGTGTGAGGACAACTGAGGCAAGCGGAATGATTACCTGCCTCTACTTGAATTTTAAACGATATGTTTGTATTAATTTAATCGACACAAAAATAATACTTTATTTTAAAGCAACTTTTCTAATAAGAGAGTGACATATGGAAAACATACAAGTCAGTCACTCAGGATGTCCAGGATTGCAATGTTTTAATGACTCTGCTGCTAATTTTCTAGATGACTTACAGGTGAGTTATTCAAACAATGTGAGACCAGTTTTTTTAACTGGAAAAAAAGACACAGAATCTTTTCCACCTCTCTGATTTTCTGTGATTCTATGATTTTTTTTTTCTTCTTCTTCAACTCTAAGAAGCTACATAACACACGAACACAATCTGAAAGAAACCCCCAAATTGAAAATTCAGCTCTTTGGCATTTGCAAAGAAAGACATGCTTAGTCTTTGACACATCCTTTAGAGCAGCCAACAAATACCTGGACACAAAATTTGGAGCAAAAATTCATTTTTTTAAGTAAAATCACTAAAGTTCTTTCATTATCTTTTGTTTTTCAGAAATGTAACTTTATTCTTTATTATTTAGAGGTGAAAATATGAAAACACTAGCTCAGGCAAACAATGTTTTTGATGGTCAGTTTTGATAAGTATATTTGCTTATTTCGTAAGGGGCAAATTGCCTTTGGTTTTATACCACCATACATATATTCTGCATTTGGCTCTTCAAGAAAGAGACAGCCCACATCTCCTACTAGATATCATAACCTGGAAAGGCAAAACTTACCTGTGCACACCTAAAAACAGTTAAGGATTGTATTATATGAGAGGATCAAAGATTGGTATATATCCATGTATTCTAATTGCTTTCTGGCTTCCTTTTAAATGCTTTCTTTTTAAATGATTTTCAAATGCCTGCTTTTTTTTCTTTTCTTTTCTTTTCTTTTTTTGAGACAGAGTTTCACTCTGTCACCCAGGCTGGAGTGCAGTGGCACCATCTCAACTTACTGCAACCTCCGCCTCCTGGGTTCAAACAATTCTCCTGCCTCAGCCTCCCGAGTAGCTGGGATTACAGGCACGCACCACCATGCCTGGCTAATTTTTGTATTTTTAGTGGAGATGGGGTTTCACCTTGTTGGCTAGGATGGTCTCGATCCCCTGACCTCGTGATCTGCCTCTCAAAGTGTTGGGATTACAGGCGTGAGCCACCACACCTGGCCTCAAATACCTGCTTTTTTAATCAGTCCAAAATGTAAGTTGGAGATATATGTTCCTTGTTTTCTGTTTTGTTTCATTTTTAATTAAAAACAGTCTCACTATGTTGCTCAGGCTAGTGCTGAACTCCTGGAGTCAAGTGATCCTCCAGCCTTGGCCTCCCAAAATGCTGGGTTTACAGGCATGAGCTGCAACACCCAGCCAAGATAAATGTTCTTCCTTGTGAAATATTTTATAGGAGTGAGGCTTTCAAACATCTGTGTCGTTGACAGGACCTTTTCACACCCCACGGCAGATGCCAAACCACAGTCTAGATTCTTATCCTGTATGTTGAAAGTTCAAAATTACACACAAATCCTTTCTTACCTTTCACATTCCTTTAAAATAACTATGAAGATGAATGCGATGCACTGAAATGCTAGATCCCAAACAACCAATATAGCTAAGGAGTAGGATGGTATTAATTAAGTTGCTTGAAAAGAAAGAAACTATTTGAGATAGTCATGCTAAACATGTAATTTAATTAATGTCAAAAATTACTGAGATAGAGGTGATGCTCAGCTGTCAGCAGATTAGCTTTTTATTTGAACTTGTCATCTATAAGCTGATTACAGGACAAATACCCCATTTGTTCTAAAGAATATTCGTTGCTATGTCTACCTCATTGATAGCGCAAATGGACTCCATAATCCTGAGACCAGAAGCCACCCTCACAGACATATCACAAGTAAAAATACTTAAGAGGCACAGTGTTTTGGTAATTACTTTTGAGAGTTAAATAGTAACAATTTGGAGTCTTTCAGAAGAAAAGTCAATGAATCTCTCCTATAGGTTTTCAGAGTTTACTAGTGTCTTCATTATCGTTTTCTGGGAATGATCATATTGGAGACATTTGATTAGCAAATGAGCCACTTTGAATTTATAAGAATATTTCAGAACATTCCGCATTACAAATGGCTGTGTTTAAAGTATTAATTATTAGACTGCTAGTTTCATAGTATGTTATGTTATATTACATCAGAATGTAGTGTAATACATCATATGAGTAAAAGTACATTGGACGTTTACATGCTTCATAAATGAAAAAATATTGTTGTTTTATTATTACAGTACTAAGACTCATTTTTATACAAGTAAAATACTCTTAAATACATATGACCTAGTGATGGTTGTCACTTAAAAAAATGATAATCCTGGTGGCTAATTTTCCATTCTTCAAATTAAAACCAGCGGTGGTAATTTAAGAATGCCTTGAGTGTATTTCTACTGACTTATTGATTAAAAGGGCAATGTGGGTTTTTCACATAGAACATATGCTGAGATCGTCCTTTCATTAATTTTTGCTGCTGTTGTTTGAGTTTTATCTCTTATATAGCTCATATTGGACATTGATTGCGGCAGAAAGAGTTATGTGAGAAACTCTACAAGCTTTCATCCCTTTGGAGTAGCCCTTTCAAGAAATTGTTGAAAGTTAGTAAATATTTCCCAGTAGTATTTCCGAGTGCCCCAATACAGCACCCGCTTTTTAGCTTTACATCATTTTCTATTCCGTTTGCTTATCTCTCTTCAGCAAAATAGCATTGCTATTAAGGATGACATTATAATGGAAAATTTTATTAGCCCTTAAAACTCTCTTTTTCTTTTTACGGGGATACAAACAATGAGGTTGTGATCATGTGACAGTCTCATTTGTCTCCCAATTCTAATCAAGGGCACCCTCTGGTGAGTCAGGCTGGCTCAGGGGCAGCACCACGTCAGGGCTCAGGGCCCTTAGAGGCCCAAGAGTGTGACCTGAGAGAGCAAGTTTGGGAAACGACAGAAGCTGCCTGCAGGAAGGAACAGGAGCAGCTGCCATTCACTGAGAGCAGACAGCAGTGGTGGGGCCAGTTTTTGATTACTTGATGTCACTCATAAAATATGTGACTGTTCTCTGCCATTCAATAAAGGGAAGGATTTTCCCCACAGGATTTAAAATGTTACTTATCTACTTAATTGTTTAAATGTATGGAATGTATTGTTTTCTCATTTACAAAAATTTCTTATATTCAAAATTAGAATAAAATTGTTCATCATCTTGGGTTTTTCGGGGGTATATGTAAGATGAAGTCAGGAAAGAATTAAGTTTATGAAAGTCCATGTTTTCCTATTTATTTATAAAATGCACCATTAAATTTGTCTGAAAATCAAAACTACTCTTCACCTTAAAGCTATATATATTCTCAAAAAACAGGAAAAATGTATCAAGAATACCTTTCAGTCTAATATGTAAAAATATCTTGAATTGCATTTAGTGACAACAGAAATTTAGTGTTTTGAGTTGTTTCCTTTAAAACTAATGTTGTTGAAAACTATAAATACATAGATTAAAAACATACCTTCTAGAAAAATCCAACAATTGAGTATTCGTAGATTAAATTTCTATCAATTTATAAATGAAGACACTACTACATGATCTCTCTCTCTCTCTTGCAAATATTTTCTATTTTCTTTGCCTCTTTTCACCAACTTTAGAAAGCTAGGCCTAGTGAGATGGCAAGTTGATTATTTCTGGAATGGGTAAGACAAAACTAAAATCAAGTGTTTTCTGATTTATTAATGGCATAAAATACATTACAGATACATGTTATAGTTTATAACAAGTTTTCACACATATTTTCTATTAAATCCGTTAAGGGTTGGTAATTACAAAATGTAAGACTCAGGACGGAGGAGCCTTGAGAGATTCTATTTTCATTGTTCTGTCTGTAGTTCCTAAAATCATTCCTGGAACACAGTAGTTGTTCAATGAACATTTGGCTAATGGAAAAACTAGCATTACCCTCATTTTATTTAATTTTAATTTAATTTAAGTTAATTTTTGAGACAGGGTCTCACTCTGTCATTGAGGCTGAAGTACAGTGGCGTGATCTTGGCTCACTGTGGCCCCTACCTCTCAGGCTCAAGTGATCCTCCCAGTTCAGTCTGCTGAGTAGCTGGGTCTACAGGGGCACACAACTGTGCCTGGCTATTTTTTAAAATTTTGTAGAGATGGAGTTTTGCCATGTTGCCCAGGCTGGTCTCAAACTCCTGGGCACAAGCCATCCACCAGCCTCAGCCTCCCAAAGTGCTGAGATTACAAGGCGTGAACCACTGCACACGGCCCATCCTCATTTTAGAATAAATGAATATTTGCTCAAGGACATGTACAGGAGTGGCAGAGCCTGGAATTCAAGCTCAGAGCTTCTAATTCCAAATATAGCGTACCTGGCCAATTAAGAGAGTTTGACTTGCAAAATATAAGAGGTGGTGTAGAACAAAAGCACATATAAGAACAACTAGGATCATTGGAGGAAAGGCTTAAGAACATTGCATCTTAGTTCATCATTTTGTGAGGACAGTGGAGAAGGTTGATGGTGATAGAAATAGGGAAACTGACCGTAGGGAGGAGGAGGTGTGGGAAACGGAGAACTTAAGACAGGGAGAGTCAGGATTCAGCTCGAAGAAGTGTGCCTTTGAGATGGACTCAGTAAATTGGAGGAAGGGTCCTGATTCATCTCTTTCTTTACCCCCTCCCTGAATGATTCCTCTACAGAAAGAGCTTAGACACCCAGGTCTAATTTCAGCCATAAATGAAGCCTAAACAAGCAAATAAAACAACAAACAAACAAAAACCCCCTATATAGCTACAAAATATTTATTTATGAGGCTGCTACATCAATAACACTAATTATACTGTAATTGCCAAGAACTGAAATTAATGTGATTTTGTAGAAATCCACAATCAATCTCAGGCCTAATTTCTGTGAATGAATGCACTCTGAACACAATTCCAGTTTAGAGAGCATATTTCATTCTTAGAGTACTTGGCAAAATGACATTGGGGAGGAGAACTGTAAGATGTAATAGTATACTTCAGTCCTCAACTATAAAGGCAATAAAGTCAGTCCATTCAATGCTGCCTGATTATAAGGCAGCTCCTTAATGGTTGCACAGTGAAACTGGTTCTGTGAATTATCAGACCTTACCTCTAGCCATGAGAAAATTCTCAGGATAGCAGACTGAAAAGTTCAGTGATCTCAGCATCATAATAATATTTCTCCAGTCACACATGGAGTACAGTAAAATTGAATTATTTTCTGTTTAGATAGCGGGTGTAAATGAGAGACAAAGGACTTTGCTGCTGCTCTGCTTCAGTGTATGGAAACTAAATGTATTTTGCAGGAAGCCTAATGTGAATGTTTTGTTCTCTATCTTGGTGGTTAATTTTGAGCAATACCGTGATCTCGAGAAAGGTTTTTAAAATCCATCTCACTTTCATTGTGTGAATGCTTCTTATCTAGAGTGTTATTCTGATATCATGGAACTAGGATAAGGCTAGACCTCTTGTTTGTATTTCAGAGACTAAACAAGAGCTGCTGAAAATAAGGGACCATATTCTAAACATTCAATTTTAGCACGGAAAATACTGTTTACACAGTCCACAGTAATGGCAGCTGTTTCAGCTATTTAAATAGTATAATTACACATTTCATTCTGGAGTATAACAGTAACAGTTAGTTTACTAGTAAATCTCAAATTGAATGTACCCGTTCCTATATAAATATGTACAGGTAACCTATCAATAGTTACTGACAATTATTTCTGAACTATAATTTGGTCTTTATTGGAGCTGCACTGCTTGAAAAGAACATTTTTTTTTTTTGAGAATGTTGAAACTTCTTTTACCACCCCCCCTACAAATGATGAAAAAAAAATACAGTTGTCAGCATAATGCCTTGACATTCATGATGCCAACCTGTCTTTACTGGTGTCAGATGTGAAAATAAATAGATATTAAACTGTCAGTCAATGAAATTGCAAAGTCAAGAACAGCTCTAGCTGTGATCCTGTGTGTTCTATTTGATGGACACAGGTGTTTAAGTGTTATGAATTCAACAGGGCCAGGGAACAAGAGAAACATTTTCCAGCAGTTTTCTATTTGCTAAAACATCTGAGATGAACTTTCCTTCATCTCAGGACTTCAGTAGAATCTCAGAGGCTTGAGAAAGTGCCAAGAATTCCCCTACTGTTTTTAGTGCTAAAATGTGAAAAAGCCTCAATTCCTGAAGGCACATTCTGCTATCGCCTGTGCATGCAAGGTCTCCAAAGCCAAATCAAGGGCAGCTTGGTTGGCTTTGAATACACATTTGTGACAGACACCAGACACCCACCTAGTTTATTTATTATTCATAAGACACTTAAAGCTAATCATCTGTCACTAACAAACATTATCACTATTAAATATTAACTATCATCTTACAACATGCTGAGACCAACTCTTCCTTATATTTGATGAGTATTGGAAGCAAAGAACATCACATTCACATATAACTGTTTACCCTTTGTTGTTACTATTATTAGCTATATCACGGTGGTGCCCCTGTGAGAGATCTCGTCTGCTTGAAGATATAGATTTCTCTGTTCTCAGTAAGTATCATTAGATTTGCTGCCCAAAAAGTGTCACTAAATTGTCCTATAAGAAATGCTGCTTAATAATGACATCATAAATACAGTCCTATACTTGAATGTTGACTAGAGATATGAAAAAAAGACTTGGACCCTTGTTGCTGTAGGATTCCTATGCGGCATCACTAGTCAGTTCACAGAATAGTGTTCTCAAAAATTCAATACGTGTACTAGATGATTTTGGTGCAATTCAGCTAGCTTACATGTCTACACTGATCAGATTAAAATGTTGCTGAAGGCTGATAAAACACCATTTATGCACCTGTGATCATTAATTAAAATTATATGTAGAAAATCCTAGGTGAAAGTTTCTCTGAGAATTATCTTGCATTTATAATTCTGTTTTGGTGACTGCTCCTCTAAGGACCTGAACCAACACAGTAGAAAATGCAGTTTAGAAAGATTATTTCAGTGGCTAATTGGAAAATGGAATTTGACAGAAACAAACCTTACCAGATCAAATAAAATGCTCTATTCTGATTCATCTCTTCAAATTGGTATTGATGTTCCGGCATTCCCAAACTTGGGAATGTATCACATGTGCGGTGACTTGTAACTGAAAGCAAGCTGAGTGCTGATGTGATGTTGGGCATGAGCACCAAAAGAAATTGGAGATGCAAAGAACCTTAAGGTGAACTTTATTCTCCTATTTATGGGAATAAGAACCTGCCATACATTTCCTTGCACATGGAGGGTCCGCATTATCATCTCATCACCTTTTTATTGACAATGGTAGAGAACAGTGCCTATTTTCACCTCCTCATCTCCTTGTCTGTGGTAGATTGCAAAAGTGTCACAATTCTTTATTCCTGCATCCTCCCGCAATATGCTGACCATTCTTCCCATTAAGAAGTAAAGTCCGTCTCAATAAAATAGCAAGTAAAGTCAATTTTCCTTCTGCTTGAATCTGGTTGCCCTTGAGATTGGTTTTGACCAACAGAGAGGAGTAGTAGTGGCAGCGTACCAGCCCCACACCTATATCTCAAGAGTCCTTTCATGCTTTGTTCACATTCTTGGATACCTGCAGAGCTGCCATCTGAGCAAGCCTGGACTAGCCTGCTGGATGATCTGAGACACATGGTCCAGTCACCACTGTCACTCCAGCCGACAGCCAGAAAAATACCAGAAGCTGACAGCTGGGTAAAAGTAGCATGTGTAAGTCCAGCTGAGTCCTGAAAAATCACCCAGCTGCCTGGCCTAAATTACTACCCCACAGATTTTGATTTTGAGTAATCAAAATTGTTGTTGTGTTAAAGTACAGCCATACTTCATTTTGGTTGCCCTTAGATGTTGGAGTTTCTTAGAAGTCTGGACTCTATTATTTTCTCTACTTCTATATGCTGTTCTTGAGTGGTTTCCACCCCTTGGCTGTTCCCATTTTGTATATATACTGATGTCACCTAAACGTGTATACATTAGCCCTATCAGATATAAGGAACAGCACAATCAGGATGTCTAACAAGCACCCGAAACTTAAAATACATTTTAGTTTTAAGTCACTATTCAACTGTCCTCCAAGTGTTTTGCAACTTTGATAGCCATAAATTTCCATTCGAGGAACTTCAGAGTCATCCCTGTTGCTTCTTTAGATCGTCCTTTCCACATCCAAAGTGCCATCCTTCCTTAACTTATGACCACAAACCATCAGCTCAGATCATTGCAAAAATCCACCGGTCTCTTTGTTACCAGTGTTTTCCCAGACCTAATAAAGTTATGTTCCTGAAGAGAAATACTATCATGCCATTCCCATACTTTTTCATTTTATTTTTAAATTTTTATTAGAGATGGGTTCTCACTATGTTGCCTAGGCTGGTCTTACACTCTTGGGCTCAAGCAATCCTCTTACTTCAGTCTCCCAAAGTGTTGGGATTGCCAGCATGAGCCGCCATGCCCGGCCCTATTCCCCTGCTTAAGGCTTCTGCTACAGGTAGTCTAAACACTTTATATGCATTTTAAAATCAGAAAAGCCTGCTCTAACATCTTAGCTTCCTAAATTAATCAGTCTCGTACCCTGGGAAACTTTGTAGCCCCTGTGAACCTCAGTTTCTCCGTACCTATAACGTACTGTTTCTCCATATCTATACTGCACTGTCAAGTCACTCTTGACTGTTGAAAGATGTGCTTTATGTTTTTATCAAAGGGACCATTGGCACATAGTAGCTATTTAACACATTTCACCCTAAATTTCACAGTCTGGCTCTAAGTTACTTCTCCAATACCATTCCTTGCTAATGCCTCCTATCAATATTTTTTCCTTCACTCCTGCCCTTGAAATATAGGTATAACTTGGACATACCATGGGTTCAGTTCTAGACAACCACAATAAAGCAAATATTGCAATAAAGCAAATCACACACAATTTTTTTTTGTTTCTCAGTGCATATAACTCTTATGCTTACATTATACCAGTCTATTAGGTGTGCAATAGCATTATGTCTAAAAAAGAGTATATGCTTTAATTTAAAGATACTTTATTGCTAAAAAATGCTAACGATCCTCTGAGGCTATCACTGTCACTCCAGCCAACAGTCAGAAAAATACCAGAAGCTGACTGACAGCTAGGTAAAAATAGCATGTGTGAGTCCAACTGAGTCCTGAAAAATCACTCAGCTTTAGACTCATAATCTTTTTGCTGGCAGAGGGTCTGCATCGATGTTGATGGCAGCTGACTGGCCAAGGTGGAGGTGGCTGAAGGGTAGAGTGGTTGTTGCAATTTCTGAAAATAAGACATATATGAAGTTTGCTGTATCAGTTGAGTTTCTTTTATCAAAGGTTTCTGTGTAGCATGCAATGTTGTTTTATAGCATTTTGCCCACAGTGAACTTCTTTCAAAATTTTAGTCAGTTTTCTCAAACTCTGCTGCTTCTTTATCATCTACATTTATGTAATAGTCTAAATCCTTTCTTATCATTTCAACAATGTTTACAGTGCCTTTACCCAGGAGTAGATTTCATCTCAGAAAACTACAGTTTTTTGCTCATCCATAAGAAGCAACTCCTCATATGTTCAAGTTTTATTATGAGGTTACAGCAATCCATGCTCAGGCTTCACTCCTCATTCTAGTTCACTTGCTATTTTCACCAGTTACTTCCTCCACTAAAATCTTGAACCTATCAAAATCATCAGTGAGGTTTGTAATCAACTTCTTCCAAATTCTTGTTAATGCTAATATTTTGACTCACTTCCATGGATCACAAATGTTCTTAATGGCATCTAGAATGGTGAATTCTTTCCAGAAAGTTTTCAGTTTACTTTGCCCAGATTCATCAAAGGATTCATTATGTATAGCAACTATAGCCTATATGTTTTTCTAAATGTGTTTCTTAAATACAAGACCTGAAAGTCAAAATTACTCCTTGATTTATGGGCTACAGAGTGGATGTTGTGTTAGCAGGCATGAAAACAACATTAATCTCCTTGTACATCTCCATCAGGGATCTTGGGTGATCAGGTGAATTGTCTATGAACAGTAATTTTGAAAGGAATCTTTTTTTCTGAGCAATAAGTCTCAACAGTGGGCTTAAAGTATTTAGTAATTCATGCTCTAAACAGATGTACTGTTATCCAGGCTTTGTTGTTCCGTTTACAAAGCACAGGCAGAGTAGATTTAGCATAATTCTAAAGGGCCCTAAAATTTTCAGAATGTTATAGGATCAAATAAATAAAGTCATTAGCCCCTAATGAAAGAGTCAGCCTGTCCTTTGAAGCTTTGAAACCAAGAACTGACTTCTCTTCTGTCGCTATGCAAGTCCTAGATGACATCTTCTTCCAGTGAAAGATTGTCTAATCTATTTTGAAAATAGATAGCTTAATGTAACCACTTTCACCGATTTCTTAGTTAGATCTTCTAGATAACTTGCTATACACACACACACACACACACACACACACACACATATATATTTATATATATTTTTTTGAGATGGAGTCTTGCTCTTGTTGCCCAGGCTGGAGTGCAATGGCACGATATCAGCTCACTGCACCCTCTGCCTCCTGGATTCAAGCAATTCTCCAGCCTCAGTCTCCTGAGTAGCTGGGATTACAGGTGCCTACACCATACCTGGCAAATTTTTTGTATTTTTAGTAGAGATGGGGTTTCACCATGTTGGCCAGGCTGGTCTCAAACTCCTGACCTCAGGTGATCCACCAGCTTCGGCCCCCCAAAGTGCTGGAAGTACAGGTGTGAGCCACTGTGCCTGGCCAACTTGCTGTAGCTTCCACATCAGCACTTACTGCTTTACCTTCCACTTTTATGTTATGGAGATGGCTTGTTCTCTTAAACTTCATGAACCAAACTTGCTAGCTGCCAACTTTTCTTCTGTAGTTTTCTCTCACCTCTCTCAGACTTTGTAGAATTGACAAGTTATGGCCTTCCTCTGGATTAGGCTTCGGTTTAAGGGAATGACTCTTGTGGCCAGTTAGATCTTCTATCCAGACTACTACCCCTTTCTCCATATCAGCAATAAGTCTGTTTTGCTTTCTTATCGTTTGTGTGTTCACTGGAGTAGAGCTTTTAATTTCTTTCAATAACTTTTCTTTGCTTTCACAGCTTGGCTAGCTATTTGGCACAAGAGGTCTAGCTTTTGACCTATCTCAGCTTTTGACATGCCTTCCTCACTAAGCTAACTCATTTCTAGCTTTTGATTTAAAGTGAGAGACATGAGACACTTCCTTTCACTTGAACACTTGGAGGCCATTTTATTTATTAACTGATCCAATATCAGTATTTTTGTATCTCAGGGAATAGAGAGGCCCAAGGAGATGAAGAGAGACGGGGGAATGGCTGGTTGGTGGAACAGTCAGAACACACATTTATTAAGTTTGCTGTCTCATACGGGCAAGGTTTGTGGTGGCCCAAAGCGATTACAACAGTACCATCGAAGATCACTGATCACAGATCACCATAACAGATATAACAATAATGAAAAATTTTGAATCAATAATGAAAAACAATGATGAAAAATAATGAAAAAGAATGAAAAATATTGCCAGAAATGCCAAAATGTGACATCGACACAAAGCGAGCACGTGCTGTTGGAAAAAATGGCTTGGGTAGACTTGCTGGAGACATGATTGCCAAAAAGTGGTAATTGCGAAAAATGCAATTACCTGCAAAGCACAATCAAGCAAGGCAAAAATAAAATGAGGTATGCCTGTATCAAATATATGAACCATGCTTGTTTTAGCATCGGTTCCTAATTAGTCTGCCTTATATCTTTATTGACTTCAAGATACTTTTCACATCTTTAATATATGTCCTACAGCTATTAGTCTTTCTTAGTTTAGTTGGTAGCTTTGTTTTGTTTGTATGTTTGTTTTTTGTATCATTTAAATATGGTAAATTTGACTAAATTAAATGTAATATTTGCTTCCTGATTCCTTGTCTTTGCATATGCTTTAATGCTTTAATTTTTCCTAAAATAACCTTCTAGGTAAAGTTTACACTTTTCTGACTTGCTCAGGCATTTTCCTCTAGTCTTTCCTGTCATTCAACAGCTCACTTTTTACAACTCTCTATTTTCTTGGAGTTAGCCAACTTTACAGGTAGAGGAAACACAGCCTACACAAGACACTCATTTTTGATACAAACTGCAAGTTCTAGGGGGTCCAATTTCAATGATTCTCCAGAAGAACTTGCAGAGCTCACTGAAAGCTGCAATGTAACCATTGGTAAGTATGGTTTATTGCAGGAAAAAGATTCAGATTAAAATTAGCCAAGGAAAGAAGGGCATAGGGTAGAGTCCAGCAAAGTAGTAAACCTACAGGTTCTGGTGATGTCTCCTCATGGAGTCAGGGCATGTTGCTTTCCTGGCATTAATATGTGACAATATGCATGGAGTATTGCCTGCTCAAGAAGTTCCTCTGAGCTCTGACATCCGGAGTTTTCAACGGAGTCCCATAATGTAAGCATGATTGATTGATTAATTTCTTTTATGGTGGATCTCAGTCTCCAGGTCTACTGATACTCCTTTGACCCAAAGCTCCTGCCCTAAATCACATTGCTGTTCTTCTAGCAAAGTTAACCCTCACTCCAAATACTATCTGGTATGGCCACTCCCTACCCAAAATCATATTGTCACACAATCCCATATGACCTCAGGCAAAGATGCTTCTCTCAGGCATGGCATTCCAAGGGCTTACAGACTACTTCCCATAAGTCAAGGACAAAAGCCAGATTTCTTTTAGGACAAGGTTAAATTTTTTACTATACATATTACATATTTACTATAAATAATTATTATTTGTTTGTATGTCTTTTCTCTGTATATAGTATGATGCTAGAAGATTAAAAGCACCTTAAAATCTTCTGTTTTAAAGACAGATGAGGCTTTATTCAAATCCTAGATCCATTGCTTACTTGTAGTGTGGCCTTGGACACCTTCTAAAAGCTTGGTTAACTTATCTAAAAAAAATAGGTAAAATTATACCATGTTATAGAATATTCTAAGGATTGAATTAGATAATATACATGGAAAATATATCACAATGTCTAGCCATGGTAATCACTTAATAGGCAGTGGCAAATTATATGATTATTATCACTCTTCCCTTCATAGCCACATGGATTATAATCAACACTCTAATCCTTTTATTAGGAAAAGGGAAGCAAAAATAACAGAGGAAAAAATAAGCTTATGTAGCTCAGGGACAGAATCAAGCTTCATTAAATATCATATTTCAATCATCTAATTTGTATTCAATCCATGAGCTACTAACTATATTTTAGATTGTTATTTCTAAAATAATATATCTATGCTTATCAAAATATTAACACCACTGTAAGAGGAAAATTATAGCAAAAGGCATCTTCTCTTACCAATAATTTGGAGAACAGAAAAGAAAAAAGGTATCTTCGTCATTAGAGAAAACTTTTCTTTAAAATTGAATCAAGAACATTTGTAAAAGTAAGCTGAAATATTAGGGTTTGTGGTTGAGTATGAAAACAGAATGCTAGATTTCAGATGATTTTATAAGAAATCTTCTCCATCTTCCCCCCAAAGGAGAAACTTTCCAAGCATTGACATCAAGGGCACATCCAACTCTGCTTGAATACCCACAAAGTAGGCAAGAAAAAAAAGAAGCTTTGTCTCAAGATGGGCGTGCTTTAAAATATTACCTTAACAATTTATGCTGGCTTTTCACTTCCAGGAAAATTTTGAACAAGATAAAATAAACTTATTTCTTACTACAAAAGCCCACAAATGCATGATAAAATGTTACAATCATCCCTGTAAAGGCTAAATTTTTCAGAAAGCTGGGAAAATCTCTGGGACAAGACATGAAGAAAAATGAGCACCAGAGCTGAAGGCAAATGAGCTGTTGCTGAAGCCACACTAAAAGAATTTTTCTATTGAGTAATCTACAAATTCTTGGATTAGCATCTGGATGGAAATAGGAGACCAGATTCTGGACCCATTCAATGTGGAGAGTGGGAACTTAGACCCTCTCTAAAACTTAGGACTTGGAAGGTGCTTAATGAAAAAATATGAGAAAATGGAGGGAAGGGGAAGAAAATCTGCTGCCGGCGCAGGAATCTGTAAAGAAACTTGAAACTTGCCCATTTTGGCCTGGGATCTAGGTAGAAAGAATGCCTACTCAGAGATTTTTACCTGAACATCTACCTTCTTTATGGTCTGGAATTTAAGTTTAGGCTATGTCTGGGAGTCTAGAAATCTTCAAACTTAAAAAAAAATACAAAATTATTTTCAGACTGGTGACACTTCTGTAGTAGCATCTGTAATACACACATTCCAGTCATTTCAACCATGCAACACTGGACTCCTACAGATAAAGTCCAGCTGAATATAACCTCACAATTCAACATTATAAACATATAAGAAAATAATCCATTATGAGAAGAGTCAGCAGGCATAACAGACATTGGTATCAAACTCATATGGATTTCAGACTTAGAACTAAGGAATTTTAATTTCAATATGCTTAAAATTTATTGAAATGTAAAAGAAGGACTTATAAACATCCAATAAGAAAGTATTAAAAACGAAAAGAAAACAATCATTAAAAAGATCCAATAGAACCACTAGAAAAGAAAAATATAGTCAGTAAAACTAGAAATTTGATGGGAGAGTTAGTGAGCATATTACACACTGCTGAATAACAGCAGAAAAATGGAAAATAGATCTGGTGAAAGTGCCTTCTGCCACATAAGGTAACATTTACAGAGATTGGGGATGTGGATCCTTTTAGGGGCCATTACTCAGCCTACCACAAGAGGTAGTAGCTAAGACTGTTTCAGACTTAGTAAAACATATGATGAACAAGTCCTGAGTATAGTTAAATAAATACATTTATAAGTGAATAAATAAATTGACATGTAGCTATAGGTACATCATAGTAAAACTGCAACATGTTAAATAAAAAGCAAAAATAATAGGAGATGTTAGAATAATAACTTTCATGGTACAAGAGAGAAGTAACTGTCAATACAAATTTTACACAGATAAGTTTTCACGTAAGAATTGGTGTAGCATAAAATATTTCTGAACAAAGATTGTTAGGTTTAATCTCACTCATAGATCCTCACAGAAAGAGATCCAAAATGAAAAAAAAATCAGGAAGAAGAAACTAACAAAGGAAAGGGTGAGATGCAAGAAACAGAATGAAAAAACTCTAGAAGGAAAGAAGTGAGACACACACTCAGAAAATAATAGCAGGTCAATAAACTGGGAAATCATAAGCACATGTAAATAATTCCTGATAGTGTAAAACTAGTAAGTTAAGCACAGCTATTTATTGTGGAAATAAAAGTTCAAGCAACAATACATGTCAAACTGAAGGGTTTCAAGTTAATGCCTTAAGACCTTTGTACTGACTGAGAATAGATAAGGATTATAATACAATTTAGAATAATTGCTCATCAAGATATAATAAAATTTGAAGGATAGCCACAAAATGAATAGAAATAAAATGAGCAGTAAGTCAGTAGAGGATGGAGGGAGAAGTAAAAGCATAAATCTATAGAGCTAGAATTCAAGAAAGAAAAAAACCATCTCTGTCCCCTAAAAAAGATATGATATATAGGAAGCAAAACATAGTATAATAGAAATATGTCTAACCAGGTCAGTAAACAAATAAATGTGAATAAACTACATTTAACAGTTAAAAATGAGAGATTTTTGAGATTGGTTTAAAAATATTTTCTTGTTACTTGCAAAAGGCATGCATAAAACATATAAGTATAAACAGTTGAAGTAAAAAGATAGCAAAAATACAACAGTCAAATTCTAATGAAAAAACACTATGGCACCTCTACTGATATCAAATAGAGTTGAAACCATTTTTTGGGATAAAAATGTCAAAAGATGAGAAAAAAACACAAAATTATTTGACAAGCAAATAGAGAAATTCTGAACATTTTAGTGCATAATAAGATAGCCTTGAAATATATCAAGAAACAAACTGATATAATTATAAGGAGGAATTGATGATTAGTCTACAATCTTAATGGCTGAGTTTAACAAAACTTTCCCAATAATTGGTTGATTACACAGAAAATATGTAACTATATGGAATATCTGACTAGTCTAGTTACAAGTATATTTTTAACAGATTTGTATGCAATCCCTGGCATTATTCTCAAGCACGAACATAACATCATGAAAATTGACGGAATACACTTTAAAGCAAACCAAACTGATAGCAAAAACAATATAATATAGCCTATGTTTTCTAACTAAAACACAATTGAATCACTACATCATCATGAACTCAATAATAAAAAGATAACCAAAACCATTGCATCATCATTTAAATCAGTAAAAATTATCACTGAAGCAATTTCAAGAAAATTCAAACACAAATGTTTAAGTAATCCATGAGTCCAAAAATAATAATAATACATTTTCATCCTTTTAAAAATTGATTGAAAATAAAAAGATTACATATCAATACTTGTGAGATACCATTAAAGTAATTAAGAGAGTGATTTTTGTCTTTTAATGTTTGTTAGAAAAGAAAAAGAGTGACTTAAAATCAATTAGCATACCAATTTAAAAAATAGAAAAGGAAGCTAAATCACAGAAGTGTAATAAAGGAAATAATAAAAGCTGGGCACAGTGGCATGTGCTTGTAGTCCCAGCTGCACAGGAGGCTGAGGAAGGAGGACCACTTGAGCCCAGGAGTTCAAGCGATTAACTTAAATTGGTGTGCCAAGGAAGATAAGAATAGTTTAATACTAGACAATTTCTCACAACGAAAGATTTAAAAAGAAACAGCGAAATCAAGATACAGAAAATACAACATATACTAATGATAAAAGTATAACAATTATCAAAGTAGAAATAGAAGTATAATTTCTAACTTAACTAAGTGGTTTTAACTAAAACTATACCAAATATACATAATGGTGAAATATTGAAATATCAGCAGCTTTTTATTTTAAAGTCAGGATCAAGACAGGAGTCTTATTACCATCGCTTCGAAACCTGGAGGATTAGAGTGTCTGAAAGGGCCTAACAGAAAGAAATAGGAAAAAGAAATAAAATATACATGGCTGGAAAAAGAAGAAATCAAAATTTTATTTTTCAAAGACAATATGATTATCTGCATAGAAAACCCAAAATAATTTACAGACGAATTATTACAATCAGTAAGATCATTAAGCAGGTATTCTGAACACAAATTCAATATTAACAAATGAATTAGAAAATGCTAAATTTTAGAATTAGAAATGCTAAAAATTGTCATTTAAAAAGGGCCCAAAAACGGAAATGAACGTAGTAACACATTTCACAAAAGATGTTCAACTTTTGTGTAGAAAATAATAAAAGAGTACTGAAAGACATAACGAAGGCCGAAGATATTAAGTAATTCAATGTGTTTGTGGGTGGAGAGCTTCAACATTGTTAAAACATTTAGTTTCCCCAAATCAATGTATAAGTTAAATATGAACTTAATTTTAAGAACAGATTTTTTAATGGAGTTTGACGAGCTCATTCTAAAATTATATGGAAATGTTAAGGCCAATATTAGCCAGACATCTTTGAGGAAGTACAAGGTGGGAGGATTTGCAGTATCAAGCTCCATAGAAGTCATAATGATCAAACATTGTGATATGCGATATTGGTATAGAAAAATATTTTTGGAAAAGAATAGATTACCTAAAAACAGACCACTGCAACTTACTATAATAATAACATAGTAATAGCAAGTTATTATATTATATATTCCAGAAATGATATTTCATAACAGAAGGGAATTAACAATTCAACAAATAAGAAGATTATGCTTTAATTATATCCCCACCTCACTTGATTTATAAAAAAGTAATTCCAAGTGGATTTAAGATTTAAATGTGAAAAGTGTAATCTTAAAAAGAAAAAAATACAGGAAAAGAACTTTATTAACTTTAAATAAAACTCAAAAGCATAAGCCTTTAAGGGAGATAAATGATACATTCACCACATCTCAACTAAAAAATGTCCATGTATTATATGATACTGAAAACATAGTGAAAAATGGGATATTTAGTTTGCACTATTTACCTGAGAACTTCTAAATCTTAATTTCTTGCCTTCACTTTTTTCACTATGAAATCAACAACATACATAGCTAGTACATTGTATAACTTCATTTAAATTCTATTTGAAATTATTCGTTGAGCATGCTCTATGCCCAAGGCTCTGAGACACATAGATGGCAGTGCACCAACAAACCTTATTTGTACTGCCCTCACCCAGCCCATGGCCTTTGGTGGTTACAGTTAACATCATCAAGGATATGCACTTTATTGTTAAAGCTTTAAATTCTTTTCTAAAGACTTGAGCAAGGAAGTTTGATTTCAGATCCCTGCTTTTTTTGGAGTTCAATTTGTGACTTGAGAATGTGATGAGATGCTGCCTAGCTTTTATTTGATAGAAGTGTTATTTTGAATGCCTGGTAATGCCACATGCTCACCAAACTCAGAACAGCTCTACCAAAAGATTCAAAACACCTCCACTGTACTTTGCTATAATTCTATCCCTCCCCTCGCCCCCACCCCCTTTTTCTTGGCCTAGCTCATTCTCTTCCTTGGTAATATTCTCAATCGAGAGTTTATTTCATTGGATGAATTCCCAGCTTGAGTCATATTTGTTATGCTGAGAGAGGCTGATTATTTCCATCCATGTTCATTATACATGTATGTTTTGCTTTAACAGCCTAGGGAGCATGCACAGGGACAAATGTAAACATGTTTATGTATATGTTTATATGACTTTTTTCACTTACCATGCATATACATAAGCAGCCTTGGAAGGAAAGCAATAGATCCTGTTTCTGCATTCTTCATACCATAAACTTTTCATTATAATCTTGTTTCCCCCTACAAAACTGTCCTAATTTGTCTTTTCTTTATCTCAAAATTCCTACACTGTCAAGGCAAGTTACTCTTAAAAGGACTCTGAGAACTGCAGTGAAGAAAAAGATGTATTAAAGTATCATTATTCAAACATAAATATTTAATAATTCTGTTAACAAGGTTTCTCTAAGGTGGGGTGTTTATTGTTTCCTTTTTTTTTTAAACAGCACAATTACATTTCCACAGCTAGAGGTCAAGTATAACATACAGCATTTGCTATCTGAAGACAATATATGAGAAAGAATACTACATATTCTTTGTAGTATTTCTTATGTAATACTACTAAATTACATAAGAAAGTTGTGTGAATTATACACAACTTTCTTATGTAATTTGAAACTCTTTTAATTTTTCACAGTTTCAAAGTGAAGTTCAATAGTGAATGATGGCAAAGGCTTTTTGTTTAATTTGTGACATCTAATCTTTACTTTAGGCTTCGTCAGTCACATCTCACTATGTCTCATTGCATGTGCCCTGACACAACACATCATGGTCAAGGTGATCCAATATTGTGTGACATTTTTTAAAAAAAGGATATTAAGTAGTGGCAGAAGATAGGCCTGAAACACATCAATGTGGGCCCAAGAGGCATTGTTCTTGATGAACAGTTTGCTCTCTCAGAGTCTGGCTGGAAGAATTATTATTGTCCTTTATACATAAACATCCTTATCCAAATAGTTTCCTCTTATGTCTAATATATGCATTCCTGTCATATGAAAGCTACTTGCTTAAGCTGCTTTTCTGTCTATTTGTAGTCTGTTCAGACACACAGTCCTCAGCAGGAGTCCAGCTCCATGATTCATTGCCTCAGATTTCCTATGGAGCTTACATGATGCTCGCTCAGCCCCATACGGTTTTGTATCCATTATAACCAGGGACAAGTAAGCAGGGCTCAGGAGTGTGAGCATCTATCTAAGAATAGCTCCCTGACGTCTTGCTTTACTCACAATAAATGAACAATGAACTCTTTACATGCTAACCCTGTATGGGGAGGAGAAATTATGGGAGCTTGCTTGAGTTAAATAAGGGAAGGAACATTTAGAGCGAAACTCCATAAACGAGCAGGTCAATAACTAGTTTACAGAGATCAGGGCACCTGGCTAATGGGAGAATAAAGAATAATGCCTGTCACAGAAAAAGAAAGATGCTGTCCTGGTTTAGTGTTAAATAATTACATTCATTATACTGAGAATAGCTCTGCAAGTGGTCAGTTGCACTAGTTAATTCATTAGCAAAACTAATCGGCAAACCACAAACAACAATTGGGGGTAAATTTAACCAATTCCAATAGAAGGTTTGGCAAAACAGGATTTTCATTATACTAGAAAGGGAAAATTACACTGGAAAGCTGCATATGTAATTGTGCACATTTCTTACTTTGTCTTGAGTTTCAATATGAAAGAAGGAAATCATAGCTGAGGCAGAGAGAGGGCATGTGTACAAATTGATGGCCCCATTGAATTATTCTGGAAGACCTAAAACATGCTAGCTTCACTGTTAATTCTAACAACGAAGAGAAAGCAGACTTTAATACTAAGGCCTTTTTCACTATCTTTCTTTCTTTAATATGTGGTTGTAAAATTATATAATTAAATATAATAATGCATGTTCCATATATTAGATAATAACTATAGTAATTCCTGAGTATGATTGTATAACTTAGACCTGTGTAACCATGGGAACCTTGGATTAGTTTTACTTATTGACCAAATCACATGAAAATTGACTGGTTCAACTGTGTTTTAGGCAACACTCTTGTGTAATTAGAATGATTTTCATTATTTTATGTAATTAATTTATTAAATTTATGTATTCAATATGCATCATAACTTTAGACAAAATCCTACAAAAGAAACAGTAAAACAGTAACTTGCTTCAGTTGGGAGACAAGGAGCAGTTTAATGAACAGGGACATTAAGACTCTCTAAAGTGTGTATCAGTCCATTTTTATACTGCTATGAGAAATACTCGAGACTGGGTAATTTATAAAGAAAAAGAGGTTTAATGAACTCATAGTTACACATGGATGTGGAGGCCTCAAAATCACGGAGGAAGGCAAAGGAGGAGCAAAGGCACCTCTTACACGGTGGCAGGCAAGAGATCGCATGCAGGGGAACTGCCCTTTATCAAACCATCACATCTCATCAGACTTATTCACAATCATGAGAATAGTATGAGAAAATCCTGCCCCCCATGATTCAATTACCTTAATCCCATGACACATGGGGATTAAGGGAGCTACAATTCAAGATAAGATTTGGGTGAGGACACTGGCAAACCATATCAAGTGGATATCTATTTTTTTGTATTTCTGGAAAGAAGACTTTTTTTTTTTTTTCTTTCAGAGAGGAAGAGAGAATTCAACTTGAAATGCTAGGAAAGGAAGATTGAGGGATAAAATCTAAAGAGTCTACTGAGCCTGGTAGCTTTATTCTGTGTTACCACAGAGCAACACTATTCATCTAGAATTCCAAAAAGTCAATTCAAGTAATCTTTTAAATTCAGAGGAATATCACAGATTTAATCCTTTATAGATACTGTATTACCCAACAATTCTTAGCCCAATAAATAACAAATATATGTCAAGGTTATTGTAGAGTAAAAAAATTCCTAGATAGAATTAGATATATTTAGAACCATTTTAGGTTCACAGAAATATTGAGTGGAAGGTACAGAGATTTCCCATACACCTGCTTCCAACACACAACGCAGCTTCCCCCACTATCAACATCCTCACCAGCATGGCACATTTGTTAAAACTGATGAAGCTACACTGATGCATCATAATCACCGAAAGTCCATATTTTGCGTTAGTGTTCACTATTGGTGTTGTACATTCTATGCATTTGAACAAACATAATGGCGTGTATCCACCATTATGGCACCTATAATTTTTAGCATAGTGAAACTAAGAAATATAAACTACTGAAATAGCAATAGTTCCATTACCCTAAAAATCCTTGTTCTCTGCTTGTTCATTTCTCCATTTAGCCTCATCTCAGTAACCGCTGATCTTTTCATTATCTGTGTAGTTCTGACTTTTCTAGAATATCATATGGTATGAAACATACAGAGTGTGGCCTTTTCAGATTGACTTCTTGCACTTAGTAATATGCCTTTAAGTTTCTGCCTTGTCTTTTCCTGGCTTATTAGCTCATTTCTTTTTAGTGCTGATCAGAACTCCATTGTCTGGATGTACCAAATTTTATTTATGTATTTGCCTACTGAAAGACATCTTGGTTGCTTCTAAGTTTGGGCAATTATGACTAAAGTTGCTATAGGGCCAGGCATGGTGGCTTATGCCTGTAATCCCAACACTTTGGGAGGCAGAGGTGGGTGGACTGCTTGAGGCCAGGAGTTTGAGACAAGCCTGGCCAACATGGTGAAACACTGTCTCTACCAAAAATACAAAATAGCCGGGCCTGGTGGGAGAGGCCTGTAATCCCAGCTACTTGGGAACCTGAGTCACAA
The DNA here is from genome assembly GCF_003255815.1 of Theropithecus gelada. Lineage (NCBI taxonomy): Eukaryota > Metazoa > Chordata > Mammalia > Primates > Cercopithecidae > Theropithecus > Theropithecus gelada. The sequence goes on along the minus strand of NC_037668.1, from coordinate 124,365,107 downwards.
GAATCACTTGAACCTGGGAGGTGGAAGTTGAGGTGAACTGAGATTATTCCACTGCACTCCAGCGTGGGCAACAGAGTGAGACCCTGTCACCCCCGTGCCACAAAAAAAAAGCTGCTATAAACACCTGTGTGAATGTTTTTGTGTAGAGCTGTTTTCAAATCCTTTAGGAAAATATCAAGGAGTTGGATTGCTGGATGGTATGGTGAGTGTATGTTTAGTTTTGTAAGAAACTGCCCAACTGTCTGTCTTTCAAAGTGGCTGTACCATTTTGCATTCCCACCAGCAAAGAATGAGCATTCCTGTCATTTCACATCCTCACCAGCATTTAGTGTTGTCAGTGTTCTGGACTTTGCCATTCTAGAAGGTGTGTGGTGGTATCTTACGGATGTTTTAATTTTCATTTTCCTGATGACATATGACATTATGTGGAGCATCTTTTTCATATGCTTATTTGACATCCGTATATCTGCTTTCCTATGCTTATTTGACATTGATGATGTTTCTGTCATTGTGCCATTTTTTCTTATCACTCTCATCTCAATTGTTCATTTACTCACCTGTTTGTTTTATCAGACTGTAAAGTCCTCATGGGCAGGGAATATATCATTAGCACTTATTATACTTCCTGATGTATCAGGGCAAATTCAACGGAAAGAAGAAGAGGAAAAATAATAAGAGAGAAAGTAAGAAGGCAAAGTGGCCTATCAAATAATATTGTTAGGGAGTAAGTTTATGGAAGGGCATTTGTAGCGACTGTTATTAATATGAAGCCTTCAGGTCAAAGTGACAATATGTATATATTTTGTCTTTCCATACAACAATCTCAAAACCAATTTTGTGCAAATAAGTTGTGTAGATGAGTTTGTTATCTGTGCTTTGGGTTGAATACATGTATTTGCTCTTCTTCTCAATAACTAACTTAAATCTTAAAGTCCCTAGAGAATCTATCTGAACTACTTGGTGAGAAATTGTGCCGTATATTCTCTACTGATATTCAAAATTAAAGTAATTTTGAGTAAAAACCCTGAACATTCATACAGGTTTATAGGAGTTTCCTTTGTCACTGTAAAAGTTTTTTTTTTTTTCAATTAAGTTTTGCAGTATGTTGGGTTTGGGGTTTCTTAAGCCTCATAGAATGGTTACATGTATAACCAGTTCTTACTTTGAATATTGCATTGAGAATTCTGCTCAGTATCTAAAACAGGCGATATTAAGGTTATTGCATCTTCAAAAAGTTATTACCTTTGAATGGAATGCCTTGTAATAACAAGAGAGGAAGAGAGAGAGAGAGAGCACATGGGAATGCATAGCTATAAGAACTCAAATTCACTTCTAATTGGGATCTTTTTTAGAACAATTATTCTTATCTAGTTACCCCCACACTATAGATTAGATCCCATTATCACTTCCTTTTGCACTGCATTTGGTCTTTTTGGAGAACATAAATACACTATGAAGATTTTTCTCTGCTTTCTGGTAACTTTTTTTCATATGTGTTATAAGGAAGGAAGAGGAGGAGAATACTAGTGTGAAACCTGTATAATTGTTTCAAATATTCATTGTCTGTCTCTGTGAGAGGATTATTCATCACCACCCTTTTGACATATTGCTTGGGTAAATTAATTGCCTTAACCAAGGGAATGTGAGTGGAAGTGACCTGTGCTTCCAGCTGAAGCTGTCTTGAGTTCCATCATCTTTTTCTCTCTGTGTAACTAGGCCAATGTTTCCAAGATTCTGGCACTTTTGAGAACTGGATATCAGAATGAGAAGGCCATGGAGCAGGGATGCCTCCAATCCTTGAAAGGCATGTGATATGAGTAGGGAAAACTTTGTTATTATAAGCCACTGAGTTTTCTTTCCCTTCCTTTAATGATTATTTTTTCCAGTGCCTACTGTGACTCTGGGACTATATCAGTTAGCAAAGTAGACAAAAATCTTGCCCTTGTGGAACTTGTGTTCTATCAGAGTGACACAGATAATAACATAACTAAATAATATCGTGTGTTAGATAGAAATAATATGATGAGAAAAAAATTAATCGGAAAAGAACAGTGTGTATGGCGTCATGAGGATTTCATTTTTAAAAGGGATGGTCAGAGTAGGTATCATGAAAGGTAAAGCTCTTATTTTAAAAATTATTTGTTTTTTTTTTTGTCTTTTTTTGTCATAAATTTTGTTATAAAAATTTCTCATAAAAATTCTATAGGTAAATAAAAATGTATATAATGCTTTTGGAAAATGATTAACAACAAATAACTTTCCAAATATTCCTAGTACATATATTTCTATAAATATATCTTAAGGAGATAATAAAAAATGTAATCATGAACCACTAATATTTTAATTTGTCCCAGGCTGGAGTGCAGTGGTGCGATCATGGCTCACTGCAGCCTCAACCTCCCAGACTCAAGCGATCCTCCCACCTCTGCCTCTCAAGTAGCTGGGACTGCAGGCATGCACCACCGCACCTGGCTTTTTGTATTTGTGTTAGAGATAGGATTTTGCCATCTTGCTTAGGCTGGTCTCCAACTATTGGGCTCAAGCAGTCCACCTGCCTCCCAAAGTGCTGAGATTATAGGCGTGAACCACCCTGCCTGGCTTAAAATTGTGTTTACTTCACTTTCTAACTTAGCAAAAGCTGACTGGTATATTGTAAATCATAAAATATTCCTACAAAACTTCAGTTATATACTTTTGGGAAAGGGAATTTTCATGCTTAAATGTTGACTGTGAACTTCATAAAGTCATTCATTCTTTAAAAATACATCCTAAAGTGATAGGACTGGTTAAAAGAAAGTTGTCTGAGAATGAGCCACCTGGGATATTATGATGGAAATGAATGGGACAACCAAATGTATGGAGGAAGCTAACAGGGAGAAGAGATCTCACACTACCTTGTACCTTCTCCTTTCAAATTTCTCTCAAAGGACAAATGAAGTGAATAAAGATAGACAAATGTCATCTAAGATCACATACTTTAGGTTATGTTCTGAAGAAATAGTAGAAAGCAGGAGGCACCTTCTTCCAAACTGGTTAACACTTTTGCAAACCATAACTCAGTCTGAGAGGGGCTACTCTGAAGATACTCAGCTTGTGTTGAGCCGTATGTCTGAAAGATCCACATGCAAGCCAAAGAAGAGGTGACTGCTGAATACAATTGACTGGAGATGCTGGAAGTTTTAATGAGTGTCATTATTAGAACATAATTGTATATTTTAAAAATATATTTTCCATATAATATTTAAAAGTGCTTAAGAAAAACACACACTGGTAACAAATATAACAAAGGATTAATACTTAATCTATAAAAATTTATTCAATGTAATTAAAATATCCCAACAGGTACATGAAAGAAATGTAATTACCTTAAAATATTGAAGAAAAAAATCAAATAGTAATCAAAGAAATATTTAATTAAACAAGATAGTGTTTTTGTCTCTCATATTAATAAGTAACAAGGTCCATGTTCATTTCTAGCAAGAGTGTGAAAAAAAATTATATAGGTAAATGAAAATGTATATAATGCTTTTGGAAAATGATTGATAACAAATAAAGCTTTCCAAATATTACTAATAAGTTTATTTCTATAAATATGTCTTAAGCAGAGAATAAGAAAGGTAATCATGAACCACTAATATTTTAATTTGTCCATAGTAATAAAACAATGGAAAGAAACTATATGCTCCAGCAGAATGGTTAATCAATGGTTTTAGATAAATTTTTGTGACAATTTACCATAATAATCTCCATAATCATCTCCTATGTTGTTAAACAACAGTACAAAATTATGCAGAGACTACTAGATAGCCATTAAAATCCTCTCTCTTCTCCTTCCAAAATAACGGAATTGAAGCTGACCGCACGGTCACCTAGCCACACTTTCATTGGCCTCCTTTCGTTTCTAAGTTCCCTTCAATATAGTGTGCTGCGGGGAAGCCACTGGTGGCTTAAGATCTTCCTGGTAGCTGTCACCTGTATGTAATGGTGACCTAGCTTAATCAGCCAACAGTGCCATAGGAGATGGTGCAGCAGATACCTGGAAGGAATTCTAATTCTTTCTAAATGTGCACAGGGATTGAGCTACTCACTACCAGGCATCTTAGACTATTGAAAGAAAAACACATGATTTTAGTAATTTTGGAGGAGGGAGGCTTGAGTTGGGGTGCTTAGCTCTAACTAATACATATAGAAATATTAGATTACTCATTTGTTTGGTTGTTTGTTATTTGTGTCCTCACTAGAAGCAAAGCTTAATGAGAGCAGAAACTTGATTATGTTCATTATTGCATCTCGATGTGCAGAATAGTGCCTTGAATACAGACAGTATTCTACAAATGAATAAAATAATAATATCTATGTGTATAATGTGGCAAATAAATGTTTCAAGATAGAAACATCTTGCAAGGATATAAAAAAGTGATTATCTAGAGAATTAAGATTAATTGATAAAACTTTTCTTAACACTTAATGAGGAATAACACTGTCTAGTACATACTTCTAATTTATTTCATGTTTATGATGTTTATTGTAGTTTCATGGATCTTTATTTAAAAACAATTTAATTTCCTTGAATATAGCCAACTATGGCTCTCCTAAATCTCTATTACATACTTGTGGGGAAAAAAAATATGACATTGGCCACCGTGGTTCACACCTGTAATGCTAGCCCTTTGGGAGGCCAAGGTGGGCAAATCACTTGAGGTCAGGATTTTGAGAGCAGCCTAGCCAACATGGTGAAACCCTGTGTTTATTTAAAAATACAAAATATTAGCTAGGCATAGTGGTGGACGCCTGTAATCCCAGTTACTCGGGAGGCTGAGGCAGCAGAATCACTTGAACCCAGGAGGTGGAGGCTGCAGTGAGCTGACATTGTGCCACTGCACTCCAGCCTCGGTGACAAAGTAAGACTCTGCCAAAAAAAAAAATCTGACCATTGACATTTTTCTTCAACTTCCATGTAGTTAAACAAACAAACAAACACATGAACAAAAACTAACTCTCAAAGAGCAGATGACACAAACCATTCTGAGGATAGAATAGTTTGTTTTCAATGTCTTATCTTCTAAATGCAATTACGCCACTTAAGAGTAAGAAGAAAATAAATAAATAAGCAAATACCCTAAGTATCACAGTACCAAATTAGTCCTTTAGGCATTGCCCCATTAAATTGCACACTCTGGACTAAGTCCATCATTTATCATCTTGTAGCTCTAAGGTCTAATCTGGTACTTCCCCAGGCCCCTAGTCCTAGGTCTGGGTGTCACTGGAGGCTTGTGGGGCAATGGGCCACGGTGAAACAACACAGGATCTGGAATCAGGTAAATGTGTGTTACTTCACTTTCAGCTTCTTGAATGTGGCAAGTCATGTCTCTTATTCTCAGCTTGCTTAGCTGTAGGATGAAAATGATACAGTAAATACCAAAAATCCTTAAACTTAACATTCATGACCTCTCATAGGAGGGAGAAATCTCTCAAAGGTCTCAGGCATGTCTTAACTTGTAGGAACCTTAACTGGTGAGTGAGTCTAGCTAATCAGTGAGTAAACACATGCTTCCAATCTGCCCACTCCTAGGGCTCTTCACATCTTCACCTTCCCTCCTTACAAAATTGCACCTGTTGGGACTGAAGCATCAGAAAGCAATGCTTCAAGGCAGAAACCTAGGAATCATACTAGACACCTCTCTTATTCTTCTCCAAGGCAAATCAACTAAATGGCTTATATATTCTATCTTCTTACATCTTATCTCTCTCTACTCCATTTCCACTGCTTTCGATAACTAACACCTTTATTGCACTCACTGTAGGCTAGCCACTCTTAAATATCTCAATTCATTTAATATTCATAACCTTAGGAAGCAGTTACTATACCACATCAACCCCATTTTCAAGTGACACAACTGACACACAGAGGAGTTAAGTAACTTGCCCAAGGTCCCGTAGTTAGAGAATGGCAAAGTGGGGAATCAGACGTGGGCAGTCTGGCTCCAGCATGTGTTCTTAGTCAATGGCCTTCACTGGAACTGCCCTGGTGCAAGCTAAGACCATTTCTTCACCTGCATTACCGTGATAGCCTTTTAATTTGTCTCTGTGTACCCACATTTGTCTCCCTACAACCCATTCTCTATCCTGCACTCAATTTTTTTTGAAAATTTGTCTTCAATCTTATCACTACCTTGTCACCATCCTTATATGGCATCTAAATTTTTTCTCCATTAGCAAAAAGTGTTCATGAAGGTATCGAGACCCCAGCTCTGTGGGCTTGGGTCTGATAAATGTAGTCTTGCAGAGAGTAGATGATAATGTCAGAGAGTGTGTAGAAAACACTTCCAAGTGGGAAACAGACAAAGGAAGTTTCTGTGGTCACCAAATTCAAGAAGCAAGACTAACTGCCCAAATCCAGTTATAAGGGAATAGTGGAGATGAACATCAAATGGCACCTGGGAGGATGTGGGGGGCATTTTTAGCAAATATCTGTGACAACGTCTGTTATCCCTCACTGGACTTTTTCATCCCTAAGGTGGTGAATTGTAGAGTAAGAAGAGCCGGGTAGGGCTGGGTTTGAATTCTAACTCCAATACATAGAGCAACGTGACCTGGAGCAGCATTTGCAAAGTTCAACTTTCCCTTTAATAGATTCATAAGGTAGTCATCAGGAGAAAATTAGATAATGGATGTTGCCTACCATGAAGTATGCTCAAATTGTGGCTTTAATAACTAGTTGGAGGGCAAGGAAGGGATAGGTATAGATAAAGGGCCATGAATCATGGGGACGAAAGAAGGAAAAGTTCTAACTCTAACACATAGAGCCCATAGAGTTACATTTACAACGTGTGGCGGATTTGCAATTGATCTCTAGATTTAACAATTGAGCAGTGAGCATTTTGTTTCATTCTCTCTTTCTCTTTTTTCAAAAAATATTTTTGAGACAGGTTCTTTCTCTGTTACCCAGGCTTGGAGGTCAGTGACATGATCATTGCAACCTCAACCTCCTGAGCTCAAGTGATCCTTCCACCTTAGCCTCTCCAGTAGCTGGGTGCATGGCACTACGCCTGGCTAATTTTTAAAGTTTTCTGTAGAGACAGGGTTTTGCCATGTTGCCCAGGCTGGTCTCAAACTTCTGGGCTCAAGTGATACTCCCACCTGGGCCTCCCAAAGTGCTGGGATTATAGGCATGTGTCACTGCACCCTGTTCCATTCTCTTTTCACGGGTTAAGGATTTGCAATAGTCTAGAAGCCTGGTCTAAGCTTTTATGTGGGGTACATACTGCTGGCTATTTAGATTTGGCTGCTTCACCTCTTAAATTAATATCTATAAATTAGGACTATATCCAGGGCTAGTTTGAGCAGAAACTCAAAGTGCTGACTGATCTCCCCTAGTGCCCAAGTTGTGCCAATTGAGGACTAACCCTCCACGACTTACATGATTGAAATGTAGAAGGAGAGACTGGGCACAGTGGCTCATGTCTGTAATCCCAGCAATTTGGAAGCCTAAGGCAGGGAGATCACTTGAGCCCAGGAGCACCGCTGTACTCCAGCCTAGGTGACAGAGCAGGATCCCATTTCTAAAAATATGAAAGAAATAGAAAAGAAAATATTTCAATATCCATATCCACTAGAACTCAACAACAACAAAAATGATATCTAAAAACCTGTCAGAGAATGAAAATCCAAGTCTGAGAGGCAAAGAAAACAATCCAACAAAACTTGCCATGACAAAATGTGTTTTGTTTCTAAGCTTCTGTGTACCAAGCAGCAAACAAATATCTGGGATTGAAGGGATGGACTGAACCATAGAGGGGCTTAAAACAAAACCTTCACAAAAGACTTGGTTCTGCCAGGAATTCATTTTGGCTTCCAAATGTTTCCAGCGATCATATAATGGAGATTTCCTTAAACAAAATTGCCTTTTGACTGCTGGAGGCACGTCAGGCCTTCTTAGCTTTGCCTGTTCAATCAGAGCTTCCATGAAGCAGGGGTCCCATCTGGATAAACTTCACCCAGAACTCAGGGCCACCCACATTTAAATGCAATTAGTACCTTTTGATAACAGTGGGGGAGTTTTGAGAGAAAAGCTTACTGATTGTCTATAGTTGGATCAGATTTCCATTTGCTTTATATTGAATAGTTTCTCCTGCACCTCTACAGAAAATCCATATAGTAGGAGAAAACATTAAAAGCAAAAAATAATTGTCAGAGTGGATAATAAGGAAGACATTAGGTTCATATATTAAAGTTTCTTTCCAGGGCTAAACTTAATTATAGTTTCAAACGGAGCTCCTCTTGTACAAAAGTGTAAAGGAGGTAGTTTTGTGTGTGTTTCTGCTTTCCATTTAATGTATGCTTATAGCTCCCTGCTTCTTTTAGTGAATCTTAAACCCAGAGATGAGCACTGGGTCCCTGTTTGTGTGAATCTTGTTCTCAGCCAACTGCCAGTTAATTAAAACTAAATATGCTAATATATGCTTTGAATTTTACTGACAAAATTTGATAGTAGAGATAGACAGATAGATAGATGGATACATACATACATGTGTTTACACATATATAGGATGGCCATGAGGGAAAGATTGTCCTATAATTAATTTTCTCTTCTATGGCTTTGCCCTCATAAACAAACCTACTAGATGAATTTCCAAGAATATGAAGCTTAATATAGCTGTTTGGAGAGGAATCAACGGCCTGTTTACTGCACTTATCGACAATTTGTGAAAGAAGAGACCAGAAATCAGTCTAATTACCAGAGTGCCAGTTGTGCTTGTTAACACCAGCTTTGTGACCAAATGTTATTCCACAGTTGTCACATCACACGAGGGTTTCATTACTAACATAATAGTGAACAAGATCACATGAAAAGCTATTGATTGATCTGCCACACAAAGGAAGGACACACTTGTCTCTATTATAACATGTTACATCTTTGACTATATGCAGCAGATGTAGCCTAGCCATTCTTCTTGCTAGAGAAGTGTAATTTCGATACTGTCCTGCTTCTTTAAGTGCTTGCCAATTAGGGTCCCTTTTCTATTTGCATATGTCATCAGTGGGCTGAAGAGACAAGAAATTATCCTGCTCTAGTTCTTCCTGATCTTTAACCAAGACTCAATCGATTCTCTTGAATTGAATCCAAGAGATGCTTGGGGTATGCACTGTGTTTACTTCATCAATTGTCATCTCTGGCAATAAAAACAAATGGCTGCTTTATGTTAAGTTGGTTTCATGCATTTTGCAAGAGACTCAGCTATAATTAGGCAATCCAGAAAGGATGAAGGAGAGGAAGCCAAGGCCTCTTGCAGTCCCTCTTCCCTAAATTGTCAGATTTAGATGGAAGAAAGGTACTTATGTTCCCAAATGAACTGAAAGCCATTGTCATCACAGGTGTTCAGGGTGTGCATTTTTTTATTGTTATATGAGTCACAAAAGTGCAACAAATCATTTTACTCGGTCCATGTTTTTTCAAAGGAGCAGTTGCTTTTATTTTTAAATGAACTATATGAATATTCTAACCTGGAAGTGGATTTATCATGGGGAGCAAGCACCTAAACAAGCACAAGGCATCATCTTATCTGATGATGAGTGATTTATCAGGCAGAACATGAATCTGCTCCTCACCGACTCCATCTTCCTGTTTATGCTTGTTGAACAGATACAATTTAATGAAGAATACAAAGTAGTTAAAATCTGTCTACCATTAATAGTTTAATTAAACTGACACATACTTCAAAAACAGAGCGACAGAAAACATTAATTTTGGTTATAAAGGGCATGGCATTATTAAAGTGCAATTAAAAACAACATTCACTTACAGTTAACAGCTAAAACAATTTAATTATTTAACACCAAATTGTCACTTGTGACTAACTTCACCTCTTTGATGTGGGGATGTTCTGTGTCCCTGTTGATTGTTATGGTTCATTCCCTGGAATTCCAAATGGGGTGGCATTCTCAGAGTGTTAGCATTCACATTCAGAATCCCTGCTGGCTAGCAGGAATCGCAAAGTATGAAAATTTAACCAACTGTTCTGTAGTGTTAACAGCTACCCCACAAATACATTGTGATTATTCAGCATATGTGAAAAGTTTCACCTACTCTGAAAACATTAGCCAAGGTCATGCTTTCTCTTTGGGCATTTTGAACAATAAGATGAAAGGTAGTGTAACCATTAAGCACACGGATGCTGGACCTATGCTGCCAGGTTTCCAACTGAAGAGCCTAAACTTCTACTTAGGTGATCTCAAGCAAGCTTTTTAAGCTCTATGCGCTTAAATAGACCGTATCCTGGTCTGCAGATGGAGATGATAATGGAATATGTGTAGTAAGGTTGTTTTCAAGACTGAATGACTCAACAGATTTAAAGCATTTAGAATGCTGCTCAACATATAAAAAGTGCCACAAAATGTGACCTGTGATCAATATTATTATCTTTAAGTTATGAGACTAAAAATTCAAATCTATTAAGCATAATCTTAATAGTCAAGGATAAGATAGGCAACAACGAATGCCCCATACCAGCGAGCAATCTAACCATCAAGAAATCACTAAACCATCTGAGAAAAATTTCCTACTCAGTTTCAAAACTGTCAGAAAATTACAAAAACGTATCAAGTACCTTATAAGGTTGTTTGGGATACACTTCATTCGCACTCTTTGATTTGTCCCTGTATTAGTCCGTTTTCATGCTTTGATAAAGATACACCCAAACTGGGCAATTTACAAAGGAAAGATGTTTAATGGAGAACTCACAGTTCCATGTGGCTGGGGAAGCCTCAAAATCATGGCAGAGGCCGGGCGCGGTGGCTCAAGCCTGTAATCCCAGCACTTTGGGAGGCCGAGGCGGGTGGATCACGAGGTCAGGAGATCGAGACTATCCTGGCTAACATGGTGAAACCCCGTCTCTACTAAAAATACAAAAACCTAGCCGGGTGAGGTGGCGGGCGCCTGTAGTCCCAGCTACTCGGGAGGCTGAGGCGGGAGAATGGCGTGAACCCGGGGGGCGGAGCTTGCAGTGAGCCAAGATCGCGCCACTGCACTCCAGCCTGGGAGACACAGTGAGACTCCGTCTCAAAAAAAAAAAAAAAAAAAAAAATCATGGCAGAAGGCAAGGAAGAGCAAGCCACGTCTTACATGGATGGCGGCAGGCAAAGAGAGCTTGTGCAGAGAAACTCCTGTTTTTAAAACTATCAGATCTCATGAGACCCGTTCACTGTCCCAAGAACAGCATGGGAAAGATCTGCCCCCATGATTCAGTCGTCTCCTACAAGGTCCCTCCCACAACACGTGGGAATTATGGGAAGTACACGATGAGATTTGGTTGGGGACACAGAGACAAACCATATCAGTCCCCATGAATCAACATAGTTATGTAAGATTTAGACCTAAAATTTTGGATTTATGTCTGAAATAAAAACAGTGTCTAATACATGGAACCCAAGTCAATACAGATTTGACTCCCTTCTATTACAGGAAAGAAAACAGGCCCAGAGAAGTTACAAAAGAAGCAACCTGTTGAAGACCAAATGGAGAACTGGTAACAGAGAGTCTCTTAGCAACAAAGCTAATATGTTTTCCATGACTTGTATCTACCATTATTTCTATGGGTGAAAAACAGAGGTATAAACTGACCTCCAAAACTTGTCTTCATGTCAGAGTCAGAGGTCTTAGAATCCAACATTGATTGAGAGTTCTCTAGTGAGCAAGATGTGTGAGACATTTGAAGTGCTGCCACACAGGTATTATGAGAAACACTTAAGAATATTTGAAAGGTAGGCATATGGGGGCTAGGTACATACTGGTGGGACCATAGTGCATAAAATAAAAAGAAACTCCTCTATCATGACGATAAATTTGTCATGAATATATTCACTGTCTTCAACAGCAGATAGCTGAAAGTTGTTTACTGAAGAGGAATTTGGCAATTGAAAGAAATCTGGGCTGAGTGTGCTGGCTCAAGCCTGGAATCCTAGCACTTTGGGAGGTCAAGGCAGGAAGATCACTTCAGCCCGGGAGTTCAAGACCAGCCTGGGCAACAAAATGAGAACCCATCCCTACAAAAAAATTAGCTGGCTGGGTGGGATGGACTTGTTGTCCCAATTACTCGGGAGGCTGAGCTGGGAAGATCGTTTGAACCCAGGAGATCAAGGCTGCAATGCGTCGTGATCGTACCTCTGCACTCTAGCCTGGGTGACAGAATAAGACTCTGTCTCCAGACAACCAAAACCAAAACAAACTAACAGAAAAGGAAATCTGGGGTAACTTATTAAAAGAAAAGTCATATAAAACATACAAAATTTTTATTCCTGTCTGTGAAGTTAGTTGGTCAATGGTCCTTGTATATAATATCTGAAAACTTGGAAGGTAGAAAAAAATTCAGACAGACATCAGGGCAATACATGCGAGTTGATTATAACTTGAATATTATCCACTTGTCATAATTTGTACTAGCATCCAGGTGTAGAGGAGTGTCATTACTGCTTTTTTGAATGGACTTTAATTAATGAGCCAGCATTTATTAAGCACTACTTAGGTATCTTTCAGGAACTGTCAAATTCCCATTTCCTCACTTCCCTATGCCCTGCAGACTTTTCCACTGGATTCCAAGTAGCTGTATAGATCTGTTCATACTTCAGGATCAGCTTGGAGGCTGATCCTTACATATACTTGTAATCACAGAAGGTCCAGACACATCTTAGTATCTAGATTCTTTTTTGTTTTTGCTGCTGGAACATTACACATGTGACTGTGTCCAGATTCTGACTTTCTTCAAGCTGTATGTTTTTAGGCTGGGTCCTTGACCCCTGCTGTCTAAGGTCCTAGAATTCCTTCCTTTTCAGGATCTGGCTTGTCTAACTTACTTGCTGCCTTCTAAACAGATCTCAGGCCACTCCCTACTTCACTATATGCCTGTGTAATAAGATCCATTCCTATGCAAAGTGGGGGAAAGGGTGACATGACAGATATAAAAAAGCAAGACCTACTGACACGGAACATATGTAAGACAGACACATATGAAATAATTGGATAATCAGGCAGGCTACATAAGGTGTTCCACTACACGAGATGGCATAGGAGCAGCAGCAGAGTAATAGGATGGATTGACAGCTCTTGGTTAGCCACATCAGGTGGGGCTTTCCTGAGACAACGGGACTTGAGCTGTTATTCAAAAGTGCTCAAGGACTTTAGACAGGCAGAAAAAAGGTAGACGTTAACCGTTTTTGTTGAATGAAACCCAAGAGAGAGAAACAACGGGAATTAAGGCACAGGGACAAGAATGAGCATGGGGTAGGGTGAAGAAAAGACAGAAAGGAGACAGCTAAGACTAAAGAAAACATTGATATTAAAAAGCATGGGTTAAAGTTGGACACAGTATGTGGCATCCCATGTATAGTTTAATGACAAGCCTTTTTTATTTAGTTATTTAAATCATAATCTATGAACAAAATAAAAGAAAATCTCATGGCAATTGAGCACCACTGGATTTCTCCTACAAAGCTGGATTTTTCTTACAAAGCTCCTCTGCCTATGTGTACAGCAAAAGCGTGGCAATGAATTAAAATAGGATGCATGTTATGGAGCTTCCTGGCTGTGCTCTTCTTTCTTGCTTTGTCTTATCGAGTGCATGGAACTATTATGATTGCACAACCCAATTTCTAGTAAAAGAGGCTAGGTCAACCGATTTAATTTTACCCAGACAATCTTGCAGGCTTACTCAGTGAATCAAACAATAATCCTTTAGTTAGTGGATCAATAAGAAATTAAGAAGCAATTAAAGAGGAATGAAAAAAAAAAAACTAAAAATTTGCATTGACCCAGCAGTAAGGTTTTTTCTCCTCCAGAAAATAAAGATTTAAAAACAATCCAATGCATTGTACTGTTCTTGCATTCTTCTTATTGGTTTGAAAATTTTCAAAATAAGAAGTTAAAGAGAGGAAACCAGTAAAAAAAAAATTGAAAACTTCAGTTTTTTATATTTTTTAAAACTCAAATATAAATAACGTAATTACATTTGTATTGCAACATAAAATATCTTCACTGATTTAAGTAAATAGCTAAATGGACACAAACATATTTTATGGAAATAGCATAGTCTATGTAGAGCTGCTACAGAATAAAAATCAGTTTTCCAAATAATCATTTCATTTGCAGCACTGAAGCAACATCTTACAATTAAAATGCACTTTCAACTAAGATCATTTCAGTTCCAATCCCTCTCCAAATAACCAAAGCTTAGAGGCACTATTTATTTACTTCACCAACAAAAAACAAAACACAAGAAAAACAGGATTTATTCTTTAAACACGAGCCCTTCAGATGATATCCAGTTTTCATCTTTCTTGGGTCTAGTAATTATAGCTGCAAGCTGAGAAATAGAAATACACACTTTGGTCTCATATTTCCAACTGAAATATTGGCTAACCTGTGATAAATTGCTTAACCCTACTGTATCATTGGATCCACCTCTGTTTAAAAGGTGAGGAAAAGTTGTTGCTTACCTATGGAAGGTGTCTGGTGCAGGTGAGTGAGCACAAGTCTATTAAAGAACTCAGAATACAGATATGGTATAATGCTGAAATAGTGTGATTTTTTTTTTTTACAACAAATTTCTAATTCAAAGATTAAACCTATTAACCATGATCTTCTTTAAAAAATGCCCTGAGCAAAAGAAGATGGACTCTTTCTTAAAACACTCCCTTGGGAGAGGGAATAGACGGAATTACACATAACAACAACAAACACAAAAGTAAAATAAAGGTGGCAAGAATGTCAAATTCCAAACAAAAAATGCAGATGTTCTGTAAAGGAGAACCTAGAAAGACGTTGGCAGGTCTTGAGACTTGTTCTCAAGCAGGCACGCCCATCGTGCACTGCTGCTCTAATTTCCCTGCTATGAAATAAAACGACAAATTACTAAGCACTACCTATTTTATGGGCTCTGAATTCTGTGGGGGCGCTGATTTCAGAAGGCGCTGATGTTGGGTGAAGTATTGTATACTATAAGTGACTGTATTTTCTCTTCTGATTTAAAGGTGTTTTATTGGACAATATATGCCGTCTTTTCTTTATGTTTTACACTTAATCCTTCAAATAGAGAGGTATTATGTGAGAAGCTGAGTGGGGTGCTTAAAGACCTGCACACCATCAGTAATGCAATTAAAATTGGCATTTATAAAAGTATATTTTGATTCCTAATCCTGTTTTTACAAGTGCAAAATCACATTAGAAAACAATGTGATGCTAATTAAAGCTTTGTCACCCATAAGACCTTGGTGAACTGCATTTGTAATAGGCTCTGATGCAGAAGCAATTTCTGCGGGAGAAACTTAAGCAGAATATGTGACTACATTTCTTGTTACTCTATTAAAATCAATGCTACAATTGTGTATGTTCCTGTCATGTTTTTAGCTCTAAACTGAGCTTGAAATATCATGTCATCTAAGTTTTAATTCAAAAGCTGAAAAAATGCATTACATATTATATTTGCATATTTTAGAAACAGTCAAAAGGCCAGGGATGCTATTGATTTTCCTCATAAAGATTAAAAGGACTGATAGAAGCATCAAATGTATGTTTCAAATCATGTATGAATCCCTTCTTGCAAAAACAAATGTGGCTACTGGAAAGAAACAACAACAACAAAAAAAACCCCCAACTAACTGGTCCTTATTCTTAGGTTTACATAAAACTTACCTATAAGAATATAAAATTAAAATAAAATAACTTACATTCAAACATAATTTAAAGATACACATTTTTCTAGGAATCTTCAGGTCAGCCTTAACCGATTGGTAACACAGTCATTAACAAAATCCTGGATCTAATGGGCACTCAAACAGAAATTCAGGCTAAGTTCCTCTTGAATCCAGGAGCCATCCCTAGAGCTCTGGTTGTGGACAGAGAAGAAAATGACATAGGTTGGAATCTGAAAACCATCTAGAGCTTGACTTGACCTTTACAAATGGCCACTAATATTACTTAACAGCTATGTTAATATAGATGTCTCTGTGGTGTGCAATTTAAATAGACCTGGGATTGTGCCATTTTTATATTGAAAATTCCACTGTAGTAACAAATAACAAAACTCAGAATTTTTAATGACATGCCCAACAGTTAAGTTTCAGTCATCTAGAATAGTACTAATGTGGCCTGGAGGATGCAAACTGACATGAATAATTGATATCTATGAGAGTAATTATAGGGAAGTTTTAAGCTCTTAAATATTCTTAGAAAGAGATAGAGCATTAACATTATTTTTAAATATTCAGATATGAATCATTGAGGTTTTATTTCAAATGTGATTATACATAGATATCTAAGCAGTAAAAGACTCTAGTCCATCATGCCCCCCACCTCTACCAATAAAAAAAATCTATCTATCCATCTCTCTACCCATCTATCTGGATCTTGATCTTCATCTACCTTGATCTTGATGGATCAGAGAAAGGCATAAACGGAGATACAAAATTTAGAAGGAGGTATAACCATGTAACTTTCTACAAAGACATCACACTGCAGATAGGACAGCAAACAAGTCATCCTTCAACGTAACCAAAATAGGGAGGACCCAGTGAGCATGGGCAATGTGCATTAGAGCTTGTGAGTCAGAGTTTTGCACTAGGCAAGTAAAAAGAGGCAGAGATTTAATGACAGCATATAAACAATAGGTGAAAAGGAAGAAAAATATCAAATAAACCCACATATTTGGAAGAGAGAAATGCTCTATGGTAAGATGAAGGATAGTGCAGAGGGGATCAGGCATGAGACCAGAGCGAAAAAAGTGCATGTTTCATCTTGTGAGGGAGTGGTAGCCATTGAAAACACAACCCATATTACAGTAAACCCAATCAACAAAGTAAATATAAAGCGAAGGAGAACTGAAAATAGAAAAAGGAAATTACGTGGTTATTTTCTTCCCTTTAAAGCTACATTGTGCTTCCTTTTGTATTCTGCTTTTTTCAGCCTTTTATTTCTCTTCAAAAGAAACAAACAAGCAAAAATAATTTACAGTCATAGATTATCAGTACCCACATCCATCTGTTTAGTTTAACCACAACAGAATGTGTGAGTGTTTGTATTTGGGGAGAGTCGGGCGGGCACTCCCATGTATCCGTGAAACAATCCAATGTACAAAACCCAGATTCTGTTCAGTAAAAAATTTCACCGTCTATGTTGTATTCCTCCTTGAAAATGCTCATAGGAATTCAACTTAAAGAATCTTCCTCCTCCTCCTCCTCCTTTTTTTTTCTTTTTTTTAATAAGAAGTCAATTGTTTCTGGAATGAATATTCACAATACTTGTCCCCACAAAAGACAGCTAATGCATCCAAAAGTGAAACCGGTAAACAGCCACTGGCAGTAGAAATTTATGGAATTAGAAAAACCGGACTGGTTAGACTACATGACTGCATTCATTGTTTGCAAAATGATTGGATTCATGTCTCATCAAATTTACATTGTGAAGACTGAATATAGTATGATTAGGCATTATTTTAACAACTACATTAAAATACAATTTAAAATAAAATGGCCCTTTATATCATACTAATATCAGTGTTTTAAATAACAAAGGGGATTTTTTTAAAGGAAAGGATTAGCATTTCGTTTCAATCAGTACAAGCAATGAGATTCCAGTTGGGGTCTCAAAGATTCAGGATTTTATTAATATTCCAGAGATGCATTTGTGTTGCCTCTGGGTACACTGAAAAGCCACTTAAACCGCACTTAAAACAGCACTACAGGATCAAATTGATGTGCATCAACCATTTACAATAAAACTTGATTATTATAAAGGCATACATATTTGCATAATTACATGTTTGATTTTTTGATAATGCAGCATACAAGACAAAATGTTGCTTCATGTAGAAACACATCATCAAAAAGCACCATCTGCTGTAGTATTTAATGCACTGCACACTGATCAAAAATGTTGAAGATGGATTTCTAAGTATCAAAAGGAAAAAAAAGAAAAACCTGAGTTGTATTTACACAGGCAGTATGGCTGGCTGGATCATGCAGAAAGGAGAAATAAAATTCAGGCAAAACATGGTGTAAAAAGATAAGACCCACATATCTTCAGACAGAAATGAGCACTTTCATTAATATGGCATAAGAGGTTTGGATATCTATTTATATGATGTCATCCTTGCATTTGGTAAATTTTTAGATTCTAGATTCTATATTTAGAAATGAAACACTTTAGAATAATTGCTCATGAATAGGGTTATCCTTGGAGAGGCTTCCATTATGTGTAGCAGTGTATTGGAAAAGAGAAAGAAAAAAACCTTCCATTTTTCATTGTGCACTAAAATGAGGATAGTAACAATTATTATCTTAGTGGATTTATACATGCTTTTTTCCCTCTTTTCTTCTTCTTTTGTTTATTTATTGCTTAAATAATCCTCCTAATTTTCATATAATGTACATTTCAAAAGAGTATCAAATAAAAAGTAGAAAAAATTTTAAAAATATAGAAGTTGGAGATTCATTTTCTGAAAGAACTGCTTTTAGGAAAAGAAAACAAAACAAAAAAAGAAAACAGAAAATGCCCACAAAAAATGCTAACATACAAAATACACTTTCCAAATGCTTTGCAGAACACTTAGCTAAGTAGAAGACACAGTTATGGGATAAACAGAAACTATCTGGTCATGAGGTTAACTATGTTGTCTTACGATTGGTGAAATAAATCTACAGATCATAAGGGCATTGTTTTGAAAATGAAGTCCTACTGCTGAGAAGGGAGAAATGACCTCTTCATCAGAACTCTGTTTACTCAGGGCCTATAAGAATTATTTAAAACCGGCCGGGCGCGGTGGCTCAAGCCTGTAATCCCAGCACTTTGGGAGGCCGAGATGGGCGGATCACGAGGTCAGGAGATCGAGACCATCCTGGCTAACACAGTGAAACCCCGTCTCTACTAAAAAAAAAAAATACAAAAACTAGCCGGGCGAGGTGGCAGGCGCCTGTAGTCCCAGCTGCTCGGGAGGCTGAGGCAGGAGAATGGCGTAAACCCAGGAGGCGGAGCTTGCAGTGAGCTGAGATCCGGCCACTGCACTCCAGCCTGGGCGACAGAACGATACTCTGTCTCAAAAAAAAAAAAAAAAAAAAAAAAAAAAAAAGAATTATTTAAAACCAGAAATATTTTCATCTAGGTCATTTGCTATGTGAGTCCTCAAAGATCATAACTTAAGGAAAGAAATCCTATAGATGAAGAACAAGAAGTGAATTAGGGAAACTGAGACATAATGAATTTGAATTAAATCAATGTCCTACTGCTAGTTCCAAGCCAAAAAAAAAAAAAACCCAAAAACAACAACAACAAAAAATGAAATATCACTCTAATTGCAGACTTAACATTACAAACAGAACATATCAAGACTTGTACAAGTATAGGGAATTAGCAAAGTAAAAAGTTAATAATACTAACAGTTTTATCCAATTAGTAGACCTAAGCATGGAGAGGGGAAATGTTCTGAGGAAAAGTCCTAAAAGCTTTTCAAAAGGAGGAACCAGGGACCCAAGGAGGAACCAGGGACTCAAGGAGGTAAGGACCATCCATCAAATACTGGAAAACCCACCACTCACACATTGGAGCTGAGTCAGGGAACTTGATCTTGTGCCTTTTAGACACTGGCAGCTCCATATTCATGTAATTTCCTGTCTAGAAAACACTACAGGAAGTCGGTATAGCCATCGGAACAGAGACAGATGCATAGGCACCCTAGCAAGTGAAAAGGGGCTTGTGGGGAGCAGCTGGGCCCTCTCTGTGGATGTTCTGCTTGCTGACAATGGACCTGAACATCAGAGAGTAAAACGCACAAGGGTCATAGCTACAGAGCTTATCCAGGCACATATTTACATTGTCTTACATGTTACAGGTATGTTCAAAGATCCAAAGTTGAATCTGCTGTCATGATAAGTGAAACCTTTAATGGATACTCATTTCTTAAGATTCGGAAACATGTACATGTGTGCATGTGTGTGGGTTGGAAAAAAAAGAGAAAAGCATTTGAAAAATATGCCCTGGGTTCACCAGAGAAAAATGAAAATCAATTTTTTAACCTGTAAATATTAGTATTAGATTCCCTGTTGGGGGGTTTTCTATTTATTTTTGAAGACTTCCCTTTTATATTTTTACCATTTTTTAAAATTATGAAAACAGGACACATTTAGACCTGAAAATACATAGCCTATAGGAAAGGACAAAGAAGAAAATTAAGACGACCAGAAATCTTACTTTCTACTTACTTAGCTTTTACATTTCAAATAGAAAAACACAAGACATTCTTTAAATGAACAAAAGGCCACTGATTCATTCAAAGTTCCTTTTTAAAAAAAATTAAGCTTTTTATGATTAAGTAAATAAACATTAATGATAAAAATTCAAACAGCAGTGGAAAATCACATGGTGTTCACACTTTTGGCAGCCCTCTTCTGGCCTGCCTTTGGCCAATACCTCTCCCTCTCCCCTGAATAAAGAGTTCACATGGCCCAGAGAAAATGCCCCAATCAACTTGTAGAACATGCTTTGGGGATCCCAGCTCAGAGGCCTTCCCATCCTCTCTGAGCATCCCAAGGATGGGCTATATTACCATTGGGCACACCTTCAGATCCTCAGCCTAGCCAAGGGGCAGCTGATTGCAGATAATGTGGAAGGAGCATGGACAATCTGGCTGGCATGTTCCGTGTATGCTCACCAGGCCCTTCATGGGGTGCAAACAGTTTTTGATGGTAAGAGAAGTGGGGTGCAGGTTAAGGACAGGAGTGACATGCCCCAAAATCTGAAGATTCTACACTGGAATCTGGTCGTCCAGGTCATTATGAAGGTATATGTGTTAAAGAAAGAGAATAGAACATGTTTCGTTTAATAGTTTGTTAGCTTGATTTCTGACCCTTAAAGATTTTGGCACATGGTGTGTTGGCCTACTTTTGCTCCTGGAATTGCAAATGTTAGGGACAGGCCTGATGGCAACAAAAAAAATCTTTGCAGTAGGGTTTTCTGAAGGAAAGCGACAGCAGTTTAGTTCTGAATATTGCCATTTTTGCTCTTGGAAAATGAGTAGAGCAAGAGAATGTACAAAAATAACCTAAAATTCTATTTTCATGGAGACTAGAAAACAGAAAAAAATAGATAATCTTCTAAAGTAACTGACACCAACAGAGCCTGCAGGCTTACCCATAGAACACTGAGGCAGAATAGTGAGAAGGTGTGGGCAGGCTCAGGGGCTGAGTGGGGTAGATCTCAGAAATTCTCAGAAGACTTACAAAAAAGTCCCCAAACACAAACCAAAAAACCAACCAAACTTTATCATAAGCAAAAATTACTGAGAACTAGACTGAGACCAAATGAAAATCAAATGGAGGAAGAGACAGCATGTGCAGCAGGAAAAGTGCCCAGTGGGTCCCAAAGGCAGATCTGAGAATACTGCAGCAAGAACAAATAAAGAATACCTAATTATTTAATACATAGATGACATGAGAAGGCAAGGCCTGTGCCCATGAAGGGCAGCACTTATAAAGGATCCAGGCAAGTACAGGACTTGCTGATTAAGTATTCCTGAATTAAAAAAGGTTCTGAAAGAAAGAAACACTATATTTTAAAAATATATCTATCCCTGAGGCAACAAAAATGGTGTCTTTGACCCACAGAGACTCAAAGTATACTTTGTCCTTCTCCCTTCTCCTTTGCTCTAGGAAACTCTGGCTATTACCAAGTCCACAAAAACCTAACTCATTTAATATGAGCATCAAGCAAAGAATAGGTACAACACAAAGACAAAAATACAAAGATACTTCAAGAAAAAATGTTTTAAAAATTAGAAAACTTCTAAAAATGATGAAAATTCAATAGGAAAAAAATTACCCTAAAAGCATATGAAAATTTTAATCCAATATCAAATAATACTGAAGCAATCACTGTTATGAAACAAAACCACAAAACAGAAATACAAGAAATCAGGAAAGTGTATCTTAGACTAAAAGCATCAAAGATTGAAGGAGGCAAAGCAGTTACTGACAGAGCTCAGGAAAGAAATAGATAAGATACAATTATTTCAGAAATGGAGACTAATTTTTGCACATGACAGAGTAGACACCACAGAGAATAAAAGACAGAGGATAGAAACTAGAAAAGCAAAGGGAAACAGAAATAAAGGAGATTTATAAACAATCAGAGATGCAAATATATCCATTAGTAAATTTCTCCCCAAAGAAAATCAAAATGATAAAACTGAAAAAAATCATAAATATAAGTTAAGAACATTTTCCTGAAATGAAAGAAGACTTGGGTCTGTATTATGCAAGGACGCTGGGAAAACTGACTGCAAATGCTCGACAATGAGACATATACTAGTTTGGTAGGGCTTGAAATCTTAGTTATCAAAGTTGATTTTTGCCTAATAAGCATAACAAAATAACGAAGAAAATTTGTAATGTTAAGAGAGGAAATAAAATTATAAATATATGAATATATATGTATCAAAATGGCAGCAAGTATAACAAAACAGCATTTGCAGGAAACATGTAGAGAAGTGGAAAGACGCTGACTGCACAAGGCTTTGATTTACCACTTTCAGTCCAAGAAAGATCAAGCGAACAAAAAATAAGTAAGGACAAAGAGGAGCCGGACAACATAATCAACAAACTTGAATAGAATTTGTTCACATCACTGAGACTTTTGGCTTGTTTGGTTTATGATACATAATTATTCTATCTTTGCTGAAACTGATCTCCGCGATATTTATATATCAGCATCAAATATAATGGTGAAACTCTAGAATCATCTTCATCAAACTCAGGAACATGATAAGTCTCTCAATTCCTTTACATTACTATAATTTCATATTACAAGAAGAATTCCATATTAACATTTAAAAATAGAAAGATATTGGAAATAAAAATTACAAATAAAGGGGGTAAATCTATCCTTATTTACATATGAGTGTTTAGCCACAACTACAAGAGAATCAGGTAAAGACTACAAAAAGTAATTTATTTAATACGAATGAAATTGAATTTATCTACTTCTATTTTTTGGCTTTCATATATACAAACAACAATCAGACAGAAAATATTTGAAAAATAAGAACCACATTTATAATAGCAAAAGACATAAAATATCTATGGAAAACAACGAGAATTATAGACAGCTATATAAAGAGAACTGTAAAATTCACTTGATGTACACACAATGTAGACTTGAACAAAGAGCAAAATTTACCAAGTTCTAGGGTAGGAAGACTCTACATTATTAAGAAAAGTCTATTTTTGAGTTAATTGATATATTTAATGCAATCTCAATAAAACTACACATTTTTTTTTGATGGAACTTTACCAGCCGAATCTGAAGTTGATATGGAAAAACAAGCTAGAAGAATCAAATTAAAAGTGAGCAAAAGCATGAATTGTTAATTCACAGAAAAAGTGAATATATAAATTGGATGCTTAACCATACTCATAATAATAAATTCAAATAAAACCTACATTGAAATGTCAGATTTTACCAATTGAAATAGAAAAAAAAGTCAAAACTTTGGTGGCACATTTTATTGTAAAGGTTGTGGGAACAAAAGACTCTCTGAAACCCAGCTAACAATATTGATAAAAATTTTTAACTACATTATACATTGGTCCATCAGTTTAGCTTCTGGGAATTTATCCATACATAGTCTTTCCTCACAAAAGACTGGGGACACTCCAAATGTCCATCTATGGGGTACTGGTTAAATAATCTTTGATATAGCCACAGGTTGGAATATTATGCAGCTGTGAAAAAAGGATAATCTTTGTATACTAATACAGAAGGTTTTCCAGAATATATTAAATAAAAAAGGTAAGATACAAAATTGTGCATATTACTTATATTTTGAATAAAAATGGAGGAAAAGAAAAAATTATATTTGCATTTGTTTATATTTGCCCAAATAGCAGAATAAATATAAAACTCTACTGAATGTTAGTTTCCTATAAGGAATGGGAGGGACAGAGGCAGAGGTAACTGTAAGATACCTAAACGCATCCCTTTTACTTTTTAATAGAATTTTCCATTTTAAACCTCAATGTTGTCTATATTCAAAATAAAAAACATTAAAAAAAAGAGTCTCTTAGCACAATATCCAAGATAACCAGGATATTAGTTTTTCTGAGGATGTTTTTTTAAATGTCACACTTTAGGTATCCATGGTTCCAAGTCACTTTCTATTTTACTCTTATGCAGAAAGTCAGTAAGCAGAGACAACGAGGTGCCAAAGTAGGCTGGAATACAAACAGACTACAAGTAGACCAGGGCATAATAGTCCCAGGAATGCTGGTAGCTGTTTCTTGAGGAGTTACTGACTTAAGTAAACTTTTAACCCAAAGTGGTGCTATCTTCTACTCTTCACTCTTTAATCTTTCATGTCATCTTAGGCAATTATTTCCAGGCAATCAAAACAACACTTGTGTGACTGCAAAAAATCATTAAGTTATTCAACAAATAATTCCTTAGTACTAATAGGTGACTAGCACTCTGACAAACACTGTATATATTTTGGTCAATTATGAGAGCCTTCTACAGAGTCAAGTAGAAGAAGTAGCAAGAAACAAAGCAAATAAATACAACAATACAACAATGGAAGACTGACTAAGATAAGGTCACCAGAGAAGGCTTCTCTGAAAAGATGGCATTTAAGCCAAGACCTAAAGGACATATGAATCCTTTACGAGAACATAAGGGAGAGTGGAGTTCTAAACTTGGGAAGCATCGTGTACCACATGTGAAGGATGAAGATGAGAAAGAAATCAACTTGCTTGAGAAAATGTCAGGAGTCAGTCTAGAGAGTGGAGAGTGAGGATTCACTAATGTAAAATGAGCTCAGGGAACAGGGTAGGAGGTTGACCAACAGGACTTATAGCAACATTGATGTGCCCGGACTAAGACAAAGTGCAAAGAGAGATTGCATGTCAGGTAGTGCCATGCTGGGATTTATGTTTCAAGAAAGACTGTTTCTGTGGCTGTGTAGAGATTCAATTAAGGATGAGAGTCACTGTGTTCTGTGTACATGGAGATCAGTTTGAAGGTATTGTGGTTGTTAGGTTTAAAATAATAGTGGATCAACTACAATGTGGCAGTAACAATGAACACAAGTGGATCTCCTTACGATGCATTTAGAAGACAGATGATCAGACTTAGTGATGAATTGGACTAGAAGAAGAAAGACAGGGAGAAATAACGAATGGCTCTCAGGGTCCAGGCCTGATCAACAGGGTGGATGATGTCGCCAAAAAAAAAAAAAAAAAAAAAAGAGGCAGGGAGGATGGAAGGAGGACTAGATTTTTGGAGGGAAATAAAAATGCAGTCTTGGATATATTTATGTGAGATGTTCATGAAGCATTCATAAGTGGGTGTTATAAAAACAAGTGTGTAAGTCAGGAGGTCAGAGGAAAGGTTAGGACTAGAGATACAGACGTAGGAGTCATTGGCTTGGAATTGGTATTTTAAGCCATGAGGATGAATGAGATTATTTATGGAAACATAAGGCATGGGGTTCAGAGCAGAATACGGAGGAAATTCAATACTTAGAGGTATTACAGAAAGTGGAAGAAAAGACACAACAGAGGCTTAGGAGGAGCAGGTAGAGAAGCAGATAAAAGACCAGGGAAACATGAAATCATGTAAGCCAAGAACAATTTTGGGAAGAGAGTGGTCAATTTTGAGAAGAGAATGGTCCATTGTTGGATGTTGCTGAGAGTTCTAGTGAGATGAAAATGTGGACGCAGCAATATAAAGATCATTAGTGACCAACTGGGTCATGTGGGTGAATGCCAATTTAAAGTGAATTCCAAAGTGACTGCGAAGTGAAAATGTAAAGGTGCTGTGTGTACACAACTATTTTATGGAGTTTTATTGTGAAAGAGAGAAAAGAATGAATGGTAGCTGGAAAGGGATGTGGATCAATATGGAATATTGTTTTAGGACAGTAATACTGGATTATGGCTATATGCTGATGGGAATAATTGACTGGAGACAGTCTGACGGAAGCATTGAACTTCTTGAGAAAGTGAGAGGGATGGGATTCCCAACATGAATTGAGGGATGAGCATTTGATTACAAGGAATTATATTGAATTGCACAGAGGGAAGAAGACAGGTTTTGTAGTGGGAGGCTTTCAGATTTTGTGGTGGGAACCTCCCATTCTCTTTAATGAGGTAGGAGATGAGCAGAAAGTAGAAGTAGGAAGTGGTACCTCCAAGGGAGAGGTGATGGTATGAGCAAAGTTTTCGAGGAAGAGTAGATGTTCATCATGCAGGTGATCGCACATGGGAGGTGAAATGGGTAGCGTGAGAGGGGCAGAGTGAAGGGCATTCCTGATGAAGAAAAGTCAGTTCACAAAGGCACGAAGATGCCAAATAGTCTGGTACATTAGGCCATCAAGTAGGGTCGATAAATAAGGCTGGAGTAAAGGGTACAAGAGCTAAGGTGGAGGGCCTTGGAGGAAATCCTTAGGAAGCCACTGGGAACTACAAGCCGTCATAAGAAAATTTCACTCAGAGCACAAAGCAAATAATGAAAGCATTGACCAATCAAGGAGATGACTGCAGGGGTCCTGGTGAGAGACAGTGATAATCTGAATTAAGGCAGTGGCTGCAGGAGTGGGAAAGCACAGCCTGGAAAGATAGCAAGCAGGCTTACTCAGCAGGACCTCGTTATCAAACATGATAGTTACATAGGGAGAGCAAACAGTGAGAGGAGGTGAAAGTTTACGGCATAGTCCTGGTGAGCAGCTAGAATTAAAGGACAGCAGAGAGAAGGAACAGCAAGAAGAAGTGAGAGGAATCAGGGAACAACCAAGTTGAGTCAGAGTAGAGGTTAGAAGTTATAAGTTCCAATGATAATGTCAAAGGCGCAAAAAAGCAGAGACAACAGGACCTGAAACAGCAAACAATCCATTGGAACCAATATTTACACAAAAAGGCAATGACTCACAAGAAGTTTTACAAAAAGTATGTATAGAGAGAGCCTAAAGAATTGTTAATAAGGAATTCTAAGAAGTAAATAAAAATCACCTGCACAAGATTCATCATTATAAATGAATGTGTTTAGCATAAATAAAGTGGGTATCAATGGTACCTACATCATTTTGTTAGTAGATATAAAACAATGATGATAACTTTCACAGATTCACTCACTATCTTACTCCCCAAACTCTATTTTCTTCCTAAGGTCATAAGTTCCTCAAACGTAATTTCTCCTTACCGTGGAGGTTTTCAGGAACATAACCTTCAAGGTTGGGAAGGAAATACCATATCTGAGAATAGATTTTGCAATCAGTTAGCCACACACCTCCCTAGGCTTTTGTTTCCTCATCTTTAAAATGAAGTACTTGAATTGGATAACCTCTGGGGTGTCTTCCACTGTAAGACATGTACCAGTCTGTGAATGTAGCCATTATCTCCAAAATGTTCCTGTAACTCTCATAGTGCTCTTGGCAATAAGACTAGAAGCGGTGGGTCTGCAAACCACAGCCTGCCTGCCTGCCTTATTGTTTACTTAAAGTAAGTTTTCCCATCGTGTCTCAATTTTCATTTCTGTAAAGTTAGAGATGCATTTTCAAAGACAAATTCTAGAGCCATAGAAGCTTAACAAGCGAGGTGCCTTGCGCAAAGTGAACACTCATTAAACATTTCTTGATTAAATGAATATGGAAATCCATACTCAAAGGTTATGTGCTCCAGCATACCAGAGACTACTAAAATCCCTTCTATAGCATCCCTGACCATCTCTCTCTTTTTTAATATCTCCAGACCTGGAGAACTCCTAATCTCTGAGGGGTGCCAGTGAATCCTTATGACTGGCACAAGGAATGACAATAATGCAGAACCAGAACCAGGTAGCAGATCTGTCTAACCCGGGCACTGCCAAATGGCTATGATGTAAGTGGCAGGAAGTGCCAGTCAATGGCACTGCAGTGAAATAGGGTTTAGGGGCTTCCAACGACACCAACTGAAAAAAGAGCAATCAGAGTGATGCTGCTGAGATGTAAAGCTTTATCAGGATATGTCCCGGGAATTCTGCAAGAGAAAAGAAATCTTTGCTTTTAAGACAAAGACAAGTGAACTCTGCTTGCACTGTAATTTGCGACCTCTGAAGACCTTAACTCTGTTTTACTCCTTAATCACATGGAAGACACTGTTCATTTTTAGACAGCCCTTTTAGATTTTTCCTAAGAATGACCTAAAATTTGCCTTCATAATAGCTTTACCCACTAGTCATAGGATACTTTCCATCATCAACATGCCAGATCTTCAAGTACCTGGAGATGTCAATCATATTATCTAGCTTTTTAAAAATTTTTAAAATATTTCATGTGACAAAAATGGTTTTGAGTATATGAACACCCAGGTACCCGCTACTCAACTTAAGGAATAAAATATTGTAGATTCGATTCAAATCTCGTAATCCTTGTGATGCTGCTTCTTTTTCTCCCTAAGGTAATAAATCCTCTAAAATTTGTCTTTGTCATTCTCATGCATATTTTATATTTTTTACTGCACACAGATATATCCATAAAAGATATATAGCATGTTTTTGTGTTGAAACTTTATATACATGATATTATACTGCCATGTATATATTTCTGCAATCTGCCTTTTTCTTATTAAAGTTCTGCATTAGAGATTTATCCATGTGGCTATGTGTAACTCAAATGTGTTTTTTTTTTTAAATCTGGCATATCCCCCAGTATGAATATACCACATTTTTTTTCATTATTTTCTTGGACACTTAGCCTGATGAACTGCCATTCTTAAAAGAGAAACTCTTCAAATGCCTACACATTCCTGGACCCCCGAGTGTGTTTTTTCACTTGGTGATTGAGAGAGAGAGATCTTATGATAGATGATAGAGAGATCTTGTCTGCAGCCTACAGGAAAATGTAATGACCATTTGGTGAGTGGTCTAGTAAGTCTAGTAGTCTAGTAAGAGAAGACCTTTTGATGTTTTTCTTATAATTCTCAGGTGGGAAAACTCAGGGCATATGGTGAAATTTAATTACGACTACTTTTAATCTTATTTGTGACATAATGGGATGTTTCTCCCTAACCTGGACACATAAATAAGGGTAAGAAAGCAGGGTACCTCAATTAAGGAGAGGAGATTTAAGTAAGTGTTTTACAAAAGCCATTTATTCTACCTTAGGGTAGCCATGGAAAGATCAAGTGTTAGGATGATTGGGAGTGGTGGTCCCAAAGTTTCGTCGCATCTTTAGTCTCCTATGACATTTCCCATAGGTGCCCTATAACAACTATCTGACTTTGCGCTTTCCTGTAAAACGAACTCTGTAAACACACATTTTTACACACACACACAAACACCCCTGTTTTTGTATGTATGCTTACATACACAAGTGACTGGAAAAAACATATCAAAAAAGTGAGGGTAAGTATCTGTTGGTATTGAGATTATGGGTGATTCCTAAAGTGGTTTAGTTCTCTGTGTTCAATGCTTAATGTCCTCTGTGCAGCTGTGGCATGGGGCACTGGAGACACCAAGAGGAACCACACAAATGTAGCCTTGCTTTGCCTTGGAATTTTCTAAATGCTAGACTATAAACATGAATTCATTTTGAAATAAGACCAATAAAAGTGAGCATTTAAAAAGGCTCTATCACATGTGCTATATGAATTAAGCTATGAATGGAAAGAGATAATTTGTTTTAATTGCAGCTATTTTATGGACAAGATAAAATTTCATCATTTAAGATACTACTAATATGTTAAGTAAGTTCTTTTGTTGGGTTGGTTGCAGCCATTTAAAAAGAGAGTATTGGAGATGTGGAAGGCAAAAACAATCTTTATCCACAACTTCTGCTTGTCTAGGGATGGGGACAAGGTTGGGAAGAGGTTGAATAGAGCAGAGCTGAGTGGGGTCTGTGCAGCTGGACTTTGGTCCCCCAAGCCCTGTCGTGCTTGTCCTCCCCATAAGTGGCCAACCTCACATCTTTAAGACAGTTTTACTCTTTCAGAAATTCTCTTTGCCCTGACTCTCATGCTCTCAAGTTCCCATCACCACTGCCTTGAATAATGAAACAGAAATAATACAAATATTATTTATTGTTTTCACTGAAAGTAATTTATGTGGCCTCTCAGCCCTTTGCCTATGAATTTGTGTTTTCAAGGTTTTTATTTCTATGAACAGGACTTTTCTTTGAATTTTGAGATCATCCATGGCAATTTCATAGGTATTCAGCCAGGTGAGCCTCTGCCAGGTGGGCTTGCCCACCTCCCATCCATTTCCTCAGGTGAACAGCCTCTTGTTTGGCCTCATTCTCTTCTTCTCTTTTTCTGTTCAAACAGTAGACTCTCCGAAGGCATGAACAGGTTTAGATTTGCCTACCATTTACCCACAGTGCTTTTCAGAATCCTGGCACAGAGTAAGCACTCAAGCATTATTTATTAAATCAACGAGTGGTTGTCCACATAGACTTTTTTTTATAAGCACAAGACCAATGAACGTGGCCATTTTTTTTTTTTTTTTTTTTTTTTTTGAGGCAGAGTCTTGCTCTGTCATCCAGACTGGAGTGCAGTGGTGCGATCTCAGCTCACTGTAAGCTCCGCCTTTGGGGTTCACACCATTCTCCTGCCTCAGCCTCCCAAGTAGCTGGGACTACAGGTGCCCGCCACCATGCCTGGCTAATGTTTTGTATTTTTATTAGAGATGGGGTTTCACCGTGTTAGCCAGGATGGTCTCGATCTCCTGACCTCGTGATCCGCCCTCTCGACCTCCCAAAGTGCTGGGATTACAGGCGTGAGCCAAAACACGAGCATTTTAAAAGACTCACTTTGGAAAGTGGAAAGTCAGGAGAGGTTGCAGAGGCTATTCAAGCACAAGACACCAAGTTAAGCTGAAATTCTGACCTAAGGGTGTTGGATTTGTTTGTCTTCATGCTAACAAATGCAAACACCCTTGTCTCATCCCTGACTTATAGCTACAGGCTTAATGCTGGATGAACACTTCATCTTCCCAATAAGGTAACACCCCTGTCCAGGAACAGCCCTTCACTAGCATGGCCCAGTACTGCCGACTTTGGTTCCTCCAGCTGCTGAAATGGGCCTGTGACCTTCAGTGGGACTTGTTTATTGAGAAACTGTGCATAAACCTGCTTTGTCATTCTAAAGTCCAGAAAGCAAGCAACTCAGAGCTGGATCCAATGCCAGTGGGTGTCCAGAGGTGCCTTTTCTCTCTATTCCTCAACTTTAGGTCTCTCCCAGCACTCTCTAAAGGAAGCTAGGCCTTGGAAGCTTTCTCTTACTTTCTCCTGCAGAGGTCTCAAAATCAAAGTTTTCTAAACTGAATTCATGATCTTGTTCTCCTTCTGCAATGGCTACTCCTCTCATACCCTTCATCTTTTCTCAAATGACCTCATTGAGCAACTTTGAGATCATCTTGAATTCTTTCATATTCCTCATTCCTGGTACTAGTTTACTAGGACTGCCATAACAAAGTACCATAGACTGGGTGGCCTAAATAACAGAAATTTCTTGTTTCACAGTTCTGAAGGCTAGACGTCCAATTACAAGGTGTCTGCAGAGCTGGTTTCTTCTGAGGCCTCTCTCTTTGGCTCGCAGATGGCTGCTTTCTCCCTGTGTCTTCACATGGCCTCCCATATGGGTTTCTGTGTCCAGATTTTCTGTTACCATAAGGATTCAGGTCATATTGAATTATAGTCACCTTACTGACCTCACTTTCAATGAATTACTGCATTAAAGACTCTTCTCCAAATACAGACGTTCTGAGGTTCTGGAGATGAGGACTTCAACATACGAATTCAGCTCATAACATTATCTTATCATTCAGTGTGACCTAGTGAAGACTGGAATTCCAGCTCCATCATTTGCTCTATGTGTGATTAGAGAGCAATTACTTATCCTAAGTCAGTCCGAACCAAATTTTAGCTCATTTAATCAGAAAATAAATCTAGTTATTATGGCTAACAGACACTTCAAAAGGGCCAGAGAAGCAGTGTGGACATTACCCAGCCAATGGCCACATTACCAATCAAGACACATAACTGAGCACTTGAGCATCTCTTTCATCTGCAGTGGCCCAACCAGTTTGCGTACATTGCCAACCCATAGTCACGGAGCACTGGGCATTGCTGCTGGAGCCACTGAAATTCTTGCCACTGGAAATCGGGCGCAGTGTAGGACTTCCATTGGCGTTTTCACCAGAGTGGTTTCCCGCAAAAGACCTCTTTCTTTGTATCTTTAGATTCTGGGAAAAACTCAAATGCACACATCAGCTGGGGGAGACTCTTCCAATGTCAGTGTAATAGTTATCAGGGAATATGGGAAAAGTGAGTATTTGGTATTTTCAATTTTTATATTGGAAGCTGGTCTCTTCTTTCCAGCAAGACTCACTCATAAGGCAGGGCATTCTTCAGCATAGAGAAGGGCTTTAGATTCTGGGCTGCCAAAAATTAGGAAAATATATACTACCTCCTCTAATTTTAAGTCGTTTTATATGTAAAATGTGCCCAATAATAGTACCTATTTTGCAGGGCAATTGTTAGCAATAAATGGGACTGTATATGTGAAATCAGTGTGTTGAATAGCCTGAACATTGTAGTGCACAAATGTAATATGCTTTTATTTCATCTGCAACTATTTGTTGTGCTATGTTTGGTCTCACTTTGCCATGTCTTAGCATCTTGGGTGAATCCTATAGTTTTCTAGTCACGTTCTGTTATTTAAACAAAACAAAAAGAGTCAAGTCTAATTTGTTACAGTATAGCCCAGTTTAAAATTTGAATCTCACATTTGTTTTGATGTGACTGGGAATAACAGAAAGTATCACTTCGTTTAGGTAGAAACTCAGAGACAGAAATTTCAGCAGACGCATGGATCCTATTTCTTTCAGCATCCTGCTGAAAAGGGGGCATGTTTGAGCCAGTGCATTGCTAGATTCACTGTGTGGCTCTGCTCCAAGAGGAGAAAAACATTCTTTTGCTTTCCTTTTTTATAGGACAAGTGTGCAAGTGGCTTTGCATGGTTGAATAAACATTTGGAGTTCAGGCCCCAGGCATTTTTAGCTTAGGTGCCGGGTGTTAGGGGAATGCTGGGGAATGCCAGCTGCCCACATCTAGGGATATTAGGCGGCCCTTGTTCTATGAGGTGTTGAGTTGGAAGGCAGCTTTTCCTTGGGGAATGAAGAAGGGAAGTCCCGGTATCAGTTAGCTCATTATCAGGGAACCCTGAAACAGCTTTAAGGGTAGTTGAAATTACAAGACATTCTTGCTTGTCCTCACAAAAGCACTTCCCCTCCTCAAAGTGCAGGCCTGACTCCTGGCTCAGGGATCCACTCTGGAAAATGGGGAAAGGCTGTTCTCACACTTCTGTGGTGCTGCTTTATGCAAGCCTTCGATCCTTGGATATGTTGAAGCTTGGGGGCTGGAGATAAAGAAAGGAGTTTAAAGATTTTCTCTTAACGGATTAAGCTATAAGACCTTCATTGGCTGGTGCTGCCTGTTGCATAGCTGGTGTTTAATGCTGCCTCCTTGTGGAGGCATAAGAGATCTTCTAACATGATTCTTCTCAACTTCAGCCTCAGTACCCATCTCTTGATGTGCCCACCTCAGCCTCCTACCTGGGCCTGCTACCAGGCCCAATACCCCCCAAATAGTCCCAGCCTGGCTATGGGTTCTCAGGAAATGTATTTCTCCTTTTATGCCAGACACAGGGAGTGCAGGCTTCCTGCACCACTGCCACCTCTCTTTCCCTGGTCTTCCCTCTTCAGTTTCTTTTTTCTTGTTCAAATATATGCTTAGGGGAGATGAGAAATTCAATGAGGAGCAAAGTGCCACTTTTCCCTGAAGGGTGCCTCACAAAGATTGGAAGAGAAAAGCTGTGAGACCGTTTCTCTAACCGTGAACACTCTCTTGCCTGAGGTGATTAGCGGCTCAAATTTCAATTCATTTCTGATATGGTTTGGCTCTGTGTCCCCACCCAAATCTCATCTCGAATTGTAATCACCAAAATCACCACGTTGTCAGGTAGGGACCTGGTGGGAGGTGACTGGATCATGGGGGTGGTTTCCCCCATGCTGTTCTCATGGTAGTGAGTGAGTTCTCACAAGATCTGATTATTTTATAAACATTTGGAAGTTCCTCCTTCCTTCTTCTTCTCCTGCTGCCTTGTGAAGAAGGTGCCTGTTTCCCCTTCCTCTGTAATTGTAAATTTCCTCAGGTCTCCCCAGCCGTGCGGAACTGTGAGTCAAACTTCTTTCCTTTGTAAGTTACCCAGTCTCCAGCCTGCCTTTGTTTCTTTCTCTCCCTCCCTCCCTCCCTCCCTCCCTCCCTCTCTCTCTCTCTCTTTCTCTCTTTCTTTCTTTCTTTCTTTCTTTCTTTCTTTCTTTCTTTCTTTCTTTCTTTCTTTCTCTCTCTCTCTCTCTCTCTTTCCTTGCTTTCTTGCTTTCTTTCCTTGCTTTCTTCTTTTCTTATTATACTTTAAGTTCTGGGATACATGTGCAGAATGTGCAGGTTTGTTACATAGGTATACATGTGCCATAGTGGTTTGCTGCACCTATCAACCTGTCATGTAGGTTTTAAGCCCCGCATGCATGCATTTATTTATAGCAGTGTGAAAAGAGGCTAATACAATTTTCTTTTTATTTTTTATTTTTGTTAGCTAGGCTGCCTGCAGTCTGTCTGATCATGCAAGACTCAGGTTCAGGACCTTTATCAGGCTTTACACACAGACACTGGTCCTGTCCTGCTCCATTTCTCTCCTTTTTAGGATAACCTCTCATTTGTCAGCAGCTGGAGCTTCCCCAGGCTGGGTCCTTTTCAAGTGAGAAAGATGGATGGTTTCCATGGGAGCTTCAGCACCCACAATCAAGCCACACTGTGGTATCAGACCACACTCAGGCTAAAGCCATAGAGATGGGAGGTACTCTCTGTGCCATCTCTTTAAAAAATTTTGTCTCTTCAAATTTATTGTTTTTGGTTACTTTCCAGAGTCTCCAGATAGTCGTTGTTTTTTTTTTTTTTCGTTCGTTTGTTTTTGTATTTTTGTCCAGAGCTTATAGTTATCTATGAGAAGATTTGGCTTCTGGGAGCCTACTCAGCATTATCACAAGTAGAACTGTCTTGGGCGTCTTATATTCTTTTCTCCACCTACCACAATATTACATAGTGGGAACTCAACCACTAAGATGAATAAAGAAACTAAAGTAATGGCATTGGTTTTCTTCCCTCCCTTTCCCATCTCAAATCATTGTTATCACATTTTTGCTCCCAGGTGTACAGTCCACCTGTTATGGCTCTTAATTTGTATTATCTGAAACTTTCCAATACCCAGGGCACCTGGCAGAGCCTTGTAAAGAGTATAAAAATGAAGAATTTTCTCCTCCCTAAGAGTGATACTCAGTGGCTCTTTGTGCATCTAAAAGAAGGTATAGGGCAGACCTGGCAGAGTGGAACATATAAGCAGAGCCAGCCCCTGCAGTCAAGGCAGAGAAAAGAAGGACTTCTGGGCTAGGGGCATTCAAGCATCTCATGGCTTAGAAATGCATGTTAGTATTAAGTGAGATTAGGTAATGTAAGGAGTGGAAAGCATGGAACACTGAGGCAGGCTAAGTCTATCTCTGGTTATTTTTATACAAGTCTAACTGAATTCTCCTCTAAAGCAATGCATTTCACTTTCTCAATTTTTTTCTCTTCTGTATTCAAATAATACCAGAAAACATCCCTCAAACTCCAAACAGCTTTTCCCCAATAACCTACCTTTGAAAATCCTTATCCTTTCAGAACACTTTTTTTTCCTCCTGTGGAATTATTCATTTATTTATTTATTTGTTTATTCATTTCCAATCCATTTCTTCAGAGCACATTGTAGCAAGTGCCTGGTTAATTAGAAAATCTCATTCAGACTAAATTGTTTTTGTCAGAGAATGGTTAGCCTATGTTTATGCTAAATACTCTTCTTCACTTACCAGAATAATTGGCCTGCAGGATTAGAAATGTGAGAATTTAGGCATTACAAATCTGTGTCTGCTACATACTCAGCATAACCAAACCTGAAAAATATTTCATTGTTGTCATATTGTTGTTGTCTGTTTTCTATTCCAGATAATAATGATAATTTATATTGCTTAAAGGAAAATTTAAAATTATTGTCATATATTTCCTTTTGTGTAAGGAAAAATATGAAAATAATCCATACCTTAGAATGAATTGATCCCTGCTCTCATTTTACTATCATTTTCATATGTACCATAAGAACTTTTTATATTAAAGTGCTTTTAATATTACAATATTATTTTACTTGATTTTTTTTTTTTCATTTAATGCCACACCATGGATATGTCTTTGAGCTCTATGTAGTCTTTAAAACGTGATTTTAAAAGTCAGGTTAGTTTTCTGTTTTATTCATTTACCAGGAGGAGTGAAAACATATTTCAGATTGCTTCTCCAAATGGTCTTGGTTGAATCATAGTGATATGAAGAAATGACATTCATAAATTTGGTCAATTTAAGTTTCACTTGGTTTAGGGAGAATCTCTAACTTATTTCCAAATTGGGTAATTATAGATGTTGGAAAAAACCACATAATAATTATTCAGGGATAATATTTACTGAAAATTATCATAAAGATTTAAATGTCAAAGGAAGTCACATTGTGTTAACCGTAAAGTACAAGTTCAGAGGTGGAGGTTCCAAATGCCTAAATTCTTCATAGATTAGTCTTGCTGAACTAAAGAATTTGACTAGGGGGCATGGGCTTACAGGAGGCTTCTATTTGAGCTAGTTAGTTTTGAAAATAAAGAGATTTCTATTATTTGAAAACAATATACTGGAATTTTGTTGCAATTGACAACATTCACATTTAAGCCTCATGCATCTCATGTGGGCATAATGCTTGAATAATTTTCAAATAAATGTAGTAGTAATGTGGCCAGGTGTGGTGGCTCACAGCCTGTAATCCCAGTAGTTTGGGAGGCCGAGGTGGGCAGATCACCTGAGGTCAGCAGTTCGAGACCAGCCTGGCCAACATGGCAAAACCCCATCTCTACTAAAAGTACAAGGTGTGGTGGCACACACCTGTAGTCCCAGCTACTTGGGAAGCTGAGGCAGGAGAATCACTTGAACTCCAGAGGTGGAGGTTGCAGTGAGCCAAGATTATGCCACCGCATTCCAGCCTGGGTGACAGAGTGAGACTCCGTCTCCAAAAAAAGTAGTAGTCATGTAATAATACAAGTCATTACTTGGTTTTAAAAAGTATATAAGAAACTCCAAGGTAAAAGCAGTTGTCTCCTACAAATAGCTTCATCACTTACTTTCATAGTTCAAATTTCACCTCAGATGATGACAATCATGATGATAATAGCTAATATTTCATCAGCACTTACTCTACGCCAGGAAATGTTCTAAGTACTTTAGGTATATCAACTATTAAGTCCTCTGAACTGCCCTTTGAGCTAGGCACTTTAATTAGCACCACTTCACAGCTGAGAAGACTGACCCAGAGGTTAAGAAAATTTTCAAGGTCACCCAGCTCAAGTGGAGGAGCCAGGATTTGAATCCAGGCAGTCTGACTCCAGAGAGCACCCTTAACCTGAGCTAATCATTATACGATTCCTAGCATGCTAATCAGTACTATGGCTAGCCTAATCGTGAAGAATGTATTAATGAATTTATTTCAAATAAATATATACAATACCTGCCATTTATAAAGCATGACATAGCCTTCTAAATACCTTTTCACACGTTGCTTTATTCAGTTCACACAAACACCTCCCATGTTTAACAGAAGAGGAATGTGGACCTTAGATGAGTCAAGTAACTTGTCACTTACTGCACTGCTACTAAGGACAGACTCATGAAAAAAGCAAGCTGAGTCATGCTATTGACTCCACCAGGAGCCAAAGACAGAGATTTTCTCAATATTAAAATCTCATTGCAAATCTGGGGAACATCCATTGAAACCAATATTAACAAAAATTAAGACACCTCTGGAATCCTGTGCTCTCTGGAATACTGTGCTATAGGTAAAATTGGTCCTTCCTGCGGCTTTTGCTGCCTTAGAACAAGTGCTACAAATGGCAGTATCTTTTGTATATGAAGAATTGCATCCGTAAGACTGAGATAGAGTCAATCTCGTTGATAGACTATCAGGGAGGTCAGACAAGGCAGTATGGGTTGTTTCTCTCTGAGTTCATGATCTGGGTCATTTTGATGACAGATTTTGGAAATTACCAGAGGTGAGCATGGACTGTGAAACGCATGGGCACTCACTATGAAGGCACTGGCTCTAGGTGGCAGCCATTTCTCTGTAAAAGTGATACTTTGCTTCAGAAAAACACATGGCCCTTTAACATACTTCCCTTGGGTAAGCAAAAGCATCTGGCAAATCTTCTCTGATGACCTCAGAAACTGCAGATGGTAAGGAAAAAAATAAAGTCTTGTTCAGTCTGGCAGTCCACTTTTATAGATAATACATCCTGATATCCAGTTATGAACAAAACAGGAAAAAGAATCAAGTTTTCCAGTAAGTGAAAAAATCTTCACATACACACTATTGAGATTGTGTTACTATCAATGTCCTTATAAATGTTGTAAATGACATCCATGGGCTTACAGGATCATCTACATATATAAATGAGAATTCCAACAAAATCACCTATTTTTTCCTACGTGCCCTCTGGCTTTTGATTTTTTTCCTGCTGAACCAAAAAAAGATTGGCATATGCATTGATGAGTCACTGTATATAAATGTATTCCAAGTTTATTGAAAAAAGAGGAGGAGGCTTGACATAAAGTGCCTGTTATCTTAGAAATAAAGCATGTGTTATATTGGGAAATTTGTTCATTTTTTTATTATTGCAATTACTTACAAGTTTTGCCTCATTGGTTGCCTCAGAAGGTAATTCACAGCCAAGAAGAATGAGCCAAATTTGAAGAATTAAAAAATGGAGAGAGAGAAACTCCTTGCCCTTGGATCTTCACGAGTGAGCAACTTTTCCAGTTGAGTCTGCTGAAGCTTCCATATACAATATTGCTGTTTCCAATAAGCACTACATTTTCTTCCTGCTCTTTGTGCATGAGGTGGGCAGGATTTCATACATCATGTTCAGCTGAATTGGAGATTCTGCAAGGACAGACGTCTTTAGAAAGTTAATGAAAGAGAAACTTGCCAGTGGATCGTTTTCTACAGGGAAAGGTGGTAGAATTATTGAAGGTTTGACTCCAATGTTTGAGGCTAGCTACGCTGAGCAGCTTCGCACACAGTTACCACCACTGATTTCCTTTTCATTGCATGGCACTGACAGGTTATGATAGCAAAGCCATTTATCTTAAGTTAATAAATCAGAAGGAGGTTTTAAAAAAACGGCTGTGATGCTTCATGC
Organism: Theropithecus gelada; assembly: GCF_003255815.1. Classification (NCBI taxonomy): domain Eukaryota; kingdom Metazoa; phylum Chordata; class Mammalia; order Primates; family Cercopithecidae; genus Theropithecus; species Theropithecus gelada. The sequence continues at coordinate 124,325,734 of NC_037668.1, read as the reverse complement.
AGCAGCTTTGGGAAGTCAAAGGACACAGGGGTTTTTGCTTGATCCTGATTTGAGCTTAAGAGGAAAATTATTTATCTTCAAGTTGTTAATTAAGAAAGAAAAGGAATATCCTTTGTTTGACTATTCTATCACACCCAGGGACATTTCATAATAACGAGCTGCCTGAGCTGCTATCTCTGCAGCAATTCACTCTACTAGCCCAACACTGTCTAACACTTTTCACCTCTCCTTGTATTTTTCACTACAGTGATATCTCATCAGAATAGAAAGTACTTTGTGTTAATTGTCTGCCACTGAGACTAGTCAGAAAACTGACTAGAAGCCAAAGAAGGAAAATTACAAAGAAAAAGATTGAGCCATAGCCTTTCTCATTTAAACAAATATGTAATGTTTGTTATCATTATTATTACTCTCAAAAGTAAGATTATTGCATTTTCCAGTTTATTGCACTCACATGAAGAGAAACATTCGACAGAGGGAGCACATTCTTAGTCCACCAGTTTTGATGCTTCCTAGAAGAATTCTGTGCATGCAAATCACACCTTCTACTTTCTCTACTTTAGCTCATTCCACAATTATTTTTAACTAAGCACACACTGTGAATGTACATACACTTCCAGGAAAAGAAGAAGGGCTGTAAAATCACTGCTATGATAAAATTGAAGGTATTGTAGCAAGTTCCTGCAGCTGAGCCTGCAATCTTGTGATCCCAACGTTTCCTGGCATGGCTTGGGAGAACGACTGTCTACGGACTGGATAGAAGAAGAGAAATGAAATATAATGCTTAAGTCATTGAGAGATATTCCTGAAACTGGCTTCCTTTAGTAAGATAGCAGATTACAGCTGGGCTGTCTACCACTTCTATTTTAGCAATTAACTACATTACAATGGGAATAATACTGTATTTAAAGGGACACAGAGAGTTGTGCGCTGCTTCAAAGTCCCAAAAAATATAGACAGGTCTAGGAGATTTTGTGTATTAGGGTGCCAGAAAATAGGGCAGGGCAGCTAAACTAAATGTAATATGTTTTGCAGCTTCTCTAGGTTTCTGTCATGTTTTCCTCTTAATGGGAAACGTGTATTTGTGACAGAGTTTGGGGCTTGCTCTGTCAGACACTTGGCTTAAAAACTTTCTAACAGCAAGGAGTAGGTGATCCGAATGGAGAAGGGCTCTATCTTGACTGGAATCGATGCAAAGTTGGAAACGCCTAAAAAAACTGAATAATATTTGATATTACCACCATGTGATAACAATGTCAGGAAAAGTGATCACTTAAGCAACAGTTGAACAAGATGTGTTGATGTAAAATACTTTGTCTTTTTTTTCCTCTTCCTTCTCTCCTTTTCTCTTCTTTTTTACTTCCTCCTCCCCCTCTTCTCATTTTCTTCTTTAAATTCTCTCTATTAAATTCCAAGCTCTGTGATTCAAATACTAGAAAAGATCTCTGGGAAACATATTTTTAAGTAGTTATTACTAAGATGAGATAAATGATTGCATTGATAAACAATCTTTAGAACTCATTTGCAATGGGAAATAATCTTTCTTTTGAAGGCTTTCGATAGCAAAAAACAAAACTAATGATTACAGAGCTACTACTATGTGCTAAGTGTTCTCACCAGTGATTTCATATAGCTCACGTGAAAGGTATTATGTCTGATTTTTGTCAGTGAAGAATGAGGCCTCAAGAGGTTAGACAACTAGCTAAAATTCATAGACATAAGCCTTAATTTGAACTCAGATCTGTTTAATTCCTAAATTCCTATTTGTTCTAAAAGACGCATTACTCCATTATTGTTTATAAATACATTTCTCATTAACATTTAAGCAATCTCAGTGCTGTTAGTCAAGGATTATGAATTCCTTTTTACAGGTGGGGGATTATAGAACAAAAATTCATACTAAAACCACCTAGGGCAGTTCCCTAAAAGCAGAGCAACATGTAAAACCTCTAGTCTTCTATAGTGAAGCCAGTCCCTTGTCAATAATTACCTTCCCTCCCTCATGCCAGGACTATACCAATGTGTCCGTCAAGAACCAAGTGGCTGTTCCTCTTAGAAAAAATTGTTGACCTTTATAAAGTGGAATCTGGTGCCCCTAATTGGTGCTCTTTTTGAGACCTTGTGTGTAGTACTATTACCCTACGGTGTAATTGTTACTTTTCTTTTCTGAGCTCTCTGCCATTAATCTGTGATCTTGCACTTTTGGGACAGAGGCTGTGTCCTGTTTATCTCCTGATTATAAGCCAGAGGCCACATACCCTGGGAGTTCGTCCCAGATATGTAATAATAGCTGACATTTACTGATCTCTTATAATATCTCAAACACTATTCTATTTACTTTTCATGACACAACTTTTAATCCTCATGATAATCATCAGGTCTTTTATTAAGCCCACTTTGCAAGTCAGCACTGAAGTATAGAAAGTAAATTGCACAAGTTCACATAATGAATAAAGGTGGGGTTGAGATTTGAACCCATGCAATCTGATACAAGAGCTCATATTTTTAACCACTGAATTAGACTATGATATCTTTCACAGGAATTCAAAGAAGTTTGTTGAATGGGTTTTTTTTTAAGTCAACACAGTAAACCCTTCACAAAATTGGGCCCTTAAAAAGTCAACTGAGGATATTGGGAATATGATATCTAAGGAACTTATCTTTATGTCTAAATCTCATAGTGAATGGGTGTCAGAGAATAGACTAGAAACCTTGCCTCCTAATGACCCCATAGCAAATTACGGAGAACATACCAAAAAGAGCTTCAGATGGCACATCATTCATTCTTTTTTTCCTAAGCCTTAGCAAACTTTTTGTCTTACACTTGTAGTTGGCTGTAGATATTTTTGAAGGACAGAGCTGGCAGCTTTAATCAGACTTTACACTGATCCCCACAGAGACTTACTTATTAGTTCACCCACTCAGAATTCATTGATTACTTTTATGTCTGGGGATTCTGAAATCTGATTCTCCATGTCTCTCCCAGATGTCAGAATACTAGTTCCTTGCAGACTCTTATGTCTTTGCTGTATGATTCATTCTGCTCACCACAGCCAACAACAATGGGGTTAAAGGGAGAAGAGAAAATAAAGCTGGCATGTATGCTTGAAGCTACCAACATTAACTCTCTCTGTGTAGATAGCATGGCAATATACTAGCTAGCAGAAGATGCAAAAATAAGTAAGACCACGCTTTCTTCGCCCTCAGGAAACTTATAATTTAATGGGAGAAAAGACAGTTGATCAACATACTAAGAAATATTAAAAGACTGTATTACATACTTCCTCCAAAAGGATATAATCAAAAATGTTTGAGGGGAGCAGAGTGTGTGTAGCTTCGAGAAAATGAAAGAGATGGCAGTTAGGATAGGAATTAGAGCAATCAGTTTTCTTTTTCAAGGTTGCTGACTAGAAACATTACATGCTGCCTCATCTACTTAGAAGAACCAAAATAGTGTGTAGACAATTATCCTTTGAGGATATTATCCAAGAGAGAACAGAGGAAGTCAACAGAAAAATTACAGGAAACACCAGAAACTAGGAAGTAGAAGGAAAAGAGGTAGCCTGCTTGATTGGGCCTGTCTGGGAGGTAGAAGAGACTCCACAATATGGGGAGAGGGTGAGTGGGAGATTTTCTCTGTGGTCCACTTTCCCACAGGGGAATTGTAAAATACAGGCCAGGAGAGCACCTTGACTCTCCCAATTTCTGAATCTAACTTAGGAAGCCGCCAGGAGAGTGTGAGAAGGGACTACATTAAGGAGGCAGCTCACTCTAGGTCCATGCCTTTCCTGAGACTTAAGCAACTACCAAAAGGTGACATTTTTGATGTTAGCCTTTAAAAGATTGTGCATTGTTTTGGGACTCTGCAGTGCTGGTACTGGGTGTTAGAGAAACTCAGCCTGTGGAACTGGAACATGAACAGCAGGGTGCCCACAGTTAAGACTGAGAAGCAAGCATGTCACGGTCTGCACATGCCAGTGCTGGCAATCAGGCACCACCCCTGGGACTTGAGCAGGGTGAAAGTTGCCATGGAGGCTTGGTCCCAACCTGGACGGTGACTCCAGTGTACCAGGGTTGAGTTGCAGACTACATAGATCTCCTGGATCTGACTGGTCAGCCAGTTCTGCTGTAATAGCTGGGCCTGTGAAGCAAGTCCTGACTGGACTAAGGCATGAGAGGGATGCATGTTTCCTACTCGCTGTAGTAGAAAATGCTGTGGCCAATGCTGTGGTCTCTAAGGTCAACCCCACCCTCCCTGTGGCAGGACTTTAGCATGGCAGGTGCTACCCTTCACCTGAACCCTCTGCCAGGGGCCTGAGGATCATCCCACTCCCACCTGTCATGGCTGGCACGTGTACTCACCATTGGGGGGCACTCACCATCTGGAATTGAAGGATTCATTGAAGGAAATAAAAAATAAATTGGAAAGGCTCAACAACAGACTAGACCAAACAGAAGAATAATTTCAGAACTTGAAAGCAGACCTTTGGAAATAATCCAGTCAGATAAGAATAAAGAAAAAAAAGAATTTCAAAAATAAGCAAAACTTTAGAGACACTTGAGACAATATAAGGTCACCAGAGTTTCAAATTATCAGTATCCCTGAGAGCAATGATAAATCAAAAGGTTTAGAAAACGTATTTAATTAAATAATAGATGAAAATTTTCTAAGTCTAGCAAAAACTTTAGACATCTAGATATAAGAGACTTATCAATCCCCAAATAGTATGCAAAAAGTCCTCTGTCACGGCACATTACAATCAGATTGTCCAAAGTAAAAACAAAAAGTCAAATTATAAAACAGTCACATAAGAATCTTTAGTAACCTATAAAGGAAATCCCATCAGACTAACAGGAAACTTTTTAGCAGAAACCTCACAGGCAGAAGAGAATGGGATAATATACTCAAAGTGCTCAAAGAAAAAAGCTACCAGCCAATACCATGTCTAGCAAGATTAACTTTCATAAATAAAAGAGAAATAGTCCTTCCCAGACAAGCAAATGTTGAAGGAATTCCTCAACACTATACCAGTCATACAGGATATGGTCAAGAAAATTCTAAATGTGGAAGCAAAAGAATGACATTTACTATCATGAAAGCACACAAAACTATAAAACTTTCTGGTAAAACAATCACACCAAGGAGAAAAAAGAAGAAATCAAATGGCACCACTATAGAATCCCACCAAACCACAAAGACAAACAGTAAGAGAAAAACAAAAGAAGCAAAGAATGTATAAAACAACTAGGGAACAATTAACAATATGACAGGAACAAAATCTCACATGTCAATAATAACCTTGAATTCCCATGGATTAAAGTTCCAATTAAAAGACATAGATTTTCTCCTAAGTTTATAAAAAAAAAAAAGATACAGATTCTACTCAATAGATAAAAAAACATGATTCAGCTATATGCTGCACACAAGAAACTCATTTTATCTTTGATTTTATCTTTGATGACACATAAACATTGTAAGGAAAGGGACAGAAAAAGATAGTCCATGTACACAGAAACCAAAAGCAAGCAAGAATAACTATACTAATATCATATAAAACAGATTTTAAGTCAAAAATAGTTTAAAAAATGACAAAGGTCATTATATGATGATAAATGAGTCAATTCAGCAAGAGGATATACAATTCTAAATATGTATGCACCTAATACTGGAGCACCAAGATCCATAAAACAAATATTACTAGACCTAAATAGACAGAATGCAATACAATAATAGGGGGTGACTTTAACACCTCACTTTCATCATTAAACTGATCATCTAGACAGAAAATTAACAAAGAAGCATTGGACTTAAACTGGACTTTAGACCAAATGGACCTAATAGACATTTCATTACATTCTACTCAATAAGTGGTGAATGTATATTCTTTTCATCAGCACATAAAACATTCTCCAATAGAAGCCATGTGTTAGGCCACAAAACAAAGCTCAACAAATTTTAAAAATCAAAATTATATCAAATATTTTCTTAAACCACAGTGAAATAAAACTAGAAATCAATACCAGGAGGAACTTGGGAAACTATAAATACACACAGAAATAAAACACGTTTCTGAATGTCCATTGGGCCAATGAAGAAATTAATATGGAAATCAAAAATTTTTTGAAACAAATTAAAATGAAAACACAATATACTAAAACCTGTGAGATATAACAAAAGCAGTGCTAAGAGGAAAGTTTGTAACATTAAATGCTTAGATTAAAAAAGTAAAACAATTACAAATTAATAATCTAATGGTATACCTTAAGGAACTAGAAAAGCAATAACAAACCAAACCCCAAATTAGCAGAAGAAAAGTAATAACAAAGATCAGTGCAGAACTAAATGAAACAGAGAATAAGAAAACAATGCAAGGGATCAACAAAACAAAAAGTGGCTTTTCAAAAAGCCAAATAAAATTGATAAACTGCTAACTGGACTACCCAAGAAAATAGAGAACACCTAAATAAACAAAAATCAGAATTGAAAAAGAACACATTATACCCATAACACAGAAATACAAAAAATCATCAGAGACTATTGCGAACAAATAGAAAACCTAGAGGAAATAAGTAAATTTCTGGAAATATACAATCTAACAAGACTGAATACAGAAAAAAATAGAAAACATGAGCAGACCAATAACAAGTAACAAGAATTAGTAATAAAAATATCTCCCAACAAAGAAAAGCCCAGGACTAGATAGATTCACAGCCAAATTCTACCAAACACACACACAAAAACTGTATCAATCGTCCTGAAACTACTCCAAAACTTTAAGGAGGAAAGAGTTTCCCCTAACTCATTCTATGAGGCCAGTGTCACCCTGATTACCAAAACCAGACAAGGACATAACAAAACAAGAAAACCACAGACCAATATCACTGATTAACACTGATGCAAAAATCCTCAACAAAATAATAGCAAACTGAATCCAACAGCTTATGGGATAGATAATACGATGTGATTAAGTGGATTTTATACGAGGGATGCAAAGATAGTTCAAATATGCAAATCAGTAACTGTAATATATCACATAAACAGAATAAAGGGAAAAACCTAAATGATCATCTCAGTAGATACAGAAAAACTTTTAATAAAATTTAACATTCTTTCATGATAAAAACCCTCAACAAATTGGGCATAGAAGGAACATAACCTCAAAACAATAAGGGCCATATTTGACAAACCTATACCAACATTACAGTGAATGGGGAAGATTGAAAGTATTTATTTCCTTTAAGAATTGGAACAAGAAAAAGATGCCCTCTTTTATTCCTCCTAGTCAACATAGTACTGGAGGTCCTAGCTAGAGCAATCAGGCAAGAGAAAGAAATAAAAGGCATCTGAATTAGAAAAGAGGAAGCCAAAGTATCTCTGTTTACTGATGACATAATCTTATAGCTATAAAAACCTAAAGACTTCACCAAAAAACTCTTAGCTTTCATAAATGAATTCAGGAAAGTTGCAGGATACAAAATCAATGTAAAAAATCTGTAATGTTTCTATATACCAATAATGATCTAGCTGAGAAAGAAATCAAGAAGGCAATCTCATTTACAAGAGGAACAAAGAAAATAAAATATCTAGGAATAAATTTAACCAGAGGGTGACATATCTCTATGAGGAAAACTACAAAACACTGCTGAAGAAAATTGAAAATGACACCAATGAATGGGAAAATATCTCATGTTCATAGATCAAAAGAATAAATATCATTAAAATGACCATACTGACCAAACTAATCTAGAGTCAGTGCAATCCCTAACACAATGCCAATGTCATTTTTCACAGAATTAGGACAAAACCTAAAATTCATGTGGAACCAAGAAAGAGCTCATATAGCCATAGCAATCCTGAGCAAAAAGAAAAAAAAAAGTGAAAAGCATCACATTATCTGATTTTATATTATAAGGCTATAGTAACCAAAACAGCATGGTACTGGTGTAAAATAGACACATAGATTAATGGAACACAATAAAGAACTCAGAAATAAAGCCACTTATTTACAGCTAACTGATTTTTGACAAAGCCAACAAGAACATACACTGGGAAAAGAACACTCTGTTCAATAAATTGTACTGGGAAAATTGGATAGTCATATGCAGAAAAATGAAACTGGAACTCTCTCACCATATACAGAGACCAACTCAAGATGGATTAAAGACTTAAACACAAGACCCCAAACTATAAAAATAATAGAAGGAAACGTAGTGAAAATTCTTCTGGACATTGGTCTAGGCAAAAAATTTATTATTAAGACCTCAAAAGCACAGGCAACAAAAAAAGAAGTAGACAAATGGGACTTAAACAAAAAAGCTGCTACACAGCAAAATATCACTCATACATAGGTGATAAAAAGTGTGTTCACATGAAGGTAGAGGTGGAATTATAGATAATAGGGACACAGAAAGATAGGGCATGGAGATCAGGATAATGAGAAATTGATTAATGGTACAATGTATGTTATTTGGATGATGGATACCCTAAAATTCTCTGATTAGACTACACAATCCATGCATATAACAAAATTACACATGAACCCCATAAATATGTACAAACAAAAAAACAAATAAAAGAATTACAGCAATTATATATAAAATACCATTACTAATGTTTACATAGTCCACCAAAGGATGCATATCTGAAGAACTGCATATGGGAACCCTTCAATTTGTAAATGTTAGAGCTGTATAACCACTTACTTTACATATTGAGAAACTGGCAACTATTATACCGTAGCATTTATTGAGTGTTTGGCATGTACTTTGGCATCTGATTTATATATCATGCACTCAATTATCCTAATTGAACACATTAATGCATCAATGTATGCATTCATTCATTCAACAATTCAACAATTGAGTACTGATTGTGAACTAAGCACAGTCCCACACATTAGGAAAAAAATAGTAAGCATGTCTCTGCCTTATGAGGTTGTCTCTACTTAGGAGAGACAAACAATGCACTAAGCAAATGAAAAAGTAATTATAAATTACAGAACATGCTAAGAAAGAAACAGGTAAGGACACAAGGTAGAGAATAATAAAGGGGTCTACATACATGTATGAAAAAACCAAAGAGATTTCTTTCTGGCTCAGATTTGTTAAGGAAACTATAATTTACATCTACACCAAATATACCTTTTGGTACAGTGGAGAACAGCCTGTTGTTAAAACCAACAGTCAACTGAAAGTGAACATTACTGTCATGAAGAGAACATGTGGAAGAAAAGAATAAATTTGAAATTATCACATATTTTAATTATAGTTACAATTCTATTATTAAAACATTGGTAGTCAAATTTAAAAAGTGAAATTATTGTGCAAGAACACTTATTTTAAAGACTGTTAGCTGCTGGCTTGTACTCACCATCACTACAGTGTACACTTGTGATACTAAAATATGCTTGCTTTCAATGGGCACATTTGCTAATACCAATTACCTTTTTGCATCCAGGAGAAAGAAATTCAGAAACACATATTTCAGCAATTTTTGTTGTTGTTGTTGTTTCCTGAGACAGGGTTTTGCTCATTCTGTCGTGCAGGCTAGAGTGCAGTGGCATGATCACTGCAGCCTCAACCCTCTGGGCTTAAGTGATCCTCCAGTCTCCACCTCCCGACAGTCATGCATGCCCAACTAATTTTTTGTTTTCTGTAGAGACGGGGTCTCACTCTATTGCCCAGGCTTGAACCCTTGGATTCAAGCAATCCTCCAACCTCGGCCTTCCAAATTGTTGAGATTACAAGTGTGAGCCACTGCACCGGGCCACCTATTTCTTTTCTAGAGAAACTTTTCTGCTTCAGATTTATAGCTAGGGCATCTTTCTGAAATTCTTCCTATTGAACTACTGGAAATGGTCAGCAGTCTAAAGCAGTGATTCTCATACTTTGGCACACCCTCCGCATCACTGGAGGGCTCCTAGCAAAAACCACTATGTTTATTTCCTCACCTCTCGTGATACTAGCCTGCAGGTTCAGGGACCACATTTTGAGAACTACTCGACAGAAATATTCAGCTTGACAAAATTGAAACACCATGTTTAACCTCCGTAGACTCAAAATTACAAGTATTAATAATTGTTTTCTTAAAGTTGTCTTGCAATGTCTGTTGCTTTGAAATTTGACTAGTGAGAACAAAATATGTGAAGTATTTTTTAATTTCCTTTATTCCATTTTAATTATGATTTCTGGATCAAATATAAACGACTTGGGAAATTTTCCTCATGAAAATTTTGAGGTAGCAAAGTTGACATCTGCTTTTAATTCATCCTCAAAACTTATGACAAATTCTAAATAGGAATTTTTCTTAGCAGGCCTCTTGGCTTAAATAGAATTAGTTAAATACTGAATAAAACACTTAAATACAATTTCACCTAATGATATAAATACTATATTAAAAAATTTAACAGAGACTAAAATCATAATTTATTTTAATATCAATTATTTTGCCTTCTGTAATTTAAATTTTATAAGTATGTGTTGATTGAAAAAAGGATATGTCCCTTCTAAAGTTATCTATCCAACACTTTATAAATATTCCTCAAAACTAGAAATCTATTTCCCTGTTCAATTCCTTGAAAATGTCAACTAATTGGTTTTATAGAAAAAAATTAACTGCTTTCATAATAATCATTAATTATGGTAGCACTTTATTTGACAATAATAAATATACATTTTTATTTATTTCCAAAGAATATTATAAACTTTAGATCAGAGAGCCAAAAGCCTGTATCACACAGTTTCCATTACTGTATGTCATGGATATTAAATCAATACTAAGATTTGGTTTAAAATTATGTTGTAGTTAGAAATTTTTTCAGTTCAGGACTTTGTTTAATATGTTTAATTTCAAAGCTATTTAAACCAACTAAGTGGAAGGAATAATAGATATTAAAAACTTAGGAAAAGATAATTATATCAAGGAGTCACACTATGAGCCCATAGAGAAGAAGAACAAAGGTAGAAATACCTATCAAGGAGAATTGGAGGTACACAGCATAGATGGCCTTTCCTGATTATGTACATTCCTCCCTATAAGTCTTTTCAAAAGAGGTAAAAAGCGGCAAACACACTAGGTAAAATTATGTTTGTTTCTGAGTCAGGAGGCTTTCAAGTACTTAAAATTCACTTCTTCCTGTGCTTTCCTGGCAATCGTCTGAGTATCAAACACTAAACCAAAAACAACTTGCTGAAAATCTTAGCTATCAAAAAATTCAGTTGGCTTGAGCAGGGAGTGATAATTCTTGCCCCTTCAGAGCAGATTTCCTGGCTCCTCAAACACACAAATAGTTTTTGGTTAACAGGCAGGAGAGGGTTAACCAATAATTACACCAACCCATGCTGACCTGCAATTTGGCCATCTTCTCTGCACTAATTTTCTGCCTCCTCCAATTATCCAGCCTTCTGCACTACACCTGGTAGTCAAAGTCCTGTCTCCACAGTGCAGGACGCTGGTATGTCTGCCCTGAAATACACCTGTTGCCGGCAGATTCCTGCAGGTTAATTTCCACTGCCAGAGAAATTGCTCTAAATTGCATTGACTTTCAACGGGTTCCCACTGGCAAACACCTGGAGGCAATCGCCTGCAGATGACTGCCCAGAGACCCAGGTGTGTTTCTGGAAGCTTCCTTGCCCCAGTTCATCCTGATGAGATGTCTTGGTGCTCAGAGTGCAGAACAACTAACCCCGTTAATGAGTCGCAAAGACATTAGCATTCAGAAAGGCTCACAAAGAAAATGAAGCCTTAAAGGCAACAGCCTCTCTCAGACGGTGGGGGAGGGGGGGCGGGGCGGGGGGGAGGAGGGAAGGAAGAGGGGGAGTTAGTGGGGGTGGGGGGAGTGGAGAACTTACTCCGAATAGTAGGAATAAGCATGATGTTTCATTCTAACAACCATCCCAGAGCCTTTTAGCAGCCCCTCCCCTTTCTTTTTTTTTTTTTTTTTTTTGAGACGGGGTCTCGCTCTGTCACCCAGGCTGGAGTGCAGTGGCCGGATCTCAGCTCACTGCAAGCTCCGCCTCCCGGGTTTACGCCATTCTCCTGTCTCCCTAGTAGCTGGGACTACAGGCGCCCGCCACCTCGCCCGGCTAGTTTTTTGTATTTTTTAGTAGAGACGGGGTTTCACCGGGTTCGCCAGGATGGTCTCGATCTCCTGACCTTGTGATCCGCCCGTCTCAGCCTCCCAAAGTGCTGGGATTACAGGCTTGAGCCACCGCGCCCGGCCTAGCCCCTCCCCTTGATAGGAGAAAGAAGTTTTTCAGTAATGGCAGTCCATATGGTAACTGTCTTTTCTGGATATTGCTTGCTAATGAGTTGAGTATCTACTTACACACACTTGCAGTTATTTTTCTTTCCTTTTTTTTTTCCCTCTATACAATTTCTGAATGATCTGATTTTATGAAGACAGATTCTAAGAAAATGTAGACAGTAGATAAATAAAATCCCTTAGCCTATCTGAGTACCATGAAGCTTTTGGGAAACATGCATTTTCTTTTATTATTAAATGAAAATTTGTAATTCTTATATTTCCAGTGGTAATTTTCTCCAATCTTGGCCACAAGGACTGTCAACTGGAAATAAGGCAACAGACATGAAAAAAAAAAAAATCCCATTAGACTCAACTCCTTTGAAAGGTTGTCTTGTACATAGGCTATCACAGATATTTGTTTGATGACAGTAACAGTTGGTACTTGGATCTCAGCCCAAAATTGGTTCCGCTCAGTACCTGAGGGCTAACACCTGGCTAAAATTAATAACAGTACTGATGATAATAGCTAGCATTTGTTGGTAATTTGCTATGTGACCTGCACTATATTAAGGCTTTTGTGGGTAATCCCATTTAGGTAGGAAGCAATATCCCCAGGCTCAGGTCAAATTTGATGGCAATATAAATTTGGAAAGTGGAAGGGTAAAGAGTTTTTGAACTACAAGAGTGCTGAACCACTCTGATTATTTGCCTTCCAGAAATGAGCTAGAGGAGACCGCAATACCTACTCTTTTCTGACAGGACTGTTTCAGCAGAGGTTGCTGGATCCATATGTTTCGATTTCCAGCTAGTCCTGCTTGCCTCTCCTTTAGTTTTTTATTCGAATGGGGTTTTATGAGGCTGGACTTTCTCAGTTCATAGTCCTTTGCCTTGGCCATGGTGTTGCAGTAGAAAAATCCAAGGTGGTGGTGAGTGGAGCGGAATCACACATTACAAATACAATTTTGTATCTGTTTGATGTTGGGCAGCAGTGTTGCTGCAGGGAATGAGTGCAGAAACCCAAGTCAACCCAAACCAACCCAAATTAGCAACTGGCCATTGGCAGTGCATCCTGTCTGCCACTTAGTGCCCTAGCATGATCACTAATTCCTGGAGCATCCTTTATCTTGACTCTTTACATTTTTATTTTCATGTTTTGGACCTTTAGCTCCACTGTCTCTTTCTGAGAGCCAAGAGAAAAGAAGAATGAGAAAGCAAAATGCAAAATAGAGATCATGACTAGACAAAAACAGTTTAGGCATCAATAATTTTTTAAAAGGAATTGAATTCATTGGAGCCACTGTAATTCTGATACTAGTTAGAGTTTACTAACCAGTTTTATCACTAGTCAATTTTCCTGTGGAAACAAAGTCATGTCAAATCACTGGTCCACATTTTGCCAAAGTGGAAAGAAAAAAGAAGTAAATTGATAACTGTGAAGAAACACCTGATCCTATCTATGAACTATCTTTAGATATGCTAATCATCTGTACTAAGCCTGAAGACAGTTGACTGCATCAGGCCAGGTAACAGACCCTAAAGAAGTATAAATACCATAACTAACGTCTTATTTCATTTGGGCTACTATAACAAAATACAATAGACTGAGTGGCTTATAAACAACAGAATTTATTTCTAACAGTTCTGGAGGCTGGGAAGCCTAAGCTCAAGGCACCGGGGAGATGTGATGTCTGATGAGAATCTGTTTCCTGGTTTATAGTTGGCACCTTCCTGCTGTGTCCTTATGCGTAGAAAGGTTGAGGCAGCTCTATAGGGCCACTATTATAAGAGCACAAATCTCATTCATGAGGGCTGAGCCCTCAAGACATCATCAACTCCAGAAGCATCACCTCTTAATACTGTCACATTGGTGTTGGAATTGCAATATATGCACTTAGAATTGAAGGGACAAATATTCAGTCAATAGCATCTAGGATCTAAAAAAATCCAGGAAGTGTTGAGTGATTTCTCACTTGTGATTCTCACTGTCTCAAGAAGTTACCTTTGGAAGCAGTAATCAATCATGAGCAGTCCAAAGCACACTCTATATTCCTATCACACCCATTGCCATATGCCTGTTATCTGTTGCCAGAACCAAGATGTATATACTCGACACCTTCACAAGGACTCAGCATCAGTAAAAATGGCTATTGATCTTGTTACTGAGAAAAAAAATCAGCATTATTTATTAATTTAATAAACATTTAATGAGTGTCTACATTGGCCAACCTCTGTGCCAGGTGCTTGGGAGAAAAATGGCAAACAAGACAGACCTATTTCTTGACTTCAGGTATTTTTATCATGGAAGATAAACAAGTAAGGGAATGGTTTTCTGTGACGGTTTAGTATACACAAATGCTCATGATAGAAGTTGCATTCTTTGTTATTTCTGTAATTTAATTCAACTATGCAAATCAAACCCTTTTGACGTTTTACAATTTCTTTTGAAAAAAGTTTCCTAAACAAGGAAGCTATTTCTACTGCTTCAGAATAACTGAAGAATAAGGGGAATAAAGAAAGTTCACTTAGACAACATAAATAATAGTTGAAGACTTCTGGGGACTTCTGGTACTACCAGTGGGTCAGGTAGGAATTGAAGCCACAGTTAGCTATGGCTATTCATATGTACCCTCACACAGGAGATCTAAACAGGGAGGCCATACAAATTCTAAGTCCACATTAAACTTAGGGGATATTTGCATAGTAATAAAAATCATTCTTAAGACTACGTGTAGGATTTAGATTTTGGAAAGGCTAAGAGATGAAATTTTAAAAAGGAAATAGATACTTTATGTTCTGCTGTTCTGAAGAGTTCTGCTTTACTCAATAATAGTTGACTGCATGTTTCAGTTAAGAGAAAAAATGGTTTTAAAATATATTGTAAAACAGAGTTTTGTCATGTCTTCTTTAAATGTGATCGAGTATAGCATGAGTTAGGGTGACAGGCTAAGTTGCTGCCACAGAAGACTTAAGGACAAGGTGACTTATGAGCAAATTTGCTTATTCTCTCTTCCTTGACAGGCTGAGGTGAATACTCCAGGTTGGAGGATGTCTTTGCTTGATGTGCTCATTCATGAATTCAGGCTGTCTTTCCCACCTTCAGTGTGTGCCTTTCACGTTTGATCTAGTCATTATCATCCCAGCTAGCTGGAAGGGGCAGAGTTGAAGCTTAGGGTCAAAGAGAGAGGGGAGGCAAAAATGTTTACATCAATTGGGTTTACATTCCATTGGTGGAAACCTAGTCCCAGGTCCGCCCCTGAAGGGAAGGTGTGCCTGGAAATTCAATGCCTTGTTGGACAGCCAAGTACACGGCAATTACTCTACTGCCATAGAAGATGGAGATAATGAAATTTGACAGACAAGTATGAGTATTCACAGGTATAAGAAATGAGGTTATAAGGAAGCATTTACCTTTAACCACAACTTTATAAAAAGTTCTAACAAAACACAGCAGTTACAAGTGGAAATACGAATTTGTACTCCTACATTTTGGAATGATCAAGGCTTCTGCTTTCTCTCTTTTCCTAGTTCTTTCAGACTGCTTAGGACGTGGTAGAAATAGCAACGGGAAGGAAAGACAACTGGGAAAAGCCAACCTATTTCACTATCTGCTGCCTTATCAGAGGCTATGCTGGAAGTCAAAGAAGACAGTCTGGATCCTTCAACTGTAGTTCTAGAATTAATCCTCATATTCTCAGCCCAGCTTCCCAGGCATGTGGTCCTTTGTCCTTTCCTGTTTTTTAATTTAAACTGATGCCTACAGTAAAAGTCATCTTCATTGATTTGTATATAATTAATGGCTAAGAATCAAAATTAGGCCAATATCAAGAACTAACAAGTAGTAAATTTGAGAATTATTATTATATTTACACCTCCATTGTGTCAATCATTTACTTAGGTTTACTTGATTAATGGAATCAGTCTGCATAAGTCAAGAAAATGTGTTCTAATTCCCCAAATCTTTTTGTCA
Organism: Theropithecus gelada; assembly: GCF_003255815.1. Taxonomy (NCBI): domain Eukaryota; kingdom Metazoa; phylum Chordata; class Mammalia; order Primates; family Cercopithecidae; genus Theropithecus; species Theropithecus gelada. The sequence goes on along the minus strand of NC_037668.1, from coordinate 124,309,522 downwards.
TGTCAGTAATCCGCATTTATGCCATACTTTTCTATATCTTGGCCCTAATTGAAATGGTCTTCCTGTTAAATCCTCATTGTTTCCAAAGAAGTAAAATTTGATTGGACTTAGAGCCAAGGTGACCCTCCTACTGACAATTCAACCTTTCCCTTCACCTTCTAGTTTTTGCCGACTCACATCCTTGCTCAACAAACTATTTCCTTTTGAGTTTCACATAACTCTGTTTTAAAGGGGAATTCATATCTCTTAGGAAATGAGGGCTGTATTGCATACTTAGCAATGGCTGGTGAATTGGAAATATGTAGTAAGTAAAACAAATGGACAAGGCCAAAGTTGAGTAAGTAAAGCATTCACTGTGACCAAGTAGACACTACAAGTAAGGGGGTTCCAGGGTCATACTTTCCCTAGTCTCTGTGATTTCCCACTTTGTTTCCTCTTGTTCTGACAGTTGATTCTTTGGAGGTCATATATTAGTCAATAGAAATGGCTCTGGTAATGACTTTTCTGAGCATGCTCTCTGCCACCTTGCAGAGGTGGCAATTTGCGAACATTTTTAAACACACAATGCATTGTATGTTTATGAGTACACTGTATTTATACATTGCATTGTGTGTTTATAAATCTTTGTAAATTTTCCAAAGAGATGTATTCTGTAAAAAATAATCTAAGTTCAAAAATGACTTTTATGTTAATCAGAAATATTGGACTGTCATGAATTCTTAAGAAAAAAGGGAAGATGACTTTAAGGTTCAGCCATCAGAAGGGTAACAGGCTGCATCACAGTCAGAAGCAGAAGATATGCATGTCCTAGAAGTATATCAAGCAATGTAGAATTGGACAAAAACATAGGCTCAGGAACAACAGGGTTTTTCCACCTCCTTGTTGAAATTATCAGAATCTGCAGTTGAGGGAGAAGAGCCCTGTTTTCTTGCCTATCTCTCAAACACTTCAGCGAGGACAATGAGACATCTTGTTGGTAGAATTCTTTGGTCTTTTAAGAGAGAATACTGGAAATACTTTGGGATTGTTGTTCTGGCAGGGTTGGTAAAAAAAAGAGTTGCCTTAATAATCTTTAAGATAGAAGAATAGAAGAGAGTCATGGTACTTGGTTTATACTCCAGGGCACTGCCTTATGGTAAATGTAAATGCTTGAGAATTCCACTCACTTTTCAAGGTTCAAGTCATAATGTTATTGTGATGGTTAATTTTATGTGTCAACTTGACTGGATTAAGGGATACCCAAATAGCTGGCAAAACATTATATCTGGATGTGTCTAAGAGGGTGTTTCTGGAAGAGATTAGTATTTGAGTCAGGAGACTGAATAAAGAAGATCCACCCTAACCAATGTGAATAGCATTATCCAAATTGTTCAGGGTCTGGATAGAACAAAAAGGTGGAGGAAGGATAAATTAACTTTCCCTTTTGGAGCTAGGACATCATCTCTTGCCTTCAGACATTAGGACTCCAGATTCTAGGCCCTTCAGACTCCAGGACTTAACACCAACAGCCCTCCTTGTTTTCAAGCCTTCAGACTCAGACTGATTTACGCCATCAACCTTCCTGGTTCTCCAGCTTGCAGACAGCATATCTTGAGATTTCTTAGCCAATTCCCATAATAAATAATCTCTTCTATGTCTGTATATGTCGTGTTGGTTCTGTTTCTCTGAAGAACACTGATTAATACAGTCATCTTCATAAAAACTTCCCACTCCTGCTTTCAAACTGTAATTAATCATTTGTTCTTTGCAGTTCACGTTTTTTCCTCTAATAATGCTGAATACAGGCTGCCTTATTTTGTAATTAATTCTGTAGACATCTATGGCAGAGGCTGGCAAACTTTTTCTGTAAAGGGTCACACACTAAATATTTTAGTCCTTGCAAGTATACAGTATTTAGTCCTTGCAAGTATACAGTCCTTGCAAGTCATAATTATTCAACTCTGCCCTTGTAGCAAAAACGAAACCAATCACAGAAAATACATAAACAAATGAGTGGGACTGCATTTCAGTAAAACTTTATTTATAAAACCAAGTATAAAACCAGATTTGGGCTGTAGGTTGTTCATCCTTGATCTATGCCGAGAGGACATAAGTTCAATTGAGACAGAGCAATTCTTTATTATTCTTTGTAAACCACATCAGGTACATAAAGACTGAAAAATTGTTTCAAGGCTCAGACTCTTTGGGTTAACATAACAATTATTCACTAGTTTTGGGACCCTAAGCAAGGCATTTAACTGCACTCTGCTTCAGTTTCTCCAAGAGACAACTGTGAAAATAATAATAAAACCTATTTCACAATGTTATCGTGAGGGTGTGAAATAATCCCTTGAAGGTATTTAGCACAGTGTCTGGCACTTGTTAAACACTCAGGAAATGCCAGCCATTAACATCGTGTGCAGTGTGGGTGCTCAATAGATAGACGTTTGTTGAATAAACACATTGTAAGGTTTAATTCATGTTTCAAGTATATCTTTAGTGCATCCACTACCACTTAAATATATTGAATATAAAAATGTTATTAAAATATCTATTATTCAAAGACATATTTACAAATTTAAATATCTATAGAAATTTAAGGTGGCTGTTATCATCTTTAACAATAAGAAACATTTTTTGAAAGATACAAAATATAGATATAAAAAAGGAGATAGTGGGAAAAACCAGTGCTTAATTTTATGGAAGTAAACAAAGACAATTCTGGAAATTTATTATTTTTTCAAAAATTGAAAAACCAGTAAGTTAATTCAATTAGAAGTAATAAATATGATTTTTAAAGAACAAATCAATACCAGAATTTTTGATTGTTTAATAAAGTTAAAAGACTAGTGGATAAGTAGGTTACCAAATCAATTTCTATCTTGATTTTAATAAAAATTATACTATTTTATCATAATTATTATTTACATTCAGCATTATGTTCCTCCAAATTAACAAAAATCAATATATACAAAAGTTTGCAGAATAAAAAGGAAACAAGATGAGGAGGATATTCCAAACACATTCAGTGAAGGAGATTTGGGAAGAAAAAGTAAGTTAGTAAAATATATAAGGCATCCAACCTTGAGAATTAGAACCCCTTATTTTACCTCTCTGAATATTTTCCAGTCTTACCTGCTTTGTTGTAAGGCCTGGGAGGTCAGCCTCCTGTGAGGCTTTCCCTGGGCTCCCTTGCCTGTTGGCTTTCAGTTTGTTAGGCCAGTGAGAGGCACAAGAAGAGAGTAAAGGAATGGGAGGAGAGAGACCAGATGGTTTCCTCACTACCCCATGTGCTTGGTGGCTGCATCTCTGGTAGATCCCACGTCTCTGCACAGCTCCAAGTTCAGCCCGAGAACCCTCCTGCATTCTTTGTTCTCGCTGGACACTGGCCATGCTCTCCCCATCCCATGCTCTTCCTGCTTAGAAATACTCACAGCCTCCTGTTGCTGCTAAGTCTCTTGGCACCTCAGCATGGCTTGCCCACACCTTTGTGGGTAGTCTTTCAGCAACATCTGCCAACTCTGAGTGATACAAGAAAGACCTCCTATGGATGTCATTATTTTAGCAAAAGTCAAACTTAGAGAGGTAAGGAGGTAATCAACATTAACTAAATGCATTTCAAGCTGATACGCTGCAAAATATTTATTAGATGAGATAAATTGAGAAACTGAAACAAAAACCCTAGAAAGTAGTAGCACAATGTATTTTGTGTTTATATCATTAGTGAAGTGAAGCTGCAAGTGTTGAATAAGCCAGAAACAATCATTAAAATGTAAGAACTGATATGAGAAGTCCATTTCTAAACATTTTACTCTACCCTTTGGTCTCAGACACATCCCAATCAGCTCAAGGCCCTTAATAAATTCCTCTGTGCCCTTGGATAAGACACCAGGTTCCCATTAAAACCTGGCCCTTCCCATTGACCAAACATTTCATTCCATCTCTGTCACTGCCTCTGGTTTCCATCTCGGCCATGTAATTATACATCCTGATCCTTCGAGGCTGCCTCAAGGCTCCCCCCGGCCACCTTTGTGCAAGTCTGTGGTGTTTGTTTGTTTGTTTGTTTTTGAGACGGTGTCTCGCTCTGTCGCCAGGCTGGAGTGTAATGGCGCAATCTCGGCTCACTGCAACCTCTGCCTCGCTGGTTCAACCCATTCTCCTGCCTCAGCCTCCCAAGTGGCTGGGACTATAGGCGTGCAACCACACCCAACTAATTTTTGTATTTTTAGTAAAGATGGGGCTTCACCATGTTGGCCAGGATAGTCTCAATCTCTTGACCTCATGATCTGCCCACCTTGGCCTCCCAAAGTGCTGGGATTACAGAGGTGAGCCACTGCACCCGGTCAATTCTGTGTTTTGACTTCTACTTTCTTTCACACTCTGAGGGACTGTCCTGCCCACTACCCAGGCCCAGCCTTCCCACAACTCCAGCTTCAGCAGCACACATGACACTTCTCACTACACACGCTACCCACTCACTCAGGAGATAAAGTCAAATAACCCATTTTAAGACATGTTTTCAAAAGATGTGAATTCAAATGTCTTTCTCCTTTCTCAGAGGGAGAAGTCCTAAATCACAGGACTTCCAGGAGCAAACCTGAAATAGAACCATATCTTTTCAATGATTTGCTTCCCTAGGTGTTGTTTGTTAGAGCTAAGGTCCTCAAATTCTTTTGCTCAAGTATCTCCTACAATAATTTTGCAAAACTAGGTATCCTCTTTCACATTTTAACCTGATATCTAAAATGTTTTACTGTAAATTTTAAGTAAGTTTATTTCTCAACACTGGTGAGAATTCACTGCAGCTAGAATATGTATTTCTTAACGCAATTTGATAAAATATATGTTAACTCTCTCATTACATAAACTTCACCAAATCTGGGAGAAGTCTCATAATATTTTATCTGTTTTATCTAATGTGTTGTCAAATAAAGACAAGTCTAGACTTACATAAAGAAAGACTATTAGAAAGATTATTGCAATACGGAGAATACTCTGACTGCAAGATCAGTGAGTGCCTTGAAGGTCAGGCAGAAAAGGGCTTTTCTTTCATGGGGAGGAGTAGACAAGGCTAAAAAGAACCCGAATTCAGCAACTGATCAGGAAATACGGCTTTTTGTGGTCCAGTAGTGTTAGGAAAGGTCACTAAAGAGGGGCTGTTTCCTATTCAGCAGGCTCAGGCTGACATGGGTCAATGTTGAAGGTCCAGTGGGAAGGAGAGAAGCTTAACAAAAGATTGATCAAATCAGATCAACGAGTGCTTTGTTCTGATTGGTCAGTGGGGACAAATAGTTCAGCTACTCACTTATGAAGCAAAGAATGGAAATTTGGAAAGCCTGAGTCTGGCCTGGTGCTAAATAAACAAGGTGATTATCCACAGAATTTATCTAAATTATATGAGAATGGGTAGTTCTTTGCAGTAAGCAGTCTCCCAGAACAAAAAAAAAAAAAAAAAAAGAAGGGAATTTCTTTAATTTAAATTTCTTAAATTATGTTTTCCAGAATTACAGAACTCAGACAAAGCTCAACATTTTTTATAAAATATTCTTATTATGTTGATAAGACGAAGTGTCACTAATCTCTACCATTTCACTGTTTCCTGTATTCTGAATTCAGAATGTCTCAGTATGGGCCAGTGTATTCTGAGGAAAAGCCAGGAAGTGCTATGTGTGTAAGGTCCCTCGGTTTGTACTGAAGGGGCTGCTCTTACCAGTATTTCCATATTGTTAGGCGCTCTGGAGGTTTCATATCCCACGGCAAAGCGCCACAGTGTAATCTGCAATGGAAACAGGCTCTGGCTTTCTTCTGTAAAGTGGCAGAACTATTTAAAGTATTCATGCCTGGATTACACTGGGAAAGTCTTTGTATAACAACTATGGTCTTGGTGTAAAAAATACTGTTTTAGACTACCAGTGCTTTTCACTGAGAAAATTTAGCAGAGATTTTCATTATTATTGTTTAAATTTCAAAAGCATCAAGTATTGCAATAGACAATAATAAGTACGTTTATTCTGTATTTCTTTCTTTTAAAGAACACGTAATACCAACTCATAGGTCCTCGAAGATGCATATTATCTTAGGAAAACTTCTCTACTAGACCATGTCAAGACTTTAGAAGACAGCTATGATTGAGTGTTAGAAAATCTAAATTTATACTTTCATTGTAGTGGCCAGTGCAAACAGGAGGAAGGTCAGTTATGTGCGCTTCCACATAGTTAAGTATTTCATGGGTTACCTTATGTAACCCCTCACATCATCCATTGGAAATATAGAATATTCTTTCCATTTTTAAATGAGAAAACTCAGGTTTATGAAGGTTATCTAATTTGCTGATAGTAGCCTAAATTCAATGGAAGAACCAAGATTTCAAACACGACGCATGATCTTAAATTCTGTCCTCAGTTACCAGGCTCCTTATTTTTAAAATTGCTAAATTTGGAAGCAACAGACCTTGGTAAGATGTGTTTCTTCCATTTTCCACTTTATCATCCAGAGCAAGTCCATGAAACTCTCTGAGATTTGGTTTCCTTGTTCATAAAATGGAAGTAGCGTTACATATCTTATATAGGGTTGAGAAGGAAAAATGAGATAAAATATGTAAAAATACTTTGAAAACTCTACACATGTTGGATCTTGTAATGGATCATGGATCTTGTCCATACCTGGTTTCCAAAACACTCAAATAAAGAGGATTTCCAATCCTCTTTCCTATACATACACAGAGAAAAAGGAAATTTTGATTTTTTACTTTTTGTAAGAACTTTTGTAAAAAAGATCTATTTGGAACAGGTACATTTAAGATACCATTTAGTGTGCATCACTGGATTTGTACACAGTTTGCCAGGAACTCATTTACTTACATGAAGTGAAGGTATATCTGCCAGGCTTAGCGGCTCACGCCCATAATCTTAGCACTTTGGGAGGCTGAGTTGGACAGATTACTTGAGTGATCTCGGCTCACTGCAACCTCCAATTCCCAGGTTCAAGCGATTTTCCTGCCTCAGCCTCCCGAGTAGCTGGGATTACAGATGCTTGCCACCACACTCGGCTAATATTTGTATTTTTAGTAGAGAAAGAGTTTCACCATGTTGACCAGGCTGGTCTCAGACTCCTGACCTCAAGTGATCCGCCTGCCTCGGCCTCCCAAAGTGCTGGGATTACAGGCGTGAGCCACTGTGCTCGGCTGAGTAAATATTTTAAAAAAAGAAAAAAAAAATTCAGGCTAAATTTCCTGAAAAAACATCCTGGCTGTGAAATCTATTAACCTCTGAAAAGTGTCTTTTATGACAATATTAGAGAAGGGATATCCCTTAAGATATTTAAAACAAGGGAGAAAGTAAACGTGGCAGTTTACTATAAGAAACAATTAGGCAAAATTGAGAAGGTAGACTAGATGACTTAAAATCTTTGTTGTCCTTAATGATCATATTTAGTGATTTGAATGGTTAAATCCTAAATTTTTGAAATTATACATATTAAGAAATGACTTCATACATCAGATTACCTTAAACTATCATTCTTATTTACAACACTCAGCTTCAATGGTTTCATTGATGTTGAACTGAATAAATATTTTATGCAACCAAATGCTACCATAATTTCCAAGTGCAATCATTACAAGTTCAAAGTTAATTGCTTTTAAATGTATATGCTAAATAAAAAAGCATAAAAGAATAATGTTTAAATTTTATTATGTTTAAAACTGTTTTTAGGCATTTAGTCTCCATTTTACAACAGGGGAACAAAATAATATTAACATATCCTATTATTAAACAGTATAATTTGTTTTACCTTTATTTGCTGTATTCAATGCAGTTTGGCATAATGAAAAGGCAGTTAAATTTGCAGTCAACCCATCTAATTCAATTCTGACTCCATTACATGTTTCTGGCCATGAAACTTCTAAAAACTAAGTTGGTGGCTACCTTGAGGTGACCCCAAAGCAATTGCAAATGAGAAAAATAATGTTGCCTCTGAGAACAAAACATTAAAGCCAACACATGATAATGATAGCTTAGAGCAAAGACCCACGTGGCATCTAAAGACATAGGAGGATTTCCCTAGTAAATTCATTAATTGACACTTGGTGTTATACTTCAGATTCCTGTGAGTCAGCTTATTCTATCCTGAGCATTTCTAGCTCCAGACCTATAAAATTAAGTATCATATACTTAATCACTGCAGATGCAGCAAAATCATGACAATGTGAAGTGTCTCTTGAGTTGTCACCCAGTGGTAACTCCTTTTATGTTGTTATACCACTTTGATGTTCACAACTGAGGGAAAATATCTTTCACTAATCAGTGGAGAAATACACAGCATCAGTTCCATAACCAACTGTTTACTTTATTTCTAAACCTTAGGTACCACCCCAACACACAAAGGGCCTCTCGAACCTCTCTCTAAGCACAATGTTCTCATATGCAAGCCTTCACCTTCCTCCAGCCATTCTTCTCTGAGCCTTAGAGCCATCAATGTATCTTTATAAGCATAAAGATTTTGCCAATTCTCAAGTATTTCAAATCCATAAAACATGAAGTTATTTCATAGATTTCTAGAGACAGTAGGAAACTTAAAAGAACAATTCAGTTTGGATACCTCGTATTACATGTAAAAGGGAAGGAGGATGAAAAGAGCATTGAAAACCAAAGTTTTGTAGAAACAGATAAATATACCTCTTTCATCGCAGTTAGGGAGGAAGAAATAGTGAAACCTAGAACATATGGATCATTGTTAGGAATGAAATATTGTAAAGATTTTTGATAACTCACAGAAGGCTGAGCTTAGGTTTATGTGTAAATCTGCATTAAAATATATAACATTTGTATATATTTACATATGTATACAGTTATTTGTTTATATATAACTCTATATGTTTATACATATACATGAGGAGACTTTAAAAATTCATGAAAAATGGAATTCAAGAAAACAAATAAAAAATATAAACTTTGTTTCTGAACACTACCTCTATCAGGTTCAAGAAACTTTTGTAAGCAACAATAGTAGTCATTTAGTCTATTCCTAAATAACTATGGGTCCTAGGAATTTAACCCTGTAAATTAAATCTTTTTACCTTATTAAGAAGGTAATTTAAGTAAATTAAGTCTTTTTACCTGAAGAAGAATGGGTGCCCTTTCTGGATTTTTTAAGATTAGGAAACAAATATAAGTTAGAAGGAACCAAATCAGGACTGTAAAATGGATGCCTAATAATTTCCTATTGAAACTCTCACAAAATTGCCCTTGTTTGATTAGAGGAATGAACAGAAGGATTGTCTTGGTAGAGAAAAACTCTCTGATGAAGCTTTCCTGGAGTTTTTCTGCTAAAGTTTTGGCTAACTTTCTGAAAACACTCTCATAATACACAAATGCTATTGTTCTTTGGACATCCAGAAAGTCAAGAAACAAAATCCCTTGAGCACCTCACAAAACTGTTGCAATGACCTTTGCTCTGGACAGGCCTTCTTTTGCTTTGACTGGACCGCCTCCACCTGTTGGTAGCCACTGTTTTGATTATGCTTTGTCTTCAGGATCATACTGATGAAGGCATGTTTTATCCCCTATTACAGTTCTTCAAAGAAATGCTTCAAAATCTTGATTCCATTTGTTTAAAGTTCCCATTGAAAGTTCTGCTCTTGTCTGCAGCTGATCTGAGTACAATAGTTTTTCTGCCCATCCAGTGGAAAGCTTGCTTAATTTTAATTTTTCAGTCATAATTATGTAAGCTGAATCAATTGAGACATGTATGTTACTGGCTATTGTTTCTGCTGTTAAGCATCAGTACTCTTCAATCAGGGTACAAACAAGGTTCATTTTTTTCCTCACAAATTAAAGTGAAAGGTTTGCTACCACAGGCTTCATCTTCAACATGGTCTTGTCCCTTTTTAAAATAAGTTATCCATTTTTAAACTGCTGATATCTTTGAAGCACTGTCCCCATAAACTTTTCATAAAGCATTAATGATTTCACTGTTCTTCCACCCAAGATTTACCATAAATTTAATGTTTATTCTTGCTTCAATTTTAGCAGAATTCAATGTTGCTCCAATAGAGTTCTTTTCAAACTGATATCTTATCCTTTTTAGGACTTCAAGCGAGATCCTGTTCACACATATTATGAAAAGTTAATATGAGTTTATTTTGGTGCAAAATTTCTTGAAATCCATGCATAATTTTTGCATAACATGTATTTTCCATGAACTTTTTGAAAATCTTTTGTAGTTCTGGGCAGGGACAAGTGGATTTTTTTTTTTTGCTCCATTTTTAAAATTTTTACTTTAAATTCTGGGATACATGTGCAGAATGTGCAGGTTTCAAGGTGGATTTTAAGAAGGTAGAGCAATTGCTGAGAGCTAGAACTCAGATTGGCACAAATGAATGCTCACGGTTTCTGAAGAACAGGGAGGTCCCACAATCAATCTTAAGGGTTTTGTGTTGATGAAATCTAAGCCCTCTCTATCTCCTCACATATTGCTGTATTCTTCTCAAGGCAAAATGGTCTTAGAGTGGTCAGTTTTTGTTTGCACTTATTTCTTGTTTGGAGGGTCTTTGGGGAGGTGGTATTTGTTCAGTTATCTTTATTTTGTTGTCACTGTTGGATTCTAAGTGTGGTTACTTTATGGATAAAAAGATAAAGGGGCTAAACTCCATAGTTTGTTCTGAGTGACAGCTGAGATTAGTGGTGGATAATTTCAGACCTACACAAATTTGGTTGAGCCCAATTTGAAGAACAATGTAAGCTATCCTCCTCAACATCTCAAGAAAGAATGATAGAAATGTAAGCCTAGAGCCCTATGACCATATTTCATTTGAAACCTAAGTGTCAGCAGTCTCCCATTTGTGTCTGGATTCTATAAAATGGGGAATATAAGATCCAAATTATTCAAGTGGCTTACCTAGGGTTGCCGGCACCATTCAGCTTCACTGATTCTTGTGGTTTTCTCCCCATGATAAGAAACTAATTTCTAACTTCACATTGGTCAATTGCAGCCTCTGAAGTATGGCTACCTGCCTATGGCTCACAGAAATTTGAAGGGCTACCTGAAAATGCTGTTAGGGCTTTAGAATGGTGACAATGCCAGAGAGTTCTAGAATGCTTTTGTCCTCAACCCATGAGCCACAACAATCAGAGATCTGTAAGTAATTGGCATTTTAAATAACCAAGGTCTGGGGTGCCTGGCATGCTAACCTTGTTACTGAACTCCACAGTGTTTTCTGTGATGACAAAATTATGCACAGAAGCTCTTGGGGTTGAAATGTACACCAAGAGAAGTTTATTCTCCTCTATTTCCTTATTGCTCTGATGCTAATTGTTCTTCTCCTTCCTGACCCCTTGGCTTATGTGGTCATTCCTCTGGCCTTGCACTAGAGTCATGTTTAGGTTTGGATTTCGTTGATAGGAGCCAAATTAAGCATTTCTAGAAATACAAGGAATTTTGTTTAGTATACACTTCTCATTTAATGCATATAGCTGCTCTGAGAAAATATTTATTGTGCACAATTCACTTGAGTCCTTGCTATCTGAGATTATTGGCCTCTCCTGGGGCTGGAGAGGCGAAAACAACTCCTGAAGCTGAAGTTCCATGGCAGGAGACAGTTTTGTTTCTTGGATCAAGGAGTTCCAGAGCTGAGAATACGTTTGTTTCCCAGATCAAGGGCAAGCACTGCGGGTGCTCAGGAGTAAAATCCTACAAAGACTGTGACTCTGAGCACTCCTGCTGCCTGCTTCTGTATATTGAGCCTTAAAGGAATACAGAAACAAACTAAACACGTTTTATTGGGTAGAATTTACACCAAGCTCCTGAGAATTGGGAAAGAGAGTAAATAACATTTTCCTTCTTTATTATGTTGCTGCCTCTTATGAACTACCTCATAGAATGTGAGGCAAGTATACAATCAAGTTCCAAGTAAATAACATCATTAATTCAAATGGAATAAAGTGTGAAACATGACCCAATCTAAACTATGATTTTAAAAAAATTAGAATGATCTCATGTGAAAGTGACAGGAATGTGTTGTAATTTAGAAATATATGAATCTTCCAGTGTTCCCAAGATAACATTTTTATGTGCTGATGAAATCTAAGTAATATATCTTCTTAAAAAAAAAAAAAACTCTTCCCATAAAACACCTTTATTAGAGTTTACTGAGTTTAGCAGAAATGGCAGCTAATGTCTGGAGCGCCTATTAAAGTGCAGGTCATTTGTTTGATAGTGATTATAGAGTGTATTATTAAAAATGTGCATCCACAAAATGTTAACATTTCTAGCTTTATACAGATCCACACAGAAAATAAAACTTTTAAATTGTGGAGATTATATATCCAGTAAAATATTTATTGTTTCACAATGTATTGTTAACTGCGCTGACTACTCTTCAGTAAGATGCCACATAAATGAAAAATTAACCACTGTAGAATAGAAAATAGTTTAAAGTCCTGAAGTGAGTTTCTGTGCATACAAAATAGCTTTGTCCCGGACAATGTAATGTAGAAATACTTCCGTGAAGAAGACACCATAGTAGAAGGCTTGGCAGCAAAACAAAACAAAGACCAGCACTGGAATTGCTAAGTTAGGGAGCTGCATGCAAACATGGGCTGGTCTGAATTCAAGATGCTGGAGGTCACATGTGCAGTTTGGGAAGATGATGAGCATTCACTGATGTTGTAACTACATCTCAGCAATCTGAGGCACAAGTCTGCTTCTGTTGCGTTGTAAAATTCTAGAGAGATATAATAAACTTCCAGATTAAAATTTCTTCTCATATTTAGAGAATTTTTTTAAGTGATTGCTTTCCTCACTCCATGCTTTAGAAACCTCTCTAGTGAAATCACTCTTCAGCCTAAAATGTTACTGTATAGTGAATTACATTTTTAGTGTTAATCAGAACATTTCATTCACCAGAAATCTGAGAATTATTTCTCGTCATTGATTTTGTTTCTTTCTCTCTCAAAAACTTGGTGTTAGCAGACTTCCTTTCAGACTTTTGAGAAGTGACAATTCTTTTCCGCGTGTTCCAGGAATGATTTTTTAAAAATAGCTACCTCACTTTGCTGTCTGCCTAAAACACTTAAATGGAGGCCAAAAGTACCAAATTTTTGTCTTTCTGCTGCGAAGGTAGCCTAAGACATTGATGTAAGTTAGAACCCAACAGGGAAGGAAATCTCACTGTCCAGAAATGGCCTAGTTGGGACATGCTTGCCTATGAGGACTTAATTAAGTTGCTGAATTGGTTTTCTGAGTTTCTGCCAGAACACAGTGAAGGAGTATGTACCCGATGGCACTGACCAAGGTAATTATTTTCTTGATTTTAAAACAAACTTGGAATTGAGGATTTACATAGAGTCACTTGTGGGGAACTTCGATTTCATAAATCCTTTCCAGGATGTAAGCCCTATATCTATTTGAACCAGTTAGACAATATTGCAAGCTGAATTAACTTCTCTACATCCTCATTCAGAATACACCAAAACTCTAAACTGTCCAGTATGTTAAAGGACTTGAAAGGGTGAACAGCTTCTCATATCATCTTCTCAGTTCGGAAGGTGTCACTATTTCTGGCCTTTATACTGTAAGAATCATAGAGTCAAGGTAAAGACTACACTTAAGAAGCATTCTCCTAGTGCCGATTTCTTAGTTAATTCCATGTACCCTGGTAGAGACTGGGCTGTGAGCCACATGACTACAGGGAAAATACCTTAATCCATTTGTATTGAATGTGGCTGGTGATAGGAGGCATCCAATAACTATTTGTTGAAGGAGCAAAGAATTAATGGGTGAATGTGCATTACTACCTCTTTCTCTATCCCCCAAGTTAAAATTTTTGTTGCAAATAGCATATTGAAAGTGCAACACTGAAAGGCAGGGGGAACAACAAAAATATGTTACACAAAAATTTTTAGTAAAAATGGTAGCTCTAAACTCCTTTCAAAGAAAAACTTAGAAGACTTTGCATTAGCCAAGAAACAAGGTCAAACGACTTTATGAACAATGATATATCTGAAAAAAGAACAATTCCTTTATCCTTGAAATATCTGAAAGAGCTGATAGAAAACATCCAAGAGCTTGTCAAATAAGGTATTTTGCGAAATGCTTGCCATCTTCAGCCATCACCATATTGTCTTGCAAAGTGGGGATTCTCTTCCCAGTCCTTGCAAACTTAGCAATTCAGTTCAAATGGAACTGGTCTACTTATGCTTAACTGCTGAAAAGCAAGCTTCATGAAGAAACAAAATATATATATTTCCCAGTGGTAGAACCAGGACCCTTCTTTTTACTCAAACTACAATAAACAGAGTTGAGACCCCAGAGAAAACTACCACATTTGAGTTCTTACAGAATCCTGGTAAGTATACCCTATCTTTCTCTTTAAAACAAAAATGAACATAAAACAGCAGAGCAGTAGGAAATCATTTCTTCGACTCATCACTGGAACAGACTTTCCTAAGAAAATCCTGATAAGTGAAGAAGCAGACCTCACATCTGGCCTGTTCCTGAACCTGTAAAAGAAGATGGCAGTCTATCAGATACAATACGTTACATAGAATCAGTGGTTGCTATTATCAGCCTGTCCTACAGGAAACAACGTTGGGATTACTTGCTAAAACATCAGTTGCATCAAACTTCTGATACAATTTTAAACCACAGATATAGAATCTTAAGTGTAAAGCGAAAAGAAATCAGGATAAGGAGCTAGATTACCATCATGTTGTAAGCAAAGTTAATTTCTGTTTTGTACTTATTGAAAGGACTCACTAAGTCATTGCTTTTACCCTGTTTAAAAAAAATTGTATTAGACTCTCCATAGTTTGGAAAAAAAAATTCCATTTTGTAAAATAAGTAGATTGTACTAGATTCACTTTTCATGTCTAAACATTTTCTGTGATTTTATGAATTCAATTAAATATCAATTGAATTTCCTTTCCAAATAAATGAATTCCAACATGACAGATTTTTCTATGATACCAATGTCTAGTCTAGTTCTTAGGATACAGTGTGTGTATAATGTATTTTTGGTGTTGCATTGTATCTACAACAAATCTTTCCAAAAGGAAAAGGTAAACAACATTTCCAGCATCTTAGAATGCAATATTACTTTTCAGAACGGGAATTCATGACGATACATATTTTACAGCTTCATATTCCTTTTTTTTTCCAAATATCATATTGTAACAATGAGGATGCAAAATAGTTTGTGAAACTGATTTTTAAGCTTCTGCTTCTACAATAGTCTTTAATCATGTAGAAAAATTATGTTTAAAAATGTCCTTCTAATATTGAGTAACAGCTGTGCTACACATTCTGCTAGTACTAACAATTCATAAATTAAAATAACTGGCAATTTTGCACTACATTTATGTCAGCAAATGCCTGGTCAATGTAGGATAGGATGTTAAATCATAAACATTAACAAAGTTTTCTTAAACAAAAGACCAGCCCCATTAATTTCATTGGCTGAAATAAATGGTTAAATAAACTATCGGATTATTGTGGGAGACTTGTATTTATTTCTCCTTCAGAAATCCGAACCAATTAGCCTTAATTTGTTACTAAGATATTCTTGACTACTAGATGATGGTCAGAGGCAACATTATATCTTAAAATTAGACAAGCCTCCTGCATATCCCGGATACAATGCAACAAAGGTTGTGCTTTTAAGAGGCTGTAATAGATGAATGCAGCCACTGACTTATGTGTTTATTTATAAGTCTCTGGTATTCCCTAGGAGTAGAGTAGTCTATTGTATCCTATTTTCACAATTATCTGCTAATATTTATTTCTACAGGCAAGATCAGTACCCTCCCTCTTCATTTTTTGTGATTAATGCTATAAAGAATGGTATTCCAAAAAGTTTCTACATATGAAGGATCTAATTTTGATGCAAGAAAAAAAAAAGTAAAAAGATGCATGGAAGGTGGAGACAAAACTGAGAGAAATACAGCAGAATTGATCTCCTTTGCAAAGACAAATTCTTGACGACAAAACCACCCACCCCAAGACAAATTCTGATTGTCACTGAAATTCAAAAATGAAGCAGTGTTCAGTTATTCTGGCATAAAATGGCATATTGAATCCAGACAGAAGAAAGTTTAGGTTGGCTTTAGACTTCTGGAAAGTTATATTCAATGTCAGAAGACAATGGAGCAATTTCTAGAAGGTTCTGAGAATGTGTGATTCAAAATATTAGACTCAGGCAAGATATCAGACAAATCAAATGACAACCAAAATTCTTCTGAAACATGCTTCTGTATTTCTTACAAAAAGAGAAAAACAAAATCAGAACTCCCATATTCCCCATTCAAATGTGATAAACACTTCTTATGAAAACTACTCAAAACTCAAAAGTGAAAATAACCACTTCAGAACGGAGAAACCACTGTAAAACATCTGGAATGATAATCATGATTTTTCCTATAATAATTGTGGTTACCAAATAAAGGTAAATGTAAGCTTAACAATAAAATTATGACACATAAATGTAATATGTATTAAATAGTATGACACATAACTAATAAAAATTTGAGAGGTGGAGATGGAAGCTGGGAGCAAGTGTAAAGAGTTAATACTTTTGTCTCTCATAGCAGAGGTCAACTGATATTGTCTAAGGTTAAAACATGCAGCTAAAAATGGCAACTCAAGAGCAATGTTTTTCAGTTTCTAAGGATTAGAGGGATCTACTATGAAATAGTATCTTTTGAGGTGATAAAATAGTTTTTGAAGTTAAGCAGTCTTTTCCCTTATTTCTTATGAGATTTTTCTCTGTAAAATTTAAATAAAGATCAATTCTTATGTTAAAATAGTATTACACTTTGATGCCATGTTATCCTTTTTTTTTTCTTTATTTCTCTCCCCAACCACTCATCCCTCCAAACTTACCAGCTCATAGAACAGTTGGCTA
This sequence comes from Theropithecus gelada, assembly GCF_003255815.1. Classification (NCBI taxonomy): domain Eukaryota; kingdom Metazoa; phylum Chordata; class Mammalia; order Primates; family Cercopithecidae; genus Theropithecus; species Theropithecus gelada. Next base: position 124,292,646 of record NC_037668.1, on the reverse strand, counting down.
AGAATAATGCTGGTGATGAATAAAGATGGAATTAGAAGAAATATTTTACATTTTGTCTGCAACTTCCTATTAAATTTTTAATAATAAATATGTATCTTTTTATTAAAACGATATAGTCATTCCCCTGAAAAAAATAAGAAAATGCAAAATAAAAATAAAGATGGATTCAATAGCTGAATATCAAAGTTTCTTCCCCCTATATCCCAAGGTGACTTAATTGGTCATTGCCTTTTTAACTTTATGATGTCACTTATTTTAATGCACATTCTTCTCTTGGATATCATATTTTGAATTTAAGTACTTTGCTTTTTAACTTACTAATTAATACATGTTATGAAGTCTTATCATAGTAAGACGTATAAAGAATTAATGTAATAAAAAGCAACCATCTCTGAGCTCATCTTTCCCCGCTTCTAATCCTGGTACCCAGAGAAATTCCCCTTAATCTTCATCATTTGAGATTTTCCTTCATGTTGACACTGCCTTTTTCCCCCAGCTTTAGACATATCTATTGGTTTACTCTCGTGATAGATGTGAGATTAATTCATATATACTATCCCCTACTTCCCTAATTTACCACCTGTCGGTATAATTTTAAAATTATGATTGGTTTCTCCATGGAGCATATCTTTAACATCAAACAACATAATTATAAGTTTATTTCTTCTTCAGTCTTGTTCAGTGTTCACATAACATTTCATATAATTCAAAAAGTAGCATTTCTTTCTTTTCTTATGCTCTTCCATTTTTATTATATCTGACAATAGCATTCTTACCTTTATATTGTCAACAATCAGTAATAATAACATTCTGGGTTTTTGTTTCTTTATTTTGGCCTTTCTTGTTGTTTTGCATTTCCATGTACATTTTAGAGGCAGCTTTCAATTTCTACAGATAACGTGTGCTGGGTTGTTTTGACTTAATGGATCATTTTTCCCACCAATGTTTTGTAGGACTCAGGGTAAACATATCATATATCTTTTGACAAATTTATTCTTAAGAATTTGATAGTTTTTATATTATTGCAGAAGTTATTTATTTTATTTTCTATTTATTTGCTGCTAGCATAAACACATAAGATTGATTTTTGCATATTGGTCTTGAACCTATGACCTTCCAAGGCAACTAGCTGCTTCTGTATTTCTTGGAATTTTTGTTAAGCACAACAGTATTGTTTGCAAATAAACAAACATCGTCTTCTTACTTTTCAATATTTGTGTCTTTTATTTCTTCTTCTTGCCTTAAAATACTGACTAGGACCTCCAGTACAATGGTGAGTATAAGTAGTGATGGCAGAAATATTTATCATGTTTATGACCTTTAAGGAGATAACTCTCAATATTTTATCACTGACTATGCTGCTGGCTACAGGATTTTTAGTAGATATTTTAAAATTCAAATTGAATAAGTTCTTCTTTATTTAAATAGGTAGCAAATATTACTTTTTTCCTCTATGAATTAAGCTAATCATCTTTTTTCCTTTTGTTTTTAATGAACTATCCATTTTATTTCTTTACATGCTTATTTGCATTCATAGAAAATCCCACTTGCTCAGATTGATTTATCCATTTTATACAACACTGAAATAGGCTAATATGGTTAGGTTTTTGTGACTATGATCATGAAGGATACTGTTCTATAATTTTCTTCTTCTGCAATGTCTTTGTTGGGATTTGGCATCATGTTTATGCTAGCCTCCATTGTAAGACAAAATGTTCCAAGTGTGGGAGTTTCTTTTTTAAATGTATAGTAGAATTCACCAGCGAAGCTATGTTAGTTTGTAGTTCTTATCTTCCGATGGGTTACAGGATTACATTATTTTTAGGATTCTATTTTATTAATAGTGTTCTATGAGTGTATCTCTTATATAGCTTTTTTAGAGGTTGTTCTACATAATATCTATGATTCACAAGTGCCATTATTACACCAGTTTGAGTGAAGTATAGAAGACCTACCTCTCTTTACATCCCTTTACATTCCTTTGTTCATAATATAATTGTCTGAAATATTTTCTCTACATACAGTTAGAGTCACAGAGTTACAATTTTTACTTTAGCTGTAAAGCATAATTTAGAAAATTAAGGAAGAGAAAGAAAGCCTAAGGTATTTACCAATATTTTTGCTGACAGGTTCTTTCTTCCTTCCAAAAATTGCAACATTCTTTTTTAAAAAATTGTTTCCTTTCTCTTTAGAGAACTTATATGAATTATTCTTTTAGGGCATATCTGCCAGATTAGTTTTTCTTAATCTGAGAAATCTTGATTTTTCCTTAATTTCTAAAGAACATATTTGATAAGCATACAGATTTGTGTTGATAGTCTTTTCTTTCAGCATTGGAAAAAGTATGGTGCCGCTTTCTTTTCGCTTCCATGGTTGCTAAGAGGAATTCCTTGTTTTTTTTTAATTTTTTTCTCCAATACATAAAGTGTCATTATTCTCTGGCTGCTTTCCAGATGTTATCCTTGTCTTTAATTATCGGGACTTTATGATGTGTCTTGACATGGCTATCTTTGGTTCATTCTTTTTAAACTTCATTCAGCTTCTTGCACCTATAGGTCAATGTCTCTTACTTAATGTGCAAAGCATTCAGCCATTATTTCAAGTATTTTTTCAGCCCTGCTGTTTCTCCTCTCTTTCTAACATTTCAATATTTCAAAATTAAAATATTTTGCTATAGTCCCCTAAGTCCTTGAAGCTCTGACATTTTTTTTCCAGTTTTCTCTATGTTGTTCAGTTGGGTAATTTCTATTATTCTATCATTAGGTGGCTAATTCATTCTTCTATCCCCTGTATTCTACTGTTGAGCCTCTCTACTGGGCGTTTTATTTTGTTTTCACTTCTAAAATTTTCATCTGGTTTTTCTTTGTATCTTTTATTTTTTTGCTGGACTTCCTTTGCTGAGGTTTTGGATATTTTTTCACTTGTTTCAAAGGTGTTCATAATTGCTCATGAAGTTTTTAAAAAAATCATGGCTACTTTAAAATCTTTTCCAAGATTTTAAGATTCTAAGATTTTATGACTCTGAGATTTTATATTATCTTTCTTGATTCTAAGGTCTCTGTTATTTCACTGTTAGCTGGTGTGTGTTTTTTCATTAAGTTTGAGATCTGCTTGGTTTTGGTATGATGAGCGATTTTTACTGAAACCTTTATATTTTGGTATTAGTGATGGCAGCGGCCGCCCATCTAGAGTGGTCACTGCCATGATACCACCTTCAGGGGAGGAGGCGTGGTTGGGGCTGTATGCTCCATGGAACTAGCGGGAGCCAGGAACAGTCGGAAGCCCTGCCTTCTTCTGAGTTGTCAGGGTGGGAGCCTCAGGCTCCCTGAGCACAGTTGAGGGCGCCCAGCTGCAGCTGCAGACCTGACCATCCCAGTGCTCTTAGGGACTGGGAGCAGGAAGGAAGGAGCCCCCCTCCCCCTCGACCGGGGACAGCTGCAGCCGCCCGCCCAGCTGTGACTGTGGACCCAGGCATCTCTTCTCTGCACTCTCAAGAGCCCAGGAAGGTCCCCCGCCCCTCCCGCCGCTGCAGGCTCAGAAGTGCCTGTTACCACTGTCTGGTTTCTCCCCGCTCCCTGCACCCATTTGATCTCAGAGTAAAGTTGAGGATGAGCCCGTGTGCTGTTGCAACATGGCCAGGTGTGCGCAAACTGGGTACAGCACTGTCACACCAGCCCCCTGCCTCCTCAAACCCCCTCCAGGCTTCGGGCACCAGTGATCATGAGAGCGAAGCCAACCGGGGCGTTGAAGGCAGCTCCCGCTGGCCTTCAAGCGTCCCTTAGCACAAACTAATAGTTGTAGGAGGCAGACAGGCTCCTGGGCAGAAAGGGGCAGGTCCCTGGTGAAGCTCTACCTTCAGGCTGGGGAAGGCCTGAAGTCTGGGGATCGGGTTCCCAGTCCCACAGACTGGAGTGGGAACTTATGGTCTTTTTTCTGGGCTTCTCATAGCCACTGATGAACCAATCAGCAGCATTTCCTCCGCTTTGAAGGCCATAAAACCCCGAACACAGCCAGACAGGAGAGATGCCATGGCACCTGCCGGAGCAGACCCACTCCAGGGTCTCCTCTCTGCTGAAAGCTGAACACTCCTCAAGACAGCTTGGTGGGGCCTAAAGAGCTGTAACACAAACAGGGCTGAAACACACCCCTTGCTTGCTGCGTTGCAAATAATGAGAGGGAGGGAACAGCTGCGGCCCACTGGGGAGCCCAGACCTAGGAGCTCACCAAGCCAGGGCTGTGACACCCTCTTTGGGGCTCTGTGGTTCCTGGTATCTCCAACCTGCCATGTACCATGTGTTCCCCGGTGCCAGCCATGGAAGCTGCTTATGGTACCCGTGGTCCAGCTGCAACCTTGCAGGGAGCTAGTGTCCATGCTGGCACCTGGAGCTGCCTGTCCTCCCTCAGCCAGTGTGCCTGGGTGTGCACAGTGGCTGGATCCCATGCTCACTTGCTCACACACTCCTCACCACTCTGGTTGCCTTTGGCAGGCAGGCGTCCCGGCCAGTAGCGCAAGCCAGTCGCAGCCTACCAAGCCGAATGGGCCCAGCCAGCCTGAGCAAAACTGGGGTAATGGCACCACAGGCCACAGAGGCTTTTGGCTGTTGAAGCGACACTCCAGGGATGTCATAACATTAGGTTATGAGATTCTAGGTCTTATTTTTTATGACATTCTCTGACAGTGCTCCTGCGGGAACAGTATGGGGCAGGAGGAAACACCATCTCATTCCTGCCCAATGGGCCTAGAAATCTAGGATTCCTGTTCCACCTGAATCCAGGCTTCAGAGCGTAGGCTCAATAGGTTCAATCGGCTTCCTATTGAACATTTTCAGAGATGGGTGTGGTTCTTTGCTAGGCTGGGTGGAGGTGAAAGGCCCAGCTGACCACAGAGTACATGTTTTTTTCCTGTGGTGTTTGACTGGAATGGGTAATTGTTGCCTTGCTAGGCTGTCCCTTGCCTGGTTCTTTGGCTACAAGGAACGCAGTTAGCCAGGGCTTTTATTTTTTTCTCTGTACCCATTGTGTTTCTGAGATACTGGCTCTGCAGCTCCAAGTTTAGAATATAGGAGGCAAGAAGAAAGCTAAGAAACTCATCATTGTGTTATTCTCAACGTCTCTAAGCCAGTCTGCCCTCTTTTCTCCACCTTTTCAAGTCTTCTTATGTTTGCTTTTTACACAATGTCCAGGGTTTTTAGTTTTACTTAGTGAGAAGAATGTAGAAAAGTACATCTACTCTATTTTCCCAGAAATTGAATCATCCAATTAATTTGTAATTTCAGGTTTTATATTTTCTAGTTCTAAAATGCCCAGTTTGTTCCCTTTTTAAAATTCAATTTAAAATTCATCTTTTTGTCGATTTTTCATGTATTCCTCTAAGATATTTGGTAGCTCTTTCAATAGTTTGTCTATTAATTCCAACATCTGAATCTAATTCTATGGCTGTTTTTTCTGTTATTAGTATTTACTTTGTCTTACATCTTTGAATATCTAATTATTTATTTTTAACTAGATGTAGTATTTAAAATATCCTTATTAAGTAAAGTAAATAAATATTGCTCCCTAGATAAGAACTAAGCACCTCAGCAACTGGTATGAAAAAAATGAACACTTTAGGACCAAACAGTTGAACTCAGTTGGGACTTGGTTGCAGCTTTAGTTAGTTTCAACTTACCTCCTGTTTCAAATATTTTGAGGATAAGATCCATTCTGCATGCATTGCAATCTCTTCCCTCTTTCAAGATCGAAGAACTGTGAGACTACAGAAGGCTGTTATTGCTTTCCAGCCTGCTGGAGTGCAGTGGCACAATTTTGGCTCACTGTAACCTCTACCTCCCAAGTTCAAGCAACTCTTCTGCCTTAGCCTCCCAAATAGCTGGAACTACAGGTGCGTGCCACCATACACAGCTAATTTATTTATTTATTTATTTATAGTAGAAACAGAGTTTCACCGTTTTGTCCAGGCTGATCTCAAACTCCTTACCTCAAGTGATCCTCCCACCTTGGCATCCTAAAGTTCAGGGATTACAGGCATAAGCCACTGTGCCTAGCCTACAGATGGCTTCTTAAAATTATAAATAAATACACTGCATTTGTATTATGACTATTTTATAACTATTACTAAAGAGACAAGTAATGTGCTAGGATTATATATTCTCCTCTCAGGATTTAGTATATATTCACATTTCCACTCATGGAGAATAATCCTAGAGTTTCATTCAAGGAATTTGTTTTTAGTTCACAGAATCCTTTTACTATATTTTCAATCGGTCTCTTATTTTAAATGATGTATGCAATTATTTTTCCCCAATTGTTTCACTCCAGCTAGCTTTCTAGTCTTGTTGTTCAGCCATGATTTTAGAATTTTCAGTGCTCTTCTGGAAGACCTGTTAGTCTGACATTGGATTCAAAAGGTTATCCGTGTCTTTTACTTTAGATTTCATTTAGTCTGCCTTTCAGTATTTCTGATGTATTTTCCAGGAGATTTTCTTCACTTTATCATTTTACAGAGATATACAGATATGATATTTATGTAAATATCTATATGTTCAAATTCAAGTGTGCTTTCTTATTAGTATTAGGTATTTTTTCTCCTTTCAAGTAAATCTGCTCTCACTTTATTAAAGCATTCTCTTCTAAATTTCTCTAGACCCATTAATTAGGATGGTTTCTAAATATTGTTCTATTCCCAAAATATCTGTTTTTCCTGTGGGGAGGATTTCTTTTTGTCTCTTTCTTTAAAATAAGTATTTGGATGATTATACTTTGCACTGAGGATTTTCCCTAATGTCTAGAGGTTCTTGTTGTCCATTTAATTAAGAGACTACACAAAATCTGACCAGAAACACTGTTAAGGGCTGACAGACTTGGCTTAATTTAAGTGAGCAGAGAGCTGGCAGTAAATTTTCAGACACCTCAGTGATAGACTGTTTAATGCTGGGGTGCCATCTCCTACACTAGTGACCCTATTTCACCCTCAAGGAGGTGGTTCAGTTTAATTGAAGAACCTCGCTTAAATTTGTCATCATTTTGCTTTTCTGCATGTGGGCTAAATCCCTGTATGCCAGGCAATCTGTGCACAGACATAGGAAAGAGGGAAAGAGGTCAACTGATTCTTCTACAGACTTTAATTATATATCTTTCCTACTCTTCATAGACATAGTATTTCCAGCTTCCAAGCCCTACTGATCTTCTGCAGTGAAAAATCTGTTTCATCCTTGACTAAAATTTTCAAAAGTGTCCTTGACTTTATCCTTCTCATTTCTGCTTTATTGGCTCCCAATCCCCAATATAGTTTTTGTTTGTTTTTCCTGAAGGAATAGTTCCAAAGAGCAACCATAGATTGATGTACTCTCTTCCCATCTACTCCCTCCTTTGTTTTTTGGCTTATGCCTTTATATATCTATTTTGTTTTATTTGAAATTATGCCCATAGAGAGAATGAAGAAAAACATATACTCATTCTAATATCTGGAAAGATTTTTAAATTGTTTAAAAATTCATTCTTTATTAAATAATGAAATTTTATTATAATGATATAGTTACATCTTGGCTATGGTCACTATTCTAAGAGTATGGAGAAAAAGCAAATCAGAAACCATTCTAATCAAAGAAGAAGAATTTATAGCATATGAAAATAATCCCATCCACTTGTTAATGGCTTTGGGAGACAAAATGAAATTTGCTTGAATGCTGCCTTCTCTTTCCATTTCTCCTTAAACATTTTAATGCATTAGACATTTAAAAAATCATAAATGTACTTATAAAAATTTTAAAGGAACACTTAGTTGGAGAAGTGGTGTTGCCATAACTGAAGTGTATATATGTCTCTTTAACTAAAATTAAAACTGTATCAAAGAGCTAGAGATCATTAGACAGAGGATGGTAAATTATCCAATGACAAGCTGATTCTCCTGAGATAAAAGCCTAGAAGAGAACAACAATTAATAATTAAAATTTTCTTATTTCCATCTAGATTGTGCATTTTTGTTATGGGATTATTATTTATTGTCTTTTCATTTTTTTTTTTTTTAGGAGTCTTGCTCTGTTGCCCAGGCTGGAGTACAGGCCGTGATCTAGGCTTATGGCAACCTCTGCCTTCCAGGTTCAAGCCATTTTCCCAACTCAGCCTCCTGAGTAGCTGGGATTACAGGCACGTGCCACCATGCCCAGCTAATTTTTGTATTTTTAGTAGAGATGAGGTTTCACCATGTTGTTTGACCAGGCTGGTCTCGAACTCCTGACCTCAGGCAATCCACTTGCCTCAGCCTCCCAAAGTGCTTGGATTACAGGTATGAGCCACTGTGCCCAGATGTCTTTTCAGTTTTATATAGCAAAATGTGACATCTTAAGAAACAAAAAATATGTATTATCTCTGAAACCAAGAAGTCCAGAAGCAGAAAGTTTCTAGCCTTGGTGAATTCTAAAGATTATTAATGTCTTCAAAAACCCAGATTGTTTCTATCTTTCTGATCTACTATCCTCAACACATGGCCTTGCCTTCTCTCACGGGAGTGGGATGGTTCTCAGAGTTCCTGTCATCACATGGATATATGACAATAAACAGTGGAAGATGAGCTATTTGTATACATTACTCTTGGTCTCCTGATCTAGCTTTTCACAGTTTGTGTATAAGATAAATGGAAAGGGCAGGTGGCAGAGTATGGGTAAGAAGTTAACGAGATACAAGCAGCATTGTTTTCATATTCACATGAGAATGTGTAAAAAAGGAGAAATAAATGTTTTGTTTTGTTTTGTTTTCCTGTGCACAAAATAGCCACTTGGGCACTGAGGGCTCCAGAGAGGTCTCTGCCACTTTTGGTCTTTCAACAGTGCAAACATCATCAATAGCAGCTTCTAGGGGTGACAGGAGGGTTGTCAAGGACAAGCAGGAGATGGTTAATAGCAAATCAAGCTGATGTGTAGAAGAAAAAAGGAGGACAAAGTTACGAATTCTCATACTAACACCATATCAGATACATTGACAGCAGACATCACTAGAGCTGTTCCAGAAGGTAAACAGGAGAAAATGATAGATGCCACCAAACAAAAGCTGACAGGGCTCACTTCTGAGTACATGTGAAGTACCATCTCAAGATTTCCTTTTGCAAGAAAAGCTGTCCTAAATTAACAATGGAATGAAAGTTACACCCATTTTAGAGATGAAGAAATCTTCTAGTATCTTCTACCTCCAGAGTAAAACTTCTCCCTCTCCCTTGTATGAATTTTTTTTCAACATACTTTTACATTCACCTTATAGCATATTGAACGTTTGTCTAATTCATTTGCCACTTTATTTATGTGATGTCTTGTGATTTCAGTTCTAGTTAGGAAGTCACGAAGCTTAATCTCCATTAACTGGGAGTAATGAGGGACAGGGTAATTGAGGATGAGGCCATAAACAGCCTCAACTTACAGAAAAAGTATGAAGTAGAAAAAAAAATGAAGAAGAGAGATGAACTTACAGTTCACAGTGACACACTGTCCTTTGGACTGGCCTTGGTGTACAGAGGGGGATCCTTAGTATCCATGCCTATGCTTCTTGATGCTGTAGTTGACATGCAAATGTAGATAACTGACAGAAGATGGGCCCTCTGGATCCTCTCTGTGGCATATCTGAAACATGAAGACAGAGAAATAAAAATCTCAGAGTCACTAGAATTGAATAATATTAACAGTAGTGCCTAGTGACAGACTAAGCATCTGCTTGGAGAACCAACAAAGCAGAGGTAGTGAAAATTGGCAATATTCGTGATAATAGAACATCAAAATCAATCAGAATAGTAAATATTCAATTTCTATCTTCTTCCCCCCACAAATAAACCAAGGAGGTAATAAAATAAAATGAGAACTTTTTGAGCTTTATTTTATTCTTTTATTGATAGGGATAGATATGGTAAGACTATACATATAAGTTTTAAATTCCACAGAGGGTAGTCAGTGCCCTGCAAAGCTTAGTTCCTGTAAACTTCTTGTTCTTGTTTTCTTAGTTCTTCTAAAACTCTAATAACTCTTTCAGTTTAGGTCCCCATAGCCACCTTAATTCCTACTCTTTCTGAAGTGAGATTATCCTCTTTCCCTTTGATTCTCTGAACTCATATCTGGTACCCGTTTGGAGGTTCCAAAAACAAAAAAGAGGTTATATTAAGAACTTCCATTATATAGTGATATTAAGAACTATAAAACCAAAAGTAAGAAAGCATAGATCTCTTACACTTATTCAACATCCTAACAAAGTGCTTTCATACTACTATTTGATTCTTTCTGGAACCCGAGGAGACACAAGTATTATTACTTTTGTTATACATATGAATAAATGTACCATAAATAACAATGATCACATGCTTAAACTGTTAACACCTAAAGTAAAAAACTAGTTTGGTGCTCTGTCAAATCAAACCAGCTGGCTTGGAAAGCTGATAGAAAGTAAAGAATATAGATAAAAAGGTAGAAAAAAGACATATAATTTGGAGCCCAATTCAGACAAAGTCAAAAATTCAATATTTTAATTAAATTAATCTGAGTCTATTTCTGTTGTTTGCAAGCAAAAGAATTTCTAATAATAAAATAAGGTAAATTATATCAAATAGATCTAATGGATTTTTTTTAGTGAACTTCCATGTGATATTTATGAACTTGTTTATTAACTACAGATGTTATCCAAAATGATGCCCATATAATAATTTAGTCATTCTAAACATCTCAGAAATTGTCACGTTGGAACCAAATAGCCCAAGCTTCTCCTTACGTCTCTCTGTAACTAGTGTTTGCTTCTGATTCAGTAGAGGGTCTTGAGAGAGTGATGGGATGTACACATATGGTTGCTGATAAGAATGGGCCTTCTTACCTTCCAATTAATATAACACAAAATATTGGTTGTTATGTGATTCCAAACAATAGACACAATCTAATGTGTCGAGTTCTTACTGATCTTTAGTCAGCAATCTAGTGTGTATAATTCTTACTGATTTTTAATCACTTATTTTGAGAAATGTACTGTTTTACTTGTTCCATGTTTAATTCACAAGTTATTTAATCTTTTCTCTGTTCTCTATCAGTACTCCACCAAAACTACCAATCCACCATCAAGAGTTAACTAGTTTAACTCAAAGATGAGAGTGATTTAGGCAACTAGCAAGTGATAACAGAAAGTGTAGAGAATTAATATCCCTATTTGAACCCCCTGTTCCAACTAAGTGACTATCAACAGATCTTCCAGTAGGTAAAACCTAACCTATGGAGAATTGTTTGCCTTCCGCTGAATCTGGGATACATCGTTTAATTTTCAGTAACCCCATTTTGAAGAATTAATATCACAGATTTTCTTACATTTCTTATAGTCTTATATTTTCTTATGTTTCTTTTATTGTTCTTCTTATATTATCCATGATACTGTGGGAACACTCTAAATAATTCTTGGCTTTCTCTTCCTTCCTAAGAAACATCTTCTTGCTTCTAATAATGCAAACTGCTCCTGATTTATAACCTCAGATACTTTAGGTAATACCAGTAACTTCAGGGTCAGTAGTGCCTGCAGAGCATAGCCTTGTTAATCAGTCAAAATGATTTCATGTGTTTTCTTAGAAGCATCAGAAAGGGCAAAGGATTTATGGATAATATCATTTTATGTGCCACTGTGGTGTACAATATTGTCATCATGTGTTAAAACCAGCAATGGTCTTCATTGATTTTAATCATAGTCGCACTCACCTCACTCTCCCCTGTGTACTACCCCTCCCATAAAAAGATAAAAGAAATCTGAAGACATTTTATATGATCACTTAAAACACTTTTAGTCATTATAAGTTTTTTAATGCTTTTATAGTTAACCAGGATAAAGTGCCACTTCTCACAGATAATATGTCTTTCTCGCTCAAATTTCAACCAAAAACACTTAAGGCTATTGAAATACGTGTATTTTAAAGGTGGAGGTGGTTCTTATAAATAGCCACCACTGAAGAGACTTATTTGCCTCATTTTCCCAGGAGTATTTTGTGTGTGTAATTTTATTCAACAGAGAGCTTACATTTTTATGGTGATTCATTCACATATCAGAAATTCAATAAAAAATCCCATAGCCAAGAAGATAGACTTACAGGAAAGGAGTGAGGGAAAGATAAGCTTAAATTGAAACATGTCAGAGCAGATCAGGTGCCCCTCCATCACCCTTTGCATGAGCCAGACTCGCTTCTCCAATAGACTTGCTTCAGGAAAGGAGAAAGCTAAGCCCTCATCTGCCATTCTCTCAGTATGAAAGTGAGACATCCTTTTATTTGCTTAATCAAGCCATCATTTGTTCTTTCATTCTTCCAACATTTAGCCAATGCACATTCATGGGATCACATCTACATGCCAGGTGGAATGCTGGAGCGAGATGTCAGAGGCTTCAATTTCACAGTCTTCTGAGGACGTTTGATTAGAAGAAATAATATTGTTAGTAACAAACACAAACTACTGGTACCCCAGAAGAGGGAGTGGTCAGCTCTGGTGGATCAGGTTTCACAGAAAAGCTTACCCAGGGACATTGTCTTACCCACTACAGTATCCTCAGCACTTAGCATAGTGCCTAGTACCTAGCAGCTAGTTGTAGTGGACACAAATATAGCAGCCTTCTGTTTCCCAGAAATTCCCCTGATAGTCATGTCATGTAATTCTCTTACCTTGGCCTCTGCTACCTACCCTCTCCTTTAACTGAAAGGTCCAAGTGATTAGACATTTGACCTCTACTGGGGCAATCATAATAACCTATTCCTTGGCCACAATGCATGGTCAGAGAAAAAGCCCATGGCCCAAGCTGTAAAAACTGAGGTTCTTCCTGGTTACTCACTTGTTCTTTATTAACTGTGTTTACAGAAAGAGAGCCCTTTCTTTTCACATTTCTCTCATCCTATACCCAACAACTACATAGTGCAATGGTTTGAATGTGTTCCTCAAAGTTCATGTGTTGGAAACTTAACCCCTAATGCAACAATGTTGAGAAGTGAGGACTTTTAAGCATGAATGGGTCATGAAGGCTCTACTCTTATGAGCAGATCAATGCCATGATCAGGGGAGTGGGTTCTCTCTTGAAGGAATGGGTTTCTAGTAAAAGGATGAATCTGGCTTTCTTTCTCTCTTGCACTCTCATGTGCTCTCTTGCTCTTCCACCTCTGCCATAGGATGACACACTATGAAGGCCCTTGCAAGATGCTGACACTATGTTCTTGGACTTCTCAGCCTCTAGAACCATAAGCTGAATAAATGTATGTACATTATAAATTACCCAGTCTGTGGCATCCCGTATGATTATAGCAGTATAAAATGAACTAAGACTCAAAAGGATAAACATTTAGTGAGTTCTCAATATGTATTTGCTGAAAAAAATAATTGTGTAGCTGTGAAGTTGGTAGAGTGTGAGTCTGGAACGTCTAGGTTTTGCACCTTTCGAAAAAGCCCATTCTAGGAAAAGGATTATGAAAAGTAGAGGAAAAGTGCAAAGAGAAGAGGAGAGAAGGGAGAAAAGAGGAGTCCCAAAGGCATTCATGAGCCTACTTCTACCATATTTAATGCCCTCTTAACTCATTGCCTTCCCCACTAACATGTTTTAGTAAACTAATTCAAGTTATTGGCACCTGGAAGAGTCCTAACACTGTATTCAATAAGTCGTTATTGAAAGACTGACTGAATGATAATTGAATAAACAGATTAATAAATGAACAAACGAAGCACATCTCTGCAGAGGGTACTATAAGCCCAAAACAAGCAGATGTGCCACAGCGTGGTATGCTGGATATGATATTTTGGTCCACAGTATTTATTCTCATTCTCCATTTTTATCTTCTGTGTATACTGCAGGGGCTAGAAACTTCCTTGAAACTAGATGTCTGCAAATATGATTCAACTAATGAATGATATACAGGTTTGAGAGGCTTGAAAGGGTGATGTGGTTGGGATATTGTTGCTTCTGCTGGTTCTAGGAATTAAGGTGGGAATAAACACAAGCACTGAATTCCCAACTTTGGTCAGAAACTTTATGGATATGAGAGACAGCTGTGGCAATGGCAGGGGGAGTAGCAGCTTCCTTAATCTGGCTCACAGTTTATACTGACATGCCCATTCTAGTCTGATGGAGCTCCCCTGAATTCCTCTCCTTTAACCCTTTCTACAGTGTTGTAAACACTCAGTTACTTTCTAATAAAACACTTAAAAACTTTCTGTTGCCCGTTGTAAACACTGAATTTCTTTATTTTCTTTATTTTAAAACATCTGAAAACTTTCTGAATCCTGACATCAGTCACACAGGAAATTATAAAAGGGTAAGTGTTGGATCTAATACAGTGGTTCTCAAATGAGGATGAGGAGCAACTTTGCCCCTTGGAGAATATTTGGCAATGTCTGGAGATATATATATATATATACACACACACACACACACACGTATATATACATGTATATATTTGTCATGAGTTGGGAAGGTGGTGTTACTAGCATCTGGAACCTAATGGGTAGAGGCCAAGGGAGCTGCTAAACATTTTGCAATGCATAAGAACATACATTAAAAATTATCCAGCCCAAAACATGATAAGAATAAGGGTGAGAAGTCCTGGACCAAAGCAATTTTCAACAGGTTGTAGCTACAGGATTAAACTCTTTATTATTAGGCAAGACCAGATTGTGAAGTGTCATATATGGTGCTCAAAAGAATGGATAGATCTCATTCTCCCTCTGATACCTCACTATTGGTCTTTACCAGGTTTGGAAGGCTTAGGGCTCTAAATTCTGTTTTAATGTTTAAATATGAAAAGAATGCACTATTTTAATTTTCACTGTAGAGATATTCTTAAGAATTTCTCAGTCATGGGACCAGCAACAGTCACTGATCTTAGTAAAAATTGCTTATAGGTATTACATATTACACTATAATGATTACATTGTCATAAATGTCTTCAACCTAGAGGACCTCTATAGAGAAATCACGCATGCCACCCCTTCGATAATGGTTCAGAATTATTATCATTTATGTACCTTTATTAAACAATCTATGAAAAGACATTAATTTTAACTCATCACAAGGCTACAATGATCTGAAAAAAATAAATGCTTTAAAGCACATGAGATCAACAAATATAACAAAAAAAGAGGCATTATAAACCTGTGTATGTATTCCAACCCCAATGTTTTTTAGTAAACACAAATGAACAACAACATGGGACTGTCCTGATTGTTTATCATGAAGATTATTCAAGGGCTAAAAAAGGGTTTATATTTGATAATCCTGAATTACTGGTCTTACCAAGGTGAATACAGAATGATGCCAGCACAATGATACACAGGACAGCTGGGATCAACAAATTTGAGAAGCTACAAATAAAAACTAAAAAAAAAAAAAAAAAAAAATTTAAATATTTAAATTTAAAAATTTAAAAATGCATGTCAAAAGTGAACTGTTAAATATTCATTTTGAATGACTAAGTTCATAGTGCTTTCCGAGTGGTGCAGATGGCTCAGGGATTCAGGGCAAACAAAGCACCAGTTTCTGCATACTGGTAGCTGCTCAGTCATAATAGCCAGAGGCTTTGAGATGATTCAACTAGATCTCTTCTGTCAAAATCCACTGGATCTATAGAGCTTCTGTCATAATAATGAGGGTGAAGGGTTAGTAGGAAATGTGGGTTGCCTTTGCTTTAACATCCATGGAGAAAGCTTTAGTTATTGAAAAATGACCATTTAAATTCCAATTGGAGATTCATTTATGATGGAAAAGTGTTTTTGCAGGAAAGGAGGAACAGACAAACATTTCTTAGTTTAATCCAAAAATTTTAAGAAAAATTAAGCAAATGGAAAATTGTGCACATTGTAATCAGACAGAAATTGTGAACTGATTACAGGAAATGGTCTGCGATGTTTAAGAAGCAGCCTCGTTTTTTGTTAGACACAGGGGTATGACCTCATCACTTAGAACTTACTCTTTGCATAATGGCTTGGAGAAAAGAAAGAGCCAAACGGCATCATCTTTCTCCCTGTCTTACTGTCAGGGGAGAGCTAATACTCATATAGTGTAATAAAAAATGGTATTAAACTGCATCTTTGAACAACCAGAAAGAATGCACAAAATGAATTCTGAATAAATGGCCAAAAGCTTTTGTTTAATGGGAGATCATTTTACCATTTGCATTGTGTCAGAATAATAGACCAGACCTCCCATTCTACAGACACTTGTTTGAGTGCCTACTATGTGCCATGTACTATTAGGTGCTACAGAAAAAATGCAGAAGTCGGTAGAAGAATGCCTTTGTTCCAAGTCTAGTAGATAAGATGAAACAAGAAACAATGTAATCAAACTCTGCATGTAGCATCAATAAAAACGTTTCAAGCAAAATTTCAGAGACTATATCATTGTGGGTGGTAAAGTGTCTGGGAGGGTGTGATGCTGGAGGGTGGTAAGAAAGGAATCTTAAAGAACTGGAAGACTTTGAAATGACAGAAATGGGAGAGAACTTTTTGTAGAAAGAAATCAGTAATGCCAAAAGAATAGAAGACAGAAAATATATGGGCACATGCATGAATGAGTAGGTAGTCTGGTTTTACTGGAACTAGTGAAACATATAGGGAACTTGTTGAAAATACGTCTGAAAGGGTTAAGTCAGAGACAGACTTCAAGATCTCTAGCAGACCTTAGAAATCCTCCATTACACTTAAGTAAATAAAGACTCAAAAAATTAATTATGCAATATGATGCAGCAAAGTGATGATCCTAGTAGCCAAGGACACTTTATTTTGTGTCTCCTGAATGACCACTTCCATTGTTCGTTCTATGTATTTTGCAGGGTAATCTGGGTATTCTTAAATGCCATGTAAAGCAGGTTGTACTAATTATTTAATGTGGTAAATCTTAAAGAAATACTAAATATCTTTGATAATGGAAATGAATCTTGAAAAATAGAAAAAGGGAGAACAGAAGAAGCCTTTTATAGAGATGTGATTAATGATTAGATTTTTAAAAAACTGGATGAACCTTTCAAAGACCTACTTACTGTACACATGGACATAAAAACCGTCTTTCATATACTTCAGTTTTTGCTTAACTAGTCCTTAACAAAGCTGTGAGATTATGCACTGAAAAATCTGTTGCAGAAATTAAAAACATCTAGATAGAAGATTCAGAGCCCAACCGATTATAAGGATTTTTTGCTGAAATATGGCCTGGTCTTAGTAATTCCTGATTTCGTCATAAGTGTATGAAAATCTTAAGTAAACAAATTGCCAAGACGATTATGGGAGGATTCCAGCATTTGTTAAGATAGTCACAGTTTATAAACTATATGTTTTTGAAATAGAAAAAGAAAGTTTATTATATTTTAATAAGGATATCCATTTTGAATTCATAATATTCTCCAAAACATAACAGCATGCATGGCACACATATATATAAATACATGCAATTTGTCATGAATTTAAGTAGCAGTGAGTAAAATGTATTACCAAATTTGAATCTGACATAAATTAAAACTGAATGGGTTAAAGAAAATAATTTCAGTGTCAGGCCAAAATAATGCTCAAATACAATTTTATATGTATTTTGATTTTAATCTCAAAAGTTATTGCTTTATTTCTCTGGTCTTTTACAAAAGCAGACAAATCAGTGTTTCATATGTGGCCTTTTCCCCTGGCAATCCCTAAAAAAGTTTCCCCCATTTACATGCCAAGTTCAATTACTGATTTTCAAGTCTTGCTTCTCTTTTGAAGACACAATATATAAGGAAACATATTAATAAGCATTTATGTTGGGTACAACCAAAATGAACATTAAAAGGTTTACTGAACTTCACACCATAATTTCAGCAAGAAACCTTGAAGCTAGAATAAAAGTATTCATCTTTTTAATAATCAATGCTGTTTAAAGTGTGTTGCATCATTATCTCAGTCATTAAAATAATCTTGTAAGTATCTATCATTATGTCATCCAAAGGCTGAGTTGCTCAAAGTCATACTTATTATCATTAGTTTGCACCTGGCTTCAGGCTCATACTCCATCCAAACCATTGCCATACTGTCTTCCATCAAAAGAGTAATCAGGTGTTTCAGAGGCAAGAAGAAACACATTCAAGACAGCTCATGTGGAAGAGATTATACACAAGGGAATACTATTCAGCCATAAAAAGAATGAAATAGTGTCTTTTACCGCAACGTGGGTGGAACTGGAGGCCCTAATTTTAAGTGAAACAAGTTAGACCCAGAAAGACAAATACTGCGTGTTCTCACTTATAAGTGGGAGTTAAATAATGAGTACGCATGGACATAGAGTGTGGAATGATAGACATTGCTGACTAAGGAGGGTGAGAGAGTGGGAGGGGATGAGAAATTACTCAATGAGAACGATGAATGTTATTTGGGTGATGGCCTAAAAGCCCCTGACTTCACCACTACATAATCTATGCATGTAAAATAATTACACGTGTACCTCATAAATTTATACCAAAAAAAAAAATGAAAGGAGATTATGATTAGTATGGTTATAAAAGAGAAGGGGAAAGCGCATGTGAAAAGTCAAAGTCAGCAGTAGTCATGGCAGGGAGGGCCATGTAGGTCATGTATTCAGAACTGGTCTTTGGTGGGGATCCAGACACATGGCACGTGTCTGGATAAGATCATAGTCTGTGTAAAACAGGTAGATTTGGGTTTAAAACTCAGGTCTCCTCTCAGACGGTGTGTAATCTCGGCTGCTTGCCTAATTGTGTAAGCAATCATTTCTTTTGTAAAACGAGGATAAAGCAGTTTTCCTGAACATTGAATGATGATTAAATGAAGTAATGCAATAAAACACTTACTATAATGTGTCCATAATAAATGTTTAAAATATGTTATTGATTATCAATGTATAGTCTTTTCATGATACAGTTTTCTCACAGTATTTATGTAGGATTGCTTCCGGGACCACACAGATACCAAAATCTGCCGGTACTCAAGACTCTTATAATAATGCAGTATTTGCTTATAACCTATGCACATCCTCGCATATACTTTAAATAATCTCTACATTACTTATATCTAAAGTAATGTAAATACTGTGTAATTTTTGTACTATATTAATTTTTTATTTGGATTATAATTTTTATTTTTTCCCCGAATATGCAGATACAGAATGCATGGATACAGAGGGCATACCATATCTGATTTGGTGTCATCAACCTCCCATGATAAATCCAAAAATATCCTTCACAAACATTTGTCTACTAAAAGGAAACCACCAAATATTGCCTCTATGGGAACTTCTCTGTATCAGTAAACTGTTTTTCATCTTCATTCAACCAGTAAGAATGTATGGAACATGCAGTATATTTCCAACACTATGCCAGGGACTATAAATTATGGATATTTAAAATATATTTTCTAATCTGGAGGAGCTTGCATAATAAGAAGGGAGAAGAAAATGAAGGTGGCTGCTGTGTGGATGCATTTTGTGTCGGGGGAATGGAAAGCCAAATATCTTGTTGGGCACCTATCGCATTCCAAGCATGATACTACAGATGGTCCCCAACTTGCCATGTTTCAACTTAACAATTTTTTGATTTTATGATGGTGCAAAAGTGATATGCATTCAATAGAAGACATACTTGAATTCTGAACTTTGATCTTTTTCCAGGCTAGTGATAGGAGGTACAATACTCTCTTGTAGTTCTGGGCAGAGGCAGGGACCCACAGATTCCAGTTAATCCTGTGATCACTAGGGTGAGCGACCGGTTCTCTACTGTGTTGCCAGATGATTTTGCCCAACTGTAGTCTAATGTAAGTGTTCTGAGCACATTTAAGGTAGGCTAGGTATTTAGCAGGTTGGGTATATTCACTAGGTTGGGTATATTAAGTGCATGTTTTACTTACAGTATTTCAGCTTACAATGGCTTTGAAGGGTTGTAACCTTATCAAGAGTCAAGGAGCAGCTGTAGATGTTTCTGTGCATTGTTATCAGAACTTAGTCCTTAACAGAGCCTCATAAATAAGGCTGGAATTTTTGTTCTGATAACAGGTAAGGAAAATGAGCTCAGAATCGTCCAATAGCTTTTCCAAGTTCAAGCATTTACTAAGATGACAATTCATCATCGAAACACTTACTCTGAGCTCTTCCCACATACAATGCTTCCTTTCCAACTCTCCAAATTGTACAAGTTTTAGTTCTAATAAAATGAGGACCAGAAAGTGATTTTTGGGTTTAGTGACAATAAATTTATTGTTGACGGTGATGAGGACAGTTTAGTAAAGTAAAGGAAGATGCTAGTGGAAGAGGGGAGAAAAACGGTAGTTGGAAAGGGTATAAGCTGAGGGAGAGATTATTTTAATTTCTATTTTATTAGATCTTTCTATAGCAATGAACACTTGATTTCCTTTTCCTTTTTAAAAGCATTTTTTTTTTTAACCACTATGTCTCAAACTTTGAGGGCTTCTCTTCTGCTGGTTATCTCTTAAAGGTTAGGGCTCTGGGATACACAGAATCCATGCTCCAGTGAGATGACTTAACCCTGGTTCTACTTGAGATTTTTATTTCATCTTTCCAAAAATATTTTGAGGTAGGTATCATTTTACAGATGAAAAACAAAAACAAAGAATTCCTTGAAGCTCAGAGAAGGTAATTTACCTGCCTAAAGTCACAGCTAGTAATTGAAGGATGTAAGATTGGGATAAAGGTCAGTTTGACAACAAAGCCATGTGTGCTTTTTACCATACCAACTTTTCACGAGTTCCTAAGGCATGTAATTAAACTTGGGCCACCTACTTGGGATTCTCAAGACTCACACTGGCCACCACCTTCTACCCCTTGACTACTAAATCACAGAGGGTTAGTCCTCAACCAGCACAACCTAAACATTAGGGGAGATCAGAAATTTATTTGCTCAAGCTAGCTCTGTAAATGGCCAAACAACCATATCCAAAGAGCCCCAAGTTTGTCTCCACATAAAAGCTTATACCTGGCTTATAGGCTACTACAAATCTCTAACTTTTGAAAGAAGCACAAAACCAAAGACACCAATAGGCTCACTGCTTGACTGTTTAATCTAGAGATCATTTATAAATCTGCCACATGTTGTAAATCTGACTGTAAGTTGTTCAAAGTTAGTTACTCTCGAAGATGAAAAACTTTACCAGTCCCTCAAAATATTTGACCAACCTTGCTTAGCACTTCAGTGATAATGAAGGAGCTAACATCCAAACTATTATTTTCCTGGGTTGCATTCACGGCACTGACAATAATATCTCCTCTGTCTTCTGAATTCTTCCCACACGTATTACTTTTGATCTTCAAAGGTACAAGGTGGTAAGTGAAATAGTACATGGAGTACAAGCAGTTCTCTACAAGAGTCTTTTTCAGAAGGTTTATTTTTTTCTTGTCTTTCTTGGTTTTCATAGTAATGATTGGAAGAAAACAGGGACACTTTTCAGTGATAGAATTAAGACCTCTCTTCAGAGTAAATCCTTCTTTACTTTGCCTCTTTCAAGTGCATGAAAAGAGCTGCTCGATAAGTTTATTTAATCACTTGGAATATGTCATGTTAACTCAAGGAAGAAGCAAAGTGCCTGAAAATCCAGGATAAACTGTGCATAACTTTTTTTTTTTCCCCTTACAAAATCTGGTTCCAATAAAAACCATCTTTACTGCCTGAGGCTAATGTGTAAGTTAGTGAGAGATTACGGTCTGGTTTTTATAGCATTTTATGTAGTATTTGACAATCCATAGGGACCTCGCCTGTTAGCCCTTTACAAATATAAAATGTAATTTTAAATTTCACTTCATCATGGTAATAGGCTATATAAGCTTCTTCTAAAGCCTACAGACCATCCTGTCACCTCAGGGAGCCTCAAACAACCTGACTTAATCACCTCTTGGTGACTCATTGCACTCTGCCCACTCTTTTGAAAATATATAAATCCTAATTATTTTTAAAACCCTTTTTAAAATGAGCAGTTTTTATGTACACACTCAGGCTAAGTGTAGACACACACACACCCCCCAAATAGGTAGGAAGACATTCTTTGTCTTTGAATGATCGTATTTCTTTCCTATGTATATTCTCTACTATGCCCTTCCTTCCTATTTGCAGTAAAGTCTCTTTAATGGAGAAACTTGGTTCAGGCAGGCAGCTAATCAGCAAGATCCATAATGGGAAAATAAAACAGTAGCAATCACTTGTAGTGTGATCCTAAGGTGCATACAGTGTAACTACTGAGGCCCAAAATTATCTCAAGAAGTAGGTGATTTTGTTGGTCAGTTAGTAAATAGATGAAACTATTTTTGATAATACTTTATAGTTGAGGGAAGAGAATTTCAGAGAAATTGACTTGTTCAAGATCTCAAGGCCAATACTTTGCAAGAGGTGACATTAGGTCTTCTAGTATTTAGTTAATCCCTACAATATACTTCACAGCCGTCAAAATTGTTCAGTAACTTCCATACCTCCTAAACAGGTTACATCTTGTCCCTGCTAGAGTTATTTGTCATTTAATTAGATACTATATTTAATCAGAACATGGTCGTTGCAATTAACTGTTAACACCAAGGAACTTATTATTTCCTATAATGTGGTGCTCTATGCTGGACCCTGTCATGGCACTTCCCCTCTATGAGCTTAGCAATAAGATAAATGTGCCCTTTGCAACGCCCATTGTTCCCAGCCCAAGGTCTAGGATTGCAGGGCTCTCAGGCCAGATTCCTCCCAGGAACCTATGAACTCCACAATCAATCCTGGAGCTCTAAAAACCATTTTAGAGATGGGCCACAATATGTAATCTTGAAACCCGGGGTTACTAGTCCAGCATTTGCAGCATTTGCTCCATCTTAATGCCGCAATTTCCTGGACTATCTACCCTGAATCTAATTTTACCAATTTACAGACTGCACAAGTAGAATCCCACTCAAGCTAGTCAACCTAAGTTTTATAGTGTCAATACCTCAAAACTTACCTTAAGCTGTTTCAAAATCTCAAAAACAGAATTCTAGTACACATCTAATGGGCTGATGGACAGAACCCTCTATTTTTTTTTCTAATTTGCTTCTTTGAATGCGAATGCGTTATAACTCGCAGCTGAATACTTCCATAAAGATAATTACATATGGCAAGACAGAAAAACTTTTTGAAAAAAAAAAAGACATTCCCTTGAATATGTGCCTGAATTCATTTACAACTGTTGCTGCTTTAAACACTTCAGGCAGAATAAGTGGATGGCACTAAACAGCTTAGCTGCAATTATTATGGAATGTCTGAGGTATAATTTCCCCTGCGGTTTTGTTAGGCGTACAAAATTCATAATTCTGATTTGTGGCAGGTACTTATTACCCATCACAGGTGGGGATATGCAAATATTATTCTAGTAGGGGTGAACAGCCTTTATTTCCGCATTCAGCTATTAACGAGATTTGTGAGTCTGGTACTCTGGGGCCATTTAATTAATTAGATGGTACAGATAAAATATAAATTGTTTTGTGGGCTACACAATTCCTGTCCTAGGAGGTGTAAAACTGAAGCTAAATGAACTTAGTGTGGATTGATTTGTTGATTTTTATATAGCTCCCAGTAAATGTAAATCCTGCTCATTATTTTACTGTATTAATTCCACTCATAATCCCCACATTCTCTAAGTTTCATTAAAATAGATGTATGTATTTAACTATTTTGTTAAGTGACTTTATCACTCAATCTCCATGTCCGTGGTGGTAAGCCGTCTACTATATAAAGAATGAATGTATCTATAGCAGATCTTTCAAAAAGTTTATCATAGTCTTAAGAAATTTTATTGTTAATTTATAATATTATCTATGTGTAAATAATATATATCATGATAAACCCTGTGGAATTACATGACATTTAATGAGTTTTATTGGGATTAGTCAAGAAGTAATGCAACCTATACAACTACATCCACATAAAAGAATGTTTCTCATGCATTTGATGCCTCACGGAGATGAGTTTACAGTTATATAATCAATGGCAAATAAGTTTAACTTTTTCTTTGTTTTTATATGCTGGGCATTTGGTGCCTAGCAGGACCATGACAAGAAAAATTTTGAAACTTCTGCTGATAACAGTGGAAAAGTTTCTGTGATTAATTAGTGATGTCTGCCCATGGGCGTGTCATCAAAGAGTGGTACTCTTTGTGCTAGATATTTGCCATCCTTTGTTCATATCTTTGATGACAACTCAATTAAAAGCCTTTAATCAGATTGATGACATCCTTAATTTAACAATTAAGAACAAAATTGTGCATATTTCATTTCATTCAGAAGATATTTGATTCTTAAAATTATTAAATTGCTTTACAAGTCCCATCTCCTGATAAAAACTTGAACATGTTTTCTTCTATTTTACTTTGAAGCTAGAAAGTAATTATGCAAATAATTATGCTGAATATTTTTCTAAGTTAAAGTTGTGCTTACCTTAAATCTTATTTTGGGATAAAATACTAATAACTTTCTAAACTTGAGGTTTGGCTAAGCATAATAAATTCTCTTTTCTCTGAGCACTGTTTTTTATCTTCTTGTAGCCTCAATGCACCCCCCGTCTTTCTTCATTTTTTAATGAAAAGCAAGTATATTTCTCAAAAGAAGTACACTTCTAGCATCTTGGCTAAATAAAAGAAAGGGTATGTAAGAAAATGCAAGAGCTGGAGAACAATTTCCCAAAGGAACTTAATAACTACATTTAAAATAATTGCAAAAGCAGAAGCACACATGTCATGTTGACAACCTTGAATGCAAAGCAAAATACTTTAATGTGGAGACCTGAGAGCTTTGTGTTCCAGGCCAGCTTTTAGAAAATGTTTTCAAGGATCTTCAGTTAATCTCCATGAAAAGCCAGAAAGGAGTAAACTTTATCAATTTAATAAGAGATTTATAAGGTGTTACAACCATGTATTCTCTATCTCCAAGGGAACAAATTAAATGAGAGTTGATAATTATTCAGATTCAAAACATGTTATAGAAGGCAAGACAAAATTAAACAATTAGAAAAATATTATTAGTGGGAAAACATGCTGAATTAACAAAAGAATTATATACTAAAAGAATTGGCCAAGACAATACTACTAATATATTTAAATGGTTTATACAGATAATAATGAGATGCCCTACTAATGGTGTGTTTTATAAAGTGGAGTTCTTTTGAATTTGCAACTCTGATAGTTAAAATAGCTAAAAATGATGGCACCTAAATTATAATTATAGAAACAATTTGAAATATTGATCCCAATCTAGTAAACATGTTATACATACAATAAGAAAATACAGAAAATAAAGATGGAACAAATGCACAGTGCATCAACTGTGTGCTTGAAAGATAAGTCCTTACTTTCTTCTTTTATATTATACTCATAAAATTACCTCAGAGATGCAAGTTTTTCCAAAGTTTCAGCCTTGGTAGCACAACCACTCTGCAGTTGAAGTATTTGGTGATAAAGAAAGAACATTTCTTTCCTTTCAGCTCGCTGGAGAACATCCAGGGGTCACATTGAAGGCATTTGATGTGCGGACAAAAGATAATAAGCCGATGTCCCTTGATGGCAAAACTTTTAAGTGGAGGTGAGGACCTGGACTTACCTTGCTGAGTTCAAAGAAATAGTGGAACTGGGTGATGATACATGACTCTATGCATTTGTCAAAACTCATTGAGCTGTATGTCAAAAAGACTAAACTTTAACGCATGCAAACTAAGAAAACTAAAACATCAACCAGCATGTTGCAGGGCAAATTAGTTAAACTGTTAACAAATATATGACATATCAGCACTGAATGAGATGGAGGTAAAGAGACTTGACTTATGTAACTTTGGAAAACAATGTTTTGACAGTAAAGCTGAACTTTAAATGTAAATTATAAATGAAAGTAGAGAAACTATAGAGTCAAGGACAAAAAAGGAACTGTAGGCCTGGTGTGATGGCTCACGCCTGTATTCCCAGCATTTTGGGTGGCTGAGGTGAGGAAATAGCTTAAGCCCAGGAGTTTGAGATGAGCCTGGCAACATGGTGAAACCTCGTCTCTACAAAAAATAGCCAGGTGTGGTGGTGTGAGTCTGTACTTTTAGATGCTCAGAAGGCTGAGGTGAAAGAATGAGTTGAGCCTGGGAGGTTGAGGCTCCAGTGACTGTGCCACTGTACTCCAACCTGGGTGACCGAGTGAGTCCCTGTTACATAAACACTGTTCTCTGTTTTTGGTTTTTGTTTATTTTTCTCATAGAGGTACAAGTTAGCCTTTCTGAAAGGCTAATATATATACTGGGGTTGGATAAATAAGTAAAAGGAAGATGGATGTTGGGTGTCAGCTTTCTCACTGTTGGAAAATAAAGTTATAGATAAGCAAGAGGGGAAGGCTAAAATAAACTCCATAGTACTGGATCAGAGTTGGAGACATCTGTGTGAACTTATTTTTAGCTTACTATAGATACAAATGGATAGATACAGAAACAAGCATAGGTATTCATGTACACATAAATTAGTGTATATAAATGTATGTAGTATATACATAATATACTATATAGTATATGTATATATATATAAACTATAGATATGCATGTACACATAAGTTAGTATACGTAATAGTTATGTTGGTTGACAAGTCTTAGAAGCAATGATAACCCGGTGGCAGTGAGCACAGGCAGCACCTAGATCTTGGTTTCTGAACACCATTTTACCCAAATAAACCAAGGTTCTTTGAAGAAAGAAACCTAATTCTAGGGTTAGGGCAAGAAAAATACAAAATGAACCTGGAATATCTTACAGTGGCAGAAAGTAAGAAAGTGCTAAAAAACAAACAAGCAAACAAAAAAACCCAAAGGATAGAGATGATGTGTCATAGGAACACAGAAGCCAATTGAAAGAATTTCCAATGGCAAAAACTGGCACAATTTCAACCAAAAAATAAATAATGTAATATAAAATAAATATTATAAGTCTATTTGGATATAAGTAAATGACAAGAAATCATCTTTATTCAAGAATTGCAAATAATGAAGCTTAGTTATCCCAAATAAGTTCTCCAAGAGATGAAACTTAGTCTTCCCTATCCCTTCTTCCAGGAATGGGCTAGACTTAGTGATTTACTCCCAAAGAATAGTGAATGGATGAGAAAAAAGAGTACGATTACAGTGAAGAAACCTGGCAAGCACTACCTCAATCAAGTGATAAAGGTGAAGCGGTGAAGTTATGTGCACATGAAGTGCCTGCTAATACAATGGGAGGAGTAAGGCACTTCTCCTCTGTGTTAGTCTTCTGAAAACTCATCACCCCAGTCTAACCATAAGAAAAACAGCAGATAAACCAAAACAGAAGGACACTTTATAAAATACCTGACTGATACCCTTCAAAACTATCAGGTCATGAAAAACAAGGAAACATTAAGAAACTGTAACACACCAGAGGACACTGAGGAGACGTGGCAACTCAATGCGATGTGATACAATTTGAGCAATGATGTAAATACTGTAGTATTTTATCATAATTAGATTGGTCCTAGAACAACAACAACAAAAAAAAAAACACAGAGGAGTCACACATCTTTTCAAAATCTCTTTACATATATTATATAATATATTCACTTATTTTAATGTCATACACATTTTTATGATTGCTGTCAATTTTTGAACAAATTTTTTCAAGTATTTTCATAAATGAGCTGCAAGATTTCAGGGCACCGAAATATTCTTGTGTGGTGATTACTCTTAAATACTCTTGTAAGCATGTAAAATTTGAATTGTTCAACTTAGCCATTCCACAGTGTATATCTACTTCAAAACATCATGTTGTACATGATAAAAAAATATATAATTTTATTTGTTAATTAGAAAAACATTAAAAATTTTTGAATTGAAAAGCATTTGAAACATTATTAGAAACCATTTCTACTGTGGGACAGTTAGCAACGATTGAACTATACAAGGAAGCAACTACACATCTCATAAATATATCTCCACAAATCCAAACTAAATGTTCCTTCAGTCTTCCTATTCGAATCATAGTACATTCCCTCAGAGACGTTAATGCCTCCTTATGCCTAGGTAAATGAGTTGGGGGTAGAGGGTAACCAATGTGGAGAGTAAGTAAAGAAAAAGATTGATTGTAGCTAAAGCATTTGCACTTTTGCAAATTTTATGAAAACATATGACAATACAAAGATAATGCTAGTTCTCTTCCAAGTCCTAACATCTGAATCTGGTGATAAGACAACAAGATTCAAACGTGGTCATAAGGGTAGTGATGAAATTCTTTAGGCCTCAAACCTAAGCAGCAAGCTTCAGGCAGATAGCCAATCATTGGCAAATCAGCACTCGCCTAGTAAAATGGTAATCTGCACCTTATTTGTTTCCTTGCATATGTTGATTACTTGTATGCCTTTCACTCAGAAACACAGAAGCTGGGGAGGGAAGAGAGGTGAGCTGAGAAGTGAAATTCAGGAAGAGATTTCAACAGACTTCTTGGTCATAAAAAAAATCAAATATTTATTTTAAAAACAATTACATAGTACATCTGTGTTCTAGGTGCTACTCTCAGAGCTTTACCAGTATTACTTCATGTATTCTTCAAAACAACTCAATGGGTTAATATCATTATCACTCCATTTTCTAGATGAGAAAACTGAGTCACAGAGAGATTAATTTGCCCAATTCACAAAGTAAGTGATAGAGTCAGAATTTTAAGATTATAAACGACACCCTTATCTTGTACAATTTTTTAGAAAGACGGAAGGGGGAAATTAAAGGAGATATGAATAAAACAGAGGAACAGTTGCAAAGTGATGACCAGTGGATGGAACCTGACCCTCTGATTTGTCTACTAGTCAATACATTCACATTAGAATTTGAATACCTTTAGGAAGGTCATGCGTTTCAGTTTGGTGAGTCTCCACAACTTTTTGATGCACGGCCCTTCCACTTGACATAGTAATATTGCTTGCCTGGTCTCAAATTGCTTCAGTTTCAAAGAAAGAAAGAGAAACTAGAGTCTGATAAGTGGGGAGAAGGAGGAATTATGGAAAAGCATATAGATGACATAGGTGAGAAGAGGGTGATAGAGAAGCCGCATTGAACTAACTGACCCACCATGTATCTTTTATCAACTAATAAAAGTTACACTGAAAAAAAAAAGTTTTCAAGTTCTTACATTGCTTTCCCTTAAAATATGTGTGGAAAAAAGGGAGAGGAAACCAAAGATGCATTCTGTTCTCCTCTCCTCTTGCTCAGTTTAGCCTCATTCTACAGATACTATAGATGCAGATCCAGAACAGAAATAATTCCCTCCAACCTTTATCCAATTCTCTCTGGGACTCTCATCCAGGCTTTAGACCAATTGGGTCCTTTTGTGTTTTGGACCAACCTACAGCCATCTGGAAAGGATTCTCTGAGCCACAATTAGTAATTCTCTGCTATGAAATCAAGTCTTCTTCCAAATAAAATAGAACATAGCCCAGCCTTCAGTCTGCTAGAGCAGATCTTCCTATAGCTGCAAGCAGCCCTACCTTTAAGGCCCATCCAAACTGGAAGGAGGAGAAACAAAAATAAGTTAAAATGAAAATTTAAAATACCTAGTACTCTAGGCTCCATATCCACATTCACACATGAAGAAATCCTGGTCTTGGACATATACATATTTGGCATGAGAACTTGGATTGCTTCTTTTACTGATGTTTATTCAATCTTTCAAAATGACAAATACGAGAAAGACTTGGTAAATGAGTTTATTTTGGAGATTTGTTAAGAGTCTGCTCACTGCTGGAACAGTGTATACAGGAAAAATATAAAATCATTAACACTCACTCCAAAAATAAGCAACTCTCAGCACTGACACCCTTAACAAAGCTGCTCAAGAAAAGGCAAGTGGGAAAGTTTGCCTTTTGACCACACTCTGAGGATAGGCAAAGCAGGCATCAGCTTAAAGAATAAGGGAATGTTCACCAAGCACTAAGTGACCCTTTCCACTGACTTACTAGAAAAGCCGAGTTAAAAATCTTTTGAAAAAGCCACACATGAAAATTCAAATCCTAGCTAAATCAAGGTTGTTCTGCTTTCTATCAAGTTTAGCACAATCTCTCGATTTCTTCAGTACTTCTGAAAAATTAGAATACCAGAATATTATAAGGTATTCTGTTGGGTCACGACAAAAATAACTACTTGTTAATAAAGAACATAATTGTGACCCACTTGCCCGGCCCTAAGTGGACAGCTTGAGACTAAACACCAATCTGGTTAGCTTGTTTCATTTTATGGTAGGTGTGTGTTTAGTTTTGTAAAAAACTGACAAACTGTGTTCCAAAGTGGCTATACCATTTTGCATTTCCCAAGCAAAGAATGAGAGTTCACATTGCTCCACATCTTCACCAGGATTTGTTGTCGGTGTTCTGAATTTTTACCACTCTAATAGGTGTGCAATAATATTTCATTATTATTTTAATTTACAATTCCTTAATGAAAAATGATGTTGGGCTTACTTTTGTCATCATTATATCTTCTCTGGTGGTGTGTCCATTCATGTCTTTTGCATATTTTTAAATCAAGTTGTTTTCTTACAGTTGCATCTTAAGAGTTCTTTGTGTATTTGGAATATCAGTTTTCTATCAGATATATCTTCTACAAATATTCACACCCAGTCTATGCTGCGTCTTTTCCTATTCTTGACAGTGTCTTTCATAGAGCAGAAGTTTTTAATAATGAAGTCCAGCACATCAATTATGTCTTTTATGGACTTTATTTTTGGTGATGCATCTAAAAGTCATTACTGTGCCCAAGTTCTTCTAGATTTTCTCTTATGTTTTCTTTTAGGAGTTTTATATGTATATATATATAATATTACATTTAGGCTTATTATTTGTTTATTTATCTATCTAGATTTATGGTATTTTGAGTTAACTTTTGCTATGGTTGTAACCCTGTCTCTAGATTCTTTTTTTTGTGTGTGTATGTACGTCCAATTGTCCCAGCACCATTTGTTAAAC
The DNA here is from genome assembly GCF_003255815.1 of Theropithecus gelada. NCBI lineage: Eukaryota > Metazoa > Chordata > Mammalia > Primates > Cercopithecidae > Theropithecus > Theropithecus gelada. The sequence goes on along the minus strand of NC_037668.1, from coordinate 124,261,713 downwards.
AGATAATCTTTTGTCCATTACATTTGTTTTTGTAAAAGATTAGTTAACTATACTTATGTGGGTTTATTTCTGGGCTCTTTATTCTTTTCAATTGATCTATTTGACTGTTTATTTGCCAACACCACATTGTCATGATTGTGTAGTTTTATGGTATGTCTTGAAGTTGGTAGTGCCAGTCCTCTGACTTCATTCTTCTTCAATATAGTGTTGGCTATTCTAGGTCTTTTGTTTCTCCTTATAAACTTCAGAATCATTTTGTTGATATCCACAAAATAACTTGCTGTTATTTTGATTGTGATTGCATTGAACCTGTACATCAAGTTGGAAAAAACTGACATCCTGATAATATTGATTCTTTCAATTCATGGATACAGAATGTATCTCGATTCATTTCATTTTTCTTTGATTTATTTCAATAGAGATTTGTAGTTTTTCTCATAAAGATCTTGTACTTTTCTTAGATTTTTACTAAATATTTTATTTTGGGGTGCTAATAGAAATGTGTTTTTTTATTTCAAATTTCACTTGTTCATTGCTTGTATATAAGAAAGAGATCAACTTTTGCCTATTAACCTCGTACTCTGCAGCTTTGCTATAATCACTTACTAGTTTCAGAAATTTTTTTGTCCACTCTTTCATATTTTCTGCACAGAAAACCATGTATCTGTGAACAAAGACAGTTTTGTGTCTTCCTTCCCAGTATGTATACTTTTCATTTTCTTTTCTTATCTTATTGCATCTGCTAGAACTTTTGGGAAAATCTTGAATAGTAGTGGTGAGAAGGGTTACCTTGTCCATTTTTGTTGCTATAGCAGAATACCTCAGGCTGGTAATTTATAAAGGAAAACAGTTTAATTTGGGTACAGTTCTGGAGGCTGGAAAATTCAAGAGCATGGTGCCAGCATCTGCTCAGCTTCTCATAGGTTTCTTGCTGCTTCATACCACGGTGGAAGTTATCACATGGCAAGAAGGCAAGAGCGTGTGTGACAAATTAGGTCTCTCTTTCTTTTCCTATAAAGCCACCAGTTCCATCATGTGGGCCCCACCCTGATGACCATATCTAATCCTAATTACCTCCCAAATGCCCTAACTCCAATCAACATATAGATTTGGGGATTAAGTTTTAACACAAGATATTTGGGAGACACATTTGAATCATAGCAGGAAACATCCTTGCCTTTTTTCTGATCTTAGTTGTAAAGTTTCTAGTTTTTCATCATTAAGTGTGGTGTTAGCTGTAGGGTTTTTTTTTTTTTAAACCAAGTTGAAAAAGTTCTCGTCTATACCTAGTTTGCTGAGCATTTTTATCATGAACAGGTGTTGAATTTTTTAAAAATGCTTTTTCTGCATCTATTAATATGCTTATATGATTTTCCTTCTTTAGCCTGTTGATGTGATAGATTATATTGATTGATTATTAAACCAGCCTTGAATATCTAGGCTAAATTTCATTTGGTCATGGTACATAATTCCTCTTTCTACATTGTTGGACTTGACTTCCTAATATTTTGTTGAAGATATTTGTATCTATGTTCATGAGAGAGACTGGTCTGTGGTTTTATTTTCTTGTAATGTCTTTATTGGCCTTTGATATTAAGGTAATGCTAGATTCAGATAATAAGGAAGTATTCCCTCTGCTTCTATCTTCTGAAAGAGATATTAGAATATTGTTATACTTTCCTCCTTGTTTGACGGAATTTACCAGTGAACCCATTTGGGCCTAATGCTTTCTGTTTTGAAAGGTTATTGATTTTAGATTCAATTTATTTTATAGATATCAGTCTATTTAGATCATCTAAGCTATCAAAGTTGTAGACATAGAGTTTATGATATTACTCTTTTATAATCCTTTTAATGTCTATTGAGTCTGTAGTAATGTCCTCTCTTTCATTTCTGGTATTAGTAATTTGTGTCTTCTCTCTCTCTCTTTTTTTTTTTTCTTAGTTAGCCTGCCTAAAATTTTTTAATTTGATTACTCTTTTCAAAGTCTCAGCCCTTGGTTTTATTGATATTCTTTATTGATTTCCTGTTTTCAATTGTATTGATTTTTGCTCTGATTTTTATTCTTTGTTTTCTTCTATTTACTTTGTATTAAATTGGCTCATCTTTTCCTGATTTCCTAAAGTAGATATTTAGATTATTAATTTTAGATCTTTCTTATTTTCTTATATAGGCATTCAATGCTATAAATTTCACCTAAACACTCTTTTTGCTGCATGCCACCAGTTTTGTTGAACTGTAATTTCATTTCAATTTTGTTCAAAATACTATTAAAATTTCTCTTGACTCATGTTTAGATGTGTGTTGCTTAATCTGAATATTTGGGGATTTTCAAGCTGTCTCTCTGTTATTATTTCTAGTTTAGTTTACTGTGTTGTAAGAGAGGACAGACTGATTTATTTTTCAGCATGCTATGTATTTGTCTTACCTCTCCATTCTTAAAAAATTGTAACATCCCATTCATTATTCTTACTCCCATTTTTAGAGTTGCATCACATTACAGGTTAAGTCATTCTTTGTTCCAAGTCCCCCGATTTAGTTACTTCTCTGCTGTGACTTTCCTTCTTAAGTCCCCATGTTATTTCTCACCTGCTTTCTTCAAAGTGAATGTTCAAATAAAAAAAATAATAAAAAGAAAAAGAACTCAAGAGGGTGAGGCATTTAAAAATATATATATGGGTACAAAGATACGTATTTAAGTTGTTGAAGTCACTTTGGCTATGGGACTCACAGCACTGATCAGGAGAGGCATTGATTAGTAGTTCCCAAAGTCATTTATTTTTTTCCAGACTGAAGTAAATAAGCAAATGTAACAGCACATATATTTTTGAGCATACTTTTTTATGCCATGATCACAAAATCTGTGCCATTCTGAAAATGTCTTAGCACTTTTATTTGGGGAGAGGAAATGAAAAAAACAAAAGGCTTCAAATGTTTTTAAGTAACTAAACCTCATGCAGGGAAAGTTCTATTCCTAAATGCTAGCAGATTTCTGCCTAAGGTGAATTTAGCCACCCAATTGGTCCTATTACTTTTTGAACAGAGCTAATGCCAAAGTGTCCAGCCTTTGCTTCAATCAGACACAGTCTGATATGGTTTTGCTGTGTCCCCACCCAAAGCTCATCTTGAATTGTAGTTCCCATAATCCCCACATGTCACAGGAGGGACCAGGTGGGAGGTAATTGAATCTTGGGGATGGTTACCCCTGTGCTGCTGTTCTCATGACAGTGAGTGAGTTCTCACAAGATCTGATGGTTTATAAGGGGCTTTTCCCCCTTTTGCTCATTCTTCCCCTTGTTGCTGCCATGTGAAGAAGGACATGTTTGCTTCCCCTTCCATCATGATTGTAGTTTCCTGAGGCCTCCCCAGCCATGGGGAACTGTGAGTCAATTAAACCTCTATCCTTTAAGGACTACCCAGTCTCAGGTATGTGTTTATTAACAGCATGAGAACGGACTAATACAATCTGATGTGTTGCTACACTCTGAGCCCCATTGGAAAAATTATCACTGAAGAAGAAAAGCCTCAGTTTGTTAGACCTAGTAGATTACTGTGAAAAAGCGTACATCTTACAGAAATAGTATTTCACCATTAAATAATTCATCGCTACATGGATTTCAATAAACTATGGCTCAAACCAGGTTTATAAAACATAACAATCTTTACAGAAAAACTTAAAAATCTGCTTTAAGATAATTAGCATTTCAAATAAAGGCAGCCTAGGAATCAGCCCACTACAGATAACTCTATTCAAGCACTTAATACTTAAGTGCACCTCTGTATATGTCACCAAATTTGACTAAATGAACTGAAATGATCCCATCTCATACATAAGGACATAGAGTAGTGAATTATACTTTTTATCTTTGGACAATTGGGTTCAAATTGTATAATACTTCCCATACAGGAGATATTTGGATCAGCTGTAAAAAAGTTGTTTTTTCTTGTCATAGGCCTCATCTTGGGAAACAGAGAAGAGATTAAAGGCTTAAAAGTTTCTTAACTTTAGGAAGATATGGTAGAGGTAGTTTTGTTAGACTTTTTAAAAGGCAATTTCTATATCATATTTACCATAGCGTATTGTTGTTAGTGGCTTAGATAGAGGTTTCATTAGAGAGAATGTGAATTCTTTAAGGGAAAAACAGTATTTTAATTATCTGAATATCCACAGTATCTAGTATAGTATCTGACATATAGATATTAGAAATATTTAATCAGACATGTTGTGAAGACTGCAAATTATTGCATGGGGAAAGATCCAAATTGTTGTCCACCCATTGTGGCAATAGTAAGCGCTTACAGATTTCCAATGAGAAAAGCCTGCATTCTCAATCTAGTCTCACCCTGAGGGCTCCGGGACACTGTTCATTTCCACTTGAATGAAAACAAGAAAAAGCAACGTTTGTAATTGCATCACTTTTTGATGTATTTTGGCAGGTTAGCCATGAAAAAGAAGTCACAATGTTCTTCTCCTTTTTATCTTCCAAACTCTATCTTTTTTTTTTTTTTTTTTTCTGGGAGATTTTCTAACCCCTTCACAAACTGAAGTTACTGCTTTGTCAATGTTTTTCTTTTTCTGATTTTCCTGGAAAAACTTGCATTTTCTTTAATATTTTAGAAATGAATCAATAAATAATCCTCTCTCTCTCTCTCTCTTTTTTTTTTTGGTAGAACATACAAATATCTGTCCCTTTGTTTAATATTTAAATTCACAGTAAACTCTGTTCTTCACTTATTTCTTTGGTTACCTGTCTGCTAGCACAAGTGTCCCTGAAGTCCTGACTGAAGATGAGTTGCATTATATGTAAATAATATGTAGAAAAATACAGGAGAATTATTATAGTCTAATAAAGACTCCCGTTTTAATTTTTATCAAAATCCACCAACCTCCTTCAGGATGTTTATTCAGCACTTTCTCAATGTAAAGGTACATCCTCAGTCTTTTAATCCTGTGTTGTCTGAATTTCCACCCAAAACTCATTGTCCCCCCCACCCATTTCCCTGCTGGGCCTCTGATCTTTGCATGCAGCTTCCATGTAGTAATCCCCGTAAGTCAGGCCACAGTGCACTGACCTCTTTGTGTGATCCTCCGGGAGGATCTCATCCACATTCATGGTTTTAACCATGCCTCATATGTTGATGACACCCTACCGGTCCAGGATTGACCTTTCTGTAAGCTTAGTCTTGTATCCAATGGTTTGCTGAACAGCTAAGCTACTCACAATCACAAAGAAACTATACTCTGAAAGATACACACCAGGCTCTAACATTGGTTACCCCAAGGTAATGAAAGTAAAGAAAGACAGGGAGGTTAGCTTTGCCTTTCTATATTGTTTTCTATTTTATTTTATTTTATTTTATTTTACTTTACAGAGCAAACATTTGTATTGCACGTTTGTTATTTTGTAGTTTGGTAATTACTAAATAAAGACAAAGAAGTAGAAGCAGGAGAGGAAATGCACTCTATGCCTTGCCTCTCTGCCTCCAATTTAGTTCTCCTGAAAACTATGCTTCATATAAGTGAACTTTCTAAAATAGACATCAAACAATTCTGCTCTTCTCCTTAAAGCTAATGCTCTCTTGACTAAAGGATAAAATCTAAAATCCTTAATGTGGCATATTTCTCCATCTTTGATTCAGCCAGACTTTATCTTTCACTTCCAGTTTTGCCTTGATTTGATACTACAGCACTACATTTTCTCTCAGCTTAATAGGAATTATTCTTTAGACTCAGGTCAGATGTCTTTTCTCTTAGAAGTCTTCTGTAACACTTATCCCCAATATCCAAGTTGGGGTGGATGTACCATCTCTGTATTCCCATAGTAGCCTAATGCAATAGTTGCCACAAGTGATTCACAGATTTTGGGGGATTCCTGAGTCCTTTTTAGGGGCTCCACAAATTCAAATTATTTTTATACTAAAGCTAAGATGATATGTGCCTTGTTCACTGTGTCGACATTGGTTATGTGGCACACATTTTCCTGAAAATAAATGAAGTTAGGCTGCTCCTTCAAGAAAAACAGCTAACAGGATTTGTTGTTATGACAAAATTTGAACGTTTAAGAGAAAATTAGAATTTTGGAAAGCTTTTATCAGTCATTGTGAGCTTGATATTATATAATAACATTTATCATCATTTATAGGATTTATATAACTCAGTGAACCAATATCTTTTCAATGATCGATTATAATGTATATAATTATGCATGGTTAAAAGATACATCCCATATGTGAGATACATCAATTAGTTGTTATGTACAATATGAAAATTTATTAATATTATTTTAGAGTTCCCTTTAATACTAACATTTTAGAAACTACTTGAATTTTGGTGTAGTTTAAAATAATTACCTTAAAAGGCTATTGAAATTCTCTTCCTTTACCAAATATATACTTATGGAAAGTGATATATTTATCATACATAACAACTCAAACAACATATTACAATAAATTAAAAATAGAAGCAGATATGAAAATCCAGGTATCTTCTGCTAAGATGGATATTAAGTATATTTGCAAAAAATTGAAATAATGCCATTCTTCTAAGATTTGTGTTTTGGAAAATCTAATTATATTTCACAGAAAAATGTTATGTTAACATGTAAAATGTTTATTGTATTTTAAAATATATTAATAAACATTTTTAAATACCTTCTTTTAAATTTTTCAGAGAGTAAATATTGATACTTTTAACACATATGAGTAAAAGCTGTCCAAGGTCCTCAATAATTTTTAAGCATTTAAAAGGGTCCTGGGATTTAAAAAAAGTTTGAGGACTGCTTCCCTAATGCATGCCTCAGTGGTTATTACATACCACATGGCCTTATAAATATGTTGATGTGCCTGTCTCTGTAATCCTGCACTTAGATTATTGAATACTGAGCTGTCTTTAATTATTCAGTATTCAAGGGGGTTTTACAGGGAAGGAAAATATGAGTGTTCCTTTTGTCATTTAATGTTCAATATATTGAAATTCACATCTAAAAGACAAAACTGTGAAAACTCATTTTTTAAACATTCAAATATCAGTTATGATTTTGACTAATTTCTCTCAAATCATGTACATGGCAATTATACATTTCTAAACAGTTTAAACAACATCAAAGATATACACAAATGCAATAATACAAAATTTATAACATTTACATTTAACTTCTAGTCTAAAAGAATCAACTCCATAGACTTACTTTAATTATTCCTTATTTCTATGCCAGATTTTGTACGTTCTCAAATTATTTTAATGCTTATTTTGATATTTTCCTGTGGTTTCAGAAAGTATTATATTGATTTCATTCTGGAATGTTATTGATCTTTCTAGATTCCGCTCTTCTCAGAACAGCAGATGTTGCAGAATCAAAATTATCAAACAGTTACTGAAGATCTCTCAGCCACCAGTACAAGGGAATTAAACCACAGTGTCATATAATTTGGCTGAGCCCTTTTCAACTATAATGTTTTCTTTGTTGTATATTCGAATACCCCCCTTTCTCACATGTATTTTTATTTCTAAAAATTGTTGTATTTCTAATAAATCAAGTTTTAAATAGTCTGCAATACTTAACACATTGAATTGTCTTTTCAATGCAGTAACCTGGTTCAATATTATTAACTCTTCATTATTATTTTTACTGTAATTCAAAAAATCCATCCAGTATTTTCATCTCCTAGGAAATAAAGGAGTGAAGCTGCACTCTAACTCTCATCATTAGTCCTTTGACTAACTGATCCAAATTTTGAAATAGTGTGGAGCATTCTTTCCACTGAGATTTTATGTGTAGCCACATATGTTATAAACAGTTGGAACCAATTTCAATATGGTTCTTATGAGTGACTATCACTGTTAACCATTCCTTCCTGTTCTTGGTATGTGGCTATATTTTCCAGAATGACTTGAATTATACCCAGATAAACTTGGTAAACCAGGATAGAATAAATGTAAAAATCCCAAATGACATACCAACAGCTTGTTTACTAACATCCGTAAAAACTGTATACCTCTTACCATTTTTCACCCTTCTTTTTTATTTTAATTACCTTTGAAACATTGTCTTGACTTTAATTCCAGGATAACACTTTTATGGCTCTTCCTCATCACCTTTCTTCATCTCCTCTGTCAGTGCTTTCCCCCTCATGTCCTCAATCTGTGCATTCACATGTCCAGCGTTCATGTGCATATGTGTACACACACACATAAATGTTAATGACTAATACATCTCTGTCATCAGCCCAGCCTTACCAGAGCTCTAACCTCATATAACCACTGCCCACTCTATATGTCCTCTTGAATGCTTAATAGACAACTCACATTTAATACGCTCAGCTCTGTGTTTCCGGTCTTTGTCACTAAACCTGCTTCTCTTCCAAATTCCACAAATGCCAACTCCATTCCTGCAGTTCTTTAAGTGACAATTTTGGCACTACCCTTGACACCTTTTTCTCAGACTCCCTAGCAGTCTTTCAGAAAATCTTGTTCACGTTAACTTGGAAATACATGTAGAATCTGATTCCTTCTCAAGCTCACATGATTTCTCTCCTAGATTATTGCAGTCGACTCCCACATGGTGATCTCACTTCTACTGTTGCCCCACCTGCAATCCATTGCCCCCATAACTGCAAATGGCTGCTTATTTCATCCAGGGAAAAGCCAAACTCTCTCCAGTGGCAAAACAAACAAACAAACAAACAAACAAACAACAACAAAAACCCAAAACCTCTACACAATTCTATTTCCTGGAAATATCTGACCTCATCTCCAACATTCTTTATGCTTTACATTATCCTTCTCCCAAAGAAACTCCTGGTTCTCTTTCTCCTCTTCACAGCTTCTCTCTGGCATTTATTGCCCACCTTCCTCATTTATTTCTTTCTATAGTACTCAGCACCATTGAGATACAAGATTTTGCTTATTTATTCATTTTTTCCCTCCACTAGAATGCCAGCTCTAGTGACTGCCCATAGTAGACAATCAATAAAGGTTGAAGGACTGGATTAAATAAAATGTGTATCAAATCTGAATATCAATACAAATTTTTGGTTTTTCATAAATCTAATGTGTTCCAATTAACTGTACTGTTGCTATGATTTTTAGTCCACGATCAAACTATTTTAACATGGCTATCTGTAACTTCTTTACTATTTCTTTCCTTATTTTATTTTATTTTGAGGTGGAGTCTCACTCTGTCACCCAGGCTGGAGTACAGTGACCCCATCTTGGTTCACTGCAACCTCCCCCTCCTGGGCTCAGGTGATTCTCCTGCCTCACCCTCCTGAGTAGCTGGAACTACAGGTGCATGCCACCACACCCAACTAAGTTTTGTATTTTTTGTAGAGACAGGGTTTCACCATGTTGGCCAGGCTGGTCTCGAACTCCTGACCTCAAGTGATCTGCCCACATAGGCCCCCCAAAATGCTGGGATTATAGGCATGAGCCACCGTGCCCGGCCCGGGAACTTCTTTAGATTTTGGATTTTTCCTTTATAACTGCCTCTGTTACCCTTGAAAGTATTCTTGCAGCAAAAGTAAAATTTCCAGGCCCATTCTATTTTTCTCCTGATGTAAGGTATGGAATTAGCTACATAGAAAACCAAACAGTCCTGATTTTCTGTAGTGGAGAGTAGTATGAGAGACTGAAATCTTTATCCTCAGGGTTTCCTGAAAATTGGAAATCGGTAAAGTTCTAATACTACTGCTATTTCTACTATTGGAGAGCTTTAGTAGTGTCAAGCTTTAAATAATATATTATTTTAAGGTCCTAATGTCACACTGGTGTTTCTAATTTAAGTAATTAGATTACCATGCTCTACTTTTCTTTATATATAATTTCATTGTCTTTTTCTTACTTTGGCCATTTTTTATCTCCAGAATCTAGTCCAGTGGCAAATAAATAGTAAATTCTCAGTAATTGTTTGACAAGTCAATTATTTTTATATTGAATAGTAAGACAAGATGGGAAGTTTTAAGGACCAGTGTGATTTAGGCCAAGTATTCACATTAATGTAATGTGTCACTAATATAAGTCCGTTTCTTGGGCTAGTTTGGGAGGGCTCATGAGAAAGTCAGTAGAAAAGCCCAAGTATTTCCTGAAATTTCTTCTTATCTAGTATGCCACAACATGCATTATTTTCTCCTTACAATAGAAATGGGGCCCCTAACAGAACAGATTCTATGTGGTGCATATTTATCCACTTGTATGAAAATTTCACTCAATATCAACTTTTTCTCTAAGGAATTCAAAGTGCCTTACACAGATTAGGAATGGTGACAAGACACTTGTGAAGTAAATAATAATGCTTTGAAATAACATAGCACTTATCATCAGTGGAGCCCAAAGCACTCCAAATGATTTATCTCATTTATCTTCACAATGTTCCTGTGAGAAAAGGCAAGTATTATCTCCAATTTGAAGACAAGAAACTGTCACAAACTGGTCATGAAGTAAGTCAGGGGCAATGATAGACAATGAGTGAAAGACGGGCATATGGGACAGATTCTCTTCTCTTTGACCAATGCGCTGTTCGTAAGACTGTTCTTTTCTGCGTAATGTGCTTCCGTAGAATAGTCCTTCCAAAGAACCGTAAAAATCGTCTTACAATAAGTCTTACCAATAAGTCATTTATTTATGATTTACCTGGGTGTTGACAACAGTTCCTTCTGAGTAAAATCCCTGCCCTGGAGATTGTGTGGTTCTTGCCAATTATTTGCTCAAATATGATGGGAAATGGTAACTTGTAGGTGTGAGTGTTCAGCAATTTTATCTATAGTCAATTCCCAACTTTTAAATTCTTTCTATTCCTTTATTATTGAGGCCTTTAGAAATTCTCATGCAAAGTTGCTTCTAAGGATTTATAAATATTTCTTCCTGATATCTATAGAATGCCACATAACACTTTAAAACAATAAAAAATTCATACAATTCTTAAAATGTGTATGCCTGATGAGAAATAGTTCATTTTTATATTTCCTTTACCTAGACTTCCTTCCAAGACTCTGGCAAAACCTTCTCAAGTACACATCTGAGAGGGTACTTGATTCTCCAGGCACACTCATTCTCCTGAGAGCCATGGACCTTAGGCGGCTGCATCCAGAAAAACTTTTCCAAACCAGCACGTCAAGGGATTTTGATGTTTGTCATGAAATTCTTCCAAGAACATCACTGACTTTCTAACTACCCTGGAATTGAATTAGAGTAGAATGAAAAATGTTTATTTCAATATCTATAGGAAGTGTTTACTTTGTACTTAAACACTGAATGGGCCTCTAGCTCCTGCTAAGACACCACTACAAGAATGATAAATTCATTCTGTGAGAGATGCTAAATTTTACATTGAAGAATGAAATCAAGTTATTTTCAAAATCTCTTCTCCAGAGGATTTCAAGTGGGGTTAAGGAAGAAGGGTCCATAAACCCCTATAGAGTCCTTAAATATATTAGTCAAGGTTCTCCAGAGAAACTTTGGTTCTCCAGAGCCAATGGGATAGATACAGATTGAGAGAAAGATATAGATAGATATAAATAAATACAGATTATCTATGTCTCTTTCTATCTGTATATATTTAAATCTGTATATATTTCTGTCTACATCCTGTTGGTCCTGCTTCTCAGTTCAGTCGTGTTTGTATATAGATACGTTTATATACACAAAATTTACAAAATGTAAAAGAACATTGCAGTAAAACTTCATTTATCTACTATGTGCTAGATACGTTAATTTCTAATATACATTATCTAATTTAATCCTCACAGCAGCCCTACTTATTGATTGTCAGCAGCTAATAAGTGGCGATGAGAATCTAGGTTTTCACCGTGAACAAGGACACAATTTCCTGATACTGCGTTGGCTCCAATCCCTTCCTATTTTACTTCTCTTTAATCATATATAAAATAAGTGTTCTACACATTCTAACTAAGCCTAATGCAGAAACTTTAATTTCAAAGTTGAGGCTGGGCGCAGTGGCTCACACATGTAATCTCAGCACTTTGGGAGGCCAAGGCGGGTGAATCACCTGAGGTCAGGAGTTGGAGATCAGCCTGGCCAACATGGTGAAACCCGTGTCTACTAAAAATACAAAAAAATTGACCAGGCATGGTAGCGCGTGCCTGTAGTCCCAGCTACTTGGGAGGCTGAGGCACAAGAATCACTTGAGCCTGGGCGGCGGAGGTTGCGGTGAGCTGAGATTGCACCATTGCACTCCAGCCTGATTGACCGAAGGAGACTCTGTCTCAATTTAAAAAAAAACAAAAAAAGTTGAAATTCCCATAAGGAATGACACAAATATTTTTCCAGAAGGTTGTTAAATTGAAGCAGGAGTGACAGCTCCAACTGCACAGGGGCTGGGATAGCATGTCATCATCAGTAACAATGATGCTGTTATCATCTCTGCTGGGTCAATTCTACCCCTGTAGGCTGCTGATGTCGCTCAGAAACTACTCCAAGGAAAAGATTTTTATACTTGGAAGATTTAAACCCAACGAGATAATGCACTTGTGGAGTTGAAATAACTCTCATTTGTGTTTTCCTAGAGAAAGCTATTATTGATGAGAGTCTCAAAGGAATAAGGTATAGGACCAATAGTGCCTTTTTCCTATGGGACATACAGAATTTTTCTTGCAGATGATGTTGAAGAAAAACTCTACTTGATTGGTATTTTATCTGTGCTCAACAGTCATTCTAACAATTATTGCCACCCATTAGGAAGACTGGCCTCAGCCATCAAATGGGCAAGGCATACCTGTGACGACTATCTAGAGATAAATAGCTGCTTCATTAAAGATTAATGTTCAAAAAATACCAACATATTTCTGTGTTTAGACAGTTATTATTACACAGGCAAAATGCAACAGTTGTGATATAGTCCTCTACCTAATTTCCTCTGTGATAGTGAAGACCTAGAAGTTTGGATATTTGAGGAGAGGGAGGTGAGTCAGAGGAGCAGAAAAGGATGTATAAGAGGAAAGCAATAAGAGAAATGGGAGAGAAAGTTAAAATCAGATTTTCTAACTTAAGCTAGGATATTATGGACAGACATACCTATCAACTTTGTCTCTAATTCAGGACATTTTTTTTGATAAGTAAAAGCAATGAAGTGAACCCTATTAATATTTAATGCTTTGCATTATACTGATGTTACACAAACATTTTTCTTTGAGACTCTTCGATGAGATCTGGCTGGTGAAGCAATTAACTGCATTCCCTCATCTTAGGTAGTCAGATTTCCCTTTGGCTTTAAAACATATTTTAATTGGATACTATCTAGTTATTGCTCACATTTTATATTACTAACTTGTCTTTATGGATTTTTATCAACGGTCACTTTTACCTTCTTTGTGGGAATACAAATGCTCATGGCTTCCATTTATTTTTTCTAATTTGTTACACAAATTGCATTTGTTGTTATGCAAAATGTTAACGTCAAAGAAAGGCTTTTATTGTATATTAAATGCATATGCAAAAAAATCCTTGGTAATTCTGAACCGAGTTATCTCTGATTTAACCAACTTACCCAGCTAAGAGCCAGTTGATGAGACACAAGCCGTCTTTACCCTAATTTTGTAAGAACTGTGAAAGGAAGGAAGAATGTGTTTCTTTTTGTTTGTTTGTTTGTTTTGGTAGAGATGGGATCTCATCACGTTGCCTAGGCTGGTCTCAAACTCCTGAACTCAAGCGATCCACCTGCCAAAGTGCTAAGATTATAGGCATGAGCCACCATATCTGACCAGAAAGAGTGCTTTTAAGGAACAGAAGTCAAATAATAGAGCCAGCCTGAGTTCCCCTAGATATCTCACCCCTGTGCCTTTTCTCATGTTGTTCCTTTGCCTGGAATGGATTTGCTTTTATCCATCCTTCAAAGTCCAACTCAAAGTTACATCTCCTATGAAGCTTTTCCTCATTGCAAATATTCTCTCCTGGATTTTCACTTCAATTTGCCTATATTTGCCTAAAACATGTCACTTTCTACGTTGCCTTGAAATTAATTATGCTCATGTCTTATAGCCCTATAATAAACTGCATATTTCTTGAAATCATTATTTTTTGTGTGTATATAGAAAGTGTTTCAGTGCCTCAGCAGAGTGCCAAGCACATAGTAGAAACTCAATAAATGCTTGCTTAACAAATGAATTTAAAGGCATATGAATTTAATTATACATATTAAGTAACAGTATAGTTTCAAGCAGGATTAACCAATTGCTTGTGCCTGTGTTTCTTGATCAGATGTAAAAACATTTGTCTCAATCTCTAATAAATTATTTCTAGAAGCAAGAGACAAAACTTCCTAAAACTTATGCTTGATATACTGTCAATATAATATAATAGTGAAGTTAGATTCAAATTACATGATTTTTGTAGTTTCTGGGATTTTACTCTTCAAGATATGTGATGTTATATTAAGTTCAGTGTAAGAAAAGGTTATGATTAATATGATGAAAATTATAACTTAGCATATAACTTTAATAAAAGTAAAAAGTTCAAACAGAACGTATGAAATTGTGTCTATGAATCAGGAGAATAATCTGCACCTTATTACTAAAAGTCAATCTTGCTTTTACTGAGCCATAAGTGTTTCTGTATCTAGAGCTGGCATTAGGGAACTACTGAGACACAGAAAAAAAAATATGCTAGGACATAAGCTCTTCTCATGATTTAAAATATGTCAAAAGATGTAGCTACCTTTAAAAGAAATAAAGCCTACCATCACCAATATTTGCTGAAATCAGCTTATAATTGTTTGGGAGTCTGGGGGAGCTGCTAAAGACTGCACATGCCTCCCTAACAACGGCTTTCCACTCTTCATTTTAAAGAGGCTAGTACCCCATCATGCTCACAATCTCCAAAGCAGTTCCTGCCTCACCTCCAAGCTGACAGAAGCCTTGATTCTGATTCTCATTTGGTTTTCTGCCTGTCAGAAGGAAACTCCCAACAGTTTGCTATGGGATTTTTTCTTCATTCCCTTCCAGGCTTTGTTCTTCGCCATACACATTGCAAGCTTAGCCTAAGCAATGCCAAAGGGTAGACTGAATTGTGATTCAGGGCAAGTCTAATTTCTCCCAACAGACAATTTCCAGCTAATGCTGACCATCAGAGGAAGGCTGTCATTGATATCATCTGGTTAATGGCATAACTTGGTCCACTCAACTCAAATTGCATCACTTACACTAATCTGCTGCAGTTCTGCAGCCTCACTCTGAAAGAACCCTCTGTTTCACTGAAAGGAGTGTGTCATTTGGTCAGAGAGCATGATGTAATTGCAACTGCTTTTCTTCTGATGAAGTATTTAATATGACCTTGCTATCATCTTCAAATAAATTATTTACCCTTCTAACAGCCAAAAATTGTCCAGACAAACTTAAGTAGCAATAAATTTCATAAATTATTACAGGTCAGAATGTACTCCTAAGTGACTCCAGTCAGTAGCAGCCCACGGAACATCCTATAAAACTCCATTTTCCTCTGTCCAGCCAAGGTAGATGGGTAGACATAAAGTTCAGTTATCAAATCTTACTTTTACTCATCTGCTCTCAGAAGCTTACGAGTAATAAACAACTTCAGATAGTTGGCAGACAATTTGATGGTGGGGAGCTCTCCATTAAAAGGATAAAACAATGATGCTTTGTTGTCTTCTTACACAAATGGCCAGCTGAGATTCATTTGGTTTTCATTTTTAGAATAAAGCAGTAATTTCTGGTGTGATCTAAATGCACCACAAAAAATGTATTCATGACATGCCTACATTCTTGGGGAAAATGTTTTATTCTTCTGAATAAAGAAAACTACATTAAAAGACTTATGACTTCACTAGATATTACTCAGCCATTGTGGCTCTGCTCCTAAGACAGTGTCATGTTAAATTTCCTTTTAGGTTTAAGTGTTCACTCTTCATCAACAATCTTTGCTAATATACCCAAAAGAGAGAAAACAGGGAATCAAAACCTCATTGGCCTCTCTGCATGACCCCTCGAAATTTAATTTTATGAATCACTTTGATTTTTTTCTAGCAAAAGCAAACTTGCTAACTATCAAGTATTCTCAAAGCCAGAGCCTCATGTAAAACAGAGAGCTCCTCTTGGCTGAGCCTGGTGGCTCAAACCTGTAATCCCAACACTTTGGGAGGCCGAGAAGGGTAGATCATGAGGTCAGGAGATTGAGACCATTCTGGCTAACACAGTGAAACCCCGTCTCTACTAAAAATAAAAAAAATTAGCCAGGCGAGGTGGTGGGCACCTGTAGACCCAGCTACTCGGGAGGCTGAGGCAGAAGAATGGCTTAAACCCGGGAGGCGAAGCTTGCAGTGAGCTGAGATCCGGCCACTGCACTGCAGCCTGGGTGACAGAGCGAGACTCCGTCTCAAAACAAAACAAAACAAAAAAAACAGAGAGCTCCTGATGGTGCAATTACCTGGTCACTGATACTGGTGAGCTTTTCTGTGTTTCACTCTTATGAGATGAAAAGTTGTTATTAAAGGATAACATATAAAGTTGGACGTAGCTTTGGACCTACCAGAGAGTGCAATGAACACTTCTGGAGGACTGAGAAGTGGCTTCTTTATTCTGACAGAAACAAATGCCATCATGGAAATAACTCTTAGAAAACTGGGGAGCTTTCAAAGACATCCTCTTGAAAAAAAAAAAAAAAAGAAAGAAATCTCCAGTTCCTGGGAAACAGTGACAGAATCATACGCAGAGTGATGCATGGCTGTCACATTCAGCACTTGCCTCAGTGATTCCTAGATTGTAAATAGCTACCTTCTGCTGAATAGGCTTGAAATTCCTATAGCCTATCGTGTACCAACAAATATTGACCAGGCAGTGCGGGCTGCTGCAGTGGGCAGCAGTGTTTCTCCAAATACAAGGCACAGAAAAAACAGAATTTGAGTTTTTCCTCAATTAATAATTGGAAGACAGACATCGTCAGGATTTTAGTCTTAAATAAGATTTCCATCTTAAATGAAGCGGATGGAGACACTAAAATGAAAAAGGGTGGCAGGGAGGCAAGAACCTGCTTTAATTCAGTCTTTTTGTTTCCTCCATGCCACACAAACAAACATCTTTTTAAAAATTGAATTCTTTGCCTGTTCGTTAAGATTCATCCCAGGGTCCTGCAGATCTATCACAATCTGGCCACTCTGTACATTTTCTAATTACTCAGGCCTAAACCTCACTGGCATCCTTGACATTCCCTTCTTCCATATTCTATATTCAATCCATCAGCAAATCCTCTCAACTCTACCTTTCATATGTATTCAGCATCCATCCACTTCTCATCACATCCACTGCTACCATGTTCATTTGGCTTAAGCCACCATCATTTCTTGCCTAGATTATTGCAATGGTTTCCAAATGGAATTCCTTGCTTCTACCCTTGGACTCTCCCATCCCTACAAATTATTCTTAAAACTTCAAGAGAGTAAACCTGTTAGAACTAGTGAGATTCAGAGGCAGATTTATTGTGGAACTAATGAAGCTTAAACCTCTAGGTTCTTCTCCTAACAGATAATTCCCAAGGCTCTAAGAGGGCCCCAGGTCTAAGCAATGTGGTCTGATGGTCATAAATATCTTGATGTTTCCAAAAGTAAGATTGTTACATATTTGTAAAAGTCTGAGTTCCAAAATTAACATATCTGGAAATTGAGACCCCACAAAAACTAAATAAGATTGTATCACTCTTTTTGTCAGATCATCTCTGTCCTCTGTTCAAAAACCTCTAATGGCTTCCCATCTCATTCAGAATAAAAAAATTATTACTAAGGCCAAAAAAGCCCTCACTACATCTCTGACTCATTTCCTACCACTGGATCCAGTCATACAGGCTCCTTGCTATTTGTGGACTAAATGCACCTGCACATCAGAGCCTCTCCAGTATGTTTCTACTTGGAAGGCTCCTTCCTGAGCAAGTTGATGGGGACTGCCCTCTCTTCCTCCACATCTTTCTGCTCAGATGTTGCATTTATTAAAGGAGAGAACTTCCTTCACCAAACTATTTTTTAATATGCTTCCTCACCCATCTTTGACACTTCTCTTCTTGTTAATTTAAAAAAATTTTTTCAAACCACTTACCATCTCTCGCTTCAATTTGTTGCCTCCCTCCACCAGTTACACATTCTCATTACTAGAATATAAGCTCCGTGTTATATATCCTCATTACTAGAATGTGAGCTCCTTGATGGCAAACTATATATATATACACACACACACACATACACACACACACATACATATCACTCTTCCCTATTGCCTAGCATCGCATTTGGCACACATAAATCTTGGATTCATCCATTCAACAGAAACATACCAAGTATGTTTGTATACACTGAAGAGAAAGCAGAGAACAACCAAAGCCCCTTTCTGTGGTACATGCATTCTTACAGACAGAATGTTACTGCTGATTTTCTGTTGTTGAACTGTAAATCACCCAGGTAAAACTGAGGTCTTAAATGTTTGTGAATTATGTTGATAATGAAATAATGTTTTTTCTATTTGATACTTCTTATATCCACAAAAACCCAAGCAGAATTCCTTATTTGTACTGCCTTTTGCTATTTAAGGAAGAAGACTTTTACACTTATATTAGCTAAGCTTTAAGAATGTAAGCATCTATAAAATGACATCTTGTGTCTCAAGTACTAAAAATGAGAAGAATCTTTGTAGTCCTCTGTAGGACATGTCTTAAGAAGAATGTAGTTTATTGATTACTTAATGAGAAAAGGTTTCTTTTTAAAACAATCTTGTAAAAGAATATGTGTATTATCTTCTTATCTTCTATTTTGAAGCAATTATAAGTAGTAATGTCAGTATGAACTTTAATAAAGTTTAATTTGTTTTTATCTTTTTCATTTCAAACACTCGTGTTTACTAGGCTGGTCTCAGAGTCATAGGTCTTTACCATTATACTGTATTGCAGTCACGTGGAAACGCTTCCCCCTCGAGGGGGTGAGGTGGGGAGAGCGAGGGTTCCGCCGGCCCCCGCGGTGGAGTAAGTTTGCTTATAAATAGAAGTGAAATATCTATAAAAACATTAATGCAAACAGTGATTAGAAGAAAGCTGGAGTAACCATTTAATCTAGAAAAAGTGGACTTCAGAACCAGGAATAAAGAGGGACATTTCATAAAGATAAAGAGATGATTAACTCATCAAGAGGACATAAATATTCTAAATTAGTATACACCTAATGATAGAACTTAAAAATACACAAAACAGACACTAATAGAACTAAAAAACAATAATAAGACAAATCCAAAGTTACAGCAGGGATCTTCAACATCTTATCTTAGTAGCTGAAAGAATTTGGGCAGCACTGTCAATGAACATGATCTATTGACATTTATGGAACTTCCCATCTAACTACAGTAGAATACCATTCATTCAAGTGTGCATGGAACATTCACCAAAATAGACTATATTCTAACTCAATAAAATAAGTATCAATAAATATTAAAAAAATTATACAAAGTCTATCCTCTCAACAAACACATCTGGAAATTAAACAACACACTTCCAAATAACCCAAGACTGAAAACAATCACTAGGCACATTGGAAAATACTTTTAACTAAATGAAAATAAAATTGCAACATAAAAATGGGGGAGATGCAGGTTAACTGATGATAAGAGAAAAATTCCTATTATGAAAATCTTATATAAAAAAGGAAGAAACTTCTCAAATCAATGATATAAGTTTTCACCTTAAGAAACAAGAAAACTCACACAATATTCTGAGATAACAAACCTGCACATGTACCCCTGAATCTAAAATAAATTTACAATTATAAAAAAGAAAAAGTAAAAGAAACAAGAAAAAGAAAATTAAACCTACTCTAAGCAGAAAGAATAAAATAATAAACACATCAAAGAAATAGAATGCAGAAGAATACAGAGAAAAATGTATACCACCAGAAAACAGTTATTCAACAAGATCAATAAAACTGAAAAATCACTAACTAGAATAATCATGGAAAAAGAAAAGACAAATTACCAGGATCAAAACAAAAAACATACAGATTTTTAAAAAGGAAGAAGTAAAACTCTTTCTCTTGGCAGGTAACTGATTGGCTCTGTAGAAAATCATAAGAAATCACAGAGAGAAGCTATTAGAAATATAAAGGGAGTTAAGTAAGGTCACGAGATACAGGACCATATGTGAAGTCTCTTGTATTTCTACATATAGACAACAAACAACTAGAAACCATTTTTTAAGGGTCATGTATAGAAGCAGCAAAATCTAAGAAGTGCTTAGGGATAAACTTAAATTATCAAAACCTGTACACTGAAAACTACAAAAGAATGCTGAGAGAAATTAAAGACAATTTAAAACAACAAAGAAATAGATGGATTACAACAATAGATCAGAAGACTCATTATTTTAAGATGATGATTATCTCTGATTGATCTACAGTTTCAATGGAATCCTAATCAAAATCGTACCATGATATTTTATAGATATTGATGAATTTTTAAATCTGAAATTTATGAATAGGTAAAGGACTAAACATCTTCGAGAAAAAATACAAAGTCAGAGTACCTTACACTATCTGATTTTAATACTTATTATAAAGCTAAAGCAATCAAGATACTTTAACATGAATGTAAAGGTAGCCATACTGATCAATGTAATTGAAATAAGAGTAGCCCAAATTCACACATATAATGCCAATTTATTTTTTAATTTACATGAAAAAGTAATCCAATAAGGAATGGATAATCTTTGCCACAAATGGTATTGGAACATTTCAACATCTGTATGCAGAAGAAGGAAAAGAAAAAGAAGATAAGGAGGAGAAAGAAAGGCAAGGGGGGGTGGCAGGAGGGAGAGGAAAGAAGAGGAGGAATCAACAACATAAAACACAAAAACAAAAACAAAAACACCCAAATCTTTGACCGTTAACTCACAGAACACATAAAATTAATTCAAAATAGAAAATTGACCAAAATGTAAAAGGTAAAGAAAATAAAACATCCATAAGGAAACCTAGGATAGAGTACTTATATTTTGAAGTGGTCAAACATTCCTTACATAAACACAAAAAGCCAACAACATTTAGAAATACTATAAAATGGACTTTATCAAAATTAAAACTTTCTGCTATTTGAATGACAATATTAAGAAAATGAAAGAGCAAACCACAGCCTGGAAGAAAATATTCATAATACATAGATATGAAAATAGACTTGTATACAGAATAGACAGAAAATTCCTACAATTCAATGATGAGAAGAGAAACACACCAATGAAAAATGCTCGAAATATTTTAACAGGCAATTTACAAAAGAAGATATATGGACAGCCAACAAGTACATGGTAAGATCTTCATCCGCTGTCTTAAGAAATGCAAATTAAAACTACATCACTTTGAATGGTTGCAATTAAAAAGTTGGATAAAATTAAATATCGGTGAGAACCAACTGCAACTTTCATTTATTTCTGGTGGAAATAGAATGGTATTAATCTAGTTTGGAAAACAATTCTGTAGTCTCTTATAAAGTTAAAAATGCACTTACCTTATGATCCAGCCAATCTACCCTTAAGTATTTACCCAAGAGAAGTGAAAATACGTTCACATAAAGATTTGTAGGTTCACACAAAGATAAAGTGTTCACAGGCACTTTATTTACAACAGCATAAACATGAGAAACAAGTCATACACCTATCAACTGATGAATGGACAAATTGCGGTGCATCTATGCAATGGAAAGCAACTCAGCATTAAAAGAAAAGAATTACTAATAAATACAACAACATATGAATTTCAGAAACATTATGGTAATCAGAAGATTGTGGAAACACAAAGAAAACATATTGCATGATTTTATTTTTGAGAAACTCTAGAAAATTTCAAATTGTTACAGGAAAAGTAGATCACTGGCTGCCTGGATCAGGGAGTAGCGAGAAGAGACTGCAGGAGTAAAAGCATAAATGAATATTTTTTGACAATATTCTTTATCTTGATTGTGGCATTAGATGCATGGGAGTGTATTTTTGTCAAAACTCATCAAACTGCAATTACAAAGAGTACAGTTTATTGTTTTTAAATTATACCTTAATAAAGTTGATTAAAAGGAAATAGTATGTGAGTGGGCTAAGTGGGCCTCTTCCTTAGTTACCAGAAGCTATTCCTCAATCTGTAGAATGGATAAAAATGCTCTTGTGGTTTATGAGTTTTTTCCTTAATGCTACTGACATGTTCCTCTACGTTGCACAAAAAATAACCAGCTGCCCAGTGCTGCCATTATTTTACAGCTGCTAGAAAATAATAGTATTCTATAATTTAGAATTCTCCAGAATTAAAAGATCTATATCACCATCCCCAAATTTAAGCCATCTGGATTTATGAAGTTTCATTGTGCATAAAGGTAAAGGGGGATATTTGAATACAATGAAGTGTATGCTGTGGTGCTTTAAAATAAAGATGTGTGTAATGCAGGGTGCAGTTTTAGATTAAAGGAAACAGCTCAGGAAATCCTTGCTTAATTGAATTGAATGTTTTCCCTAAGATGCCTGTTTGGATTAATCACAAAATTGAAATTAATTATATTCCCTTGGAGAACAGTTAATATTTGGTCTAAAGTCCAACCCTCTGCCTTTGGAAAGAACTGAAGAGGGATTTGGCAAAGGGAGAAAAACCTGGCAAAAGAACTTTGGGAGTGGACAACATTTGAGATACAATGCTTAGGAAAAAATTATAGGATCTAGAGCTTATGTAGATATAAGTGGCATCAGATAAAACGATAGACAATCTGGTTGAAACGATTCAGATGTATTTTTAGGTACAGTGAGATGAGGAACACACTTTCAGCCACATTATTTTAAAGTTCAAAACAGTATTTAAGAATGTCTGATCTAATTCCCTTATATCAAATGATAAAATGGGGGAAAGCAACATGCCAAATAGCTGGCTTTTGGTTTCCCTAATGAGTAGAAGAATCTAGAATAAAAATCAGATTTTCTGACGTCTCATGCAATGATTTTTCCATATTGCTCTGTTTGCTGATTCTTAAGCATATTCTTAAAAGAAAGTGGTAAATGTCACTAACTAGAAGAAGGGAATAAATAGATACTTTGGTAATCATGTATTTGGTGATTGTGACACAAATTATCAAGACAAATGTCTTTTATTGGCTATAAAAATTCCATTTTATTATTATAAAATGATAAATCACTAAAGAAATTTCTTCATTCAAGCTAATATTTTAAAACAGTATGAACCCATCCCATATGCTAGCAAACAACATTTTATGTCACAATTTGACACATAGAAATACAACTTGAAGCATCAAAAATTAATAGTTTATATTCGAGCTGCAGTCTCCTAAAAGCAGGTAATGTGAATTATTTAAGGGTAATTTTGATCTGAGAAAAATTCCCCAGCATCATTTGCCTTTGGGAATGCAGAAATCTTGTCTTGTAATTCACTTTATCGGTCTATAAGTTTGTTTTCCATCTTACAGTATAATACTCTTTTTGTCAATCTGTTTTTACAATTGGGCAATTTAAGAATGTATCATCAAACCTAAGTGCTGGAGGAGTATTCTTCTTAGTGCTTAAAAAGTATTGTTTTATTCAGTCAAGACACACTAAAAATTAATAAGAACAAAATAAAATGGGAGGCCCAACTAGTACTCAAGGGGAGAAATTTGAAACATATAGTATGGAATAAACCATGTACAAATTCAAGTGATTTCATGCTATTTTAAACCAATGTACCAGATCAATTTTATGTCATTTTC
This sequence comes from Theropithecus gelada, assembly GCF_003255815.1. Taxonomy (NCBI): domain Eukaryota; kingdom Metazoa; phylum Chordata; class Mammalia; order Primates; family Cercopithecidae; genus Theropithecus; species Theropithecus gelada. The sequence goes on along the minus strand of NC_037668.1, from coordinate 124,238,001 downwards.
TTTTCTTTTTAAAAGTGATAATACTGTAACTACTATCTGCATAGGTCTGTGATGAGTGCTTCACTGCTGTGTTTTATTCTGAAAAGAAAAAGAGAAATTTATGGTGAAGTGAGAAAGATTTTAGTGGAACCCAGTGGTGAAAGATAAACAACTGAATCCTCAATACTAGTACTTATCTGAAGGAAGAAAAAAGTTCATTTTTAGGTAAGAAGACATTACGAAAGAAACAGGAGAAAAGTTAGACTGTGGCGTTTGTGCAAGAAGAGAATAGTAATGAGATTTGAAGGGTTTGAGGGCAAAACATACAAGCACATGTTTCTAAGAGTATCTGAAACCCCAAACAGCAGCAGAGCACCAACGAGAGAGATGAGAGTTTGGTTTCTTAAAAGGAGTGTGCAGTACATGATGTTTAGCTTTTTAGAAAACAACTTCTCCACTTTTGCCTGCCTAAAATTTTTTAGAATTCTAGTTTTCTTTTCAAATATTAAGAAGCATTGGAGTTTAGTGGCTGTTTCTAAGTAGTGCTATTTTGGCTTAACTTGTATATGTTTTCCCTCAAAAATAAATGAAAATAGTTAAGGCATAAACTTGAAGTATTTATTTATTTATTTTTTTAGTTTTATCAACACTCCAGTTTCTTCTAATTTCATATAATTTGAGTCACTAAAAGAACCTTCACAAAATAAGTTAATTTGGGATCATGACATGTCAACATGGCTCATTGAATTTTTTAAAATTGATTGTTATTACTGAAATGTTATTCAATCATATAAAGTTTAGAGACACTTTAAGTTGAATATTAATATTCTTGCATGGAGCCTGGTAATAGTGTAGATGTGCAGCATTTTGGGAGAAAATAAACCAATTACAATGACTATTGAGTATATTCTTCGGTTGGGCTATGCTCTTCTACTAAGGTAGAATCCTTGGGCATTATTTTGGCATTTGGAGCCCTCTTTTTCTAGCTCCAGTTGCAAGATATTGTCAGAACTATTTGGAAAATAATTTTCTTTCTTTTTCATCAAGTTGTATCAACAAATAAGGACAATAATAGTTACTGAGCATTTTTATTTATCAATTAGCTTTCTGGGAATTATAGAATATGTAGAAAATGTCATAACTGACTACCTTCAGGGAACTTCAGCAACCTACACATGAAAACCACTGACCCCAAATGCCAAGTTTCACCCAGAGTATAATTTCATATTACATGTAACATTTGACATGACTGAATTATTTTTATCTGTGTGAGGAAACCAAAAGCAGAGGCAAAAGGAAAGAATAATCCCAATGTCTCATTTAGTGGTTTTAAAGTGATACCATAATCACATTTCAGGTTTTTGTTTTTTTTTTTTTTTTTTTTTTTTTTTCCCGAGACGTAATCTTGCTGTGTCACCCAGGCTGGATGGAGTGCACTGGCACCATCTCGGCTCACTGCAAGCTGGCACCATCTCGGCTCACTGCAAGCTCCGCCTCCTGAGTTCACACCATTCTCCTGCCTCAGCCTCCCCAGTAGCTGGGACTACAAGCACCCGCCACCACACCCAGCTAATTTTTGGTATTTTTTAGTAGAGACAGGGTTTCACCATGTTAGCCAGGATGGTCTTGATCTCCTGAACTTGTGATCCGCCGGCCTTGGCCTCCCAAAGTGCTGGAATTACAGGCAAGAGCCACCGCACCCGACCACATTTCAGTTTTAAATTTTACATTGGATGAGTCCCATTCCTCTTTCTGTGTGGGGTAAACCCTACTGGAGTATTACCTATTACCTATAGGTAACAATGCCTTAGTGAATTGGATAGGTTCTTCAGGTGGTAATTTAAAGGAAAGAAAAAACAGTATCTTAAAGGGTAAACACAAGGTTAGAAGCTGGAGGAATAGAGAAGTGTTACACAATGGTTTTAGAAAAGTGGTTCAGGAAGAAGGAGCCAAAATGGTCAAATAGACACTGCTCCAGTCTGCAGCTCCCAGTGAGACCAACCCAGAAGGTGGGTGATTTCTGCATTTCCAACTGAGGTACCCAGTTCATCTCACTGGGACTGGCTAGGCAGTGGGTGTGGCCCATAAAGAATGATGAGAAGCAGAGTGGGGCATTGCTTCACCCTGGGAGTGTACAGAATGGGGGAACCTTTATCCCTCAGCCAAAGGAAGCAGTGAGGGAGTGGGCTGCCCACCAGGGGTACAACACTTTTCACATGGAATTTTGTAATCCTCAGATCAGGAGATTCCCTTGTGAGCCTACACCACCAAGGCCCTGGATTTCAGGCATAAAACTGGTGACTGTTTGGGCAGGCACTGAGCTGCAGGAGTTTTTGCATACTCCAGTGGCCCCTGGAACTCCAGTGAGACAGGAAGGCCATCCACTCCCCTGGAAAGGGAGTGGAAGCCAGGGAGCCAAGGGGTCTTGCTCAGCAAGTTCCACTCCCATGGAGCTCAACAAGCTAAGAACCACTGCCAGTGCAGCAGTCTGGAATCTGCCCGGGATGACCTAGTTTGGTGGGGGGAGGGGTGATCATCATTACTGTGGCTTTAGTTGGCAGTTTTCCCCTGACAGTGCCAAGGAGACTGAGAGGTTTGGACTAGATGGAATTCATCAGTGCAGTGCAGCTAAGTGGCTATGGCCAGACTGCTTCTCCAGATGCCTCCTCACAGGGCAGAGCATCTCTGCAGGAAATCCAGCAGCTCCAGTTAGGGGCTTACAGACAGAACTCTCATCTCCCTAAGACAGACTACCTTGGGGGAAAGGTGGCTGCAGTCTCAGATTTAGCAGACTTAATCTTTTTTACCTGCCGGCACTGAAGAGAGCAGCTGATCCTGACAAGGGTCATTCTCCCAGCACAGTGCACTAGCTCTTCTAAGGGAAAGACTGCCTCATCAAATGAGTCCCTGACCCCATGCCTCATAACTGAGAGAGACCTCCCAACAGGGGTTGACAGACACCTCATACAGGAGAACTCCAGATGGCATCAGTACAGTGCCTCTCTGGGATGAAGCTTCCAGAAGAAGGAGCAGGCAGCAATCTTTGCTGTTCTGCAGCATCCACTGGTGATACCTAGTTGAATAGTGTCTAATGTGAACCCCCAGCAAACCGCAGCAGACCTGCAAAAGAGGAGCCTGATTGTTAGAAGAAAAACTAACAAACAGAAAGCAACAACAACATCAACAAAAAAGACACCCCCCAAAAAACCCATCTGAAGGTCATTAACCTCAAAGACCAAAGGTAGATAAATCCATGAAAATGAGGAAAAAACAATGAAAATTCCACAAGCCAGGATGCCTCTTCTTCTCCAAATGATTGCAACACCTCTCCAGCAAGGGTGCAGAACTAGATGGGAGATGAGATGGATGAATTGTCAGAAGTAGGCTTCAGAAGGTGGGTAATAACAAACTCCACTGAGCTAAAGAAGCAGGTTCTAACCCAATGCAAGGAAGCCAAGAATTTTGATAAAAGGTTACAGGAGCTGCTAACTAGAATAACCGGCTTAGAGAGGAACATAAATGACCTGATGGAGCTGAAAAACACAGCATGAGTGCTTCATGAAGCATACAGAAGTATCAACAGCCAAATGGATGAAGTAGAAAAAAGGACATCAGAGTTTGACGACCATTTTTCTGAAATAAGTCATGCAGACAAGTTTAGAGACAAAAGAATGAAAAGCAACATAAAAAACCTCTACAAAATATGGATCTGTGTGAAAAGACCAAACCTATGATTGGAGTACCTGAAAGAGATGGGGAAAATGGAACTGAGTTGGAAAACAAACTTCAGGTTATTATCCAGGAGAACTTCCCCCACTTAGCAAGACAGGCTAACATTCAAATTCAGGAAATACAGAAAATACCATAAGATACTCCATGAGAAGATCAACCCCAAGACACGTAATCATCAGATTCTCCAAGGTCAAAATGCAGTAAAAAATGTTAAGGACAACCATAGAGAAAAGCTAGATAACCTACAAAGGGAAGCCCATCAAACTAACAGTGGGTCTCTCAGCAGAAACCCTACATGCCAGAAGAGAGTGGGGCCAATATTCAACATTTAAAAGAAAAGAATTTTCAACACAGGATTTAATATTCAGTCAAACTAAGCTTCATAAGCAAAGGAGAAATAAGATCCTTTCCAGACAAGCAAATGCTGAGAGATTTCATCACCACCAGGCCTGCCTTGCAAGAGCTCCTGAAGGAAACACAAAATATGGAAAGGAAAAACTGGTACCACCCACTGCAGAAACACACCAAAATGTAAAGACCAATTACACTATGAAGAAACTGCATCAATTAGTTTGCAAAATAACCAGATAGCATCATAATGACAGGATCAAATTCACAGGTAACAATACTAGCCTTAAATGTAAATGGATAAATGCCCCAATCAAAAGACACAGACTGGCAAATTGGATAAAGAGTCAAGACCCATCAGTGTGCTGTATTCTGGAGACCCGTCTCATGTGCAAAGACACATATAAGCTCAAAATTAAGGAGTGGAGGAAAATTTACCATGCATACGGAAAGCAAAAAAATAAAAAATAAAAAAAAAAATAAAAGAGCAGGGGTTGTAATCCTAGTCTCTCACAAAACAGACTAAACCAAGAAAGATCAAGAAAGACAAAGAAGGGCAATACATAATAGTATGGGGATCAATTCAACAAGAAGAACTACTTTAAATATATATGTACCCAATACAGGAGCATCCAGATTTATAAAACTAATTCTTAGAGACCTACAAGGAGACTCAGACTCCCACACAATAATAGCGGGGGACTTTAAAAACCCACTGTGAATATTACACAGATCAATGAGACAAAAAATTAACAAGGCTATTCCGACTTGAACTCAGTTCTAGATCAAATGGACCAAATAGACATCTACAGAACTCTCCACCCCAAATTAACAGAATATACATTCTTCTCAGTGCCACATGACACTTATCTTTTTTTTTTTTTTTGAGACAGAGTCTCACTCTGTCACCCAGGCTGGAGTGCAGTGGTACGATCTCAGCTCACCCTAAGCTCCACCTCCCAGGTTCACACCATTCTCCTAACTCAGCTTCCCAAGTAGCTGGGACTACAGGCACCCACCACCACGCCCGGCTAATTTTTTGTATTTTTAGTAGAGATGGGGTTTCACCATGTTAGCCAGGATGGTCTCAATCTCCTGACCTCGTGATCCTCCCGCCTTGGCCTCCCAAAGTCCTGGGATTCTAGGCGTGAGACACTGTGCCTGGCAGGCACTTATCCTGAAATTGACCACATAACTGGAAGTAAAACACTCCTCAGCAAATGCAAAAGAACAGAAATTATAACAAATAGTCTATCAAATCACAGTGCAATCAAATTAGAACTCAGGATTAAGAAACTCACTCAAAACCACACAACTACACGGAAATTGAACAACCTGCTTCTGAAAGACTCCTGGATAAATCATGAAAGTAAGGCAGAAATAAAGAACTTCTTTGAAATCAATGAAAACAAAGAGACAATGTACCAAAATCTCTGGGACATAAGTAAAGTAGTGTTAAAAGAAAAATTTATACTACCAAATGCCCACATCAGAAAGCTAGAAAGATCTCAAATTGACACCTAACACCACAATTAAAAGAACTAGAGAAGCAGAGCGAACAAATGCAAAGGTTAGCAGAAGACAAGAAATAACTAAAATCAGAGCAGAACTGAAGTACATAGAGACATGAAAAACCCTTCAAAAACTCAGTGAATCCAGGAGCTGGGTTTTTTGGGGAAAAAAAAAAAAAGTAGACTGCTGGCTAGACTAATAAAGAAGAAAACAGAGAAGAATCAAATAGACACAATAAAAAATGATAAAGGGGCTATCACTACTGACCCCACAGAAATACACACTACCATCAAAGAATACTATAAACACCTCTATGCAAATAAACTAGGAAATCTAGAAAAATGGATAAATGCCTGGACACATACACCATCCCAAGACTAAACCAGGAAGAAGTTGAATACTTGAATAGGCCAATAACAAGTTCTGAAATTGAGGCAGTAACTAGTAGCCTACTAACCAAAAAAAAAAAAAAAAAAAATTCCCAGGACCAGATGGATTCACAGCTGAATTCTAACACACGTACAAAGAGAAGCTGGTACCATTCCTTCTGAAACTATTCCAAACAATAGAAAACCAGACTCCTCCCTAAAATATATTATGAGGCCAGCATCATCCTGATACCGAAACCTGGCAGAGACACAACAAAAACAGAAAATTTCAGGCCAATATCCCTGATGAACATTGATGAGAAAATCCTCCATAAAGTACTGGCAAAGCAAATCCATCAGCACATCAAAAAGCTTGTCTACCACAATCAAGTTGTCTTCATTCCTGGGGTGCAAGGCTGGTTCAACATATGCAAATCGATAAACATAATCCATCACATAAACAGAACCAATAACAAAAACGACATGACTATGTCAATATATGCAGAAAAGGCCTTTGATAAATTTCAACATCCTGTTAAAAATTCTCAATAAACTAGGTATTGATGGAACATATCTTGAAATAATAAGAGCTATTTATGACAAACCCACAGCCAATATCATACTTAATGGACAAAAGCTGGAAGCATTCCCTTTGAAAACAGACACAAGAAAAGGATGCCCTCTCTTACCACTCTTATTCAACATGGGTATTGGAAGTCCTGGCCAGGGCAATCAGGCAAGAGAAACAAATAAATTGTATTCATATAGGAAGAGAGGAAGTCAAATTGTCTGTTTGCAAATGACATGATTCTATATTTGGAAAACCCCATCATCTCAGCCCAAAAACTCCTTAAGCTGCTAAACAACTTCAGCAAAGTCTCAGGATAAAAAATCAATGTGCAAAAATCACAAGCATGGCTTTACACCAATAATAGACAAGCAGAGAGCCAAATCATGAATGGACTCTCATTCACAATTGTTACAAAGACAATAAAATACTTAGGAATATAGCTAACAAGGGATGTGAAGGACCTCTTCAAGAAGAACTATAAACCACCGCTCAAGGAAATCAGAGAGGACACAAACAAATGGAAAAACATTCCTTCCTCATGGTTAGGAAAAATCAATATTGTGAAAACGGCTATACTGCCCAAAGCAATTTATAGATTCAATGCTATCCCCATCAAAGAATTAGAAAAAACTACTTTAAATTTCATATGGAACCAAAAAAGAGTCTGTATAGCCAAGGCAATCCTAAGCAAAAAGAATAAAGCTGTAGGCATCATGCTACCTGACTTCAAACTACACTAGAAGTCTACAATAACCAAAACAGTGAGGTACTGGTACCAAAACAGACATGTAGACCAACGGCACAGAACAGAGGCCTCAGAAATAACACCACCATCTACAACCATCTGATCTTTGACAAACCTGACAAAAACAAACAGTGAGGAAAGGATTCCCTATTTAATCAGTGGTGCTGGGAAAACTGGCTAGCCATATGTAGAAAACTGAAACTAGACTCCTTCCTTACACTTTATACAAAAATTAACTCAAGATGGGTTGAAGACTTAAATGTAAAACCTAAAACCACAAATACTCTAGAAGAAAACCTAGGCAATACCATTCAGAACATAGGCATTGGCAAAGATTTCATGACAAAAATGCCAAAAGCAATGGCAACAAAAGCCGAAATTAACAAATGGGATCTAATTAAACTAAAGGGCTTCTGCACAACTAAAGGAACTAGCATCAGAGTGCACAGGCAAACTACAGAATGGGAGAAAACTTTTGCAATCTACCCATCTGACAGAAGTCTAATATCCAGAGTCTATAAGGAACTTAAACAAATTTACAAGAAAAAAAAAAAAACCCCATCAAAAAGTGAGTGAAGGATATGAACAGACACTTCTCAAAACAAGACATTTATGCAACCAACAAACATATGAAACAAAGCTCACCATCACTAATCATTAGATAAATGCAAATCAAAACCACAATGAGCTACCATCTCACATCAGCCAGAATGGTGATTATTAAAAAGTCAAGAAACAATAGATGCCGGCAAGGCTGTGGAGAAACAGGAAAGCTTTTACAATGTTGGTGGGAATATAAATTAGTTCAAACATTGTGGAAGACAGTATGGCGATTCCTCAAGGATCTAGAACCAGAAATACCATTTGACCCAGCAATCCCATTACTGGGTATATACCGAAAGGAATGTAAATCATTCTACTATAAATGCACATGCACATATATGTTTACGCAGCACTGTTCACAATAGCAAAGACTTGGAACCAACCCAAATGTCCATCAATGATAGATTGGTTAAAGAAAATGTGTCACATATACACCATGGAATATTATGCAGCCATAAAATGGAATGAGATCATGTCCTTTACAGGGACATGAAGCTGGAAGCCATCCTCCTTAGCAAACTATCACAGGAACAGCAGACCAAACACCACATATTCTTATGCATAAGTGGGAGTTGAACAATGAGAACACATAACCATAAAATGTTATGTTTATGGATATGTCGATATTATGAGTAATATCAAAACAGGAAGGAGAATAACACACAGGGTACTGGTGGAGGTTTGGGGGCAAGCAGAGGGAAAGCATCAGAACAAATAGTTATTGCATGTGGGGCTTAAAACCTAGATGATGGGTTGACAGGTGTAGCAAATCAGCATGGCACACATATACCTATGAAACAAACCTGCACATTCCGCACATGTATCCCAGAACTTAAAGTAAAATTTTAGAAAAAAGAAATGAAGAGCGGTCAGGATCAAGACCTGCATTGAGGGTCCATTTGAGCTGTGTGGAGCAACAGCATGTGAATAACTTACAGCAGCCATGAAAGATTGGATAGCTTCTCCTAATACTAGTTCTGCATCCAGGTCTTCAAATTAGCCTCAAGCACTTCAAAACTATGCATATGCATAATATTTGAGGAAAAGCTAAAAACCATAAATCAAATGGATATCAGCATATCAGCGAATCAATGAAGAAATGTTTCTGGAGACATTTAAATGAAGTCATAAGTCTATAAAACATTACATGAGAAAATGTTTATGGATGACTGTCATGAACAATAAAGTAGATACAGCAAATGTTATGTTTATGGATATGTCTATATTTATAGTTTTGATACTACTCATAATAATATGGTATAAAATTGAACATAAAAGATGTTATAAGGAGGGTCTTTAAATATATTTTGATGAAGTAGATAATAATAAATCCAAATATATATGTGTTATGCTAAATAAATGCCAATCTGTAAGTTACGATGTAAAGTAAACTAATCAGAGTATTGACTCAGAACTCTGGCTGAAAAAGAATAAACAACATGTAATGAAAGCATTTTATATTTCAAGGCGGCTGTTAAATTAAACATGTAACAATTAACATGTTCAACTTGCACCAATATGTGGTTATTAAATTAAGTATGTCAATGAAGAGCACTTTACATGAAAGTAATTTTGGTATTGTGGTGCCATATGAAAAAGTAAAACCAAGCATCAGAAATTATAAGAATATTATTACAGAACTATTTGATCACTCTGAAATTGAATACGCCATGTGGAAATGAAAGGAAAAAATAAAGGAGAACAAATTTCCTTATAACATAGATAACTGATATGCAAGATTACTTTTCCAAAGGTTAAGAGAAACAGAAATACAGAGATAAATTTGTAAGATGATAAGTGAAGGCGCTTTAAAAACGACAGACTTGTTTTCTCCCTCAATTTCGTACACATTCAGGTGAAAAGCTACAAGTGCATTATAACATCAATTATGAACACAGCATATATAATAAATGCATTAATTCTCAAATACCCTGCATCATGTAGTCACAAAAACTTGGAAAGTATTCATAAATAAAGCGCCATTTCTAGTTTTTAGTAATCAATACAAGTACTTGATTTCAGTTCTCTGCTCCTTTATGTTTGTATTTCCAACTAACTCAGACACTACCTACATACATATCCTTTCCTTGGATTTTAGAGATAAACATTCTACAATCATTTAGAAAAAAAGATAGTGGATTCTGGGTGTACATCTACCCCTAATTAGGTGTGACTTTGGGAAGGTCATCACAGCTCATGGAATTTTAGTTTCTTTTCTCCTTCCAATGGGGGAGGGGAATATAAAATTGCTAAACTCTAGAAAATTCATGATGTTTGTGTCACTCACCACCAATTTGGTTATATGCCATTTTGAATTATTCAGTAGTCTTCTCAGCTAGATTCTAAGTGCCCTAGATATATTTCCCATTACCTAGCACAGTGCTGGGTGATAACTAACTGTTTTAAAAACACTTCTTGATGGACTGAATATTTACTGGAAAAATATTGGAGGCCAAGAAAAGACATATTCACTTAGTTGAATATTCTCTGGTCTAGAATTGTCCTCTATCAGCAGTGTGAAACAGGATGGTTGAAGAGTTTGTTTGAAAAGGAAATATTCTCATTATCAATTTAAAATATACTATCTTCCAATCGTTATGTTACATTATCTATAACCTAGAGGATTTGTTCACGCATAATTTTTTTACACATCTGAAAGTAAAATGCACTAATGTGTGACCTACCTACAGAAATAGCAGAAGTCATTTTAGACAGCCTGGGAAAGGTAGCAAACTTTCAAAACCACATTCATATTTAGCTGGCATATATACAACATTGTGTCTTCTTGTCAGTTCCAGCAATATTATGTATATGTTAGGAGGAAAAAAAAAGCATTCTGCACAATTAACTTCCTTTCTGGCACTGATGAAAGAATTCCATAATCTAAATTTTTGTTTCTTCATAAAGTTCTTCATTGAGAATGAGCTGAGGTGTTGAAATTGTGATTTAGAGACAGAAGGCATCAGCTAGATAGTGTACTAATGTACTTCAAGTGTTGCAGTAAAGTTAAAAGGAAAAAAAGTTAAAAGTACTAAGAAGGTTAGTAGGGTTATCAGAAACATATGGTATTTTTTAAAGTTTTCCTGAATGCAGCAGGGGTTCTGTGGATTCATTAAGGAAAGAAAAATGATGAAGGCAAAATGTGAGTGAGAAGTAAGCTTTTATCTGATGAGTCTTTTCCATCTCATCCCATCTGCCTCAACCTAATCACACTTAGATGTGTTGAAGCTATCTACAGAGGTTAAATTTATTTTTGAAGTTCAGTAAATAAGGTTATGTCTCTTGAAAAAAAAGTAGCAGACTGTACTATACTAAGTAAAATAGCAGATCCACCTAGTAATGCAAATTTTTTTAGTAAGATAATACATATGAGAAGTATGGGTTGTGAATAGAATTGTTTGGTTGTTAAATCGAACAGTTCTTTAAAAATCTAAGAGAGGAGCGCCTCTGTCTGGCCAGCACCATCTGGGAAGTGAGGATCACCTCTGCCCCGCCGCCATGCAACCCTCCAGGTGTGAAGTGGCAGCCTTGTGTGTGATCTTTCTGTCCTCCCCAAGTTTGCATTTTCGACAGTAAAGTTTACTTTTAAATTAAAAGATTTAAATTGGGGAAGATTAAAAAATCATAAGAGAATATACACAATAATGGCATTAATAGTTTCATATATAGTCATGCCCTATATAAGGATACTTCTGTCAATGATGGACTGCATATGACTATAATACAATATTTTATTGTACCTTTTCTGTGTTTAGATATGTTTAGGTACACAAATACTATGTGTCCCAATCGACTATGTGTTCAGTGCAGCAAAATGTTGTACCAGTTTGTATCCTTGGAGAAATAGACTACACCATATATCCTAGGTACATATTAGGCTATTTCATCTAGGTGTGTGTAAGTATACTTTATGGTGTTGATCCAATGACAAAATTGCTTAATTACACATTTCTCAGAAGGTATCCTCATTGTTAAGCAATGTATGACTGTATTATAAAGTCATAGGTTCACATTAAGCATTTTCAAGGAGCAAGGGACAATTTTCATTTAGACTAAGTAGAGGAATGTTCTTATTTGTAGTCTATTCTCTCTTCTTGGAAGAAAACATGCTTTCTTCTGCATAATGTCATAAAAATCCAAGCACTTTTCAATTTTGAAATTCTTTTGCTCCAATATTCATATTCTTCTCCAACACCTCCCTATTCCTCTTCTGCTCTCAAAATGCACAGATATCTATAACCTTGGGAAAGCCTGTACTTATCTGAAGCTTTCTTAGTTATGTGCTTCTTGTTAATAAATTTTGAGTGAGTTATCCACTTTTACACAACTCATGACTAGCCTGATGTCTTCTTCCTCCACTCTTTTGAAGTTGCATTCACAACTTTCATGTGCACAGATTTTGTTTCCCTAACTTGAATATAAGCTTTTGTAGAAGAACCTGTAATAAGTAATTTTGGGGGTTTGGCTACCATTGTACATTGACCTTAAAAATAAATGAATTAGTTAAATTTATGAGTGGACTTTAAATGTTCAATTGAATCCACACAACTATTAAGATAAGCAAACCACCTTTCATGATAATGAAATACTCTCTGATGTGAGAAATTTTCCCCTATAAGCTAACCCATCTGCCCTTTCTCAGGTGGCAAAAGACTCACTATGTTTTTTTCCTTGTGTATTTGCTGCCAATTTCTAGGAATCCCAGCGAGGAAAACACAGAGTAATAAATGTGAGTAGTGAGTTTCTAATGTCATTGGAAAAGAGGCTGGCACCAAGAGAGAAGCTCAGATTTCCTAGGCAACTATTAAACAGTATGTAGTTAGTCCCTAAAACATGTTCTCTAGTACTAAGAAGGCTATGAAAGACTATCTAGATACAGCCCTTAATCTAAAGAAGTTCACATGTTCATAATACAAAAAAGAATATGCAAAGAAACTTTAAAATTATTTTAAAAAAGGATGTCTAAAACCTCTTCTAAAATTGATAGTACTGTTAGCTGCCATACCTAATTTATAGTATTGCTCTGAAGATCACATGGACATGAAAATAATTAAAAATATAAAATTGCAAACTCTACACACTTGCAAAAAATCTGTCATCATGTCATGTCACATTTTTAGAAGACTTATGAATACCTACAATTAGATAAAGATGTTTATAAATGCCACTACAGATATTTAAAAAAAGGACTTGAAGGCATATAATTTCATGTAATAATCCAACTCGCAAAAGTCAAGGGTAAAGAAAGAATCCTGAAAGCATCTGGAGAAAAGAAACAAATAACGTAACAATGGCGCTCCAATACAGCTGATGGCAGACTTTTTAGTGGAAGCCTTACAGGCCAGGAGAAAGTGGTATGACATATTTAAAGTGCTGAAGGAAAAAACCTTCTACCTTGAAATAATGTATGTGGTGAAAATATCCTTCAAACGTAAAGGAAAAATATTTCCCCAGACAAACAAAAGCTGAGAAATTTCATCAACACCAGACCTAACCTACAAGAAATACTAATGGAAGTATTTCAATCAGAAAGACAAGGATGTTAATAAGCAACAAAAAATCACCCGAATATACAAAATTCACTGGTATAGTAAGTAAACAGTAAAACATAGAATATTATAAAACTGTAGCTATATTATGTAAACTACTCTGATCTTAAGTAGAAAAACTAAATGATGAACCAATAAGATATAAATAGAAACAACAAAAAGTTGAAAAGTGTGGGGGATGGTGAATATATTGTTTGGAATTTCTGTTTTCTTTTCTTTCTTTCTCTCTCTCTCTTTCTTTTTGTTTATTTATGTCAACACTATTAGTTGTCATCAGCTAAAAATAACAAGTTATAATGTAATATTTGCAAGACTCATGGTAACTTCAAATCAAAAAACATACAATGGTCCCACAAAAAATAAAGAGCAAGAAAATAAATTCTACCAGCAGAGGAAATCACATTTACTAAAAAGAAGACAAGAAGCAGCAAAGAAGAAAGAGAAGAACAGAAAGCTACCTGAAAACAAATAATAACAAGGCAGAAGTAAGTCCTTACTTATGAATAATAACATATAATGTAAATGGACTAAATTCTTCAATCAGAAGACATACAATGATTGAATGGATTTTTTTAAAAAAGACCCAATGATCTGTTGCCTACAAGAAATACACTTCACTATAAAGGCACATATGGAGTGAAAATTTTTAAAAATGGAAAAAGATATTCCACGCCAAAGGAAACCAAAAAAGAACAGGAATAGCTATACTTATATCAGACAAAATAGATTTCAAGACAAAAGCTGTGAGAAGCAGCAAAGAACATCACTATATGATGATAAAATGATGAATTCAGCAAGAAGAAATAACAATTTTAAATATATATGCAGCCAACACTGGAGCAACCAGAGGTATAAAGCAAATATTACTGAGAGATAGAACCTAATACAATAACAGTTTGAGAGCTTAACACCCTGCTTTCAGCATCAGACACAACTTCTAGCCAAAAAAAATCAACAAAGAAACATTGGACTTAATCTGATATATAGACCAAATGGACCTAACAGATATTTACAGAACATTTCATCCAATGGCTGTTAAATACACATTCTTTTCCTCAACACATTGATCATCCTCCGTGAGGATGGTCTTATGAGACCTTATATTAGGCCACAAAACAAATCTTAAGACGTTCAAAAAAATTGAAGTAATATCAAGCATCTTCTCTGACCACAATGGAATAAAACTAGAAACCAATAAAAAGAGGGATTTTTAAAACTATAGAAACACATGGAAATTAAACAATATGATTCTGAATGATCAGTGTATCCATGAAGAAATTAAGAAGGAAATTGAAAAATTCCTTGAAACAAATGATAATGAGAAACACAGCATACCAAAACCTATGGGATATAGCAAAAGTAGTACAAAGAGGGAAGTTTGTAGCTATAAGTCTTTCCACACAAAAAAGAAGAAAAACTTCAGATGGACAACCTAATAATGCATGTTAAAGAACTAGAAAAACAAGAGCCGACCAAACTCAAAATTAGTAAAGGAAAAGAAATAATAAAAATCAGTGCAGAAATAAATGAATTTGAAATGAAAAAATAATATAAAAGACTACATAAAACAAAAAGGATTTTTTTGAAAAGCTAAACAAAATTGACAAACCTTTAGCCAGACTAAGAAAAAGGAAAAGACCCAAATACATAAAATTGGAAATGAAAAAAGAGACATTCCAACTGATACTGCAGAAATTCAAAGGATCATTAGTGGTTACTATGAGCAACTACCTACTAATAAATTGGAACCCCCAGAAGAAATAAATAAATTCCTAGATGCATGCAACCTATCAATATTGAACCATGAAAAAATTCCATAACCTGAACAGACCAATAACAATCAACAAGAGTGAAGCTGTATAAAGTCTCCCAGCAAAGAAAAGCCTGGGACCCAATAACTTTACTGCTGAATTCTACCAAACATTTTTAAAAGAACTAATACAAATACTACTCAAACTATTCTGCAAAATAGAGAAGGAAGTACTTCCAAACTCATTCTATGAGGTCAACATCACCCTCCTACCAAAATCAAAGACAAATTTTTTAAAATGATAGATCAATGCCACTGATGAATATTGATGCAAACATTTCCAAAAAAATACTAGCAAACAAAATGTAAAAGAAAAATTGGAATACGGGATCACATCAAGTTAAAAAGCTTCTGTACAGTAAAGGAAACAATCAACAAAGTGGAGACAACCCACAGAATGGGAGAAAATATTTGCAAACTACCCATTTGACAAGGGATTAATAACCAGAATATATAACGAGCCCAGACAACTCTATAGGAGAAAATCTAATAATCCACTTAAAAATGGATGAAAGATCTGAATAGACATTTATCTAAGGAAGACATACAAATGAAAAACAGGCATATGAAAATGTGCTCAACATCATTGACCATAAGAGAGATGCCAATCAAAACTACAATGAGATATCTCACTCCAGTTAAAATAGGTTTTATCCTAAAGTTAGGCAATTAAAAATGCTGGCAAGGATGTGGAGAAAAGGAGACACTTGTACACTGTTGGTGAGAATGTAAATTAGTACCACAACTATGGAGAACAGTTTGGAGATTCCTCAAAAAACTAAAAATAGAACTATCATATAATCCACCAATCCCACTGTTGGGTATGTACTCAAAAGAAAGGTAATCAGTATATCGGATACCTGCACTCCCATGTGTATTGCAGCACTATTCACAATAGGTAAGATTTGGAAGCAATCTAAGCGTCCATCAACAGATGAATGGGTAAGGAAAATGTGGTACATATACACAATGAAGTACTATTCTGCCAAAAAGAAGAAGAATGAGGAGGAGGAGGAGGAGGAGGAGGAGGGGGAGGAGGAGGAAATCTCATCATTTGCAACAAAGTGGATGAAATTGGAGTTCATTATGTTAAGTGAAATAAGCCAGACACAGAAATATAAACTTCATATGTTCTTACTTATTTGTGGGATCAATAAAATTGAACTCATGGAGATAGAGAGTACAAGGATGGTTACCAGAGGCTGGGAAGGATACTGGAGGAGTGGTAAGGGAAGTGGGGATGGTTATTACGTACAAAAATGTAGTTAGAAAGAATGAATAAGACCCAGTGTTTGCTAGGGCAACAAGGCAACTATAGTAAAAATAACTTAACTATACATTTAAAAATAACTAAAAGGGTATAACTGGATTGTTTGTACCACAAAAGATAAATGCTGGAGGTGATGAATACCATTTACCCTGATGTGTTTATAATGTGTTGCATACCTGTATCAAAATATCTCATATAACTCATAAATATATATACCTACAATACACTCAGAAAAATGAGAAAAAATGACCAAATTAAGAGTTTATCTAATCTATTTGATGCTTTCTATTGACAACTCTAAAAATTATTTTTGTGTTAAAACATATTTTTAAACTACACAGTGTTCCAAAAGAGTTTAGCCTTTTTACTTATTCAGTAGAGAGTAGGTGCATAGCCTTAGTCATAGTAACTAAAGAGATGGATTTAAATACTTCCAGAGACTTGACCACTTTTGAATTATATATTAGTAGGTAATTATTTCAAGCAACTTTTGTCCTTTCACATACATTGAATTACAATATACAAAACTCATCTTTAAGAGTCTTCTTTTTGTTCAGCTACCATTAATGCTACATTTATTCTCCTAACATCATTATAAACTGTATACATGAACTTTTAGCACTGGAAAGAAGTTAAAATGTAAAATGAAATATAGGATCACAAATCCCAAAGTGAGAAGAGATCTTAGAAGCACTCTAGTCCAATGATAAGACATGAAGCAGTGAATTTCTTTGATCACATCCCAAATATGTTATGATCTAAGGCTACTTGGATCACCTCTAGTGGCACAATAGTGTCCTAATTAGCCTGGGGTTCTGCAAGTTTCTATACAAGAGGAAGAGGTATTCTTTTAAAAGTTAGCTCATCATTCCTTGGCTCAAACTCCTTCTCTTGTCACTTAGGTCATTCTAAATTTTTTACCTGGAATGTCCTGTATAATCTACAACACCTCCCAAAGTCTCTAATCTCATCTTCTACTACTTTCTCTTTTGGTTATTCAAATTCAGCGACTGATACTTGATATTCCTCAACTACTGACACTTGATATTCCTCAGATCCACTGAGCACACATATACCTCAAGGTCTTTGCTCTTCCTTTAGCCTGTAGTACTTTCCTTCCTAATAACACAAGGCCCTGTACCTAACTTTTTTAAGGATTCTGCAAAAATGTCATCTTAGCAAAAAGTTTTTCTTAAACTCGTCATAAATTGTCAGTCCCTCCAATTCCCTATCACCTTTTTATGTTAATTTTTCAGTGTAGCAATATTTATTTATGTATGCTTATATTACATTATACACACATACTTAATTATATTTATTATCTGTCTCAGCTAGAATGGAAATTCCACGAGGGCCTAGGATTTGTGTGCTCTGTTCACTCATGACTGCAGTGTAGAAAAGTCCCTTACCTTTGGTTTGATGATCAAAAATTAATGCTTGAATGAAAGGAAAACTCATTACCTCATGAGTGGACCCACTATCTTTTAGACAGATTGAATGATTAGAAAATTATTTGGTAAGCTAAAAAAAAATACTTTCTGCCTCCAATAGACCTGTCTTGCCTATGGAATTCACCCTATCTTCTGAGTGACCAAAGTCAACTCTAAATGTCTACTCTCACCCTGCAAAAACCCTTCAAATATTAAAATAAAGACGCAAATCACTCCTGACTAAAGACTATCAGTTCTTTTAGTCATTCACCAAATGATGTAGATTTAAATGTATTTATCAATTGCGTCATCCTCCCCTGGATACATTCTAATTCACTATTTTTCCAACTGTAGGCCATGACTTTGAAATGGGCCATAAAATAAATATATTGGTTCAGTGTGAGGGGGTAGTATAGGGTCATGGTTAAAAGTACAGCCATTGGATGATGCAAGTTCAGGCATTTTTTTTTTTTTTAACTGAAGATTTATTTTATTTCTTTTTTTTTTGCCTTTTTATTTTATTTATTTTTTAATTAATTTATTATTATTATTATACTTTAAGTTCTAGGGTACATGTGCATAACGTGCAGGTTTGTTACATATGTATACTTGTGCCATGTTGCTGTGCTGCACCCATCAACTCGTCAGCACCCATCAACTCGTCATTTACATCAGGTATAACTCCCAATGCAATCCCTCCACCCTCCCCCCTCCCCATGATAGGCCCCGGTGTGTGATGTTCCCCTTCCTGAGTCCAAGTGATCTCATTGTTCAGTTCCCACCTATGAGTGAGAACATGCGGTGTTTGGTTTTCTGTTCTTGTGATAGTTTGCTAAGAATGATGGTTTCCAGCTGCATCCATGTCCCTACAAAGGACACAAACTCATCCTTTTTTATGGCTGCATAGTATTCCATGGTGTATATGTGCCACATTTTCTTAATCCAGTCTGTCACAGATGGACATTTGGGTTGATTCCAAGTCTTTGCTATTGTGAATAGTGCCGCAATAAACATACGTGTGCATGTGTCTTTATAGCAGCATGATTTATAATCCTTTGGGTATATACCCAGTAATGGGATGGCTGGGTCATATGGTACTTCTAGTTCTAGATCCTTGAGGAATCGCCATACTGTTTCCCATAATGGTTGAACTAGTTTACAGTCTCACCAACTGTGTAAAAGTGTTCCTATTTCTCCACATCCTCTCCAGCACCTGTTGTTTCCTGACTTTTTAATGATTGCCATTCTAACTGGTGTGAGATGGTATCTCATTGTGGTTTTGATTTGCATTTCTCTGATGGCCAGTGATGATGAGCTTTTTTCATGTGTCTGTTGGCTGTATGAATGTCTTCTTTTGAGAAATGTCTGTTCATATCCTTTGCCCACTTTTTGATGGGGTTGTTTGTTGTTTTCTTGTAAATTTGTTTGAGTTCTTTGTAGGTTCTGGATATTAGCCCTTTGTCAGATGAGTAGATTGCAAAAATTTTCTCCCATTCTGTAGGTTGCCTGTTCACTCTGATGGTAGTTTCTTTTGCTGTGCAAAAGCTCTTTAGTTTAATGAGATCCCATTTGTCAATTTTGGCTTTTGCTACCGTTGCTTTTGGTGTTTTAGACATGAAGTCTTTGCCCATGCCTGTGTCCTGAATGGTACTACCTAGGTTTTCCTCTAGGGTTTTTATGGTATTAGGTCTAACATTTAAGTCTCTAATCCATCTTGAATTAATTTTCGTATAAAGAATAAGGAAAGGATCCAGTTTCAGCTTTCTACTTATGGCTAGCCAATTTTCCCAGCACCATTTATTAAATAGGGAATCCTTTCCCCATTTCTTGTTTCTCTCAGGTTTGTCAAAGATCACATGGCTGTAGATGTGTGGTATTATTTCTGAGGACTCTGTTCTGTTCCATTGGTCTATATCTCTGTTTTGGTACCAGTACCATGCTGTTTTGGTTACTGTAGCCTTGTAGTATAGTTTGAAGTCAGGTAGCGTGATGCCTCCAGCTTTGTTCTTTTGACTTAGGATTGTCTTGTCAATGCGGGCTCTTTTTTGGTTCCATATGAACTTTAAAGCAGTTTTTTCCAATTCTGTGAAGAAACTCATTGGTAGCTTGATGGGGATGGCATTGAATCTATAAATAACCTTAGGCAGTATGGCCATTTTCACGATATTGATTCTTCCTATCCATGAGCATGGTATGTTCTTCCATTTGTTTGTGTCCTCTTTTATTTCACTGAGCAGTGGTTTGTAGCTCTCCTTGAAGAGGTCCTTTACATCCCTTGTAAGTTGGATTCCTAGGTATTTTATTCTCTTTGAAGCAATTGTGAATGGAAGTTCATTCATGATTTGGCTCTCTGTTTGTCTGTTACTGGTGTATAAGAATGCTTGTGATTTTTGCACATTAATTTTGTATCCTGAGACTTTGCTGAAGTTGCTTATCAGCTTAAGGAGATTTTGGGCTGAGACAATGGGGTTTTCTAAATATACAATCATGTCATCTGCAAAGAGGGACAATTTGACTTCTTCTTTTCCTAACTGAATACCCTTGATTTCTTTCTCTTGCCTGGTTGCCCTAGCCAGAACTTCCAACACTATGTTGAATAGGAGTGGTGAGAGAGGGCATCCCTGTCTTGTGCCAGTTTTCAAAGGGAATTTTTCCAATTTTTGTCCATTCAGTATGATATTGGCTGTGGGTTTGTCATAAATAGCTCTTATTATTTTGAGGTACGTTCCATCAATACCGAATTTATTGAGCGTTTTTAGCATGAAGGGCTGTTGAATTTTGTCAAAAGCCTTTTCTGCATCTATTGAGATAATCATGTGGTTCTTGTCTTTGGTTCTGTTTATATGCTGGATTATGTTTATTGATTTGCGAATGTTGAACCAGCCTTGCATCCCAGGGATGAAGCCCACTTGATCATGGTGGATAAGCTTTTTGATGTGCTGCTGAATCCGGTTTGCCAGTATTTTATTGAGGATTTTTGCATCGATGTTCATCAGGGATATGGGTCTAAAATTCTCTTTTTTTGTTGTGTCTCTGCCAGGCTTTGGTATCAGGATGATGTTGGCCTCATAAAATGAGTTAGGGAGGATTCCCTCTTTTTCTATTGATTGGAATAGTTTCAGAAGGAATGGTACCAGCTCCTCCTTGTACCTCTGGTAGAATTCAGCTGTGAATCCATCTGGTCCTGGACTTTTTTTGGTTGGTAGGCTATTAATTATTGCCTCAATTTCAGAGCCTGCTATTGGTCTATTCAGGGATTCAACTTCTTCCTGGTTTAGTCTTGGAAGAGTGTAAGTGTCCAGGAAATTATCCATTTCTTCTTGATTTTCTAGTTTATTTGTGTAGAGGTGTTTATAGTATTCTCTGATGGTAGTTTGTATTTCTGTGGGGTTGGTGGTGATATCCCCTTTATCATTTTTTATTGCATCTATTTGATTCTTCTCTCTTTTCTTCTTTATTAGTCTTGCTAGCGGTCTGTCAATTTTGTTGATCTTTTCAAAAAACCAACTCCTGGATTCATTGATTTTTTGGAGGGTTTTTTGTGTCTCTATCTCCTTCGGTTCTGCTCTGATCTTAGTTATTTCTTGCCTTCTGCTAGCTTTTGAATGGGTTTGCTCTTACTTCTCTAGTTCTTTTAATTGTGATGTTAGAGTGTTAATTTTAGATTTTTCCTGCTTTCTCTTGTGGGCATTTAGTGCTATAAATTTCCCTCTACACACTGCTTTAAATGTGTCCCAGAGATTCTGGTATGTTGTATCTTTGTTCTCATTGGTTTCAAAGAACATCTTTATTTCTGCCTTCATTTCGTTATGTACCCAGGTGTCATTCAGGAGCAGGTTGTTCAGTTTCCATGTAGTTGAGCGGTTTTGATTGAGTTTCTTAGTCCTGAGTTCTAGTTTGATTGCACTGTGGTCTGAGAGACAGTTTGTTACAATTTCTGTTCTTGTACATTTGCTGAGGAGTGCTTTACTTCCAATTATGTGGTCAATTTTGGAATAAGTGCGATGTGGTGCTGAGAAGAATGTATATTCTGTTGATTTGGGGTGGAGAGTTCTATAGATGTCTATTAGGTCTGCTTGCTGCAGAGATGAGTTCAATTCCTGGATATCCTTGTTAACTTTCTGTCTCGTTGATCTGTCTAATGTTGACAGTGGAGTGTTGAAGTCTCCCATTATTATTGTATGGGAGTCTAAGTCTCTTTGTAAGTCTCTAAGGACTTGCTTTATGAATCTGGGTGCTCCTGTATTGGGTGCATATATATTTAGGATAGTTAGCTCTTCCTGTTCAATTGATCCTTTTACCATTTTGTAATGGCCTTCTTTGTCTCTTTTGATCTTTGATGGTTTAAAGTCTGTTTTATCAGAGACTAGTATTGCAACCCCTGCTTTTTTTTGTTCTCCATTTGCTTGGTAAATCTTCCTCCATCCCTTTATTTTGAGCCTATGTATGTCTCTGCATGTGAGATGGGTCTCCTGAATACAGCAGACTGATGGGTCTCGACTCTTTATCCAGTTTGCCAGTCTGTGTCTTTTAATTGGAGCATTTAGTCCATTTACATTTAAGGTTAATATTGTTATGCGTGAACTTGATCCTGCCATTATGATATTAACTGGTTATTTTGCTCATTAGTTGATGCAGTTTCTTCCTAGCCTAAATGGTCTTTACATTTTGGCATGTTTTTGCAATGGCTGGTACCAGTTGTTCCTTTCCATGTATATTGCTTCCTTCAGAGTCTCTTGTAAGGCAGGCCTAGTGGTGACAAAATCTCTAAGCATTTGCTTATCTGTAAAGGATTTTATTTCTCCTTCACTTATGAAACTTAGTTTGGCTGGATATGAAATTCTGGGTTTAAAATTCTTTTCTTTAAGAATGTTGAATATTGGCCCCCACTCTCTTCTGGCTTGTAGAGTTTCTGCCGAGAGATCTGCTGTGAGTCTGATGGGCTTCCCTTTGTGGGTAACCCGACCTTTCTCTCTGGCTGCCCTTAAGATTTTTTCCTTCATTTCAACTTGGTGAATCTGGCAATTATGTGCCTTGGAGTTGCTCTTCTCGAGGAGTATCTTTGTGGCGTTCTCTGTATTTCCTGGATTTGAATGTTGGCCTGCCCTACTAGGTTGGGGAAGTTCTCCTGGATGATATCCTGAAGAGTGTTTTCCAACTTGGTTCCATTTTCCCCCTCACTTTCAGGCACCCCAATCAGACGTAGATTTGGTCTTTTTACATAATCCCATACTTCTTGCAGGCTTTGTTCATTTCTTTTTCTTCTTTTTTCTTTTGGTTTCTCTTCTCATTTCATTTCGTTCATTTGATCCTCAATCGCTGATACTCTTTCTTCCAGTTGATCGAGTCGGTTACTGAAGCTTGTGTATTTGTCATGTATTTCTCGTGTCATGGTTGTCATCTCTTTCATTTTGTTTATGACCTTCTCTGCATTAATTACTCTAGCCATCAATTCTTCCACTTTTTTTTCAAGATTTTTAGTTTCTTTGCGCTGGGTACGTAATTCCTCCTTTAGCTCTGAGAAATTTGATGGACTGAAGCCTTCTTCTCTCATCTCGTCAAAGTCATTCTCCATCAAGCTTTGATCCGTTGCTGGCGATGAGCTGCGCTCCTTTGCCGGGGGAGATGCGCTCTTATTTTTTGAATTTCCAGCTTTTCTGCCCTGCTTTTTCCCCATCTTTGTGGTTTTGTCTGCCTCTGGTCTTTGATGATGATGGTGATGTACTGATGGGGTTTTGGTGTAGGTGTCCTTCCTGTTTGATAGTTTTCCTTCTAACAGTCAGGACCCTCAGCTGTAGGTCTGTTGGAGATTGCTTGAGGTCCACTCCAGACCCTGTTTGCCTGGGTGTCAGCAGCAGAGGCTGCAGAAGATAGAATATTTCTGAACAGCGAGTGTACCTGTCTGATTCTTGCTTTGGAAGCTTCCTCTCAGGGGTGTACACCACCCTGTGAGGTGTGGGGTGTCAGACTGCCCCTAGTGGGGAATGTCTCCCAATTAGGCTACTCAGGGGTCAGGGACCCACTTGAGCAGGCAGTCTGTCCCTTCTCAGATCTCAACCTCCGTGTTGGGAGATCCACTGCACTCTTCAAAGCTGTCAGACAGAGTCGTTTGTGTCTGCAGAGGTTTCTGCTGCCTTTGTGGTTGTTTACTGTGCCCTGTCCCCAGAGGTGGAGTCTACAGAGACAGGCAGGTTTCCTTGAGCTGCTGTGAGCTCCACCCAGTTTGAGCTTCCCAGTGGCTTTGTTTACCTACTTAAGCCTCAGCAATGGCGGGCGCCCCTCCCCCAGACTCGCTGCTGCCTTGCCGGGATATCGCAGACTGCTGTGCTAGCAATGAGGGAGGCTCCGTGGGTGTGGGACCCTCCCGGCCAGGTGTGGGATATAATCTCCTGGTGTGCCTGTTTGCTTAAAGTGCAGTATTGGGGTGAGAGTTACCCAATTTTCCAGGTGTTGTGTGTCTCAGTTCCCCTGGCTAGGAAAAGGGATTCCCTATCCCCTTGCGCTTCCCAGGTGAGGGGATGCCTCGCCCTGCTTCAGCTCTTGCTGGTCGGGCTGCAGCAGCTGAGCAGCACCGATTGTCTGGCACTCCCTAGTGAGATGAACCCAGTACCTCAGTTGAAAATGCAGAAATTACCGGTCTTCTGTGTCGCTCGCGCTGGGAGTTGGAGACTGGAGCTGTTCCTATTCAGCCATCTTGCTCCGCCCCCCAATCAAGTTCAGGCAGTTTTTAATGTGTAACTTTGGGCAAGTGACTTTACCTCTACTTATCTCAGGCTCCTCATTTTTAAAATAAGGATAATGATAATTGAATCTGCCTTATAGGATAATTATGAGAATTGAGGCTTAATCCATGAATGCTAAATAGTGAGCCCTCCAAAACTAGCTGCCCTGTGGGAGCCATACCACCAAAGAGGAGAGAGAGGGAAAGAACGAAGCTTTTCTGACAGGCAGCAGAATCTAAGCTATGCCTTACTTTTCCAGGTACAGTTAGAAAGGAGAAAGGGAAAGTAAGAACAAAGCTGGGTGTCCTCTCACCTCAGTAGGAAATGGCCAGTCCTTCTTATCACTCTGACACTGTAAAAGTGGGTGAGGCAAGGTTATCTAAAAAGGAAAGCATTTAGCACTGGCAATGAAAGATTTTTTTTAACGTTTTGCTATCAAGCCAAGTTAAAAATACCATGCATAGTCTTAAGCATTTAGTTCCATTATCACTCATATTACAAATGACGTCTATCTAGGTCACAAGGCAGGACTCATAAAGGGAAAAATATCAAGTAAATGCAATAATATTATCCCTAATGGATTTTAAAGTGATGAACTCCAGTTTCTAGAGTTCAGTTACATGAAGTTGCATGTTAAATACTCTTTCTTCTTAAAGACATGTTTTAAAGAAGCTTCACTGTCTCAGTCCATCATTGACCTCTTCCACACTCCTAAATGAACTAAATAGTAATCACTATGCTATTTTTATAGGAAGTTAAAATAATCAGAGAGGTATATCATAGGTTTATATAAGCACTAGTTTTTTACTTGGAGCTGAGAATTTTAGATTAACTCTGGTCTACTCCCTGGAGACAGGGCCCCTTTCATGGCTACCAAGCCAGCTTTTGATGAAGCCTTATAAACTGAATTAAGACACAGCTTTTCTGAGAACCAGCACTCCTGGGAAAAGAAACAAGGAAGTTCTCTCCCTTTTTCCAAGGGATTAACAACCTGCAAATGAGAAAATACATCACAGTGCTCTCTGAAGCCTCCTCTTCCACCCCAATGCTGATTTTCACACTTTCAAGAGCAACTCACACAAATTCCAGAACTATTGCTTTTAGTATTACTTTCTTAAGAGTCCTGTTTGAGCTTTCTTTTATTCACTATTTTTTCATTATAAAATAGTGAAGCATCTTATGTGATTGTTGTTGTTTTGGCATCATTGCATTTAGCTCTTCTACTAGATCTCTATGTTTGAGCTTTTTAGGTTTCTCATCTGCCTTGCTTTGAAGACGTCCCAACTGGTTATTCCAACTCAAGTAGCCCCTTCATTCTGCACAAGCTACACAGCACTGTCAGGTTCCTCATCTGCTAATCACACTCCAGTGAACAGAATCTTTCAATGATTCCCTTCTCCAGACTGAAAATATACCAAATCTCAGAGGTTCTACCATCAGGAATCAAACAATCACATCCCGCACTGTGTTCTAATTCCTCATCCATTTAGATCAGTTTCTGAAACATCCATTTTATGTTTTTGTTCATGTCATTTCCTTCACCTAAATATCCCTCCACTTCACCTTCAATTTTCTCTTTCATTTAAATTCTACAGAACCTTGTAATCGAATATTTGTATGGCAAACTCTCTCCACTCATTTCTCAAGCCTGAAGTTATCCTCCTCTCCTCCAGACCTCCCAGAACTTTGCTTGTACCTCTCTTAAACACATTTTATGTTTAACCCCATATTAAGACTGTAGGTGACACATGTGCCTCTTTTACCAACTGAAAATATTTTGGGAAATAAAAGGAACCATATTTTGCTTAATTTGATGTCCTTCCATATGTCTAACACACTTCCTGCCACATGATGTATTTTTCTGCCCAATAATAACAAAAAAAGAATGTTCCTTTTGTCCATTAGATACTAGAGTGTGAGCTGCCTGAGACCAGAAGAAACAAGTCTATAGTGATCATTTTTTTCAACCAGCTGCCTAACACTGTACCTAGAACAGAAAATGCTTAATAAATGTTTGCTGACTCAAAAAGAAAAACAAAAACACCTGCAACCCTATCCAGTGGACTTTTTATAGAATTACTAAAAACAGTATTGCAACACAGAAATTCAGATACCAGCCCTTATTGTGTCATTTAAGTAGAAGGAAAATCATCCACAAAAGTAAAAGCCTTCACAACCAACTTTCTTAGTTTGCTTCATACAGAAATACAAGCTTTGTGATCTGCCTTTTGAAAGGAGAAGAAAATGTCTGGGGTGTTTTCTGTGTATCCCTTTTCAATGTAACTTGGTCAGACATCCTTTTTACAAGCATCCCAGCTTACTCATATACAGATTTGCACATAGTACAATGGCCACTAGTACATAAGCAAAATAGGAAAGAAGAAAGAAGGTGGAGTTTCAAAAGTTTTGTTTCTTGCAGGTTGTTGAGGACATTCACATCACCTAAAGCAATTGTTTGAAATGCTTGTTCCCCAGTGCCATAAAGAAATACCACTTGAACATTTATTTAGTGAGGCCATTTTTACTTCCTGCAGAAAGGGTACACTTGCCAGCAGTTTTGCCACAAGAGTGCACCAAACAAAGGAGACAAGGTCATTTATAACCTGACGTGTCCACTCTACTGCTGTGTCCGGTTTCCATTGGCTGGAATGGGACCTCACATTCTGTGTTTGTCCTGATTGGCTAGCAACTTAGAACTGTTTAAAAGAGGCAAAGGTAGAGGAGAACAAAGGCAGGAGGAAGTAACTTGTGGAATGCCGAGAAAGATAAAAACACTTTAAAATAAGGAAGAGGAACAGGCTATGACCTAATCCCTCCTTAGACCAGTCTAAGCATGCCAGGGCAAATATTTAGGCTAAATTGTGGCAACTAAGAACATAAAGTACACTGATTTCCTTATTACAGCTAGCAGATATTTAAGAATGTTAGCACAGGTCTTTGAATAAATTTTGCTTCTGAGAGAAGTTACTATTTATTCCTATTTAGATGGAGAGGAAAGTCATTGAAGAAGAACCTCTACTTTACTTTTTACACAATCAAGGTTATTGTCCTCATGCTACTAAGGCATTTTCCCCCAACATTCTATTTTTTTTAATTTGCTACCGAATTTTCTTTGGCTCTACTATTTATGCTTAGAAAAAAAATCAATTCTTTCCCTTTTATTGAAAAATTATGTACAACAAATTATAACTATAACCCAATCTACAAGGTTTAATATAGGCGGCTTTGATTTACTGTCCCATTCATAATCTGCTGACGATTAGCCTCCTTGGAAACAATTCACTCCCTTGTCTAAGTGATATCAAGGTGTTTGTTTTTAATATGTCCAAAATCATCCTATGGACAAATGCATTATTGAAGAATTATATTTTAATTTATTTTCATGCAGTGCTTTTGATGGGCATTTGCATTAACACAATATGATTATGCTTCTTTACACTAGTATCTATTCAAATCGGAAATTACCTGCACATACAATCTCAGATGGTGGTCAAAAATTGTACAAAGAAGTAAGAATAGGACTCCTTAATATCATACAGCCCTGCTGCTCATCAATGAGGCTTTTTCTGTTCTAATGCTTTTGTCATGTATATGAAAGTCATTATGTAGTTTAGAAAACAGAAGATGAAGTGAAAGAGGAAGATCAGGGACCTAGAATGCATTAATATTCCACCAGCATCAAAGATATTTCCCTCGAGGGGCTCCTACAGGCCAGGCTGTTATTACAGTGCCTATCCATTATCTTGTGCTGTTCTTGGTATTAAGACAATAATGGAGAGAATAGGATTATGTGCAGATGATAGGAAATGTGAAGGCAATTCAGCAAGATAGGAAATGAATGGAGACATGATTCTTTCATCGAAGCCAGGGATGGTTTAGCATAGGGTAAGAGAGAAGATAAATGAAGCAAAATGAAATCTTTACAGGTTAGCCAGGGTAAAATGAGTGTTTTCATATAATCCTATGAGTTTAACCTTCTTGATAGAAAATGCCATGGCATCTTTCTTTAAAATCCAAGTATACGTGCCTTAGGAGATGATCTGTTTTTGTTCTGAAATTTCACTTGTTGGAAAAGCTGTCCAGTGCTTACATGGTCAGAAGGTGGCCTGAAGGAGTGGCATAACCTTTTAATTCACTCCCATCACTGAGAAATTCGGGCTGTTATTTAAGATTCCCCGGTGGAAAAGACAAGCCTCGCAACTCTCCTGACCCATCTCTTGCCAAACAATGCCTAGTAATCAAGAGAGCAATAAACTGAGCACCAGACAGCAGAGTTCTATTATGAAAAATGCTTAATCTAGTTTCTCGGAGCCTCCATTTCTTTTGACACTAACCCTTCCTGTCCACACACACACACACACAAGCAGACGCAATCATCCAGACAGACTTTGAAAACAGCAAAGAAAAGCCCTGGCTTTTTAAAAAGATCACCTATATTGGATGCCCAAGGCTAATGTGACTCAAAGGTTGGCATTTCATGATGATGGTGGAGAAACAAGAACAGCAGATTGTGTCATTTGCAGACAGGGCACTGGCATAAATCAATGTTTCTGTTTATTTAAAAAAAAAGAGAACATTTAATTAAATGAAGGCACACTCATCTACAGACAATATGACAGGGCCGGAGAGAGTGCTTTCTCTGTGTTCACATACTCTGCTTACTCTTCAAACACTGCATTTGATCCTGATTTAAATTGGATAGAAATTCAACCAAACTGGGATCAACAATATAATAACATCCTCTAACTCAAAGAGTTACCAAGGGGAATTGAAGAGAAAATATTAGAGGAAATCAGGATGTAGACACAGCGTATCTATAAGCTTGTCTAAGAAGGTGAAAGCTGTGGATATCCAGGCTGCATATGAAATGTCGATTAATACATCCTGCATGGAATTGCACTGCAGGAAACACTACTTAGTTCTACATTCATTCTTTAGAAACATGGTTGAAAACTAGTTAAAAAATAACTATATGACTATATAGATAGGTGCGTGTACATACTAAACACACACACACACACACATATACACACCTGAAGAAAAAGCAAGCAACAAGATCAGGAGGAAAAGATATTTATGAATTTTCCTCCAGAGCATGGCCCTGCTATCTATATAGGAAAAAAAATGCATATATAAAGAGAAAATGTAATCAAGACCTTGGACAGCTTTTGGACCTTTTCTTTCCCTCCCCCAGCCCTTTCCGGGCTCTTCGGCTCGCCTTCCTGGTTTTCTGGTTTTAAAAATGGCTCCATACTGCTCTCTGCTGCTGGTTTATAATTTTCTACTTGGAAAGCTCAGAGCCATTCCTGCTGCTCTGACTGTATATCAGGTCTTGATTGGAGTGCGTACCTAATGGGACTGTGTCCTAATTTGAAACAAGGCAGACTAGTAGCCCATAGATTTGGACTGCCAAATCCAGCTTCCTGGCTACATTTTTTTTCCTTCAAATTATCTGGACTCTTTGACCTTACGAAAATCTAATTCCAGCCACGGAATCATTTAAATTTTAAAAATTGCCCTGTTAAGGAAATGATGCATTATTGAGAATCCAACTGTAGGATTCATGTCTCTTGGAAAATGAGGTAGAAAGGAGAGGACATTCTGGCAATGGCTGTAGTGACTAATTAATATCACCTCTTAATAACCACATCACATTGAATGCAATTTCAAATAAGAAAACTAATAAAATAATACATGTGTGATAGAGCCCAGAACAAGGTATGCGCTCAATTAATAAGAGATTCGGATCAAATCTAAGCAGCTGAATATCCAATAAAGAATTTTAATTTGGGAAAAAAGTTAACCTTAGGGAAAAGATATTTCAAACATTAAAGTATCAGAGAGTGTTTCGCTCCCCTTTGAAAGTATAAAAACAAAAAAAAGAGTGATTTACTTGCTTATTTTTTGTAATGCAAAATGCCAGAATGGGCCAGGTGCAGTGGCTCATATCTGTAATCTCAGCACTTTGGAAGGCCGAGTGGGTGGAACATTTGAGGTCAGGAGTTCGAGACCAGCCTGGCCAACGTGGTGAAAGCCCGCCTCTACAAAAAATACAAAAATTAGCCAAGTGTGGTGGCAGGTGTCTGTAGTTCCCAGCTACTCAGGAGGCTGAGTCCGGAGAAACCCTTGAACCCAGGAGGTGGAGATTGCAGTGAGCCCAGATTGTGTCACTGCACTCCAGCCTGGGTGACAAAGCGAGACTCTGTCTCCAGGATAAAAAAAAAAAAAAAAAGAAAGAGAGAAAAAGAAAAAAGAAAAAGAAAATGCCAGAATGTTAGGATTTTACCAAATACTACATTATTTTACAGAGAATAATAAATTCAAGCACAAAAATGTTTAGCAGGGAGCTTATTCAATGATAACACATTTCTTCCATCTGGAAATAAAGATGATTATGAAAGACACTTAACAGCTGTAATTGGAAGTTGCAATGTGCGACAATATGACCACATGACTTAATCCAAGAGCACATGGTTCAATTGCATGACCCGGTTTGACAGACAGGAAGTTGTTTTAATCCATGTTATAATTTGAATCACATCTAAAGCAAACAACCCTATTACCCTGCTCAACAGAAACATAAAGGAAGGAAATGAAAAGGACGATGGGAAGTAATATGTGACATTGATGGGTGTCATTTACCAGGGCCTTTACCCTTGAAATCCATTGTAATCTAGAGAGATGCTGTTGCGTAGACACCCCACAAAATCCGGATGGACTCCAACCCAAAATTTGGTTTTGGTATTGAGACTGGTAACACCACTCACACATTAAAAGAGGGCGAAAAGGTTAATAACTCGCATTATGAAGCTTTCTGTGGAATGCAGGCTACTCATAATCAGGAAAATGGCTTGATAGAGCAAGGAAAAGAGACTGGTTTGAAGTTTTTATGGTATTTAGGGGAGGGGCTAGGCTGAGGCTTCCCACATGTGGTTTGAACTTCCTGCAGATGCCAAAGTGGGGAGAACCTCTTATAAGCGTGCTCAAAGGTGGGACAGAAGAGGAAGGAAGAAGGGGGAATTGAGGCATAAAAGCTGTCAGCAGTCAAACATCAAAAAACGAAGTCAGACTCTTTGTTCTAAAGGCCTTTGTCTTATATTAGCAGTTCTGATTTATTAGATGATGGTGCAAAGCTCTCCAAACATCATCCAGTCAATACTGAGGGCAGATACCTCTCTGAATTCATACTCAGAAGGTAGCCTCTAAAAGGTAATAACAATCAGTTCACTCTAAGGTACTGAGGGCTTTGGATCCTAGTTTTTGAAGTAAAACAAAAACACACAGAGAGAGACTGAGAGAGAGAAAACAGATTTTGTTTTGTAAACACCTTTATCCAAGTAATTTTGTTCAACAAACATGTATTGATGTGCCCAGCTCTGTTCCGGGTGAACTTTATGAATAATATAACTGGTTCTGTCCTCAAGGAGTTTTCAGTCTACAGGTAGAGAACACATTCATAAATAAGTAATTTCAATATTGATAATGTTAGAAGTATATATGAAGGACAGAAGGAACAGAGAGTGTTATTATCTCTGTCCTGAAGGCTGAAGAAATCAGAGAAAGTTTCAGAAAGCAGGATCTTCAACAATAGATGGAGGATTACCAGGCAAATAAGAAAGCAAAGAGGATTTGAGGCAAAGAAAAACATCATGGTAAAGGAACAAAAGTATAAAATGCCTTGGCATTTTCAGCTAACTATAAATAGTTCAATATCACTAATGCAGGTAAGGAAGGTGGTAACCAAAAATGAAATTGAAGAAGCAGCAGAGCCCAGAGGATGGAGGAATTGCCCAGTCTTGGGAAAACACTTGGATTTCATTCAATATCTGTTTTAATAGCTTTCCACTTCTTTGATTATGTATTTCTAGCAGTACACAAATGTTCTTATTAATCCCCATTATAGGTACATAAATTTTCCAAATTATTTATACATATTAATGTCATTTACAGATATCTTGACACACTAACATTTACAATTTCATCATTAGCAGTATCTCTAAGCTGATTCTACTCAAGCATGTGGCTATCACCAAGACATAAACAATATCAATTATTTCATTAAGTCAAAAAGAATTGTTTGAAAACAGAAAATAATAACTGGAACTTAAGGTTAAAAACAGAAGACCCAGCAGCTTGAAAACTCTCCTGGAAACAATCTACTCATTTTTGAAAGTTTATTAAGCCATGATATCAGTTGATTTTCATTTCTCTTAGAAACCTGCATAAGCAAGCAATCTTCCCTGGCAAAGGGAGATCTGAATTCTCTATAAATGGATGTAGTACTTGTAAGGCTTGGAGTTTATACAATTTATTCCCTTATAAAAAAGAATAAATAGGCCAGGCGTGGTGGCTCATACCTGTAATCCCAGCACTTTAGGAGGCTGAGGCAGGCAGACCACGAGGTCAGGAGGTCGAGACCATCCTGGCTAACACGGTGAAACCCCGTCGCTACTAAAAATACAAAAAATTAGCCAGGTGAGGTGGCGGGTGCCTGTAGTCCCAGCTACTCAGGAGGCTGAGACAGGAGAATGGCATCAACCTGGGAGGCGAAGCTTGCAGTGAGCCAAGATCGCAACACTGCACTCTGACCTGGGAGACAGGGCGAGACTCCGTCTCAAAAATAAATAAATAAATAAATTTGCAAATTTTACAATTTATAATTATATAACATATTACTAGGACTATCCTCCAATCTTTGGAAGTGATTCATGTATGTGAGGGATTCTGCAAATTATGTTTTAGTAGATGACAATTAAATCTCTCTCTGCTGCTGCCATTATCCTGGGCTCTCCGGAGGTCAATCTGACTGTTCCATCTTAATTTGCAAGAAAGTTGAGTTTCATGAAAATCTACATCAACTTTATGGTGAAAAATTTCTTGTCACCAAAAGACTGAAATAAAACACTTGAAAAATAATGTACCAACACACAAAAAAATGGACTATTTGCTTTTGGAACTGTTTTACTAGCATTACTCAAAACTTAAAAATGACAACATTAAAGATGACATGAGCAACAAGTATAACAATGTCAATGCCAATTTCATAAAGAATACTGCAGCATTGTACAATATAGTTGGGATCTAAAGTCATGTTAGAAAACTGCTTAGGAGCCATTTCTCTTCCAACTATTTATAAGTAATAAATCTGTACGGTAAATAAAATATATTATTAAATTTTCAAATAAATATTTGCTGCCAACACTATGCACTGATTTCGTGCAATATGTTCAATAACATTTGAGGTGAAGTCCTACAGCAGGAGACCTTGGCAACTGTTTCGCTCCATCTAAAATAACCCTGTAGCAGAGAACCTTCCACTTGAAAAGGAATGTATGACATATTATAAATTGCCATTTAAAAACAAAGCATGCAGTAGTTGAGAACATGTGCACCAACCTCTACATGGTATACTTCTTTACTTTTTTTTGCTCCACACTTCTAGTAGACAAGTGATGCTACAAGGAAACGTCTACATTACTGTGCATTATGCTTAAATAGTAATTGTCATGTATATGTTATTATAGTTTTTCTGCAAAAATCACTAAAAATTGGTATTTTGCCAAATGTACATGTTACCTATTATTATTTTTTTCCTATCTGTTATGTGGTATCAGGTACCAAGAAGTATAGCCAAACAGACGCACAGACTTACTATGTGAAGGATTGTTTTTACACTGAATCCAGACGTGTCATCTAGTGAATTATTGTAAAATTATTCACACCTTCTGGGTTGAAAGCTGGAGACAAAGGATAGGGATTAATATTACACCTAAGTGTAAATTATCCTAGAGTAAATTGGAAACAATTTATTTATACTATAATTACTAATGTGCACTCTTAAGCACTAACAAGATTCTAGAACTGTACAACTGTCTTCCTCTGGGACTTACTGAAGTAAAAGACAATGAGATATTTCAGGGCTCTATTTCCACCCAAGGGCCAAGAATGTACACCATGAAACAAAAACTATTGTGAGTGAAGGCTGACGTACATTGAGTACCTCCTGCTTATTCATTAATGAGGATGATGTCACCAATCAATAGAAAACCGGTTTTATGAAAACTCGGTTTTCTATTGATCAAAGAGGTTACAACCTTTTGGTGCTATTTTGACTTAACAATGTATTCCAATGACTTTATTTCTACATAAAGAGAAAGGCTTCATAAATGTTAGTTTCATCCCCACAAATCTTTAAAGAGCCCCCATTCCACCTTACAACATTGCCCATAAGTTTTCTTCTTTCCTTTGTTTTGTTCCTTTCATTATCATAGTTATTTTTTTTCTATTTTATTTTTCTCCTTTTCAGAAAATCATACTTCATCTCAACACTCCTTCTCTTAGAACTATAAACTTTCTCCCCATGACTGCTTCCATGTTTATTTGGCGCCCATATTTTAATTGATTTCTATTCCCACCACTATTCTGTAGTTAGATTTAAGCATCTAAAGAAGCCTCCTTATCTTCCACCAAGTCAGCTTTTCTACGGATGTGTCAGTGACTGACAGGAAGGGCTGCTGGGGGTGATACTGACTCAGCAGACTCACCATAGATGAATAAACAACAGAAATGTCAGATATGGAAGGAAGGAGAGACTGGAAGAATGGTCTCAACTAAATAACAACAAAATAAATAAATAACTTATTGCAGCTAAGTTTCCTAGTTTCTAGACAGCCATAGCCACAAGTTTCAATGTAAAAAATTCTATTTTAAATCATCCATTTAAAATACTACTCTATCTCTTGTTACAAGTAATTAGCCCAACCTCATATGCCACTCTAAATGTATGTGTATATTTTTAAAATTTTTTGCATGTGCAATGTGTATTAATCTTATTTTGGCTTCATGATTATCTTACATACGTTTGAGCAGAACCTTCAGAAGAAAAATAGAACATTGATTTAACTCCTTTGTTTATTCTAGGATTAAAATAAAATGTCATGAACTTCACTTTACTCATAACAAATTGAATATGGCAGAACACTTCTAGGGAATAAATGACAAGATTTTCCTATTTACCTATGTCCCTAGACCAGCCATAAGGTTATTTGGAAGGCTACTATATTTTCTTAAATCCACACAGGAAGTTATTTTAAAGAAAAGTGACAGAAAAAAATATTGAATAAATTTGATATATATTGCAATCTCCTGCCTCTACTGAAGACATCAGAGAAAGCTCTAAAGACATCGATCACTTTATGTTTTGAACTGGATCCTGGAGTTCACTGGAGACAGCTTCTATTTGTTGAAAAAGTTATAACTTAGGCATGGTTTTAAGAATTAGCATTCCATATCAGTTAAATTTTATCATTCTTATATTATAGATGAGGAAACTGAGGCTCAGCAACATTAATTAAGGTGCTTGAATAAAATGAATAGTAAATAATGGATTATTAATATGAGATAAAGTTCTAATGATACATTCTGTTAATCTCTATTATATTAAAAATATTGTCTAGTTTGCCAGGCACAATGGCTTATGCCTGTAATCCCAGCACTTTGTGAGGCTGAGGCAGGAGGACCCCTTGAGCCTAGGAGTTTGAGGCTTCAGTGAGCTATGATCATGCCACTCCACTCCAGCCTGCGTGATAGAGTAGGACACTTAATCTTAGCATGTGTGCAGATTGGATTACCTCTAAACAATTGGTCCTGTCAGATTTGTCTAGCCAAATCATGTAGCGGGAAGTGGATCACTGGTCCCACCACATAAGACATGTGGTACTCTGGCAGTCCTTAACCAGTCAGAACAAATACATTTCTCTGCAACAACCAAATGAACTCAGGTTTGGCAGGAATATTAATCACATCAGGAGGTGTACCTCATGAAACAAATCTTAAACATAAATTTTGTTTCTTTATCATGTAAACTTTTGCCCATAAACTGTTTAGTGGAGAACTCATTTTAGATTCTAATCTCAGTGTGAAAATGCAGGCCACGTCAAAGAAAATCCAGCCAAGCACACATTAAGCACTGCCTAAGTGGATCCTGCTATTCGAGGAGAAGTGGATGTCCAAAGAAGAATTAGGTGACCAGATTAGCAATGATGAAATTTTGGAGAAATCTATGAACTGAAGAAAAATCCCTTGGGCCATGTATTGCTTTAGTACATGATACTTCAATTCTATCTATAGTTTGCCATTTGTCATAAAGCTTAGACATTTTAGCATATAAAACTATCTTAGCAATAAAATACAAAACAATGAACAATAATGTCTTAACAGGCAAAAGATATGAGTTAATTCACAGAAGAAAAAAATGCAAGAATACTTGATAAATTAAGAAAGATATTGCTTTACTAAAGAAATGAAAATTTAAACAATGACTTACCATTTGTTCCTTATTAGACAAAAAAGAGACAATTCCCAATGTTTGTCATATATTTGAAACTCAAAAAGGCATATATACTTTTTAAACAACTGGGCAGCTGTAGCAATAATTTCTCTTGCTACTTAGCCTAAGGAAATAATTGGACAAATACTTAAATGTGAATACATACAATTAGCATTGTTTATAAAATAACAAATCTAAGTCCAACAATTTGGTATTAGTCAAATACATTTTAGTGTGTCTGTATAGTTATGAAGCTACTAAACATAATCATGAAGAATGTATAGATGAATACACATAGAAAGATGGCCTAATACACATGTCTATTAAATGACTATTTTACAGAAAGGAATCTGGAATGATATATTCAAATGCATGAGTGACGAACTCTAAAGAGTCAAATTATTCACAATATGGTCTTTCTTCTTTTTTATTATCTACATTATCTAAAGTTTCTACAGTGAATATCTATGAAGTTTTTAATGAAAAATCTTTTTATTGAACATATAAAAATCAGATTAAATTATGAAACTATAGGTATACAAAGGGTTTAAGACTCAGTGGCTAAAACTAAAAAATAATTTAATAAAAGAGTTGCACATAAAAATTTTTCTGAGCTAGAGGCTTTATGCTCTATTCCAATTTTTCAAAAGAAACTTTTCTTGTAAGCAGGAGATGTATAAACAAGGGTCTAAAACCAATTTTCATCAATCACTGAAAGAAAAGGTAAAAATAATTAATCCATGTCTTCAAATGTAATCAGATTCACATGCTTCAGATACACAAATTAAACTAACTTTTGTGAAATGCCTGCTCTTTGTTGCATACCCTTGTGAACATATTCTTATTTAAAGCCCCTACTTCCTAAAAGGTAGCATTATTTCCCTAATTTCTGAGTGAGAAAAATAATGGCCATGTCAAAATAACTGAATATATTACACAGAATATCACGAATCAGCATGCCTCTGTAGTTTATCAGATTAATCTTCAAACATGTTTAAAACAACAGATTCCTAGACCCTAATCCAGATGTACTCAATCTGAAGCTCCTAGGATATTTGAATGTTTAAGTTGGGTTTAGAAATCACTAGACTGGGCTGGGTGCGATGGCTCACACCTGAAATCCCAGCACTCTGGGAGACCGAGGCAGGCGGATCATGAGGTCAGGAGATTGAGACCATCCTGGCCAACACGGTGAAAGCCAGTTTCTATTAAAAATACAAAAAAAATTAGCCGGGCGTGGTGGCGGGCGCCTGTAGTCCCAGCTACTCAGGAGGCTGAGGCAGTAGAATGGCGTGAACCAGGGAGGTGGAGCTTGCAGTGAGCCGAGATTGCGCCACTGCACTCCAGCCTGGGCGACAGAGAGAGACTCTGTCTCAAAAAAAAAAAAAAAAAAGGAGAAGAAATCACTAGACTGAATCACTCCGGGTGTCCTTTTAAAGACTAAAACTTAAAGTAGATGGGGAGATGTAGGGCAAAGGGTAAAAACTTGCAATTATGTAAGATGAGTAAGTCTAGAGATCTGATGTGTAGCAGGAAGATTATAGTTAATAGTAGTGTATTGTGTATTGAAAATGTACTAAGAGATTAAATTTCAGATTATCTTACACACACGCACAAGAGGAAAGTATGAAAGGTGGTTGATATGTTAATTTGCTTAACTGTAGTAATTATGTCTCTGTGCATATGTATATCTAAACATCATGTTGTTTACCTTAAATATATGAAATAAAATATAAATTTTAAAAATAAAAATAAACTTAAAATAGAAATTTCTCTCTAATCAGGGTCTCCCTCTCCTGAGATACTGGTATCTTTAAGCAAGTATGGTCTTTAAACCTAGCAGGAGAGGCTTCAGCTTTCTTAAAAAGCATTTGATGCCTTTCTCACCAGGTTCCAGTACTCCATACTGGTAGAGTAAAACTTGTAATCCTTAAATACAGGCGATAGACTCTTGCATAACAAACACCATTCCCCAGTAGCGCCAAGAGTCCATTTTCTTCTTCAAGTTCCTATTCACAGTCCCAGGGAGATGCATGAATTAGAAGAGTGTTCACAACTATTGCATCTGCTGACTCGGGAACTTTTTGCAATATTAAAAAAATTCATATTACTCTTCTATACATACATATGTGTGTGTGTGGATGTAGTATGTAAACATTTTCAGTTTTGTGACTTTGAAGATATTATCAAAGTAAAAAATCAAAATTTCCTTAAAATGCTAAATTGATTTTAACATTTAAATCTTTGAACATGTAATATATAGGCTTCCATATGTAGTCCTGCCCTAGGATTCACAAACGTTAGGGCTAGTCTGTTGTCAGTCAATATGCAATTATGACTTTCAGCTTTTGGCAATTCAAACGTGATTTTATGATGCCTCATCTTAGTAAGAAGAAAGTGGTAAGAACAACCTTTCTGTGTAGTGACTCTCTCTTGTCTTACCTATGTCAACTTTATGTTTTGCACTGATTCATCTGTCTATTGATATCTAGATCTAATAATCTACAATCTTATAGAAATTTATGTATTTCTGTAAGCAACTGTAAAATAGTTTTTAGAAATAAAATAGGTTAGAAAGGAAAAGAAGGGGAGGCAGAAAAGGGCAGACAAAGAAGGAAGATTCAAAGTAAGATATACCCGAGATCAGATGTCTGTAAAGTGATGGAGCACAAATTTAAATACAGGTCTAGCTTCAGTTTCAATTAACATTTTGTTGTATCACACTTTCAATGTTTTTGTAAATCAAGGTCACTATCACACTTTCAATGTTTTTGTAAATCAAAGTCATGTGCCCTAATATATGAAAGTTACTTTTCCAGATATATTTAAAATTCAATTAAATAAATGTTAACAATATTATGAAAAAAATCTTTAAAACACAATAAGCATTCACTTGCTTTAGGATTATCATTATGAGCATCATTTATTCTTGTGTATTATATATAAGTGATCCTAGTCTTTCAAATATGTGATTTTTATACAACTGCCAAATTCAGTTTCTTCATTCATTAATTGACATGTTCAACAAAATACTTACTGAGCATTTATGGTACAGCAATGAACAGTAAAAGTAAACAATTTCTGTTCTCATTTTGCTTATTTCCTAACGGGGTACAGATATTGAGAAAAAAAGATTGAAAACATAAATATACATTGTATGTTATAGTACATATTGGTGGTCAGTACAATGGAAAAAAGAAAAAGTAGATGAAGGTAAGTAGGACTGAGAGTCTTGGGTTAGCTGAGTGGGAATTATAAATTTAAATAGGGTGGTCACATAGAACTCACTGACAAGGTAAGGGCTCAAATAAAGGCTTGATTGAGTAATGTAGGTGGCTGTCTGGGAGAGGAGCCTTCCAGGCAGAAGTAATGGCAAATGGCAAAGGAAGGGATGGGTTTGGAGTCCAATAGCAGTAGAGTAAGTAATATCCCTAAACCACCCTTCAGGCATCAAATTAGATCTTTTAAACAACTGATCAATGATATTTGTCTACACCATGGTGTTGCTTTCTGGCTTACATTCATAGAAAAGAGTGCTTGTACTGTGAATGCCACATAACGCCGCCATGGTCATGAGCACCACCATTCTTTGAGGTTGGTGCAAAAGTAATTGCGGTTTTTGCCATTAAAAGTAACCGCAAAAAAAAAAAAAAAAAAAAAAAAAAGCGATTACTTTTAATGGCAAAAACCGCAATTACTTTTGCACCAAACTAATAGAAACCAGTGGATAGGTGGTCTCCATGAGTTTGCCTACCCAGCTCAGCCTCCGCATCAGCAGATGCCACTCTTCTGGTCCAACCTCCCTGAAGTTTTCATCGTCCTCAGTTTCTCTTTAGGCAGGGCCAGACAAGATTGTGTGTATGTGGGGAGGCTTATCGTATACTCCAAAAGGTTTTTTGTTTGTTTGTTTTTGTTTTCTGAGAAGGAGTTTTTCACTCTTGTCGCCCAGGCTGGAGTGCAATGGCGTGAGTGCAATGGCGTGATCTCGGCTCACTGCAACCTTGGCCTCCTGGGTTCAAGTGATTCTCTTGACTCAGACTCCCAAGTAGCTGGGATTACAGCCCGGCTAATTTTTGTATTTTTAGTACAGATGGGTTTTTTTTAAGTCTGTGCACCTATGTGCTCAAGGTAGGTAAGTGTCCTGGAGGAGAGGTTTAAAAATTAGGGGCTGTCGGCCGGGCTTCTGGCTCATGCCTATAATCCCAGCACTTTGGGAGGCTGAGGCGGGTGGATCATGAGGTCAGGAGTTCAAGACCAGCTTGGCCAAGATGGTGAAACCTCATCTCTACTAAAACTACAAAAATTAGCTGGGCACGGTGACAGGTGCCTGTAATCCCAGCTACTCGGGAGCCTGAGGCAGGAGAATTGCTTGAACCCAGGCAGCAGAGGTCACAGTGAGCTGAGATCGCACCACTGCACTCCAGCCTAGGCGACAGAGTGAGACTCCATCTCAAAAAAAAAAAAAAAAAAAAACAAAACAACAGGAGCTCTCCTCCAATTTTTCAGACAAAATTTCTCTGGATCCTCTGAGTCCCATGAGAATACTACTGGAAGACCAGAATCATGGGTTCCCAGAAATCTGTGAAGTTTTTATCTGTCTGTCTGGTTGCTTAAAACCAAAGGGCACATTCCATAATTGTAACTTTGTTCATCATGCTATGGCTGCTGGAGGACAGAACACTGCCTTACCATGTAAAAGTCTGTTTTGCAACTGTAAGTCATCAATACTCAAAAAAATGTTCAGAAATATATTCATGAAATTGACAGGGTGCCTGCAACTTTTAATCTTACGGCAATGTTTTCTTGTTCGTTATTATGGTAGCACAATTTCTGCCACTTAAAATCTTCTTCCTCTCTTTACCCTTTCCTTGCTTATGACATGGAAAAGAATTCAGACTGGCTGTGAGTAAAACTACTGATGGTTTTCATTATGTCATAAATTTGCTTTCTAATCTCAGACAAATCACTTTACTTTCTCTAAACCCTCATTGCCTCAAACCTATAAGAAGGAAGTTAATAATTACCTCACTAAATTGTTTTAAGTATTACATGAAAATTACTAGAAAATGCTTTCAGAATGGTTAAGTCTGCAAGGAAGAGTAGATAGTTTACTAAAGACATGAGTTTTTTTTTAAAAATGTAATGTAATTCTGGATGTTTTTCCCTGGCTGGAAAACAACCTAATTTAAATAGCATTATTAATTCCTATTAGATTATTATTTTGCTCCTAGAAAATGTTAAGATGCTGGCACTTTTTTTCTAGACACCAAAGACACAATGAAGACAGGCAGCCCAAAACTGGGCATCAATGAACAAATACTTTTAGTGAAATAAAAAGGAAAAGTTCAGCGTCTTTGAGTTTGTTCTCCCTGCAATATGACTACTGTGGGAAATCTTGCATCCTCTCTCTCTGGGATGCAAAACTTTGTGATTATAAAGAGAATAATTGGGCTTTAAAAAAATTGTGTGTTCACCTGGTCATAAAAATTTTATTGTTTAGAAATTCTCTCTCTCTCTCTCTCTCCCCCCCACCCATTCTTTTTCATCTTGTTGCTACCTCTGTAAATAGAAATCATATAATCATACAACCTTTCATGAAGAATCTTTTGATTTTATAATCAGCATTGAAAACCAGAAAAAATGTCATTAATTAATAAGCTTATTTCCCCTTATTTTAAATTCCCTTTTGATTTATTTAAAAATAATAATTCTTTGGTTGGTATCTGCAAAGAAGGCTTTTTTGGTGGGAATTTGCTTCATCTGTCTAGCAAGGCCTGCAAAGGCTTACTGGTATTTCACATCTCAAAGCTAGACATGTGCAAATACCTACTAATGATGAAAAGAAGGATATATCCACAAAGGTACTAGGCGCCATCTGGTGAAAACTACTGACTGTGAGAAAGAGAATAATCTATTGTTGAATGTACAGGACTTTTTGTTGTTATCTTTTTTTCTGTCTTTCTTTCAAATACAGCTTCTGTAGTGAGGATAGTGGGAAAAAAGGAAGAGAATAGTCAGAGAAGGGAGTAGAAAAAGGAGAAGAAGGGTTAAGGGCTATATCAAAGTCAGAAAAATAATCTTACAATACATCTTATAAGAAATACTCCTTGAGTCAGATTGAACTGATAAAACTCTGAGCTTTCTGGGTTGAGGGAGGGGGAAGATGCAGAAAGAAAGAAACATAGCTCTCTTGCTTTGGGAATTACAGAACCTGAGGCTCTCAGGTGAAAAACTAATGAGTGAATCAAGTGAAATGCATGATTACATCCTCTAAAGCTTTGATTTGAAGGCAGTTTTTATTAAATCGCAAACGAGATTATTGCCCATCCCCAAGCAAAGAGTAGGGAAGAGGAGTACTTTTCCCCCAAGGAAAGCAAAACCAATACAGTAACTCTTTTTGTTGGGCACTGACTTCTGTTGTATACATTCTAAAAATGGTATCAGTCATTTAGAACTCTCTAGTGTAGGGCGAATAGTGTTTTATTAAAAAAATTATATAACTCTTTAGACTTAGATGTAGCCACATGACCATTTGGGTAAAGGTGATTTATTTCTTTTGGTTCAAGAGCCCTCTCATGCTTTCTTTATATAGGGATGTGTTTACTTTTGTTAAGTACACATACGTACACAGACATTCAAATATGAACATGAAAAACCCTTTTGAAAGGATAAAGAAACAAATGATTATTTCTACCATGCAAGCTCTAAAGCAGTATTTCATAGAGTATTATCTAGATAAAAGCTACTTCAGAATTATCCGAAGATGTCTATTAAAATGCAAATTTTTAGGTGGCTGCAGACCCAGCGAATCAGAATTTCTGCCATGGGTCCTAGTCAGTGCCTAGGTGGGGCCTGAGGGGTCATTTTTATCAAGCAAATTTTATGTA
Source organism: Theropithecus gelada (assembly GCF_003255815.1). Lineage (NCBI taxonomy): Eukaryota > Metazoa > Chordata > Mammalia > Primates > Cercopithecidae > Theropithecus > Theropithecus gelada. The sequence continues at coordinate 124,194,147 of NC_037668.1, read as the reverse complement.
CATTAAAGTTTGTGAATCACTGCTCTAAATGTGCCTTGGGATCTAACTGTGGCTCTAGCGGACATGTGCAAATTAGGCACATATATTCAGCACTGTATTAACTCTTACGGGTGACAACATTAGATATTCTGATATAGAATGTGGGAAGCCACAGGAAAAGAAGAATGTGTGCATCTCAGAAAAGAGTTCCGGTGGCTTAGAGCAGACATTGCTGCTGTTGAGTCTGTGTGTAATCCAGCCATTCCATTTTCAGTTATCACTGCACAGGGAACATGAAGGGATCGGACCTAGATTCTCTTATACTATGCTGGTCTGAGAATATCTGGGCAAAGAAATCACATTCCTGGAGTCAAAATATCTGAACTCTATTGCTGAATGCTTTGCTCTCCCTTGCACTTACTAAGTACTTCCTGCATGCAAAGCCTACTCAGATTTTTTTATTATTATCTTAATAGGCACAAATTATAATATTTTATTTAGGTAAATTTATACCTCACTCTGATTCCAGCATTGGGAATGCAGAAGTCAAAGAGAAAGTTTGACCTTGGCTTGGCAGAAGAAAAAGCTGGAACCACGAGACACATAATTAGTGATTATCGACAAGTTTTCTAAACTTCTCATTATATTGGTGATAAAAAAAGAGAAATATATTTATTAATCTATGTGTAAATGAATGACTGTGTCCGTTACTTCCAAACACATTTAACAATAAGATATAAGCACTGAAGTCAGCATGTCTGAAAAACACTTATCTTCAACCATTATGGAAAACAGTATGGCGATTCCTCAAGGATCTAGAACTAGATGTACCATATGACCCAGCCATCCCATTACTGGGTATATACCCAAAGGATTATAAATTATGCTGCTATAAAGACACATGCACACGTATGTTTATTGCAGCACTATTCACAATAGCAAAGACTTGGAATCAACCCAAATGTCCATCAGTGACAGATTGGATTAAGAAAATGTGGCACATATACACCATGGAATACTATGCAGCCATAAAAAAGGATGAGTTTGTGTCCTTTGTAGGGACATGGATGCAGCTGGAAACCATCATTCTTAGCAAACTACCACAAGAACAGAAAACCAAACACCGCATGTTCTCACTCATAGGTAGGAACTGAACAATGAGATCACTTGGACTCAGGAAGGGGAACATCACACACTGGGGCCTATCATGGGGAGGGGGGAGGGGGGAGGGATTGCATTGGGAGTTATACCTGATGTAAATGACGAGTTGATGGGTGCAGCACACCAACATGGCACAAGTATACATATGTAACAAACCTGCACGTTATGCACATGTACCCTACAACTTAAAGTATAATAATAATAAATTAATTAAAAAAAAAAAAAGAAAAACACTTATCTAGCAGAAAAGAAAATGTGTGGTGATAATTTGACAACATGTTGTGTATATTCACAAAATATATGTGAAAGATCAATGAAAGTCCAGCGAAAAAAGTCTAATGATATCCCACTTTTTATCCGAAAAATTTTATTCTGTTTCTCTTAAAGCAAAATTGCCAAAACTTGAAACTTCTGTTAATTAAAAAGAAAAAAAAAACCTGGTAATTTGGGAGGGTCAAACATGCTAAATAACTGTAGTACATAAAATTGGAAAATAAGAGAGGCTAGGGAGGCATGGGCCATAACTGACTGGACAGTGTTGAATCATTGCATTGTGCAGTGTTGAATTATGCCCTATTTCTTAATTATTTCTGTTATTACATGTATTGTTTTCCTACCTCCCAGAAGAGCAGAAATTAATAACGGATTAATAATGTATTTTGTCCCATTGCTCCTCATTCCTATGTATATCATCAGTAAAGTAGATGTCAGATAAGGCAGTTACTACGAGCGCACAGAACAAAAAAGGGAGACTTGCTAGGAAGATTTTCTCCTGAAAAAGCACTTGAGACAACTGTCCCTTGCTTTTTCACTCACCATGATTCCATGAATTCAGGTCTCCACACTAAAGCTGACATGGAGAAGCAGATGAACAAACATAATCACTAGGTTTCAATTCATCAAGCAGACTGATCCAAAAATGAAAACAAATTTTCCATTGTTTGCCAACCATTCAATGCTGCAGAGAAAGAGGAATGTGAAAGTTTTCAGCAGCTCAGTTTACCTCTGGGAACATCTAGAGATAAGAATTTTAAGAAATTACACAGAACTCAGTTTCCCTTTAACCAGTGCTGTTGAACACTGACAGCAGACTATGAGAGGGCGGTGATATGATCACATGAGCATTCTGAAGGAAGATGCCATATTTCAAAGTTTCCTGTATATACCATCAAATGTATCATAGTGGTGGCAAGAACCCTAAGTCTGAGAGATTTATGTTAAAGTACATTCCACTGGTATCAGATCTTAAAAGAATCCTCCACAGAAATGTCTTTTTTTAAGGCTAGGCTAATAAAAAATGAGACAGTCAGAGCCATCTTATGAAATAATCTAGTAAGGTCCCTGTCTTGTTCCCAGGATGCACATTCATTTCAAAGTAAATCTGGAAGGAGTAGACTCAAAATTCAACATATACAAAAAGAGGCAGTGTACCCAGCGTGTGTTGTATTTCAAGGAAGCTTCAGTTTATCTTGAATGCTATTTGTCATTCCCTGTGAAATCTAAAGTTTAAGAGCTCTGAGTTGATTTCAGAGTCAAAAATTTTGGGGTGTAGCAATTGGGAAAATTGTGTATGTGCACACACACACTCATATACACATACTATTTATGCACATATACAGACAGAAGTGTTTAGATGGCAAATTAAATTAAATATGGTAATTGAGATCCTTAACATTCCTATTTGACTCATCAATTTTTCACATATTAATATTTCTATTCTCAGTAATTGATTACTATTATTTTTACCTCTCCAATACCCATTTCTCTTTTCTTCTCATAGAATTATTTCCCACATAATCATTCATCTTGCTTCAGCTTTTATGAAAATTTCACCCAGAAGCTTTGATCAATTAGCCCTAATAACCCCTCTGACCTAGAGAATGCCAGAAAATTTGAGTCAAGAGTAAGGTATTCAAATATGCAGTTAGCTACAACTTATTAGGGAAGATCATAGCTGTAGAATTCACACCCAAGTTCCAGTAGATTTGTACCCCTAAACTTCTGGTGTTCATTAATAATAACCTCTAGACAGATACATATTAATAGTTCTATATCCCTATTAAAATTTCCAACTTAAGGGTATTTTCAGGGATTATGCTGCTTTAGACACTTTTCAGTTCCACTGGTCAAAAATTGCTCAGGATGACCAGATAAGAGAGTGAAATCCAGGTCTTCCTCTATAATCCCTAAATACTTCAAAGCTGTAAAACCAAGATTTTAAGTAAATTTAGTTCATATTCTATTTTTGTTGATCTCACTTAGTATAAATATTCATGTTTCTCCACCAAGATATTAATGCATTTGATAATGGGTGCTACCTCTGCTGGGGATATTAAATAACATACATGATATTATGTAATATAACATAGTCTGAGGCAATAAAAAATTTAATTCCTAGATGCTTCTGGTTCCATGAATGTCAAATAAGAGGCTACGTTCTTATACTTGCTTTAAAAAGTTTTTATACAAACAAAATGGACAGGTTTCTATAAGGTACAATACTCTCCCCAATGAGTGTGTTATAAATAACACACAATTAAAGACAAAACAGTCATAAACGAGCCAGTGATTAATCCACTCCTCCTAGCCTGTCTCTCTCAGTTGGTGTGTATTAAATTCCTCCCATTTCTAAGCTTAGATGCTCAGCCATGAGATGGGGGAGGGAGAATTCTGCCCTCTGTTAGCAGTACAGAATCCTTTTCCTTCATGCTTGAAAGAAGTGCTATAGAAATTTTCTGAGGATTTAAGCAAGGGGAATGGTGCAAGATGCAATTAAGATGACACAAATTCTAAACATGTACCCCCATTGGAAGAGGGGGGACTCAGGAGCTAGACTAATAGCCTAGCTATTTTGACAATCTTTTAATAAGGCTATTCTGAGTTTCTGCTGTGGATCCACTTCCATTTCTGCTTCTCTGCCATGTTGTGATGTAGCACAAGGACTTCACTGGAAGCCTAGCAGGTGCCAGTGCCATCTTCTTGGACTTTCCAGCCACCAGAATTATGAGCCAAATAAACCTCTTTTGTTTATAAATTACTCATCTTCAGGTATTCTGTTATAGTGGCTCTAAATGGACTAAGACAAGCACCCAAACACCCACTCATTTTTCTAGCCTCAAGTTTTGTCTCATTCCTCTAAGCAGTCCTCCAGGCACCCTGAACTCCAGGCTCTATGAGCCACTTGCCATTTCATGTGTGTCCTATGCTGTCTCACACCAGGTGTGTTTGTGTGTCCTGGGCTTTCTTCTTTCTGTAATGTCCTGTCTCTACTTCTCCATTTGGTGAATCTCTACTCACCCTTCAAGACTCAGCTCCCATACCTCCATAGCCTTTGTAGAGAACCCAGACACAGTGAGTGAGCCACTCTTTTATGCTCCTACAACATCTTGTTCATAGGGTAACTTATGCTATAATATTGTACTTAGCATGTCAGTCCCCCGTAGCCTCTGAACTCCTTGAGGATGAGACAGGAATCTTAACTCATTTATCTTTGCATCGTCAGTGCCTGATACAGTATTTAGTTCAGAGTGTGTGATCATTAGATGCTTTTTGAAAAAGAACTCATGTAAAAATATTACACTCGAGGAAAAAAAGAACAAAGTCTTCCACCAAGAATCGTGTAATAGCCACTAAGTATGCCTATAAAAGGCACACACTTACCCGGAAGACTGAGAACTGTCTTTCTGCATTTTGGCCATAAGCACTATGTTACTAATTTACAATTGCCAAATGCTAAATATGTCACATCACAATTTAATAGAAGATATTTCGTGTATAGTCCGATTGATATATGAACTAAGCAAATTGTTAATTATACCTTTTTCTTCTCCCTATATCCCCAACATCTTTCAAATCCCAGCACAGTAAGTTTGTTCTTAGAAATGACAATCATTTTGAGGCTAACCTGAAGAGATCCTTATTTTAGAATATGTATCACCAAAAACCAGAAGCATCTTAACAATACCTCATCATTTCTGATCCACCTTCTTTCCTTTCATTGCTTTCTGATTATTCAAATTCCATTGCATTTTATTTTAACGGGAAATACCCGTATCTATGCATATATATTATACATATTATACTAGAATGACTGAGACTGCCTATATAATTAAGCTCAGGCTTTTCCTTGGGGAAATCCAGTGAAATTATCTTTCATTACATTTCTAAAATACTATTCATTAAAAGCAGAAATAAACTTTTATACTCATGGCTAACAATGCAGAAAAGAGTCTCCATCCTGAAGCTTATCTCAATTTCAGAAAAGAGGGGGGATTTTCCAGATGAGTTGCTATTTGATTTGATTTTCACCCACAATTACTATGAAGATCTTTCCCCCAGCAGCTTTTTTTTTTTCCTGATGGTTTTAAGCTTTGTTCCTCTACCCCATTTTCTGAATCAATGTGTTTTCTAAAAACACTGCTCAATTACTGCTTACTTGAAGTTTGGAACTATGTGCAATGTCATTCCCGATGAACTTGGCTATTTTTAGTCATGGATGCCAAAAGAGAGGAAAGAAGAAAAAAAAATCCCACTTTTCCCTGGTGCTCTGTCCTTCTTTCCCGCTGCTGAATTCATTGTTTTGATTCCTTCATGCGCTGGCAAACTTTCAAACATGCCATATGAGAATTTAAAAAATGAAGCTCTCATTTAGGAGTCACACAGTGGTGATATACACACAGAGCTTCAATTTAAACCATTATTGCATACCATCTTTTTCCTTTCATAATAATCCATTAAATGCTTTCAAGTATGGAGAAGGAATAGCAACCTGTAGATCCAAATGGAACCCAGATGACCTATAAAATACATACTGCCTCCCTGCCTGAGTTGTTAGAGCTCTCATCTCTAATGGATGGCATTGTTATTTTACCATCCAGACAACCACACACATCAATTATACATTCTCCAATGTCATGAATCACTTTTTGAAGGCAACCTGTCTTTTGGTTGTTATATATGTCACTTTATCTTAACCTCTCAACCAAATTCAGTTTGTGTATGTGTGATAAATGATGATGTCCTTGCTTTAAATACATTAATTGACAATTAGAAAATATTTTGAGAGAAGGTTTAATGTTTATTCCTCCAAGCATAGATTGTACAAATATTTATTCAGTAATTTTCTGACAGCAACACTCGAGAGTACAATGCATGGCAATTCTTTTTTTTTAGAAAAACACATTTACATTACTTTGAATTTGTGAGTTAAAACTAAATTTCTCATTTACACACGTATGCACACACGTACATATCTATCTGCTTCTTCAAACATGCTTTACACTAAGATTGATAATCAAAATATGTAGTATCTTATGAATAGCACACAATTAAAGATAAAAAAATTGCGGAAGAACCAACCCTTATTTTTAAAACCATCTCTCCAAACAATCTTGGGTGGTATTGATAGATGCAGGAGGTAGATAAGGGGGGTCCCCAGATAATCTCTGACCCGCCCCACAAGTGATTACATCAGATGTTTTCGTGGAGATGAGGGAAGCTGCCCAGGGTCTTGTCTGGGCAGGCCCACAACAGACTGGGGAGGCCCCACCAGCGCACTGGGAAAATGGTTGGAACCACGGGAAGTTCACGCCTTGTGCAGGGAGAGGAGCCTGGCCTGTTCAACTCCTGTGTGGTGGTCTGTGGTATTCAGTCTGTGAGTTGCCAGACTCCCTTTTGCTTTGCTGTTTTTGATTTTTTTTTTTTTTCCTTTTCACCCAATACATTCTGCTTTCTTCACCCTTCAATGTGTCTGTATGCCTAATTTCTCTTGGTCGTGATGCAAGAACCCAGATGTAGCTGAACTAAGGGGCAAAAATTCTGCATCAGTATTTTGTAGCAGAACATTTGACCTTCATTTACAGTATGATCACCCAAACATCCCAAATTGTTTTGTTACTCTTAAAGTCAACAGGTTTTTATAATATCCACAAAAAATTAAATTTCTAAAAAGCACAAAGCTATTTGAAACCCCCATAAAGATTAACTCATAATAAGCAATTGGTTATCAATGCTATCTCTTAAAAATACTTAGAAAGGAAATTGTGCAGTAGCTCTTGTTAATGAGTCATATTATTTGCAACAAAAACCTCCCTTGATTTTAAGCCTATTGTTTTGTTTCGTTTTGTTTGGAATGCTTTTCCTCTTTGCCTTTTCTTAAGAACATCCTAGTAAGTTTAAGACATTTTCTTTCCAGGCTCACAGGGAATCAAGGACATTTGTTTACTGTTTTACAATACATGAGAGTTAAATTCCTGCTATGCTGCAGGCAATATGCTAAATTTTTTACAACCATTATCTCATTTAATCTTACTAAAAATCCTAGGTATTAGCACTTCATAGGACAGATGAAAACCCAGGCTCACAGGCTCAGTACCTTTACAACTTCAGAACAACTGAACCAAAGCCTTTTTAACTTTTCCCACTAGGCTGTATCAAATAACAGCTTTAATGTAGATCAGCTAACAATCAGTTAAAATAAATGACTGAAAATGTAACATGTATGTACTTTGTGAACAGTCATAAAAAACACTTGTTTTATGTTACAGGAAGCTTTGAAATTAGGAAAAATCAAGTATGATGAACATTGTCTAATGGTTGATAGAGCAGTTATGAAGTGCTTTTAAGAACTTTTTTCTTCTCTCTATTCTTGCCTCTGGGAATCTCATCTATTTTCTTTACAATGCGTAGTGTTTCTCCAAAATTCCCGTGCCACATTTCCATCGATTTGCTATATCTTTCCATTTTGATGTCCTACCAACTCTTCTAGGCCTCCCGACGCCCAGTTTCTCTAGACTTGCTTATTCCCATAAACGGAGTTATCATTCATTCAGTACACCTGTCTCACAGCCCTTCTCTGCTTTTCCTTCCTCTAGGCATGGCAGTCTACATCCATTTGGTTGCCAAACTCATCTCGGAAAAGTTTTTCATAGGTAGCCTGGCTCCTCCCTCGCGTCCTCACAACCACAACCCTGTATGGTATCTCCTTTATTTCTCACTTACAACTCTGTTATTAACTCCTAACTCCTACTTTGTCTTCCAGCTTCTCTCCTATATATCTCTTCTAATTCTGATATATCATACATCCTAGGGCCAAATAATTTTCTTAAGATGCACTCTCTTCACATCACTTCTAGAAAACCTGTGGTTTTCTATTGTCTTCCAAAATATATAATGACTTCTTATCACAGCTTTCAAGGTTCTGAAATGTGGCGTTTTTCTGGTGTCGTCTCCACCACTTCTTCATATAAAACCTATGCCCTAGTTACATACTTTACCATACTTGGAATGTTCTCCCCTTTCCTTTGCCTATCAAAATTGCCCATTCTTCAAAGCCCATAAAAGTCTTCTCCTCTATAAAGCCTTTTTAGATTTTTTCTAAGCAGTTTTAGTGTCTCCCTCTTCTGAACTCCCTTCCAAATACTGTTTATCTTCACAGATTCACCTTTACTTGCAGCATAGGAGCCATGTACTTGTTTCAGTCATCTTGCTAAATTATCAGTGCTTTATGGAAAGGTAATATATTTGAATCACCCTCGTATCTCCTGCAGCACTTAGCACGTGTCTGTTACCAAAAGAGATCTCAAGAATGTTTATAAAATTGGATCATAAAAATTGTTAAACCTGAACAGGGACTTGGAAAAAAACATATTATTAAAAAAAAAAAAATCAGCAAAGTATCATACATCTTGTCATTTAAGAATTAAGGTCCAAGTGAAATGAATACTATTATTTACACAAAAGGCTGGAGAGTGGGTAAAGAACCAAATTAAATGTTTGAATTGTTAGCCTAGTGTTGGGAGTCATTAAAACTGGGAGAATTTCTTATTCTCTTAGTCATGACAAGAAGGAAAGAAACAGATTTGAATCTATTTTGGAGAGGGCTGAGGAAGTGCCACGGACTGGAGTTCCTTTGCCCTGGAATGATTTTTCTGTTTTTCTTTATTTAACTGTTACTCATTTCTCCAAATTATTTAAATGTTATTTCCTCCAGGAACCTTTTCCTAACCTCCTGTCTTCCTGAGGTCTAGATTAGATATCTATCCTCTGTGAATACGTTAGCATCTTATATTGTTTTGAAAATTTCCCTGAAAGATTTGAATTATGTAAGGGTAGAAGTCATTTCCTTAATCTTTAAGTATTTAATTTGACCCAGTGCCTGGTACAGACTAGATGCTTATTAGTAAATATCTGTAGATTGAGTTAATTGATCAATTATACTGTTTCAACTATTTGCTATCTTGTGACTCTGGGTCAGTCACTTACCTTTTAACCTCACTTTTCACATCTGCAAAATAAAGATCAAGATTGCAATGAGGCTAAGGTTGTAATGAGGATCAGCCAGGATAATGCATATAAAATATATGGTATTATTACTATGTATACATTTTAAACTGTTATTAACATATGTAAATAATTAATTTTAAAATTAATTATGGTGCTCTGATTTCATTCCTTCCCAGAATGCTGTTGGGATACTCTCTACAAATCATTCAAGATTCAGCATTATAATCAGAAAGCAAATGGAATGTCTTTGCATATTTCTTGGTATATGCTTATTTTATAGAAATACTATTTTTATTGTCTAATTCATATCCTCATAATTAATTATATCATATTTAATTATTTCATATTTTTATTGAAATTTTATTTCATATTTCATATTTCAATTAATTATATCATAATTAACTATATCATAATTAATTAAAAGTTGATGCATGGACTTATGCTTCTGCCCTAAAAGAGTAACTGTCAGAAAAATTCTGTTCTCACCATAAACAGCAACATTGGTCATCAGGAAGCATAAGACTGTGATCTTGAGAAAAAGTGAATAAAGTGAGCAATTACACCAGTTTACTGCCCAGAGGCAGTTTCCAGGCCACACAACAAGGTGAGGGGACATGAACACAACCCAGCAGTCTCTGTGAGTTTAGGATAGCGAGATCAGAGTTTATGAAGGCAGAGTCATTTAAATTGGCAGATCCAAGCATGAGCGTGTCAGGAGCTGCACACAGAGATTGCTCTGGAGAGACACGGGGAGGTCAACTGTTTGCTGAATAAGGATCTGTGCACATAGGAGGAAACATCCACAAGGTTGAGAGGAGAGCCACTGGAAAGCAGGATGACGAAACACATCTAGAGCTCACACAGGGCTGGGACAGGTTATAATTCTATCAACCCAAAGAGAGTGAGCTCAACACTTGAGGGCACCAGGGCGAGTCTTCAGCAGTGTATCAGTCTAAAAGGACTGTTTGAGAGTATCAAAACAATCCCAAGGAACTTTGCTAGATATTTTACCAAAAAGAAATAAACATATACATCCACACAAAGACACATACACAAATTGTCACAGCAGCTTTACCAAATTATGGAATCAACCAACCCAATGGCCATCAATGGGGGAATAGATGCAATAATCATGTTATGTTCGTAAAATGAAATACCATTCAGCAAGTAAAAGATAAATGAACTACAGGTATACACAACGTCCGCGAATCTCAAAAGCATAATGCTAATGGTAAGGAGTTAGACCAAACCCAACATGCTACGTGATTTCATTTATATGAACTTCTAGAAAACAACTACAGGAAGGTAGAGCAGATAAATGTTTGGCAGCGGTGAGGCATGAAGAAAGAAGTTTGTCTGCAGAGGGCATGAGGAAATTTTGGGGGTTGATTTAAATTTTCTACATCTGTGTTGTGGCGGTAGCCACCTAACTGATCATTTTTCAAAACTAATCAAATTACGCACCTAAATTAATAAAATTTATTGTCCATTATTCACATCCGAATAAGGATTTGTTTAAAAAAAAAACTGACCATTTTTCTTAAGACATATTTTTTTGGCTACTGTTAATATATCTTTAGTCCTCCACAAAAATTTTTAAGCCTTATGTTTATGTCTCACTGTTTAATATGTGCTCTGGTACTACCGTTAGTTTCAACAAAAGATAGGAAAGTGAGTAGGAAAAGGGGAATATTTTTTTCACTTTCTGTGACAGAAAGGGGCAAAGATGAAGAGAACTGGGGATGGCTACTGAGTTATCCAAACAAAAGGGTCTGCTATGGCCTCATGCTAAATTTTAAATATAAACCAGAATGATTATTGGTATAATAAGAGTATCAAGTTTGGTCAATATGATCTGTTACTCAGAGTAATTAAAGGATGCTTTTTCTAGTTAACTGTATTTTCCAGTTAACTAGAAAAGTCTTCCTTTAAAGTTTTATCAAAAATTTTTCTTAGATACCTAAGAGTCTTTCCCTTCCTTATTAAATACATTATAGGCAATGCATTTTAAGTATATTTACAAGTTTACATTTCTCAGATTAATCACTTTGAGCATAAAGTTTAGTTTGCAAAAGCTGGTAGAAGTGGATGTAGTGACATTTCAATGAAATGCTGGTCCTGCAAAGCCCCTTTCCCTGCAACCCTCCAAATAAGTGCCCCATAATTAGTTACATTTGGGTAAAGTTGCCTAGTACAGTCACCTCTTATATTGTCATAAAGCATATTATTAAAATTGTTGAAGTGTCCTACCAAAAAGGAAAACCACAGAATACTCATTGATTTTATCCAAACTAATTTATCTGAGTAGATAGGTTATTTTTCCCATAGTCTACATCAACTTCTTCAGAACTCCAGTTCTAATGAGGCATGCTGCTGTTGTGAAAAATGTTAGATGGAGCTGGGTTTGAACCCCCACTTGGTAACTTACCAATGTTATAAATAAGTTTTAATCTTTTTGAATCAGCATTGCACTATAAAAGTCTTTCTGTAAGAATTACGGTTAATGTCTATAAAGCATCTGAAACAGCCGCATGGAGAGTAGAGTTCCCAGAATTCTAATTGACCATCAATTGATATTATCAAGTGGCTTTCTTTTCAGGTTCTCTAGAACTTGAATTTGTTTGCTTATTCACTTCATTTTTTGAAACTCTTCTTTCTGCTTTTTAAAAAATAATCATACCTTTATTTTTGCTCTAAATGGGGTTGGTAGAGTCTACTTAACTGAGGTTTCAATTTTAGTTATTTTCTAGTTAACCGAAGTCCTATTGTGCTTTGGACAACAGCATCACGTTGCTCTATCAGTAGGGTTACTGCAGTCTAACCAAACCACCCAAGATGTCTTAGGCTGAAATCCAATTCATAACTTGAATTGTTTTTTATTCTTTTGTGGATAAGAACATTTTTAGATATTATTCCCAAATCTGTCATATGCACCTATATAGATTTCAGGATAGTTGGGCTAATGGGAGGACCATAATAATGTATTATGGCTCAGCCATTCATTATACTTTTGAAAATCCCATTACGTCCACGATTGTGGATCTTCCTTCACATTTACAGCAGTAAGAATAATAATAACAACTGATGACAGCAAAAGTAATAAAAGTAGTCTTAATATTTTATACTGTAAAACACTGGTTGTTTAAGGTTGTCAAGGCATTTTCTAAATAAATGTTTTCATAAAGCAATACACAAGCTCTCTGAACCATTATATAATGCCAGGGAGAAGGTCATATAACTTTCCCATAAAACTCCTTTTTTTGCATCAGGTAAAATGTTGCACAATAATTGTATTGGCTGTCCATCACAACACCTCAGGGAAGCATGCTGTTAACAGGGTCATTTCTCCTTCACAGCTGAGAATACTGAAGCATAGACACATTAGTGGTAACTTGTCCAAATGAACGCCGTGAACTAGTGAACCAAATCACTGTGTGACAATGACACCACTCAAAGGCAGGCACCACACAGGAAATGGCATCATGAAGGTTAATTTTAGATTAAACGGGGGCAGCATGAACGTTGGGTCATCTCGGGAAGATGTGCTAAAATGCACAGAGACAAGGTTAGTCATGGTTCGTAAACCTTACCTGTGAGTGTTCTCTGTTGTATGTTTAGGCATTCAACTTTATTTTCACAAAATAATTGTAGCAGGAAAACTTCCTTTTATCATCAAAGTAGAGATAGAAAGCAATGCTTTTTCTTTTTCCCGATAAGCACCAAGAGCTTCATCCATTTGGGGCTGCCAGAATTAAGTCTACTCTGTTCATAAGGAATGATTTTCAAAATTTTTTGATGAAAATCATATGAAATAATAAAGTAATATCTGCTTATGCACACCCAAAACTGTTTCCAGTAGCAGAGGTGTGAAGCAGCTGGACAGACTTAGCCGAATAAGTTAATTGCCAAGAGCAATCAGAGCCTCTTTTAGTGGACCCATCGAAAAAATACCAAGATGGTAGCAGGCCCTCCTAAGATACCGGTTCATAAACTCTTTTGAGCACACACTCCTTCCTCGTTCACACACCAGTTCTGATATACTATACAAACGAAATTTAGTATAGTATTTCAGAATGATCACAGGCTTTATTTTGCCCTGCACAGACTACCTAGAGTTCCACAGATCCCAGATTAATCTCTCTCTCTCTCTCTTCCCTCAACCCTCTCTTTAGTATCATTTCTAGTTTCAGAAAGGAAAACTAGAGTCCAAGAAGAATAAATTATTTCACAATTGCAGGAGATTTTCATCACTTAGATTTCCACATCTCCAGGCTTCTTGCAAGATCTAAGAAATTAAGTGCAACAAATATTAGATTATGGTAGGCTTTTTCAGGCTCTGTATTAATTACAAATACATTTATAGTTCAGCATCTTAAAACAGCTGGTATTCATCTTAGCAGGCTAATATCAATTCATGATATTTTATTGAGGTAATGGAAAAATATACACTGGCTTATCCAAAGAAGATAATGATGAATGCCAATGAAATCATTTCACTGTATGATGAATACTAATTTTGCAGGGCATGCTTCTAATTTATATCATGTAATAATGCTTTTTGTTCCACTAGCATAATGTGAACATTGTGCATAATTTTAAGCTTTCAGTTTTTTCTGTCTCAAATCCTGTATAATGTAAAACGTATAGTTTTAACTGACAACACCAAGTGTTGATGAGGATGTGAAAAAATGAGAACTCTCCTAATGTTGTTGAGGTAATAAAATGGTAAACTCACTTCGAGAAATGGTTTGGCAGCTTCTTATAAAGAATGTGTACTTTTCCAGCAATTCTACTCTTACGTGTTTATTCAAGAGAAGTTTAAAAAAATATGTCCACATGAAAATTTGTCTATGAATGTTCATACAGTGTTATTTGTAATATAAAAAAGTGGAAACAATTCAATAATTCATCAACTGGATAAACAGTAAACAGATTGAGCTATATATATATACACACACACACAATAGGATGCTTTCTTAGAATACAAAGGAATTAATTATTGACACTTGCAAGAGCAAGGATGAATCTCAAAAACAGTATGAGTGAAAGAAGTGGGACATGAGAGTACATAATGCATGTCTCTGTTGATATTAAGTTCAAAAACAGAAAAGTAATCTATGATGATAGAACAGAAAACACTGGTTGCCTACGGTAGGAGGTGATTTTGTTTGGAAAGAGGTACAGAGAACTTCTTAGGGTGATAAAAATCTGCATCCTGTCAGAGGTATGAATTTGATGGGTATGTATTTGTCAACATACATTGAACTATACTTTTAAGACTTCTGAATTTCACTATGTATACATTACACTCCTCTTTCCCTAAAATTTATCTTTACTCGGCTTCTGCATTTTCTTTATCATTGACATTTCCTCGATAGCCTTTCTCACCTCCTCATGACGGGCCCTTTCCTGGATTTCCACAAGCTCAGCCTCATGGCAACTCATTTTACAGCTGTTTATTGCCAAGTACCCTTTTCCCATCTTACTACACCTAGCTACGTTGTAACTTACATGTTCCCTTTCTAGGATTCTGATTTTTTATCATCATAAATAAATCAATAATATATATTTTTTTCTTCTTCTTTTTAACTTGGGCTTGTGGCGCTGACATCTGTAACAAATCTACCTCCAGGAAGAGTTAATCTCAACTTGGTGTTTAACACCTCACCAATTCCCTAACAAACTTTACATAGAAAAGGATCATTACATAGTACAGATTAATGATGTTATTATGAAAGTAACACTAACGTGGGTGGGTGTCAATTACCTGTGTCCCTTTTACACAAAAGAACTTGGCATTCAGTAGCCCAGGACACCTTCTTCCAGGGCACAAGGTAGGACAACACTTTGCTGTTTCAACACCAAGGACCCCACCTGTGGCCGACTTTGGAACTTTCTAGGTAACCACAGTGAGTGTGGGGAGTTCTCATGGTGAAGGTCACACTTCATTGGTCTATGTTGATCTGTCAACTGGCATTACTTGGTTTTAGGACACAGTGATAATTTTTCTAGGATCTTGAGTTTGTCAAAATGGAAACAATGTAAATAAAAGAAAAATTACCAGGGGCTTTACAAATGCTAAATTTTATGGTGCTTTATAGTATTGTTTGGCAATTACTATACAGTTCCAGCACATGCCATGCCTTCTAACATGAGCCTTGATCTCCATAGAACAGTTTCCCTGAGTCTAGAGATGTGGAGTAGCAAACTCCATCCTACACTTCATAAATTTGGGGCTACTATCACTCTAGTGTGGCTTCTTTATATTCCACTTTATTATGACTATATCTATATAAATGCAAACACTGTTTCTGTGGATATAATTTCATAAAGCAAAACTATCTTCTATCTTTAGCAGTGAAATTCAAGTGGCAAATATGACAAGCAAAGAAAAATGAATGCAGTTAACTTCAACCATCCCTGCTCATCTGAAAGCTTATGTCAGTTTCTAAATAAGCTTTTCATTTTTCTATTCAGTCTGCTGATCTTTGTTGATTTACAGCATGAATGAGCATGGCACATTGCAACTTGTATAGTGTATTTTTCCTAAATAATAAAACATTTATTGCAGACACATCAAGCTAGCTAGTGGCTCTAAATTATTGTGGCAATGAAGTGCCATGTTAACAACTCATTTACATCCTTCCGATGACTCTCCATTACCAAGGTAAGTAATTTAATTCCATCTAGAAAGACTTTGCAAAGTGTATTTACTATAATTTGGGAAAAATATATTTAAATAATATTTATAAATTATGAGGATCATTTTGAAATAAATACAAAAAATAAAGTGTTTCATTGGTATTTGTTGAATTATCTCATATAATTTTTAGTAAAGATGTGCTAAAATAGCCTAAGAAAGCATTGTAATATATACTCATCTATGCTCAATGTATGCTCAATATACATGTCTAAGCTTTATCAATTCAATTTGACATTCTCTTTTTCATCTTTGATTTCTATTCCCATTTTGGGCAAGTTACAAAAAGTTGTTAGTCACATTCCTCATCATCAGGCCTACCACAAGTCATAAATTTAGGGGGTTCATTCACCTAATTTCCAATGCAGGGCACTTACATATATGAGCACAGTTGTTACGTTGATGCAAGGCCCTGCCCTTGTTTTACTCTCTTCCCACTTCACCCTAGATCCTAATTCGCATTCAACTCCTGTACCCGACTAAATACCTACTATAATGCATTTAGATATGTCCTTGAACATTCACATTTCCTTTTAAAATGTGAAGTGTTTTTGTGTGTATATGTTTTGAATTTACATAAACAGTTTAGCTCTGTTTCTTACTTTTGTTCCCTCAGGGAATTTTTTAAGTATCCATGTATCTATAATACTATCGGTTTAAACTGAAGTATTGTATTGGATTCCGAAGTATGGATCTACCACATTTTCTAACCTATTCCATCACTAGATTTCCTCCAGCTCCTTGCTATAACGCATGATGATGTACCGACTTCATACAAGTCTGCTTATGAACCTATGAGAGAATTTCTCTAGAGCATATTACAGGAGTAGGTTTCGTGAGTCATACTCAGAAAGTATGCAGACATACTCAGCAAGAATGAACACATGACATAAGCATGAATATACACTAATAAACACATATACATACATAGTAAGGATATAAAGAAGTACACAAACCAACAAAGGATGAAAACATATACATTAATAAGTGTGGGAAATGTATTCAGAGTGGCCAGTGAAGGACATATACTCCATAATCAAGAAGTCCACATACACAGTAAGTACGAATATACACTATTGCGGATATACTCGTAATTAAGTTTGTAGATGTACTTAATTTCATAAGCACTGCAAATTATTTTATAGAATAGCTGTAATCTCACCAGAAGTGCCTGAGTATTCCTATCTCTCAATAATTGCTACAGATTTGGTTTTACTAATAATTTCTGATCAGGCACAGTGTCTGTTGCCTGTAATCCCAGTGCTTTCAGAGGTTGAGGTGGGAGGATCAATTGAGGCCAGGAGTTTGAGACCAGCCTGGGCAACCCAGCGAGCCACCATCTCCACAAAAAAAAAAAAAAAAGAAAGAAAGAAATTAGCTGGGGATGGTGGTTTACACCAGTAGTCCTAGCTACTCAGTAGACTGAGGCAGAAAGATGGCCTGAGCCCAGGAGTTTGAGGCTGCAGTGAGCTATGGTGGTGCTGCTGTCCTCCAGTCAGGGTGACAGAGCAAGACTCTGTTTCTTAAAAATAATAATAATTTCTTTGTTTATCTCATGGGTGCCAATTATTATTTTATTTTTATTTGATTCATGCAATTACTGATGAGTTTGAATATCTCAAGATATTTGTGATTAGTTTGGGACTTATCTTTGCGTGTATTATAAATATAAAGCCTTCTCACATTTCAAATTGGTTTTCTGTTCTCTTTTGTTTTTGTGATTTTTAGGAATTCCATATACTGTGTACTATGTATATAGTTAATTTCATTTAGCCAAATTCGTTCTTGTATTTGTATCTTGATTTGTGCTTTGGGGATATTAAGAGGTTCTCCACTTATGCCCCAAATTACAAGATAACTTTCTTCCTTTTCTTCCAGTAGTATTATAATCTACCCTTTGAATGTCTACTACCTCAGAACTTCACCTTTGTATTCAATGTTAATTAGTCATCCAGGTTTATTTGTTTTCAAAATAGTAAGCAGTTTTCAAACACTCTTTACTAAACGATACATATATCCACTTGTGGTGCTGTATTTATCATCAATTATTTTTTCATATATAAGTGAGCCTTTTTCTGAGTTCTGCTCCTTTGGTCTATTTATTTCTCCCAGAATACCATATTATTTGTAGTAAATAATTTTGAGGATTAGCTAAATATCTGAAAAGTAGGACACCTCTCTTCACTTTTCTTTTTTATTGTTCTTTAATCTCTCATTTAAAGTTTAAAAGGTGTTTGCCAAGCTGTTAAAAAGATTCAACTGTAATTTTGATTGGGACTGCCTTGACTTTATAGGTGATTTTCAAGAAGAATTATATTTTGTAATAATAAGTTGCCCTATCTGTAGATAGGAAATGTCATCCCATTTAGTTAGATCTGCTTTTAAGTTCTTTAACAAAGACATTAATTATCTCCATAAATGTGTGGTTCATCCTTTTTTGGGTTATTTTCTAATTGATTACTTAGAACATTAATTCTAATTGATGTTATAGAACAAGGGTCAGTAAAATTTTTCTGTAAAGGAACAGATAGTGAACAATTTGGGGCTTTTTGAGCCAACCCATCTCTATTGTTAACTATTCACTTCTGCCATATTAGCAAGAAAACAGCCCTAAACAATATGTAAACAAGTGAACATGGCTGTATTACAATACAAATTTATTTATTAAAAAAAAAGGTGGGCCGGGCATGGTGGCTCATGCTTGTAATCCAGCAGTTTGGGAGGCTGAGGCAGGTGGATCACCTGAGGTCACGAGTTCGAGACCAGCCTGACCAACATGGAGAAACCCTGTGTCTACTAAAAATACAAGATTAGCCGGGTGTGGTGGTGCATGCCTGAAATCCCAGCTACTCGGGAGGCTGAGGCAGGAGAATTTCTTGAACCCGGGAGGCGGAGGTTGCGGTGAGCTGAGATTTTGCCATTGTACCCCAGCCTGGGCAACGAGAGTGAAACTCCGTCTCAAAAAAAAAAAAAAAAAAAAAAAAAGTGACAGCTGGATTTGGCTAGGAGGCAGTTTGCTGACCCCTGCCAAAAGAAATGGTATTAATTTGTTTAAGCTATTTTATGCAGCACATTTGCTGAACTCTCTAATTAGATAGAATAATTGGATTGCTCATTGTCTCTAAATTTTTTTAATTATTGATGAACATATCATATGTAAATAATGGCAGTTTATCCCTTTTTTCAATTATTAAACTTTCTTTTTCTTTACCCCTAATTACAAAATTGGCCAGGGTCTTCATTATTGCTCAAAAAGTAGCAGTGATGGTAAGCATCTTTGTCTTGATCTTAGCCTTGGGAAAATCTGTAGAGTTTCTTGATTAAATATGGTGTTTCATATAGGTTTAGGTCAGGGGTGTCCAATCTTTTGGACTCTCTGAGCCACACTGGAAGAAGAAGGATTGTCTTGGGTCACACATAAAATACGCTAACACTAACGACAGCTGACGAACTGAAAAAAAAAAAAAAGGTCTCTGCATAAATCTCATAATGTTTTAAGAAAGTTTATGAATGTGTGCTGGGCTGTATTCGAAGTTGTTCTGGGCTGCATACAAACTGCAGGCCGTGGGTTGGACAAGCTTGGTTTAAGTTTTATTCACTGTTATCACTTGATAAAGTTAAGGATATTCCCTTCTATTTCTGGTTTAATGATATATTTCATCAGAAATTGATATACTATCTAATATTAACCATTTCATTCTTATAATCAACTTTACTATAGCATATTTTTCTCTTTAAATGAGTTTTTGAGATAAAAATTGAATACAATGAAATGCATCAATTTTGTGCACACAGTACAGTACGTTCTGACATATGAATGCACCCATGTAACCACCATCTAAGTAAGGACCCAATCATTTCTATCTCCAAAAGAATTGCATTTATCTCTTTGCAGTCATTTTATCCCTACCTCTAAACCAGGATACAAAAAAATCTGCCAGTGCTATATATTAGTTTTGCCTGTTTCTGAATTTTATATAAATTGAATCGTACAGTGTGTTCACTTTTATGGGAGCATTCATTTACTGGAAATGCTTTTTTTGCTGAGTAGTATATTCATTTTATGGATGTAGCAAAATTTAAATTTTCAATTTTGATGAAGTCTAATTTAATATTTTTCTTTTATGGCTAGTAAGTTCTAAGAAATCTTTGTCAACCCCAAAGTCATGGAGATTTTCTGCTATTCTCTAATGGTATTCTAGTTTATGTTGATGATTCAGTTTTACTTAATTTTGTAAAATATGGAGTAAGAATCAAAATTCACATTTTATACAAATATATAGTGATGACAACATTATTCATAAAAAATATTTTAATATTAAAATATTTGGGGATTTTAATAAAAAATCACTTGAATATATTTACATGGGTATTAATGAACTCTGTATTCTGTTCCATTATCTGTATGTTTATCCTTGCACCCATATCATGATGTCTTGAATCTGTAGTTTTATAGTGAGTTTTGAGTCAGTACCAGGTATACAAGCCTTCCAACTTTGTTCTTTTAAAAATTGCTCTGTATATTATGTCATTTTCATTTCTCTGTAAATCTTAGGATTGTATTATCAATTTACACACCGAAAAAGCCTATTGGAATTTTGTATATCTATGCATTGAATCTATACATCAATTTAGGAAGAACTGACAACTTAACAATATTGAGTCTTGCAATAGATCATCATGGCATAACTCTTGAATTTTTTAGGTCTTCTACAGTTTCCCCCTACAATGTCTTATAGGTTTCAGTGAAGAAGCCTTCAATATATTTGCTTTAACTTGGAAATTATTGTAAAGGTTTTAAAATTTTATCTTCTATTTTCTGAAATTAAAATATATAAAATATAACATATAAAGAAATAAAATTTATTTTTTTATATTGGCCTTGTGCAACTTTACTAAATTCAATTATTAGTGTGTATGTGTGCATGTATGCATATATTAGTAAAAGATATGAATGTTATATGTATATATGTATCTCATACACACAAACATAATTGAATTTTTATTCAATTAAATAATAACTTAATTATGTTTGTGTGTATATAATATATATGCATATAAAAATATAGTTTACTAATTATATTTAATACATTAAATTCTACACCTTAGAATTTAATATGAACTTGATCATGGCATCTATATATAAAGAGAAATTTACTGCTTCTTTTCCAATTGGAGCAGCTTTAATTTTTTTTCTTGTCATTTTTGGCTTCTTTTTAAAAACTTTGATGCCCTGAATATTATATCCAGAGCAATGATGAATAGACGTGATGAATGAGTGCGGACAGCAATACCTTGTTCCTAATCTCAGTAACAAAAGCTTTTAGTCTTTCACCTTTAAACATGATTTTGGCTGGAGATGTTTCAGTGATGACCCTTTTGGGTTGTATAACTGTTCTGAGAAAGTTTTTGCTATGAATTTTATTGAATGCTTTATTTTGAAATAATTGTATGGTCTAAGGTTTTCTTTTGGGGGAAGTTTTAATTAAAAAATTATTTTATTTAATAAATAAAGACTGCCGGGTTTTAAGCTTTGTGTTGTTTTCATAATCGGAATATTTTGAGAAATTTGTTCATTTCGTCTAAATTGTAAAAATACGAATGTTCATATTATTCCCTTATTGTCCCTTAGAGTCTATAAAATCTATAGGGATACTTACGATGTAATTCCTGATATTAGCAATTCATATTTTCTTTCTGTTCTTGATTAGTCTAGATAGTAATTTAACAATATATTACTCTTTCTAATAAACTAACTTTTGGTTTTAGTAATTTTTCTCTCTATTTACTCATTTTCTATTTTATTAATTTTTATTAGTTATTACTATATTTCTTCTACTTTGGGCTTAATTTGGACCTTTTTTGTAAGATTCTTAATACAAATGCTTAGGTAATAGAGTTTTGATCTTATTTTCTGTTTTTTTTTTTTTTTTTGAGACGGGGTCTTGCTCTGTCACCCAGGCTGGAGTGCAGTGGCCGGATCTCAGCTCACTGCAAGCTCCGCCTCCTGGGTTCACGCCATTCTCCTGCCTCAGCCTCCCGAGTAGCTGGGACTACAGGCGCCCGCCACTTCGCCCGGCTAGTTTTTTGTATTTTTTAGTAGAGACGGGGTTTCACCGGGTTAGCCAGGATGGTCTCGATCTCCTGACCTTGTGATCCGCCCGTCTCGGCCTCCCAAAGTGCTGGGATTACAGGCTTGAGCCACCGCGCCCAGCCTTGATCTTATTTTCTAATGTAGTATTTAAAGCTACACATTTCCATCTAGCAATTGTTTTAGTTCTACCCTACAAATTTGATGTGTTTGTGTAATCATATGTTTCAAAATACTTTTCAATTGCCCTTTTTATTTTATTTTTATCAGACAAGGTAGTTAGAAGTGATTACTTTTTAAATAATTAAAATTATTTTGGATAATCTATTGTTATTGGGTTCTAATTTACTTCTGTTTTTGTCAAAGATATATCTAATCTCAATAATTTTAAATATATTGAGAATTGTATTACTCAGCATATGCTCTATCTTGCTGTAAGCTCCATGTTCACTTTGAAGAGACATGTTTTTCTGCTATTATTTATTATGTTGTTGAAGGTAGTGTTTAGGTGGTGTTCTATAAATGCCAAATTAGTCAAATCGTGAAGTTTTTTCTATCTTAGCAGTGATATAACATTGTCTTGATTACAGTAGCTTTACAGATGTCTTGAAGTCAATGGATGTAATTCTTCAACTTTGGTCTTTTTAAAAATTGTGTTACCTATTCTAGGTACTTTCCATTTCCATATAAATTTTAAAAAGCTTGCCTCTTAACAAAAAATAAAAGTTTTTCTCAATTTGGGGTTGCATTGTATCTGTGAATCAATTAGCAGAAAAATGGTATCTTGGCAATCAACATTGCATCTTTTAATCCATAAACCAGCCAGGTGTGGTGGCTCACGCCTGTAATCCCAGCACTTTGGGAGGCCGTGTCGGGCAGATCACGAGGTCAAGAGATCGAGACCATCCTGGCTAACACAGTGAAACCCTGTCTCTACCAAAAATACAAAAAAATTAGCCAGGCATGATGGTGGGCACCTGTAGTCCCAGCTACTCAGGAGGCTGAGGGAGGAGAACGGCATGAACCCGGGAGGCAGAGCTTGCAGTGAGTCGAGATCACAGCACTGCACTCCAGCCTGGGCGACAGAGTAAGACTCCGTCTCAAAAAAAAAATCCATGAACATGATATAGCACTCCCTTGATTTAGGTCTTTCTTAACTTCTCAGCAGTATTTTTAGGTTTTCAGTGTTCAGTCCTTGCACATACTTGATAAAATTTATCCCTCAGTATTTTTTAGTATATTGGTATACTAAATAGTATTTTTTAGTATATTTTAATGCCATTTATTCAAATAACATTTAAATGTTAATTAGTATTACATAGAATTATAATTGATTTCCTATTTGTCTAATTTATTCTCTTGTTCTTACTTATTTCTTCTTAGTCGAAGGTAAATGTGCTGAATTTCTGGTTTCTTATTTATATTTTATTCCTTACAGCATTCATTTTAAACCTTTTTTTCTTTTCTAGTACCAGCATTTAATGGTATATTTTTCCTCTGAGCACTACCTTTGCTCAATGATTCTCAATTAGGGGTAATTTTGCCTTTTAAGGGATGTTTGGTAACGTCTGGAGAGATTTTGGTTGTCACAGCAGAGGAAGAGAGTGCTACTGGCATCTAGTGGATAAGGATGAGGGATACTGCAAAACATCCTACAATGCACAGAATAGCTTGAGCAATCAAGCTATTAAAATATACAAAATTATACGTAATATACAGATATATGCAGAATATACAGCTATTAAAATACACAGAAGGCAACTTCTGTGAGGCAACTACTGTGTATTTTAATATTTTTTGTTTTTATTTCAATCAATTTAATATATTTCTACTATGATATGTTTTGAAACCCATGAGTTATTTAAAAGTTTCTTATTTACTTTTCCTATGTTAGTTGTTTTCTGAATATATTTCTATTCCTGATTTCTATTTTAAATCTGTTGTGGTTAGAGAATGAAGGTTTTATGATTTAAATCATTTGAAACTTATTCAGATATTTTTATGGTAGAACATCTATCTTGATGAATGATCTGTGTGTACTTTAAAGACATATGTATTTTGCTGCTGTTTTGTGGAGTAGCCTATAAATGTCAATTAGGTATATTTGTTTGTGGTGCTTCTTCAAGTCTTTATACTTTCTACTTTTCTACATAAATTTTTAATTGATAACTGAGAAAAGTTTTTATGCTAATTATAGTTGTAGATTTGTCTATTTCTCTTTTATGTTCTATCAGTTTTAACTTCAGGTAATTTTTAGTTCTATTATCAAATGGATACATATTTTTATTATGTCCTTCTGATGGATTAATTCCTTTATCAAGCTAAAATATCCCTCTGTATTCCTGATAATATTCCTTGTTCTAAAGTCTATTTTGTGTAATATTAATATATCAATTCCAGCTTTCTTTTTATTGGGGTCCATGGTAAAGAGTTATTCTATTCTTTTCATTTTATTCTATTTGCATATTTATATTTAAAGTCAATTTGTTATAGATAGCAGACAGTTGCCTTACTTTTTAATCAAGTCTGACAATCTTTGCCTTTCAGTTTAAATGTTTAGACCATTTATATTTAATATAGTTATCACTATGGTTGGGCTTAACTCTAAGCTCTTACCACTTTTCCCTCTTCAATTTACCTGTTTTTATTTGTTTATTTTCCCTTTTCCTGGCTTCCTTTTTTTTGAGACAGAGTCTCCCTCTATTGCCCAGGCTAGAGTGCAGTGGTGTGATCTTGGCTCACTGCAACCCCTGCCTCCCAGGTTCAAGCGATTCTCTTGCCTCAGCCTCCCAAATAGCTGGGACTACAGGTGCACAACACCACACCCAGTTAATTTTTGTATTTTTAGTAGAGACAGGGTTTCACCATGCCGGCCAGGCTGGTCTCAAACTCCTGACCTCAGCTGTTCCACCCACTTTGGCCTCCCAAAGTGCTGGGATTACAGGCATGAGCCACTGTGACTGGCCTTCTGGCTAATTTTATACTGAGTACATTTTCATGACTCTTTTCTATCTTGACTATTGGCTTATTACCTATATTTCTTTGTTTTACATTTAGTGATTACTCTAAGGTATACAGTATATATCTTTAAGTTATCAAAGTCTCCTTGACATTGTATTATACTACTTCATGATTTGTATATAAACTTTACAACAACATACTCCAATTTTCTCTCTCCTATTCTTTGGGCTATTATTACCATACATTTTACTTCTACATATTTTATAAACCCCATTTAATGTTGTTATGATTTTTAATTTAAATTATCAGTTATCTTTTTATAAAACTAAAAATAATAACTTGCCTACATATTTTACTTTACATGTACATTACATTTTTGAAAATATTTATTGTTTTATGGTGATTCAAGTTTTTATCTGAAATTATTTTTCTTTGATGAAATTCCTTTTTATATCTGATAATATAGGTTGGCTGCTAATAAATTATTTCAGCTTTTCACTAAAATTGTTTTTATTGTATTTCATTTTCTGAAAAGTATTTTATTTGGGTATTAAATTCTAGATTTATAGGCTTTCCACCCCCCCTACACTTTTTGTCTTTTTATTACTTTCTTTTTCTCCTTTGTCTTCTGGCTTACACAGATTCTGACAAAGAATCTATTGTGGTAGTTACCTCTGTTCTTCTGTAAGTAATATTCCTGTTTTCCTCTGGTTTCTTTAAAAAATGTCTTTTTACCAGTGTTTATTGCAAATTATTTTAATGTACCATAGTGTGATTTCCTTTAATTATTTTCTATTTTATTTATTTATTTTATAATACTTTAAGTTCTGGGATACATGTGCAGAACGTGCAGGTTTGTTACATAGGTATACCTGTGCTATAGTTGTTTGATGCACCCATCAACCCATCATCAGCATTAGTTGGTGAATCTACGATTTCATACTTTTCTTCAAATTTGGAAAATTTTAACTGTAATTTCTTCAGATAACCTTTGACTGGCACTTCTCTTTCCTCTGTCTCCTTCACTTCTGGGAATCTAATGACATTTATATTAGATTGCTTGATATTGTTTTACCAATCATTAGAGCTCTTTTTTTTCCAGGATATTTTTTATCTGTGCTTAATTTTTGCAAAGTTTTTATTGCTATACTTTCAGGTTCACTATCTGTTCTCTATATTCTAATTTGTTATTATTCTGTTCAGTATATATTTTTTATGTTGTATTTTTTACCTCTAGCATTTCCATTAGATCTTTTATATATACTCTATTTCTCTCCTCATTATGTCCTACTTTTACCTCATTCTTAACACAGGAAACTTAGTATGTTGCCTTCTGATTTAATTCTTTTCCTCATTCTTGTATCTGTTTCTATTGAGTGGTATTTCTCCTGTTTACAGGTCATAGTTTCACACTTCTTTGCATTCCTGATAATTTCTGGATGATGAATATAATTGATTTTATATTGTTACATTTTGGAATTCTTTTATATGAATGTTCAACATTGTTCTGGCTACCTATAATGTCGTAGAAATCAGTTTAATATTTGGAGTGCTTGCTTTTATGTTTGGGTCAGTCCCAAGGAGTAAATAGTGCTTGTTTAATCCCATTACCAAAGGAATGTACTCTAATCTCCATGTATTTTGGAGACCACTTCACATTGACTAATGGGAACACAAAATTTCTCAACATTGTGTGAACTCTGATGATTATTTGCTTTCCCGTGATTCTTTCTCCACTCTTGTGGAGACACAGTCCACACATATGCCCACTAAAATCAGTTGAAGACTTAAAGAAATCCCCATGCATATTTCATGAGCTCTTTCTCTGTGAAACTCCCATCTCTCGGGGATTATAGCCATGTGCTACCAGTTGTCCAGTGTCCACAATAAGTTGTTTTATATATTTTATCCAGTCTTTTTATTGTTTAAGATGGCAATGTAAATCCAACTATTGTTCTTCCATCATTAAGAGAAGCAGAAGTCTCTGAGACGTAGTTTTTCCAATCAGTTTAACCTCTTTAAACTCTGATTTCTTTCTCCTTAATTCAAAGAAACATTTGTGTTCTGCTTGGGTTTACTCTCTTTGCACCATAGTCTTGAAAGTTTCTCCATAGTTTAAAAAAGGTAAGATAGTAGGACTTATTTGTTTACCTTCTCTCAGAGATCATAATGCTATCTTGTCACTAAATGTCTGAAAAAGAGGTGTTTCATATTGTTTTCTAGTTTTCTTAGGTATGATGAGATTGCAATTCTAGTACTATTCTTCCACCATGGCTGAATTGATGTCTGATATCTTCTTATGTGATGCATTACTGTATTTGACTAGCTAATGTTTTATTTAGGATTTTCACATCAGATGTTTTTCTATGAAATGGAACTTTTCTCTACTTGAATTATTCTATTTTGCTTTGATGCTTTTATTGAAAACTCTAGAAAATATTTTCAGGTGAGTTAAAATATACTTTTAAAGTATACCTCATTTACCGTGGTATTATTATTAGTCATTCCTCGCCTGTATGAAAATATCTCATGTACCCTATAAATATATACACCTATTATGTACCCAAATTATATTTAAAATATAAAGTTTAAAATAAAAAATATAGTAAAAAATTTAAAAATGTAGATTGGCAAAATGGATTTAAAAAACAAGACAAAACTATATTCTGCCTATAGGAAAATTATCTCACCTGCAAGGACACACATAGACTGAAAGTGAAAGGATGGAAAGATGTATTCCACATGTATGAAGATCAAAAGCAAGAAGGAGTAGCGATATTCATACCAGAAAAATCAACTTCAAGTCAAAAGCTGTAAAAAGAGAAAATGAAGAAAATTACATAATAATAAAGGAATCAATTCAGCAGTGGAATATCACAATTTTAAATATATGTGTACCCAACACCAGAGCACCAAAGTATGCTTAGCAAATATTATATCTAAAAGAAAGGCCCTAATAAAATAATAGTTGGGAATTCAACATCCTACACTCATCATTGGCCAGATCATCTAGTCAGAAAATCAACAAAGAATATTGACTTTAAACTACAGCATAAAACAAATGTACCTAAGAGACAGTTACAGAACATTTTATCCAACAACTACAAAGCTTACCTTCTTTTCATTAGCACTTGAAACATGCACCAGGACAGACCGTATGTTAAGCCATCAAACCAGAAGAGGGCAGGTAACAAGTAACAAGATTAAATCAGTAATAAAATACTCCCAACTAAAAGAAGTCCAGAGGTGGATGGTTTCACTGCTGAATTCTATCAAATCTTTAAAGAAAAGTTAATATCAATTCTTCTCAAGCCATTGAACAAAATTAAAGCTGAGGTAATTCTTCCCAACTCATTCGAGGCCAACATGACCCTGATATCAAAATCAGACAAGGACATGACAAGAAAATAAAACTATAGGCCAATATCCTTGATGAACATAGACGCAAAAATTCTCAACAAAATACAAGCAAACAAAATCCAACAACATATCCAAAAGATAATACACCACGATCAACTGGGATTTATTTCAGGAATTCCAGTATGATTCAATATACAGAATCCAATAAAGATCACACATCATATTAATAGAATGAAGGACAAAAACATATGACTGTTTAAATAGATGCAGAAAAAACATTTGGTAAAATTCAACACTCCTTTGTGATTAAAAACTCTCAATAAATTAGGTGTAGAAAGAAAGTACGTCAACCTTATAAAGTACATATCTAACAAACCCATAGCTAACATCTTATTTAATGAAGAAATGTTTAAATCTTTTCTTCTAAGAACTGAAACTAACCAGAAATATCCACTCTTACCACTCTTATTCAACATAGTATTGCTAGTTCTGGCTGGAGAATTTAAGCAAGATAAAAAACATAAAGGGCATTCAAATTAAAAAGGAGAAAGTCAAATTGTCCCTGATTGCAGCTGACATTATCTTATGTATAGAAAAACCTAAATATTCTACCAAAAACTTTTGAACTGAAAAACAAATTTAGTAAATTTTCATAATATAAAATCAACCTATAATAACCAGTAGCATTTCTATACATGCACAACAAACTAGCTACAAATGAAAGCACAAAGGAAATCCTATTTACAGTAGCCACAAAAAATGAATACCTAAGAATAAATTTAAATAAGGAGGAGAAAGACATTTGCAAGGAAAACCACATAACATTGGTGAAAGAAATTGAAGAAGATACAGATAAATGGAGAGACATCCTATGCTCCTAAATCAGAAGAATAACTATTGTTAAAATGACCATACTATCCAAAGCAATCTACAGATTCTATGCAGTCCCTATCAAAACATCAATGACATTCTTCATAGAAATAGAAAAAAAAGTCTTAAGAATTGTATGGAACCACAAAAGACCCCAAATAGCTAAAGGAATGTTGAGCAAAAAGAACAAACCTGTAGGTATCGCAGTACCAGACTTCAAAATACGCTACAAAAATGTAGTAAACAAAACAGCATGGTAATGTCATGAAAACAGACATATAGACCAATGGAACACAGTATAAAATCCAGAAATTAATTCATATATTTATAGCCAAGTAATTTTTGACAAAAACACCAGGAACACCCACTGGGGGAAAGAACAGTCTAATAAACAGTGCTGAGAAAACTGGTTATCTACATGCAGAAGAATGAAACTAAATCTCCTCCTTTCACCCAATGCAAAAATCTACTCAAAATTGATAGAAGGCCTAAATGTAGGGCACCAAACTATAAAACTACTATAAGAAAACATATAGTATGCTTCCGAACATGTGTCTGGGAAAAAATAATGTGAATAAGACCTCAAATGCACAGGCAACAAAACATAGAGTATGTTTCTGAACATGTGTCTGGGAAAAAATATTGTGAATAAGACCTCAAATGCACAGGCAACAAAAGCAAAAATAAACAAATGAAATTATATCAGACTAAAAGACTTGTACATTAAAGGAAATAACAAGTGAAAAGTCAACCTACAGGATGGAAGAAAATATTTGCAAACTATTAATCTGACAGAGGATTAATATCCAGAATATTTAAAGAACTCAAACATCTCAACAACAACAAAAAAATCGGAATATAAAATGCACAAATGATCTGAACAGACGTTTCTCAAAAGAAGACATACAAATGGCCAATAAATCTATTAAAAATGCTCAACATTATGAATAACGAAAATACAACTCAAAACCACAATAAGGTATCATCATATCCCAGTTCAAATAGATATTTAAAAAATGTTGGCAAGGATGCAGAGGAAAGAGAATTTGTAGACATTACTGGAGGGAATATAAACTGGTACAGCTTCTATAGAGAACAGTGTGGAGGTTCCTCAAAAAACTACGAATAGAATCACCATGTTTTCCAGCAACCCAACTACTGAGCATTTATCTAAAGGAAAATAAATCAGTATATCAAAGGAACATCTGCACCTTCATGTTTATTGTAGCACTATTCACAAGAGCCAAGATATGAAAATAACCAAAGTGTTGAACCACAGATAAGTGGATAAAATAAATGTGGTAAATGTACACAGTGGGATACTATTCAGCCATAAAACACAATGAAATCCTGTCAGTCAATCATGGCAACATTGATGAAACTAGAGAACAATATCTTAAACAAAATAGGCCAGGAACAGAAAGTCAAAAACTGCATATTCTCACTCATATGTGGAAGCTTTAAAAAGTCAATCTCGTAGAAGCAAAAAGTAGAACAAGAGACTAGTAGCTGGAAATGGTAGGAAGAAGGAGGGATAAGGAGAGATTTGTTAAAGGCTACAACATTATAGCTAAATAGGAGGAGTAAGTTCATGTGTTCTAAAACAGTCAGATGACTATAGTTAACAATAAAATATAGAAGGATACTGAATGTTCTAAACACAAAGAAATGATAAATATTCCAGATAATGGTTATGCCAATTATTCTGATCTGATCACTACACATAATATGTGTCAAAACATCACTATGCACCCCATAAATGTGTATAACTTATATGTCTTTAAAAAAATAAAATAAAAAGATTTTTCAGATTTTAGAAATTAAAACACATGAGAATGCAAGAAACTTAGAATAATTGACTCTGTTTATGCCCGTCTCTCCTTTTGTGATGTTAATGAGCATGTTAATTTTATACATCTCAAAATCCTACACGTTATCATTATTATTTTATGTAATCAATATTCACTTGGATTACCAACATATTCACTCTTTCAAATCACCTTCATTTTTATTCCAGCATCCTCATGCTTTATCTGAACTCATTTCCTTCCGTATAAATAGTTCCCTTTAATGATTCCTTGGTGTAGTTCTGCTTGTAGAAAAATGCCCTCTATTTTGATTGTCTAAAATACCTAGTTTTTTCGTTTATAAAGGATATTTTCAAGCAGTAGTGGATTCTAGATTAGTACTTGTTTTTGTTCATCACTTTTAATGCTATTCAAATGTCTTCCTGCTTCTTTTCCTAAAAATTACATGTCAATTGCATGATTTATCTAGTAAAAGCAATAGTCTTTTTCTCTGGCTGCTATTCAAGATTTTCTCTTTGTCTTTGGCTTCCAGCAATTTTACCTTGTTGTGCCCGGGTATGGTTTTCTTTGTGTTTTATGGCTTGAAGGTGGGGAACCAGGGGTTACATCTCTCTATCACTTTTCAAATATTCCTGGCCATGTCTCCTCATAGGTTGTTTTTGTTGCATTATTTGTCTAATCTGTTGAATCTTTCTATGAGGTCTTATTTTGAGCTACTGTGTTTTTCAGTCTTAGATCTTCCATTTACTTTTCTTTCATAGTTTCACATTTTCTTTATATATTTATGAAGAACAAAAGTGAGAGAAAGGGTGAGAGAAGAGAGAGAGCAACATTTCCAGTTTTTCTCAGTGGAGGTTTGTCCTCAGTTAGTTTTTTCTGCTGTTACTGGAATCACAATCATTAACTTTCAAATAAAAGAAAAAATCTTCAACCTCATTTTTAATAAAAAGTACAAATTAAAACTACAATATTATGCCACTGTATAGACAAATATAAAAATTTAGTAATACCTGGTGTAGGGGATTGTGTAGGGAAACTAGTAATCCCGTACATTCTTTGTGGTAATAAAAATTGATCATTGTAGAATACTTTTTGACTATATCTATCAAGATTTAAATGTACATACCCCATGACCCAGCAATTCTCCTGTGTAGAAATGTATCTTCACCTACATTTGTACCTGTGGGTAAGAATGTCTGTGGCTATAGTATTTATACTAAAAATGACTTGAAATAATCTAAATTCTCCACATGAGAGACTGGTCAAATGATTTTTAACTAGTAAAATATAATAATAAACTAAGTGTTATTTATCATGCACTGGTTAAATAAATTATACCACAAATTTTAATACAAAAATGAAATACTTATAATTAAAAATAAATATAATAGTATAAAAAGTGATAACCAAATATATTTTACATAACTTTTAATAAACTGAATCGCTCTTTCTATGTACTGATTTTGAACTAAGTCTGAGGTATACAGTAAAGTTTAAAAAGACACAGAAGAGAATGTATAGTAAAAATATAGTACATTCTATTTTCACACTTGCATAGGCAGAAAAGCTATATAAAAAAGGCTTTTTAACATAGAACAAAATCATTCTATTCCTGTTCCCACCTCCACCAGTCTAAATTCTATCTGGCTTCAATTTTCAAATTCTTCACAAAGTATTCTTTGATCCTTCATTCAAAGGTAATCTCACATTCCTCTGAACCTCGAAGCACTTGTTTGTGCTAAAAATATTAATCCATTCTACATTTAAAGGAGGAATGCATGTGGTTGACTAAAACTACTATTAAGTCACAAATTTCTTGATAACAAAGACTTTTTTTTAAATTTTACAAATCTTTAAATCCCTGTAGCAACATACTCTGACATCACATATTAGAAGAACAAATAATATCAGTTGCATTGAATAGCATTCTTACAAAGTGAATGAAATGAATAAACGAATGATATTTTACTGCATGTGACAGATTTTCTACCTTACAGGCTATGAGAAACAGGCTCAATAGAGAGCATTAAATGAGTTCCAGGCTTATGAACATCATTTATAATAATTGATTGCACCTAAGATTTGAAGAATTCATTGAAGCTTGGGTCTTTATGATAAGCATATTTAGTATAGATCGCAGTTGCTTCGTAATATGGAAAGAGCTTCATATCAAGGTTCCCCAAGTCCCTTGTTAATAAAATTAAATACAGGTTTAGGTTTTTCTAAAAAACAGTGTACTATCCTAAATTTAATTCTACTCCTTAATGGAGACTACTTCATCTGATTCTTTGAGGCAGTACAAAGAGGGGAGACAGACAATTTAGGGACATCATTTCCTCAAATTTACAGCCATTCACCCTGAAAACACAATTAGGTGGATTAAGCTACAGAAAAACAGTTCTTATTAAAATTTAGCTGATAAAATGCATCCTGCTGAAGTCCTGAGTCTTGTCTCTATTTTGAGCCTCTAGGACAGATTCTGAATAAGAGATAAGAGACAGAACTTCAGAATGATCTATCTCACCAGCTAAATTAAAATAAGAAGGAGCAGTTTTTCTTTAGTTCAGTGCAGCTAATTATTTTTTTAGGGTGAATGGCTGAAAAAATAGGACAATGGTTTATAATGCTTTTTAGATTTGAGGCTCCTTCTCTCTGAGAAAATGATTAAGCACACACAAAGAGTTCACAAACCAAGTTTTGCATACTTTTCTTCAGAAGAAGTGCAAGGCTGTCTTACTGGGCTTGCTTACCTTTGAAGAGAACAAACGTTAGTGTGGATCACAGTCATTGTCGGGACACTAGTAGGTGGTTCACACTTGTACAAACTAAAACTTTTTTTTGGCAAGAGAGAAGTTTAAGAACTTCTTAAACTCATAAGAAGCTGTGTGTCTACAGTGAGCTTATCCAACCCAGGCCCATAGGCTGCATGAGGCCGAGGATGGCTTTGAAAGTAGACCAACACAAATTCTTAAACTTTCTTAAAACATTATGAGTTGTGTTTTTTGTTTTTTTTTTTCATCAGCCATTGTTAGTATTATTGTATTTTATGTGTAGCCCAAGACAGTTCTTTCAATGTGACCCAGGGAAGTCAAAAGATTGAATACCCCTGGTCTAAAGAGTGTGTTTTGAGTCTGCTCCTTGGCTGTCTCATGGACCACATGGTTTTCTAGTCTGTCTCTATGAAAACCCCTGGAGGCTGAACCTGTAAAGGAGACTAGGAGTTGCTCCTGTTTTTGAGGCATTCTTTGTTTAAGGAAAAGTAATACACCAAAGTGGAGTCCAAGGGAAAGAAATATCACCTTCCTCTGAAACTGCCTTCAATCTATCCAATTCGGACAGAATTTCCAGAAAATCACATTGTTGTTGGATTCATGACTTATTAAGAATAGCAGTTTTGCCTTGCATGATTTGCTGTTTTTATGCTGTTCGTACAGTAACTAGTTACTTAATAGTATGACCAAACACATGTTGAAGGCATTACTCGACACAGGGACACCAAAACAGTAGGCATTTATTTTTTACAAGAATAGGATTATTTTTTAAGAAACGAATAGTCATCATGGAAAAAATGAGATTAAAAAAATTTCTTAGATCAATTTTATAACTATTATTTAGAAATAATAATCACATAAAGAGATGGATACAATGATCTCTGCAGTGCTTAGGTGCCCTAAAGATCTCAATCTGGACCCTGATCTCAAAGGTCTCATGGCAGGACCTGAACATCATCATCTGACCCTTCTCCACTGTTGTGTAGTTCTTATCAAACATGCTTATGCAACTAGGCCAAGCTTGCCTTACAAGCTGACATATTTTCTCGTTCATCTCCAAACTGAAGGACTTACACTACCCTTATCTGTCTCCCATATAAATACTCTATGTAGTTCAAATGATGTCTAATAAATTTTTCTGAATGTTCATTTCACATATTCTATTTATGATCATTCTAACTAAAATTGTTTCTGAGGTAAAGTTGTTCTTTTCCCCCCACCATTTGCCATGTGTCATTGGGTGAGTTAACCTCTTTGTAACTCAGTTTTGTCATAACACAAATAGAAATAATACTGTGCCCATTTCACAGGACTTTTGTGGGGATTAAATGAGATAATGCACTGAGATTAGGATCCGATACATAATAAAATCTTCGTAAATATTAGCCATTCTTTTTATTCTTCGATGTCTTGTTGTATTTTCATAAGTAGAGTGTAAACTGTTTGCTAGAAAGAAAGATTCAAAAGGCACAAATGACAGAGGCAGTGCTCTTGGAAATAATAAAGGCCTAGTGCCAGGAGGAAGTCAAATTCAGGAGACATTTGGAAGATATCACGAAAGATAGTTACCATATTGAGGAACTGTTCCACTCCTGAGAAGTAGCAAAAGCGAGATCCAAAAAGGAGGGCAAAAGACAATTGGGATATAAAGAGAATGTGGCAGGACCAGGAGAGCTGAGGATAAGAGTAGGATGACAGTTACAAGAGCTGAAGGTTTCTGGTTATTTTTCAGGAAAAAAGGCTAGAATTTCACATAGGCAAGGTGGCAGAACCTTAGGGAAACATCTCAGAAATGAGAAGAGGTGTTGGACATAATGAGTCAGGGCAGAGCATATTTCTAATAGCTGGGTTTAGAAAAAGTAAGAAAAACTATAATAATTGAAACGGAAGTAACCTGAACATCAGGTGGCATTAGAATAGAAAAATCTCCACAAGCCAGTAGGAAAGCTGGCATATATTGGGTAAAAATTTTAAAAACAGAGGGATTGAAGAGAGAGTATGTTATAAGAAATAACAAGAAGATAAATAAACAATAATTTTAAAAAGTAACGTGTCTGTCATAAATTTCACATTCCTAGAGAACCAGTCTGCTGACTAAAAGTAATATCTCTTAGGAAATTCAAAAATAAATATCTCTTCATAAGGCAAAGGAAAACACAGAGGGAGCAGCTACTTTCTTCCCAGCCTTAATAAGAAAATGAAAACACAAGTAAGAACACAATGGCATTACAATAGTCTTTATTATAAAGTGTCAGTCCTGAGGTCTGCCACTTCAATAGAACAAACAAAAGTAAAAAAAATATTCTCTTTACTGCCACTGGGTAAATTATGCACCAAAGAAATTAACAAAAGCAAATGAAATAAATGAAAGCAACTGACAATTTAAGGCTTGCTTACCTGTTGCCTTAGGGTGGTGAGTAATGTAATGATGTCAATTAAGGAAGAGTTCTTTATTCTCATTCAAGACTCCTGCCCGTAAAATGATTAGATTTTTCCTCAATGCTATCTTTTCAATGATCACTTGAAGTCATCATGGCATGACAGTTGCCATTAGTCATTATTTTAAATTCTGCCTGCCACTTACCACCCCAGAAACAAAGCAAAACAAAACAAAACAAAACAACAGGGTCCTTTTACCCTTCAAATATTGCAACATAATCAGATCCCTGGAAATGGAGGGATTTTCCTTCTTTTTCATCTTTCCTCACTTTACTCTTCCCTATCATAAGGCCACATTAGCCTTTTCTGGTTGACTCCCACTGTTTCATGAGGAAGTGCCACCAAAATATGTATAGTGGCCAAGATTACTAATATTTCAGTAAAATAGAAGTCATTTGCAATCTTAGCTATTTTTTTTTTCACTTAGTGTCATGTCTCTCATAGTATTCCTTGCTTATACCCCTTGAAGTTCAACCAAAAAAAAAAAAAAAAAAACCCTAAGCAAAAAGTAGATGCTATCTAACTCACTGGGATAAATGTAATATTCTAGAACCTGAGACATACTGACTGGCAAGCATTATCCCCCAATCAAATGGTGGGGAGTAACAAAAGAGAAGAAGAGTAAGAATATAAGGATGGCTCTCAGAATTCTGGAAGGGATAATTGGAAGAATGATAGTGCCATTTGTCCAAAAATAAAATTAAAAAGTTTATTCATTCATTGTAAAATATTTATTGGGAAACTATTCCTTGCTAATCCATAGGCTAGAAACTGAGTATATGGTCAATAGATCAGAAAGTTCTCTGCCTTCATAAAGTTTACATTTTAGGTGGGGAGATTGTCACATAAGTAAATGAATGATTAATGCTTTTCAGTACTATAGAAATATATTAAAAATAGCTAATAAACTGAGTAGAGGAGGCACCTTCACTCAGGGTGGTCAACAAAAGACTCTTTTGGGAACGGTCTTCTGAGCTGAGGTTTGATGAGTGACAATGAGCTGCTTAAGAGGCAGCTGTAGTGTTCTACAGGAAGAAGGGATAGGAACTAGAAAAAAGGCCCCACAGCAGGACAGAGTTTGGTGTTTGCTTCTGGGGTTGATTCCAAAAAAAAAAGTAAATTTAAGAGTATGGGGGGTAATATACGTTTGGCTGAGGAAGCCTTTAATTTAAGATTCCTGGCTGGGCACAGTGGCTTACTCCTGTAGTCCCAGCACTTTGGGAGACTGAGGCAGGTGAATCACCTGAGGTTGGGAGTTCAAGACCAGCCTGACCAACATGGAGAAATCCAGTCTCTACTAAAAATACAAAATTAGCTGGAGGTGGTGGCATATGCCTGTAATCCCTGCTACTCGGGAGGCTGAGGCAGGAGAATCACTTGAACCCGGGAGGCGGAGGTTGTGGTGAGCCAAGATCGCACCATTGCACTCCAGCCTGGGCAACAAGAGTGAAACTCCGTCTCAAAAAATAAAAATAAAAAGAGATTCAATTCCCATAAAGTATCCAGGGGGATATATCCAGTTTACAACACCAGACAAGAGCCTGAAGTCCCTAAGAACAGGGTTAGTGATAAGGACCTTGACTCATCACACCGTAGGTGGAAGTTTTAAACATAACAGTCATTGAGATTGTCCTGGATAATTTAAAAAGTAAAAAGTACAATTGTCCTAGGAATAAACCCTCAGAGTCACAAATATTTTTAGGATTTGCGGAGGGAAGTAAGTCCAAAAAAGTATACTAAGAAGAAGGAAAATTAAGAACTAAGAGGTAAGAGAAAGAACTGACAAAGCCAGGAATATTTACTGGAGTTGCTTTGCTGTTTATTCACTAAAAAATCTTACACCAAAACAAATTTAGTTTTATGCTCAGGAGTCCTCAGGTTGGTTGCACATCGGCCGATCCAGGTAGGCTGCACCTGCTGTACCAAGCTGAACTCAGCCCTCCTGCTGGTTTCAGGTCTGCTCTTCATGTCTTCTCTCTGGGCTTCAGGCTGTAGGGTCAGCAATACTTCTAAAATTTCTTTTACGTTGTGGATCACAGGAACTCAAGGGTGTAAGTAGCAGCACAAATTGCCTTGTAAGACCTTAGCTTGAAACTGGCACATATCCTTTGCCAACATTTCACTGGGCAAAGCAAGTCAGATGTCCCAACCCAGGGAAGTATATTTTTCCCATTCTAGAGTGAAATGTAAACATTGTCAGAGGCGTTTGAACCAGAGCCGACTCTATCTTGAATAGGAACTGGGTAAAATAAAGCTGTGATGGACTGGACTGAATTCCCAGGAGGTTAAGCATTTTCAGTCACAGGATAAGACAGGAGGTTGGCACAAGACACAGATCACAATGAACTCACCGATAAAATATCATGTGGTAAAGAAGCCAATCAAATCCTACCAAAACCAAGATGGCAATGAAAGTGACCTCTGCTCATCCTTACTGCTCATTTTATGCTAATTATAATGCATTGGCATGCTAAAAGACACTCCTACTAGCACCATGACAGTTTACAGATGCCATGGCAACGTCAGGAAGTTACCGTATATGGTCTAAAAAGGGCAGGAACCCTCAGTTCTGGGAATTGCCCACCCCTTTCCTGGAAAACTCATGAATAAACCACCCCTCATTTAGCACACAATAAAGAAATAACTATAAGCATCCTTAGTCAAGCAGCCCATGCTGCTGCTCTGCCTATGAAGTAGCCATTCTTTATTCCTTTACTTTCTTAATAAACTTGCATTAACTTCACTCTATGGATTTAACTCAAATTCTTTCTTGTGGGAAATCCAAGAACCCTCTCTTGGAGTCTAAATGGGGATCTCTTCCTGGTAACATTTTCCTGGCAAACCACGAAGGGATGACACTGAAGAGACACCTGACCCCAAATAAATAGACCACAGCACTGATTGCCTGATTTTGGGTAAGTGGTGGGGTTCCTGGATAAAAGATGGGATTGGGTTAGAAGCCCAACTTAAAGGAGTTAGAGTCTCTCCTAAGACAGAGTTAAAGGCCCATCTTAAGAAAAGGCAATGATGTTTGACCGAATTTGGGTTCAAGGCCCAACTTACGAAGGTTAGGAACATTCCTAGGATTTAGGGGGTTAGAGGCCTAAGATTTAGAGAGAGATGGAAAGACAAAGGACAGTAAATTTTCTCTTGGCTAAGTACGGGTTCAGCACTATGGGGTGTTGACCGCTCTTCTCTTTGGATCAATCAACCTTGCACTCTACTAATGGCTGTGGGTGACAGAAATAGGCAAATATAGGAACTTGAAACATGAGGAGCTTTTTCTTCCCAAAAGTGGAAACTTGAGAGCTGATGGGACTGCCGAAAAAGATCTCTTCGCTACCAAAAAGTAGTTGCCTGAACTTAGGATTCAGTGCCACTGCAATAGGTGGGTATTTCTCTGGCCTCTCTGAGCTTCGCTACCTTCCCCGCCACGCTGCAGGCAATGCTTTTCTTACTTTCTCTCCTTTCTCTTTTCTATCTTTTCTGTTACTCAGGCCAACTGTCTGCTCTTTCATCTTTCCCGGAGACCACATGATGAAAAATATTCTAGAGAACTTAACCTTGTAACCATACGGTGGTACTTTCTCTTGGTCTCCACCTTCCAGGGAATAGTAATTTGGGGCCCCACGTCAGTTAGCCCTAAAAATTATCTCAAGCAGTTAAAAGCCTTTACAAGCTCAAAATTAGCTGCCCTAGGTGCCTTCTGGGAAAAGAAATGGAAAATGACAAATACTGTAGCTTACTAGCTAAGGCTTATTGGTTTCACCTGAGAGATTACTTTCAGCAAAGCTTATTTTTATTTTTATTTTTTGAGTTTAAGTTTCACTCTTGTTTCCCAGGTTGGAGGGCAATGGCACAATCTTGGCTCACTGCAACCTCCACCTCCCAGGTTCAAGTGATTCTCCTGCCTCAGCCTCCTGAGTAGCTGGGATTACAAGCACCCATCACCATGCTTGGCTAATTTTTGTATTTTTTAGAAGAGATGGGGTTTCACCAATTTGGCCAGGCTGTTCTTAAACTCCTGACCCCAGGTGATCCACCCACCTCGGCCTCCCAAAGTGCTGTGATTATAGACATAAGCCACCATGCCTGGCCATGGCAAAGTTTAGAACCAGAAATATTGACCGTTTGGTATGGCTAAAGTCAGGTAATAGAAATTTAAAAGGAGTTTACAAATTTTTTAAAGAGCACTACAGTTAAAGTCAGCTTAATTAAAAGCCAGTATTCAAGCTCTAACAGCCTAGAACTCCTTGAGAAAAAACAGGAGATGCCACAGACTGCATTTTGGGAAAAGCCTCTGTTTTCCTCATGGAACTCAAGGAATTAAAAGCAGATAAATCCCTCTCAAAATCTAAGGCTCTGTTTTGTTTTGCATTGCGTTAACTTACATTTTTTACTTTTGGGAGTGTCAGAAATTATTTTGCATTAAGAGAGAACTTTGGTGTGTAATAACTAACTAGGTAGGAAATATACTTTTAGCAATGGCTCTTGGCAGTTATGGGGATACTTGGCTCTTTTCACATTTGGCTCAGAGAAGCATGCTCTTTGCCACCTGGAAAGTATGGAGATATCACCACCCTCCACTTAGGATAAAACTCCCATCAAAAATGAGCTAATCACAGAAGAGGCTGATTGACTTTGGGTTGCTGTGCAATGAAATGGATGGTGAAAATCATTGTACTGTCTTGTTCCATATGTTTCTCTTTTTGGGGGTATCCAGGATCTGGTATAAAAAATGGGACCCTTAATTTTGGGAGATTTGTTTTGCCTTCCAGATGACCTACTTATTAGACCCTAAAACCTGTATGCTTTAAAGAGAAACACTGACAAATGAGAAATCTTACAACTACTGGATCTTCTTCTGTCTATTTATATGTGTTGTGTTTATAATGTTTATACATAGAAGAGCTCCAATTAATTGGCTTAAAAGTAATAAAAGCTTAAATCAAATATTTTGTCAGAAAAGTGTAATGCCTTTTAGTTCACATGATTTAGGTAATATTTGGGGAGTAAAAACAATTTTACATGCAAGATGAGTAAAGAAAGTGTGTTTTTGGTAAAAGATTATAAGTAGGCATGGGAATGTGGATTTTTTTTTTTACTAGCTCAGGGGGTTAAAGGATTATTTAAGTTAGATAGGATAAAGCTGAAGGTTTGGACAAGTTATGGAGGGTTTGTGAAAAGTTAATCTTGTAAAAAAATTTCTATGTGTAAACCTAAGAACTAAATTAAAGGGGTATTGAGGTTTGTTTTTTTTTTAATTGAGCATTGGAATGAAAGCACAACAGGTTTTTTCTAGAGCACTGATTTGCTCTTTAACAAAAATTTGTAAAGGGTTATAAAAGGTTTATGAGAATCTTACCTTGTGGGTCAGACATTAAAATTGAATAGATTTGCCTATAAGATTTTATTAACAATTGGGGTTGACAGTAATAGTACATTATTACAGTAGGTAAAATTTGTCTTCTCTCTGGAACAAGATTTTCATGTAATATTTTTTAAAATGAAAGATTTTTTTGTTTGCCTTTTGAATAAACTATAGGAAAAAAAGGGAAAGACAAAGGACAGATGGTTTGGAAAGCTAAGTCTGCCCTCTTAATGAGTAAACGTTTTTGCCTTTTTAAAAATGTCTGAGTTATCATTTTGGCTAAATGAATGAATTATGGTGACTTGGGATTTAATTTTATAATATCAAGTGTTTTAAACCTTTGATATTTAGCAAACTTTCCAAAATTAAATTATAAATTACATCTTTTTCTGAATTAATCTTTTAGATATTAGGTCACTTAAAGTTCAAAAATCACATTTGGCTTATTTTGTATAAAAATCACACAGGAAACATTGTCAAACATGAAATGGTGTTCACTTTTCCTTGGACTGTATTTGTATAAATATGTTATTGGTATGTGTTCCAATGGGAAACTCCTATAATTCTGACATGGCTTTGCATAGGTTATTTATACTTATAATTGTTATGTAAAATTGTTGTATGCCACAGAAACAACCAAATTGTGTTTTTAACAGAGGCTTCCTTAATTTGTCATCCATGGACAATTGTCTTGTTTTGATCCTCGTGAGAAGGTGGTTTTCCAATCAACTATAGAAGTCTAATAGATGCTCTTAAATGCAGGTTTCTGATAACTTTGGAGACTGTCACATTAGAAAAGAGGAAAAAACTCTCAGGGCTCTCATAGAGAGCTGGAATTTTCATGAATATCAAGCAGAACAGAGATTAACTACATGGACTGAACTAATAGAAGCCTGAAGTGATCTTTCTAAAGTTGCTAATCTTTTGTTTTATTTTTCAGAGTTAAGGGAACTTTTGAGCTATTGACAGCTTTTAACAATTGAGTAAAGTATACTCTTGTGGACAAAATTTGGAGCATATTTATTTATTTCTCTCGCCTTATTTTTCCAGAATTTGCAACTATTTGTGAGTATTCTTAACTTACGGAATTATAGTTATTTGCATAAGTGTAGTAAGAATCTGTTTTCTTTTGTAACAAGATATAATTGGAGACACTGGTTATTTTACCAAGGCTTTGACTGGAATGGCATGCTTTCATCTAATAAATCAAACTTGACTTATACAGCCAATTAAATCCCCTTGGGAAAACTAGCCTCATACCTTGTCTATACGTTCCCGGTACAGGGTTCCTGACCTGTGGTAACTAAAGAGTATCACTTTCTCACAGGCCCAGGAGCCCCATGTTATCTTGGGACCTCAACAGGAAAAAGTTTACTCAACTCATAGGTATTTGATGTTAAAACTGATGGCTGGGCTTGACTTAAAAATAAAATTTATCTGAGATTCCTTTTATGGAACAAAAGTTCCACCAGAGCCAATTAAAAAGCCTCTGTGGGGCCAGGCACAGTGGCTCACACCTGTAATCCCAGCACTTTGGGAGGCTGAGGTGGGTGGATCAACTGAGGTCAGGAGTTCAAGACCAGCCTGGCCAGCATGGGGAAACCTCAACTGTACTGAAAATACAAAAATATTGGCCAGTCATCATGGCAGGTGCCTGTAATCCCACCTACTCGGGAGGCTGAGGCAGAAAAATCGCTTGAACCCAGGAGGCAGAGGTTGCAGTAAGCCGAGATCACACCATTGCACTCCAACCTGGGCAACAAGAACAAAACTCCACCTCAAAAATAAATAAATAAATAAATAAATAAATAAATAAATAAATAAATAAATCCTATGTGAAAAATAATTATTCCTGCTGTGCTTTATACAAATAATCATGCCAAGTATAATAAAGCAAATTGGTCCTACCATGATTTGTCTTTACCAAAAATGAAAGACTGGGGAGAGAAAAAGAATTATGTTTCAAAAATTATAGTACACCTGTTATTAGATTCTAATCTCAAAAGTTGTTTTTAAGATTCTCCCTGAGATTTAGATTAATGCTACTTATTCTTGTGAACCAACCAGTGATCTCTGGCTGTTGTTTAGAAGAAATGAGAGGGATGGATACTGTAAAAATCTGGATCAGTAGTCTAATTTTGTACACATATTGGAATCAGCTAGTGACCCTGTATCAGCTTGGTTCCAACAATTTCCCAGTTCATGGAAAGCCTTCTTATTGAGTTTACCTGGGATAATTTTGCTTAATTTGCTTTAATGTTTTGGAATATATTGCTGTTGCACTCTTTGTGCAGAAATGCAGTATTAGCTTATTGAATGTTTTTTTAAATTAAACACTTATTGATCTTCCAGATATCACCTGTTGGAACTCAAGAGTTATGAGTGGCTCTCAACATACTGACACTCTCTGATTTAGCTCTTCTCTACTCCAAATACAAGAGACCTTCATAGTTACGTAGGAATATCATCACCCCTATTCAGCTTGAAGAAGTTACAGAAGATTGATCTTTGTCCCTCTATAACCTTTAGGATTAAGGGTTCCCTTGTAAAAGGGAGCAGGGATATGTATATCAGAGATGTGTGAACCAGAGTGACTCCATCTCGAATAGGGGCTGGGTAAAGTAAGGCTGAGACCACTGGGTTCCATTCCCAGGTGGTTAGGCTTTCTAAGTCACAGAGGGAGACAGGAGGCCAGCACAAGGTACAGGTCATAAGGACCTTGCTAGTAAAAGGATGTGGTAAAGAAGCCAGGCAGGACCCAACAGAACCAAGACAGGAATGAAAGTAACCTCTGTTTATCCTCACTGCTCAATATATGCTAACAATATTGCATTAGCATGCTAAAAGGCACTCCCACCCAACACCATGACAGTTTACAAATGCCATGGCAATGTCAGGAAGTTACTGTGTATGGGCTAAAATTGGAAGAATCCTCAGTTCTGGGAATTTCCCAGAATTTTTGTTTATTTACCTCTCTAATAAACTTACTTTCACTTTATGGA
The DNA here is from genome assembly GCF_003255815.1 of Theropithecus gelada. Lineage (NCBI taxonomy): Eukaryota > Metazoa > Chordata > Mammalia > Primates > Cercopithecidae > Theropithecus > Theropithecus gelada. The sequence continues at coordinate 124,149,351 of NC_037668.1, read as the reverse complement.
TTCACCTAGAATTCTTTCTTGTGGAAGAGCCAACAACCCTCTCTTGGGGTCTGAATGAGGACCCCTCTCCAGTAACAACATGATAGAGTGCTCACATACATAATTCTAATTCAAGGAAAGTGGAAAGAATTAGCAGCAATGTTGTAATCTACCACATCAAGGAAGTAGTTTCAAGGAGAGAAAGATCATCAGGTCTAGTTATTTCAGAGGTGTTTCATCACATAAGGCCTGAACAGACCTTATGTGTATAAAAAAATGTATTGCTGGTGAAGGAAATAAAAATATTTTAACCCAAAATATACTCCTTTGACATATTTTGAATGGCCACCACAGAGCTGGTGTCCTTGCAAAGCTGTCCTTTGTGGAGAAAACTTACATCTGTTGAGAATCTCCATTAATGCAGCCATGCCTTCCCTTTCTGTGCCTTTCTGGGATCCAGAAGAGATTGAGAGACTGACACTTTTAAAAGTCTAAAAAGAAACATTTACCTTTTATTCTTTCTGAGGAAGGCTTCATCTACATAACAAGGCCATTTTGCTAGCCAAGCCTCTTCCTTTTTTCCTCCCACTGTCTTGCCACTAAAGCCTGTTTTTGGAGACATCTGTCTGAGTCTACATTCTTTCTGCAATTTCAAGATGGTAAATTAGCTTCTGTTATGTATTGGGAAGTTGGGGCTTCATTCTGAAGGCTCTTGTGTATACATGTTAAATAAATGCTTATGCCTTTTCTCCTATTAATCAACCTGCTTCATATCAGTGATTTTTTTTGGTGAAAATTCAAGGGGTCAAGAGCTTATGGCCTCCACACTGGTGGGAGCATATCTTGGAGAAGGGGAGGGACAGAAACTAAGGAATAAATAGCAGGTGAAAATGGTAATAAAATACTCTTGTAAGCCTGTATATTAAAAGAAGAGAAAACAAAATTTTAAATAAGAGTATTTTGCTGGATTGCGTGTATGTTGCTTTTTAGAACATGAGAAATTAGAGCATGCTTTTTCATCATCATTATGACAAAACTTTTATTGAGGGTTTACTATGTGATATATACAGTTTTAAGAGCTTTACATGTGTTGCTTTATTTAATCCTACAATAAACCAATGAGATATTACTATCGTACCCATTTCACAGATGAGGTAAATGTATAGCAGATACACCTGACAGCAATAACTCAAGTATACCCTGAAAAAGACCCTAAGGTCTAAGAAGAATGTGTATTCAGAGTTCTGAGCTAAGAAATCCAGGATTGGTCAACCCAGAGATTCATTCCTTATCTATGAAGAACATCTGACCTGGCCCATACTTTGGAACACAGGCTGTGCAGGAGATCAAGATCCTTTGTTTTGGGCTAAAGGGAGGTTGCTAGGTAGAGGGTGCTAAGTAAAAATGAGATATAAACTGTATACTTTTTACAAATGGTAATGGTGTTCCTGTCCAGCACACACTCCTAGACTACCTTGTATGTAAGTCTCCAATAAACCCTAAGAAATAGGAATTTGCCAGGACGTATTTCACAAGATACAAGTCACAAAGACCCCACCGGTAAAACAGGATGTGGTAAAGAAGCTGATCAAAACTCGCCAAAACCAAGATGGCAAGAAAAGCAACCTCTGGTTATCCTCACTGCTCGTTATATGATAATTATAACATATTAGCATGCTAAAAGACACTCCTACCAGTGCCAGGAGAGTTTACAAATGCCATGGTAATGTCCAGAAGTTACCCTGTATAGTCTGAAAGGTGGAGGAACCCTCAGTTCTGGGAGCTCCCACGTCTTTCCAAGAAAACTTACGAACAATTCACCCTTTGCTTAGAATACAATAAAGAAATAACTGTAAATATAGTCACTCAAGCAGCCCATGCTGCTATGGGATAGCCATCCTTTGATTCCTTTACTTTTTAATAAACTTGCCTTCAGTTTACTCTGTCAGCTCACACTTGAATTCTTTTCTGGGCAAAGCCAAGAATCTATTTGGCCTCCTGGGCTGAGCCCCTATTTTGGAGTTCACCCTGCAGCACCTACGTCTTATTCACTGGCTCCTACTCTCTTCTTTGGCTTCTTAGGCATGGTGCCATTCTTGAGTCAACAGAAGTCTGGCACAGCAGTAACTGGGACTCAGAGATTAAGTATATGGCCCAGGATCAGAAAGCTGATACATGGCTCTAAAGCCTTGCTACTCAAATAGCAGCCTTGGTGTCTTCTGGAAGTTTGTTAGGAAGTTAGAATCTCAGGTCCTACCTCAAACCTACTGAAGCAGGATTAACATCTAAACCCAGGTAATAGTTATTCATTAAATTTCCTGGTAATTGTTACTCATTAAAATTTGTGAAATACTCTTTTAGAAGATATTTGTTGCTTTTGTTCATCTAAAATCTATTACCACATCGTCCAATAACTGTGTCTCTTTTTTTTAAACTTTAAACTTTTCTTTGATTATCTTCTTCATAACAATCCTTTCACAGTACATTTAAGAAATCACCAAATACAAGCAATCCTCATTGTTTGTGGATTCCATTATTTGCAAATCTGCCTACTCACTAATACCCCCAAAATCAATGCTTACTGCACTTTTTTGGATATTTGTGGACATGTGTGGAGTGACAAAATATTTGAATTTCCTCATACTCATTCCCAGGAAAGTCCTAGAGGGCAATGGTCCATCTTGTTTCAGCTCTTCTACCATTAATGTGTCCTATTTATAGTCTATTTAGTGCCATATTTTCACATCTTTTCACGTTTTGTTAGTGATTTTGCTGTTTAAAATGGCCTCCAAGGTTGGGAGCCGTGACTCACGCCTGTAATCCCAGCACTTTGGGAGGCCGAGGCGGGTGGATCACCTGAGGTCAGTAGTTTGAGACCAGCCTGGCCAACACGGTGAAACCCCGTATCTACTAAAAATACAAAAAAAATTTAGCCAAGTATGGTGGCAGATGCCTGTAATCTCAGCTACTTGGGAGGCTGAGGCAAAATTGCTGGAACCTAGGAGGCAGAGGTTGCAGTGAGCTGACATCATGCCATTCATGCCGTTGCACTCCAGCCTAGGCTGACAGCGAGACTCCATCACACACACACAAAAAAAAACAAAAAACAAAAAAAACCAAAACAAAGCAAAAAAAAAAACCCATAACCTCCAAATGTAGTGCTAAAATGCTGCATAGTGTTCCTGAACAAAGAAAGGCTGTGATTTGACTTACAGAGAAAATATGTGTGTTAGATAAGCTTAACTTAGGCTTGAGTTATAGTGCTCTTGACCATTAGTTCAATGTTAATTAATCAACAATACAGTACATCCAGAAAGAGAAAGAGGATATCTGCTGATCTATATGTAATGCTCCTTCAGGAACTGCTAAAGTTATGTCTATCATCAATAACGAAGCTATAGAAAACCAGCTAAAATTGTATATTTGTGAGATGGCCACCAATTTAACAGAAGAGTAGTGAGCAGCATTGCTGTGAGGCTAGAAGCCAAAGAAATTTTCGTCCACATCATTCAGAGTCAGGAAAATGTTAAACCCTTCTTGACCAGTCTTTATTTATAAAGAAATACTATACATAAATAATTATTTGTAAGAACATTATCTTAAATATGATATCTTCACAGAAATATACATTAGACATGGTAATGTATTGATCAGTTGATAGAAATTTTGTGACTAGAGGCTTGCAGGAGCCTACATTTGTATTTCCTTTAGGAACAATGTTTCAGTATTTGCTAGTTCAGTGTTTGCAACAATTTTATAGAACAAAACTACTGCAGAAAGTTGAACTGACTTTACTTATTATGAGCCAGCATTGTTCCTGGTACTAGAAATACAAAATAAATAAAACAGATAATCCCTTCCTCTTGTGGGTCTTATTGTTTAGTGAGGGAGCTATATATTTATATGTAAAAGACAGATGAATCAATACATATGCACTGTACAAAAAAGTAAATCAGGGTGAGAGGACAGAGAGTGGCAGGGGCTACTACGTATGATGGAAGGGCTAGATAAGACTTCTCTAAGGATGGGGCATACGAGAAGAGAACTAAATAAAGTGAAGGGCAAGTCATGCGAAGATCTATCATTTCAGAAGCTGGGAAAAAGTACAAATGCCTGGAGGCAAAACATGAATGAATCTTATTCATCTTTGGTTGTCCAAATACATGGTATGAGACTGGTACCCAGTAGACATTTAATCAATATCTTGATTGACTTTCTTATTCTTTTTGAGTATCATTGTGTAGTTATCAACAGGAACACTAAGGAAAGGGAACAGGAGAGCGGACTATTTATTTTGTTCTACTAAGGAATGCCAGAAAACCACGTACCTAAAAGTTTTTGAGATTCAAGAAATCATCTAGTAGATCAGGTGAATATGATATTATTTCAGCAATTGTAGAGATAATCCCAAAAATATTTGTCTAAGGTTGAAAGCCAATAATTATAAGAGATGAGACTCCTAGCATAGAATATGTTTATAATTTAGGCAAGTATTTAAATTTAATCTAGAAAGAGATCCCATCAGGACATATGTATCTTGTAGAATGGGTTCTGTATTATACCTCAATAATCCTACTCTAAAAGATTGCCAATTTATTGTTTATTTTTTCCTCCCTAGTATAAGCAAGATATTCTTGCTCTAAAAGAATATGTTACTCAATCAGGCATTATCAATTATTTACTTTTCTTTTGTTCTTTCATTTGTTTATTCATTGAGTTAACAGGAAGTTATTGTGTTCCTACTGTGGACCATGCAGTGTGTTAGTAATTAGTCTACAGAGACAATAAGTCTGGACAAATTGAATGAAAGGCTAAGCCCTGGAGCTACTAAGGGACTAGAAGCAAAACAATATTTTATTTGTACTTGAAATTTTACCTTATCTAATAAGGGCTGGGGCGAGAACACGATGATGAGTGAAATTGAAGCATCAAGATAATTGGAATCAAGCAGACCTGGATAACAACATAACTTCCCAATAGCCTGCCAACTTGGGAAAATAAAATCTGAAATTCAGTTTAATCCTATCAAAATAGACTTTCAGAAAAGTTAAAAACATAACCTATGTACAAATAAAAGGAGCATGTTTTAAAGATTTACATCAATAATGAGGAAAACTCCTGGCGATAAAACTGATTCAAAGGAGAACACGAGAAACAGAGAGTTATACATCCTATCAGGTAAAGCATGCAGAAGTAAATTTGCTAAATTGGAGACAAAACAATTTAATATCATACAGAGCAACAAAACTCAAAAGCATTTTTGAGTTATTTAGTTATTGGCAGAAATAATTGTCATTTCTACTGAACAATAATCTACAAGTTAACATGTATTTTAACAGAATTTGCCCCCTAATCAATAGTGTATAGTAAACTTATAAAAGGTCTATTTCCTAAAAACCAAATAACCCTTGGTCTTCTTGAACAATGGTACAGTATGATTTTGAAAGCATATGTAGTCATTCATTGTCTTATTTTTAGTTTTGGATGATTTTTCTAACACCAAAATCCTAGAAATATTGTGCACATTAGAAGCAAACCAATGCCTGGCATATAACAGATGCTCAACTAATGATAGTTAAGTGTCTAGTAGGTTTTCTCCATCTTCCCCTATATAACTTATTCAAACTGTAACGAAGCCCCAAAAGGAAAGTATGAAAACAGCAGCAGTGGAAATAAGTCAGGATGATCCACGAAATGGCCTGTAGGCATATTCCTCCACAGCTCAGTGGTTGACAAGAAGCAGCATGGGACACCAGCATGACACCCTGAACAGTAAGAGGCTACTCTGCCATGTGGTTTGAGACAAGTTGCTCCTAATAGAAAATATCATCGAAAACTAACCAAGCAGTATTGATTTAGTGATGCCTGTTAATGTCATTCTATTTGTTGGCCATATTCCTGCATTTCCAATTACTCTCCAGGTACTGCATAAGCAGCTCCATTGGAAGGCTCCATAAGTACACCACAGCATCTTCAATTGGTTATAATATGTAAACGTGGCACTATTTAAATATTTCTTCTGTACAGATACTTTTTTTTCTCCTTATTACAAATAAATTACTTAGCTCACAAAATTATCTGAACAGTAAGGTACAAATAAGGAAACATTATTGTTTGCTGGTTGAGGAGATAAGCAGTTAAACATCTAGAGGTGAAGTGGAGGACAATTAACATCCCAGCCCACTCAATTATCATATAATGCCCACTTCTCAGGGAATTAAAGCTATTACAATCTGCTACTATGAATAAATGAGTATTTTAGCTCTCAAAGGGTAATGTAATAGTCTTGAAAATAATCTTTTTATGAGATTGTGGCTTTATCAGTTATAGTTTAGAGACAGGATAAACACTGACTATGTATCGAATTATAATGACTGCTGGAGGGTGCTTGCATTTGGGTTTCCAATATTATTAATTTTGCAGTTCTACTCTTCTTGTCTAATATGCTTTGTGAAATAAGTCCTGGCAAAGAGACTCCAGTTCAATTTTAATGCTTTCTTCCTTAGTGAATTTTAGCAGCAAATAAATTAAGTTGTAAAAACTGCCCAAAAGGAAATATTTTCTGAAGGACTTGTGGCACGATGTTTTTCAATGTAAATGGATGCCTAGGACAGCACGGTCTCTCTGACACTTAACCGTGCTGAAAACACTTAAGGACAGCTTAGGCAGAGCTTCAGAGAAAAAGAAAAACAAAAGAGAACACTTTGTGTGTGTGCTCTCCGTCTCATGAAATGTAGAGAAGCATTTTGTTTGTTTGTAGTGTTTAACGAAAATCTTCTTCCTGGGACATTTTGACCTAGTTCTTTGAATCTTTATCAACTGAGTTGTTGATTTCCTCTGCAGCTGCCAAGGTTCAGAGGGGTTTTTTTTCTTCATTTGACCAGCAGACAAAAGCAAAACCAAATACATGATGGCTTTAGAGAAAGCTAACTACAAAAGAAAGCCTTAGAGGGCCCCAAATAGTGGACCATATGTGAAATCAAATGGGCCAGCCATTAGCATCAGCTGTGAACATATTGTACCAACTGGGAATGAAAATAAAACATTCAACTACCAACTGTTATAATCTGTAAATAGTCAAACTAATTCCTGTGGACTCCCAAAATACATGCAAAGGGTGCTCATCAGGACCCCATTGTCCTGTTCACAGGTAAAGTGGCTTGGCTTATTTGTTTCTTGAAAAACATGTAGAGTAGAAAGACTGAAAAAAAAAATCCACGTGGTTTAAAAGACTCCAGAGATTTAGGAAACTGTATCCAAAGATTACAAACTGAGGATAATGAAAGGGTAGTGAATTTTGATGCAACTTTTCAACACAAATATCCCAAGTCTAAAATTCCCTACAGTCAAAAACTGGCAATGAACCCTAGGAAATTTATAGAACATACCAAAGCTCCTGAGAATTTAGTTTGCAGCTGGCAAGGGTTTACCTAACTTCTAGTTGCCTCTCATTTAATAATGTATGTAAGGAACAGATGGATAGAGTGTTCCTAGGTGGACTAGGCTCTCTCTAGTATCAGTAGCAATGAAAACCTGGACTTTGAATATTTAATTGCAGAAGAAAATAAAGTCCTGAGAAAAAATTAGATATCATACATGCAGCACATAGCTTTGCTTTAATGTAAGTATTTAATCCTAAAGCTAGTGTTTCATCCAACAAAATTTAGCAAGGCTAATCAAATGTTTAAAAAGTTTATATACATACATATGTTTTTACTTAAAGCAAACACACTATATTTAGAGTCTATTAAAATTGCATGTATGTAGTAGAGATTAGTACTGATTACAATAATAGTTATCTTTTAATGATGAGATAAAGTTGCTCAGAAGGCAAGAAAAATCCTTTGTACCAAGTACCAACTACTTCAGTACCGAATACAAAACACAAAGAGTTGGCTTTGCCACTTTTTTGCTGTATGACCTTGGGCAAGTCTCTAAATGGCTTAGAGTCTCATTTTTCTCATCTATAAATAAAGATGATAACACCCACCCTGCATACTCACGTTTCTGTGGAAAAGACAACAGATGTCATTTAAATTGTTAAGTGCAATGCAATGTGCACTCACTATGCTAGGCTTCACCCTGGCAATATGGACGTAGCTCTCTTCTTAAGGACTTCTCAGACTAGTTGAAAAAGTGACATATAAATTTATAATTGCAATACCCTGTTGTTAAATGAAGGGATAAATATACTTACAGTGTTCAACAGGAGCAGAGCCTGGGAAAATGGAGCATTAAAGGAAATTTTCTTGAAGGAAATGACATCTGAGTTGGATCTTAATGATAAAGCATATTATACACATTAGGGATGTGCTACTAAAACAAATTTTATAATTGCTGTGGGATATGTGTATATATGTAAATATACACAATATAATGAACATAGATGTAATACTATGACATAAATAATATAAAATATAAGTTTATGTTTATACAATAAATATAAATAATTTTAGTATTAATATAAATACATAAAAACAATACAAAGCCTACTTCAGAAGAAATTCTGTTAGAGTGTTATATTGTACAGTTTACCATACTTAGGTATAAATATGACTTATATTTGAGAAATAATAAGGTTTCATGTCTGTTATAGCTGATTAAGCTATCAGATCTGATCTTTTACAACTCAGATAAAAACTTTAAGTTCTAGACAAAGTACAAAATAAAACAATAATCTGAAGACACTGGCAACTGAACAAAAATTACCAGCACTTGGAGGGCAGTCAAAATATGAGGAATGGACCAACGCCAGATGAGTTATACATTTTTGTGACTTTTAACCTGAGGACAGGCTGAAGATAGTATTACATGGGTGGTTAACACCCCAATAGAAAATTCTGTTTCTCCGACCCACAAAATCAGATGTTAGAGATAACCAGACTGCTAGAAAGTAAGTGGTAAATACTAGAAAAGAGACAGCTGAGGAAGGAGGGCCCTATATTAGGTACACACATGTGCATGAGCACACACACACACACAAACACATGCACATGCACTAGCCTAGTCTGCTGTTGCTGACCCCTGGGGAAAAAAGGCATGCATCAATTGGATAAAAAACAGTCTAGTTAAAGATAAAAATCAAAACAGAGTTTTGAGCTGAAACCCAAAATACAAAAGTTTTCAAGGTGAATCCAAATGCTAATTTTCTGATAAAACAAAGACGTTAATACTTTACAGAGAAAAAATAATAGAATCTGAGGTCTTCACAGAAAAAAAAAAATGTTCAGAATACTATCCAAGATTACTCAACCTATGAATAATTAGAAAAGTGTTCCCCATTTTCCAGAAAAAGACAATCAACCAAAATCAACCTCAAGGTTACCTCAGTGCCAGAGTTAACAAGTAAGTTGCATACAGCAGCTGTGGTGCAAAAGTAATTGCAATTTTTGCCATTAAAAGTAATGGGAAAACCCGCAATTACTTTTGCACCAAACTAATATTATAACTATGGTCATTTAAATAAATAAAAGTATTATTGCAATACTAAAAAAAAGTACTCTCAACCAAGAATGGATAACTTATTAAAACACTAAATCTAACTTCTAAACTGAAAATTACAATATCTGAGATTAAAAATTTTCAGATGGCTATGCTTAATTAAGAATGAAGCACTAGAGAAAAGAGTTGAAGACTGAAAATAGATCAATAGTAATAATTCAACACGAAGAAGAGAGAAAAAAATGCAGAACCTCAAAGCCTGTGTGTAAGTTAAGTGTCAAAAGAGGAGGAGAGACAGATGCGATAGGGACATAGTGCTGAAAGACATAACTTTACAGATTTGAGAAACCCAGCAAACATCACAAAGGATAAATATGTGTAACTCCACAGGCACAAAACATTTAAACTGCTGAAAACCAAAGAAACAGAAAATTATTCAAAGCAGCAAAAGTAAAATGACATATTTATATAATGAACTATGATTGGAAATGCACTGACTTCTTAACAGAAACTATGGAAGACAGAAGATGGTGATGAAACATTTTTAAAGTGCTGAAAATGAAACAAAACAAAAATCTCACCACCCAGGATTCTATACTCAGTTAATATATTCTTCAATAACGAATATGATATAAAGTAACTGCATATTTAAAAAATAAAATTCAGGAGAATGTTTTCAACAGACCTGAACTAAAACAAACGGTAAAGGAAGTTCCTGAGACTAAAAGGAAATGATATCCAATAAAAATACAAGTCTTCAGGAAGAAAAAAAAAAAAAGAGCCACAGAAAGAATATCTGAGTAAATAAAATGGACTATTTTTTCCTCATTTTCTATAAAATATATATGACAGTTCCTAACGCATATTATTGCATTGCATGTACTGTGAGGGATTATAATTTATCTAGATATCATATGTATGGCAAATATGGCACAAAGAATGGAAGAGCAATAAATGGATCTGTAGGATGCAAGATTGCTATATTTTTCATGATGCAGTATAATATCTACTCTAAATAGACTGTAAGACCCTAAGGATATGTAGAATGCAATGAGGTAGAGTTAAAAGAAATCAAATAGATATATTAAGGTAGAAGTCTAAAACAATATTCAAACAATCCGTAAGAAGGCAGGAAGGAAAAACAGAGGAACCAAAACCAGAAGGGACAAAAATAAATAAATAACAAAATAGGAGAACAACATATAATCATATTGGTAATCACAAAACATATTAATAAAATACATATTTCAATTAAAATGCAGAGATTGTCAAAATGAATAAGACTATAAAACCCAACTAAACACTGCCTGAAAAAGATGCACTTAAAATATAAACACACAGAAATGTGGAAAGTAAATGGGTAAAAAATTATATACCATGTAAATAGTAATTGTAAAATAGCTGGAATAGCTGGACATTACTATCAGATAAAATAGACTTAAAGATGAAAAATATTAACAGAAATCCTAATCACTTCAAAATGATGAAAGGATCAATTCATCAGGAAGACATACATCATAAATCAAAATATATAAATAAAAAATTGACAAAATTAAAGAGAAAAATAGGCAATGTCAATATCATAATTGGAGCTTTAATACCACTCTCTTGACAACTAAACTACACAAATATTTAATAAACACATAAATGATCTGAAAAACATTACTGACCACAAAGGCGTTATTGATATTTATAGAATATCATAGTCTACAACTGGAGAATGCAAATTATTGTGAATTATACATGGTGTGTGTAATTATGTAATGTTGATTATGGTGTCTTTTGGAGAAAATATATGATTTGGCAAACTTCAGTCAGCTATGACTGAGACAGTGTTGTTGGCAATGAGTTCAAAATTAATGAATCACATATATTGAATTATGTGTCTTTAACCAGAAACGCACACATAAAACAATATAATCAAGATTATATCTTGATGGATTGATAAAAATTTTGGGACTAGAGCCTCATAGGAAACTAACCTTTTATTTCCAGAAGCAATAGCCAGTATCCTCAAATTCAGTATTTGCCATGACTTTGTAGATCATAACTACCATAAATAAAAGGAATCAACTGTATATGAATAAACAATCAGCACATAAAATCTGCTCAACAACACTGGTCATCAGAAAAATACACATTAAAACTATGATGAGAAACCACTATAGATCCAACCAAAATGACTAGAATTAAAAAGACTGACAGCAAAAAATAATGGTGAAGTTTTAGAGTAAGTAGAATTTATACATTGTTAGTGAGAATATAAAAGATGCAAACAAATCTGGCAGTTGTTATAAAAATCATCATACACCTACACAATGACCCTGGTATTTATCAAAGAGATACAAAATTTTTCATAGCAGCTTTGTTCATAATACCCCAAATCTGGAAATAGTTCAAATATCTATCAATAGGAGAATAGATAATGAAACTGACAGATTTATAGAATGAAATGGTACTGAGCAATTCAAATGAAAAAAAGTCCTGTATACACAATTCACTACATGAATCTCAAAAATATTATGGTAATTGAAAAATATTTATACAGAAAATACAACTGTATGGTTTTATTTACATGATTTTTTGTTTGTTTGTTTGTTTGTTTTGAGACGGAGTCTCACTCTGTTTCCCAGACTTGAGTGCAGTGACATGATCTTGGCTCACTAAAACCTCTGCCTCCCAGGTTCAAGCATTCTCCTGCCTCAGCCTCCCAAGTAGCTAGGACTACAGGCACATGTCATTACATGAAATTCTAAAACAAGTAAAAATAATCTATGGTGGTGGGACTGGGTTTGAATTTGCAAATTGACCGGAAAATGACATTAGGGATTTTTCTGGGGTTATAGTAATGTTCTTGAGAGGTATTTGGCTTATACAAGTATATTTATTTGTCAAAACTCATGACTTTACATTGCTAAAAATACACTTATCTACTTCATTGTATGTAGATTTTATACCAAAAGAAAAATTGCACATATTGAATTGTAATTAATCATATGCATGTTAAATTATCTAGGAAGACATGTACTGAGCTATGAAATGTGTCAAAAATAAAATTGATTTATAGGTGGATAGATGTATATTTAAGTGAATAGATATGTGATAAGCAAGTGTAATAAATGTTAATTATAGAATCTAGGTGGTAGGTATACAGATATGCACTGTAACATTTTTTCAAGTTTTTTTGTATGCTTGGATTTTTCATAATAAAATGCTGAAAACAAGTAAGAAGAGTGACTTTATTAACGTGCCAAAATTCATACCTATACAGGAGTACTTATTTCTGAAAAAATGATCATGAGACTCTGTGCACTTAATCCAATTTTGTGTCATTTGCTTAAAAAAGAAAAAAAAATGTCTATGACTCCTCTTTTAGTGTTGCCTTCAGGAAACAGTATGTAAATCACAGAAGAAAATCAGTGTTCTTATCTTTTAGTCACATCTAGTATTCTAATTCCATATGCTATTATTGAAAAGAATGATCCTACTTTTTTCTATAGACTTGGCTGCAGCTAACTTCTGAGTATTACCAAAAGCAAATCTACTCTCAAAAGATAAAGTAGTTTTGCCACTGAGAATGTTTCTAAAATCTTTAAGTTTGGAAAGCAGGCTCCAAAAAAAGTTCCAAAAATTTTCTAAACAATGCAACATCATTAAAATTCCTGTGAACACTACAGTACAACTACCTTAAAAAGGATGACCCTAATTCTTTTCTTCTTCTATCCATCTGTCCTCTATTTTCTCTCTCTCTCTTTTTCTTGAATCAACAAATATTTGAGCACTAGTTTAGGTACCCAAATGAGAAAAATTAAATATTATTCTAGGCATCGAGGAAATCAGTTGAGTGGAAGAATCAAGCACTTGGAAAAAGAAAAATTACAGTGCAACATATTGTGAGCAAAATGTAATATTTGCATATTTAAATTCTGGTAAATTCTGGTTAAAACCTATCCTGGTACTTTGCATTCATATCTGGTAAATAAATGTTGTCCTCTCACATTTAATATCTTTAACTTTCTTTATATTTTGGTCCTAATTCACCATTATTTCTTAAGCCATTACCTTCCAGTCATAATTATATAGATAGTTAAGACTTGACCCAATCCTCTCCTCATTCTTTTCCCTCCAAATTCATGGAAATTTCTTTTCAATTGCTTGATTACTGTCACTGCAATCACTACAAGCTCATGCCAGAGGTAATAATATTTCTTTTTTACTACTCTTTACTCTACATCTCATATTTAACTAGTGAATAAGTCTAAATGATTATTTCTTGACAATGTGACATAATTTTCATTACAAAGTCTCAAAAATATATACTACCAATTGATACCCACAGAGTTTCTATAACAAATCAATCACAACAATAACCAAACCTCCATTCATTTAATAATTTTTAAATATTCTGCTAAACAATAATATGTCAATGAGGAGATTTTTAAAAGAAAATTATAAAAGGAAGCAATACTGATAGAAAAACTTACAGCAGCCAGAACTCTACCAATGGCAAGAGGTAGTTAAGTGAGTAAGTGTACTTGAAGCTATTTCTGTATTAAAAGAGAAGAAGAATATATGCAATTGTGCCTAAATTTCAGCAGTGACTAATTCTGGGTGGTGAAGGCATGGGTTATTGCTATTTTCTTTTTTGGGTTGTTCTGTATTTTTTAAATTTCAAAAAGTGAAAGATGAAGAGAGAAAGGAATGAAGAAAGAAAGGGAGGAAAGGAGAAAGAAAAGAAAAGAGGAAGAAAGGAAGGAAAACGGAGGAAGGAAAGGATCATCCTGATGATAGTTTGAATAACAGCTTAGAAAAGGTAAGATAATTGAGACAAGACAGAAGGCTAGTACAACAATAAAGGTGAGAATAGATTAAGAAAGAGAAAGAGAGGCAGAGAAGAGGAGGAAAAGGAAGAAGAGGAGGAGTTCATGAGGGAGAAAAGAAAAGAAGAGAAAGATAGAGAAATAAAGACCTAAAAACCTGTGTTGACACAGTGGAAATGAGGATGGGGAGAAGTTATCAATAGGTAGACTTAAAAGAATTCGATGACTGTTTGGATGGCACTGTAAAGAGAATAAAGAAATTTTTAACTTAGTTGTCATTCCATGTGTAGTTGTCATGAATTAGGCATCTCAGGAAGACTAAAAGAGTTGCCATTGCATCTCAGGAAGACTAAAAGAGTTGTCATTTATGAAGAAGAGAGAATAACAGCAAGGTCAGTGTTCAACTTGCTGAGTTTGTAGTACCTGTGAGATGGCCGGGGGAGTTGTCTACGACACCTTTGGAGGTAAAGATCTGAAGGTAATGAACAACTAAGTTGTCATTATGAATGTGGAAATTATCAAAGGAGGTGGTAGCTAAAGACTTAACTCTAAATAAGATTTTCCAGAAAGCCTGTTTAGAGAAGTGGTTCCTAAATTCAATGTAATAAATACCTTTGGAGGAATATTATTTGGTTTTGCTCTGTGTCCCCACACAAATGTCATCTTGAATTGAAATCTCCATATGTCGAGGAAGGGACCCAGTGGGAGGTAACTGGATCATGGGGGCAGTTTCCCCCATACTGTTCTCATGATAGTGAGGGAGTTCTTACAAGATCTGATGCATTTAAAAGTGGCAGTTTCCCCTGAGCTCGCTCTCTCTCTCCTCCCGCTTTATGAAGATATGCCTTGCTTCCTCTTCACCTTCCACCATGATTGCAAGTTTCCTAAGTCCTCCCCAGCCATGAAGAACTGTGAGTTAGTTAAACCTCCTTTCTTTATAAATTACCCAGTCTCAGGTAGTATCCTTGTAGCAGTGTGAAAACACACTAATACAGAGAATTGATACCAGGAGAGAGCACTGCTATAAAGATAACCTAAAATTGTGGAAGTGACTTTGGAACTGGGTAACAGGCAGAGGTTGGAGCAATTTGGAGGGCTCAGAAGACAGAAGATGTGGAAAAGTTTGGAATTTCCTAGAGAATCGTTGAATGGTTTTGACCAAAATTCTGGCTCATAGTAATATGAACAATGAAGTCCAGGCTGAACTGGTCTTGGATGAAGATGAGAAACTTACTGAGAACTGGAGTAAAGGTCACTCTTGCTATGATTTTGCAAAGAGACTGGAGACATTTTGCTTCTGTCCTATAAATCTATGGAACTTTGAATTTGAGATGATGATTTAGGGTATCTGGCAGAAAAAAATTTCTAAGCAGCAAAGCATTGAAGATGTGACCTGGCTTCTCTTAAAAGCATTCAGTTTCAACTGGACATGGTGGTTCACACCTGTAATCCCAGCACTTTGGGAGGCTGAGGCGGGCATATCACATGAGGTCAGGAGTTCAAGACCAGTCTGGCCAACATTGTGAAACCCCGTCTCTACTAAAAATGCAAAAATTAGCTAGGTGTGGTGGTGCATGCCTGTAATCCCAGCTACTCGGGAGGCTGAGGCTTGTCACCTGAACCCAGGAGTTGGAGGTTGCAGTGAGCCGAGATTGTGCCACTGCACTCCAGCCTGGGTGACAAACAAACAAAAAAATAGCATTCAGTTTCATGCATTCACAAAGAGAGGGTTTGGAATTGGAACTTATGTTTAAAAGGAAAGCAGAGCATGAAAGTCTGGAAAATTTTTCTCACAGCCTCAGAATGCAATAGAAAATAAAAAAGCATTTTCTGGGGAAGAATTCAAGCCAGCTGCAGAAATGTGCATAAATAATGAGGAACTGAATGTTTATTATGATGACAATAGGAAAAATGTCTCCAGGGCATTTCAGAGATCTTCAAGGCAGCCCTTCTCATCACAGGCCCAGAGGCCTATGAGGAAAAAATGATTTCACAGGCCAGGCCCAGGGCCCAGCTGCTTGACAGCCTTGGGACTTTGTGCCCTGGGTCCCAGCTGCTCCAGCTCCAGCCATGGCTATAAGGGCCAAGGTATAGCTCAGGCCATTACTTCAGAGGGTGTAAGCCCCAACCCTTGGTGGTGTTGAGCCTGTGGGTGTGCAGAAGAGAAGAGCTGAGCTTTGGGAGCTTCCACCTAGATTTCAGAGGATATATGGAAACATCTGGATATCCTGGCAGAAGTGTGCTGCAGGGACAGACTCCCTCATGGAGAACCTCTACCAGGGCAACACAGAGGGGAAATGTGTGGTTGGAGCCCCCACACAGTCACCACTAAGGCACTGCCTAGTGGAGCTGTGAGAAGAGGGTCACTGTCCTCCACACTCCAAAATGGTAGATCCACCAACAGCTTGCACCATGTGCCTGGAAAAGCTGCAGGATTTCAATGCTAGGCCATGAAAGCAGCTGCAGGGGCTGTACCCTGCAGAGCCACAGCAACGGAGTTATGCGACTCCCTGGGAGTCCACTCCTTGTATCACTGTGCCCTGGATATGAAACATGAAGTCAAAGGGGATCATTTTGGAGCTTTAAGATTTAACAAGTGTCCTACTGGGCTTTGGACTTGGATAAGGCCTGTGGCCCATTTTGCTTTGGCCAATTTCTTCCATTTGTAATGGGAACATTTACCCAATGCTTGCACCTCCATTATCTCTTAGGAGTAACTGACTTCCTTTTGATTTTACAGGCTCATAGACGAAAGGGACTCAGCTCGTCTAAGATGAGACTTTGGACTCGGAGTTTTGAGTTAAGGCTGGAATGAGTTAAGACTTTGGGGGACTATTGGGAAGGCATGACTGGTTTTGAAATGTGAAAGGAACATGAGATTTGGAAGGGACCAGGGGGTGAATAATATGGTTTGTCTCTGTGTCCCCACCCAAATCTCATTTGGAATTGTAATCCCTGTGTGTCAAGGGAGGGACCTGGTGGGAGGTGACTGGATCATGGGGATGGTTTCCCCATGCTATTCTCTTGATAGTGAAGGAGTTCTCATGAGATCTAATGTTTTAAAAGTGGCAGTTTCCCCTGAACACTCTCTCTCTTTCTCTTCCTCTCTTTCTTTCCCCACCTCTGCTGCCTTGTGAAGACATGCCTTGCTTCCTCTTCACTTTCCACAATGATTGTAAGTTTCCCGAGTCCTCTCCAGCAATGTGGAACTGTTAGTAAATTAAATCTCCTTTTTAAAAAGAAATTACTCACTCTTAACTGGTATCTTTACAGCACTATGAAAACAGACTAATACAGAGAATATGAAAGCAACTACAATTATGGAAAACAAAAAGATATAGTGTGATACAGTATGACTCTAGGGTCCATCTTGGAATCCAGGTAAAATGCTCTTGATGTAGAGTAAGAAGAAAACACTGGTAAGGGCAGAATCCCTAAGGAAGACCAACAGTAATGAATAGGCTGAAAAATTAGAATGATCCTCCTAGATTTTAAATTCCATCCATTTAGTCCATATGTATTCTGTAATATAGAGTTCACCAACACCTAAGATATCAAGTTAACACTGCAGCCTATTTTAAGGACCATCAGTTTGGTGAAGTCTTCTCATGTTGACCCCAGCATCCTGTCATATTCATCTTTCCTGTTTCTCCACTTCTTGGAAGTCAGTTTGCCAGTCCCCTCACATATGATTTTGAGAGTTTCTGTTGCCTGTATTTCCGTTTGAGAGTCCAACATTTTTTGCTCTTGTAAGTCTAAAGCAGTCTCCATAATCTTCCTGTTCCACTGAGCATTTCCTGATTAGCCCTCACCTTTCAGTGATCATGCATTAAATCTTTGCAAATTGATGGACAGATCTGTCACCACTTTCTTTCACGTTCCCTATTAGTACCTAGTAAAGAGCAATTCTCAGTGCACATCAGACACTTAACATGTCTATTTAAATAGACAATTAACATGTGTCTACTTAAGTATAGTTTAAAATATATTTAACAAACAAAGGGGTCATAGAATAAAAGAAACACTTTGATAAAAATTGTATCCTGGGTCTTTCCAATATGAGGAGATAAAAATAAGTCAACATACAAAGATTTTTTTTTTTTTTCAATTGTCTTAGCAAAAGCCCTTTTCTCCTTTAATCTATGCCCCGAAGCCATGGTACTGCACTATCAAAGATCTCATTTATTTCAGGTTTAAGAAAGCCAACTGACCTAGATACTAAGTCCTTCTAAAGGAGCTATATCAGAACTCCTTGACACAAAAGATACTTTCATTTTACATTTCATAAGAAAAGCAAATTACCATAGCAGTTCACCTGAAAGAGTGCATAATGAATAAAATGGTCAAAATTCAGCATAAGTAACACATGCATTTTTTCCTTCTACAGTGCCACTTTTGAAACTGGCTTTATTTTAAATGGTTACTTTAAAAAAGAACCCAACGTATGCAACAAAAATGCATTGCACGTAGCATTTTGGAATTCATCTCCTGTAGTCTATCTCTGGTCATGATAAAACAGAGCCCATATTCACAGAAATATAGAAAATTATCTGAACTAATAGAGGGGCACAGAGGTGGAGATAGTTCCAAAAAATAGATCTCTTTATCTTTAGAATATGTATACTTATATATGACTACATTTTTACTCTAGGTATGGAAGAGCTACCTATTGAGTTTACACTTAACCAGGTGCCTGTAGTGTTAATGTTCACGAAGGACTTTCAATTAAGCAGAGTAGGTGTTTATGTCAACAGGAAATGAAAAGCAAGACTTGCCAAGGGAAGTTGAGAGCTTACACATTTCCCATTGCAGACTGGCAATTTCTCACCCAAATCAGTGGTATATGTGCATGTTTTGGGGGATGCTTAAGGAAATCACCATGACCAATGAGTACATGTCACTCAAGCAGAATTACATGTCTAGGTTTTCAGCATTTTCAGCTAGTTTTGAAACCAAGTGAAAGGAAATTAACTGCAATTGAGACTTTTCTTTGCCTTCTTCCCGTCCCTCCATAAATCTGCTACAGTTAACTAAGCCATGTTTTTAAATTCCAGTGTTCTTCCTGGTGCCTTATTATTATTATTTCGGTTTTTTATTTCTGATTTTGGCAACCTCTACCCCCTCTTCCTCCTACCAAATATTACATACAATAAGGGAAGGCAGAGTGTTTTGTTGAGTTTTTCTGTGCCCTACTTTTGCAGCTGGCACCTCATCCCCCGCTGTACTAAATCGACACTTCTGGAAGTAGCAGCTTCGGAGTGACTGACGAGAGCCATTGCTTGCCCAAGTGTCAATTTAGTGCAGCAGGGGATGGAGTAGCAGCTGCAGCAAAAGAGAGACCTTATTTCATACTTAGAAAACAATTGCAAAAAAATGCCAGAGGGAGGGGAAACTGGCTAGAGAATAGAAAGGATGAGCGAGCGAGCGAGCTAGAGAGAGAGAGAAAGAAAGGGAGGGAAAGGGAAGCAGAAAAGATGGGAAGAAGAGGAGAGAAAGAAAGGGAGGGAAAGGGAAGCAGAAAAGATGGGGAAGAAGAGGAGAGAAAGAAAAAAATCAATCAATGGAAGTCAGAAGGAGAAAAACTGAAGGAAATTGCAAGGAAGAATGAAGAAAAGGTAACTTGTCCTAGGGTAATAATATTTCACTTCTTTAATTTTAGAAATATCTTTCACATAATAAGCTTATTTGGTATACAACATTGTATTAAAATTATATCAATTCTTCCCCTTTTTCTTTTTAAAATATTCTGTAAACATTTCCAGTCATATTCACACACAAGGACATATCTGGAATAGACATTTCACATAGACAATGGACTCTTAGTAGTGGCCGCTGATGTTTCTAGATATAAAGGCAGATATTTCCAAAAATCCTTTGAAAAAAAGATTAAAAGTTGCTATGTACATGCACACATACACATGTATGCATAA
The DNA here is from genome assembly GCF_003255815.1 of Theropithecus gelada. Taxonomy (NCBI): domain Eukaryota; kingdom Metazoa; phylum Chordata; class Mammalia; order Primates; family Cercopithecidae; genus Theropithecus; species Theropithecus gelada. Next base: position 124,129,181 of record NC_037668.1, on the reverse strand, counting down.
GTGTAGACATATACATACATTAATTCATGTGTTACTTCTAATCTGGCTCCCCCAGTTTCTGCATTGTGTCACAGTTGTAGCCAACTTGTAACTCCTCAAAAAAACCAATAAATGTTAGAAAATACTTTCTGAAGTTTATATAGTCATCTTAAACAATTAGTCAAAGACAACTCAAGTCAGTCCAAAACAATACTTACAACTATTTAGCTAAATCAATCATGTGGTATTTTAACCAACTTGGTTTGCACATACGACTGCAGATAATTCCAATTTGATTCTTACTGAAGAGGGAATTACTTCGATCAATGTTTTTCAAGTGTATTCCGCAAAGAAACTATTTTAGTGTCAAACAACTTAGAGAAATTCTGTGTACTATGTAATCTGTATGTTGGTGGCCAGAACACAAAGGAAAAATATCTGCAAACATTTTCATTTAAAAAGGCAGTAACTGTTGATGAGGTCAAATATATAATCTAAATATGTAAAACTAGAATACGTAAATGGTGGGAGCAGGTACAGGTGGAGAGCACAGAGGAATTAAAAGACAGGATTTTATTATTGAGTGATAATTGGAGAAGTATAAACTAAAACATACTTTAAAAATGTAAACAAATATTTAAAACAAGATAGATCACTAAAGTAAAAACAAGGTGCACATTTGCAGTAGATTTGAAAAACAAAAAATGGCAATGAAGCATTTTTTGGAAAGCATTAAACTAAGCATCAAAAATAGAACTAAATAAATTAGTAAAGTCAATAAATGTAATTGTGTTGAAAAGGTATATCAAAAGGAAATTCTCCCTTGCTAAGGCAAAACCAGAATCCCACTCTGTCTTGTAAAAGTGACTCATAAAACGGGACTGTAAGGAGCAAATATGGGAAAGCAGATATCAAGCAAACTCAAATCAATGAAAGAAAACAAAACAAAGGATGAAATGAGGAGATAGAGAAGAAAAATAGTGCTAAGATTACAATTATAAATCAAATAATCTAAGAGTTGAAGGCAAAACTGCATTAAACTGGACCAAGAGGGTCAGTTGTATGTCTAAATCCATCACGATATTATATTCAAAGCACAATCTGAAACTTTTTAATGTGTTGGCAAAATTGAAGGCCAAAAAATGTGTGCCACTGAACCACACTACACTAGTGAACTGTAATCATACAACTAGGGAACACCCACGTAATCACATAACAATGCTCTTTGGTACAGTGTCATTTTGGATAGAACCATGTTTTCTTTCTTTTTTTTTTTTTTTTTTTTTTTTTCCCCCCCCGAGACGGAGTCTCGCTCTGTCTCCCAGACTGGAGTGCGGTGGCGCGATCTCGGCTCACTGCAAGCTCCGCCTCCCGGGTTCACGCCATTCTCCTGCCTCGGCGCCCCCGAGTAGCTGGGACTACAGGCGCCCACCACCATGCCCGGCTAATTTTTTTTGTACTTTTAGTAGAGACGGGTTTTCACTCTGTTAGCCAGGATGGTCTCGATTTGCTGACCTCGGGATCCGCCCATCTCGGCCTCCCAAAGTGCTGGGATTACAGGCGTGAGCCACTGTGCCCGCCAGAACCATGTTTTCTTACATGCTCATGGAACAACCATTTTTTAAAAAAAATCTATTCCAGCAAATCACAAATCATCTTTCATTGACAGCATAGTGTACCTATAGTCTACCATTCTGTAAAATCTACTCAACTCAATTCTCTAGCATGATTAAGAACTGATAACATATATTGAATGCTTACTGTACACTAGGCATTATTCAAAGAATTTTGCATGTGTGAACTCATTGAATTCTCACGAGAATGCACTTATTTTACCTGATAGATATGATGATAACATAACACAACAAATAAATTGTCCAAGACACATACCTAGTTTGTAATGAAGCAGTGTTTGAGTCCAGATAATCTTGAATCTGTATCCTTATCACTACGCTATCTCACCTTTTGACACTTATTTATGTTTCTGTGGCAGTAGAGATATTCAGTTGTAGCAAAAGTAAATTTTACACATTGACAAAAAGATGGCAGAATGCCTGCAAAATTTTGTGGTGAACCCAGAGATGATATTTCTTAACATTTAGGGAAGGGATGATTTTTCAGAACTATTCTGGATTTTAGCTGTAATTATTTTTTCTCATCTTTTTTTAAAAATAAAAATATATGTTAGAGATTGTCTCATATTAGTATATACAGAAATATTTCTTGGCCAGGCACAGTGACCACAGCCTGTAATCCTAGCACTTTGGGAGGCCTAAGTGGGTGGATCACTTGAGGTCAGGAGTTCAAGACCAGCCTGACCAACATTGTGAAACCCTGTCTCTACTAAAATACAAAAATTAGCCAGGCCTGGTGGCACACACCTGTGGTCCCAGCTACTTGGGAGGCTGAGGCCCGCAAATTACTTGAACCCAGGAGGCAGAGGTTGCAATGCGCTGAGATCATGCCACTGCACTTCAGCCTGAGCAACAGAGCGAGACTCGGTCTGAAAAACTAAATAATTTTATAGTTATATATCTCTCATTGAATTCTGCTACTATAAAGATGCAGGTTATATGCAGTACTTAGCACCAAATAATAGGGCAATGTGTAATCTTTCACATAAATAATATTGTAATAATTCAAGTACACCTCCCTGTATAAAATCTACAGTTAAATGACGCAATAGAAAAAGAAATACCCAGTAGCAAGGAAAAGTTTACAGTATCTAAAATAATTTAACCAACAGTATTTAAAAACAAGCTATGGACTTGCTAGAAAAAAGGGTATGAGTATATGCATTTCAAATTTTGATAAATATTTCCAATGTGCTCTTCATACAGCTTGAAAGAATTTTCATTTCCTCCTACATTTAAAGTTTCCCTATTCTCCCACTATGGCTAACACAAACTCTGGCTATTCACCCATCTAAGTGATAAAATTTATCTCTTAATTTTCCCTTGCATTTTTCTTATTGCGAGTAAGTTTGAGTATTTTGGAGTTTAAGACTGGCTTTACTGATCCATGAGGAAGCTGTAAAATTACTTGTCCAAATTTTGTTGCTTTCTTCAACTTACTCTTATTTATTTCCAGGTGCTCTTTATGTATCAAAGTAATTATTTCTTTTTCTGAGATGAGTTGCATTTGCTTTTATTTTTATACTGCCTATTTATCTTTCGACTTAGTTTTTCATGATTTTTCCAATCTAGAAATTTTATCTAACTAAATTCATCAATCTTTACTTATATGGCTTCAGGTTGTGGTGTATTTCTTAGAAGCACTTTCCCCACTCTGAGATTTTAAAAAATTCTTCCATAGTTGTTTCTAGGAATTTAGGTTTTTACATTTTTTAACATTTAAATATTTCATCTATCTAAAATTTGTAAATTAGAATCCAACTTTATTTTTTTCTCCAACTGGTTACTCAGTTGGTCCAACACTATTCTTTGAATGATTCCTCTTTTTTTTGTTGATTTAAAATGCGACCATTGTCAAATAAAGTAGTTCAGTGCGATTTGAACTTTCAATACTTTTCCTTGGAAGTTTTTGAGAATGTTTTGATTAATAAAGCCACATAGTTCCTTCTCATTATTTTTCATTTCTCTGGATTTAATGAATTTTTAATTTTTATCCATAGCTTTATAATAGTGTGTCTAATTTTTAAAAATTTTGCTGAGATCATGCTAAATGTATAAAACAACTTGAATCGAAGTAATATCATTATTAATAAATTTTCTTTTCTGAAAACCAAATATTTTGTTATTTTGTGTCATTTATTGCACTTTTATTGTTTCTTCATATAACTTGTACATTTCTGGTTAAATTTTTACATAGATACTTTATATTTTTCAATTATTATTAACAGAATCATTATTTTCATATATCTCCTACTGCATTGTTGTTTGTGGATATGGGGCCTATTCATTTCTGCTTACTCATTTTGTACTGAGACATTTCCCAAAGTTCGTGTTGAATCTCTCAATTTTCCAAATACATACAAAGAGTTGCCATTTCCTTCTTCTTTATGATATATATATATGTAGCTGTATATATTTATATATTTATATGTTTCTCTTGTACAAATTTATACATATTTATAAATATGTACAAGAGAAATTTCTCTTGTGCTTAACAATTTTAAAAAGATTTCCCTAATTTAATTGTTTTGTCATCTAGAAAGTTAAAATCATATTTGAAATACAGTTGAATAGTAAATATAATATAAGCAATACTATATTTCAAGAGAAATTTTTAGCCTAAGAGATTTTCATTATTAAACAAGAAAGTAAGTACAAAAATATTTTTCTAGTTTCCCATTCAATGTAAAATTCTGGAAAGTAAAGACTTTTTCTGTATTGCTTTATGTTGTAAGCCAATAACAGACAATTGAAAACTATCTGTTGAATGTAGTCAAAACTTAAAGAAGTCTCAAAATGGCTTTAAAAATACAAACAAAACTCCCTAATTGCTGTAAGTGGCATTATCAAGAAAAGACAACTCACAAAATGGAAGAAAATATTTGCAAAAAATATATCTGATGAGGAACTATACAGACACTTACAACTCAGTGAAAAAAAAGATGCATAACCCAATTGAAAATTAAGCAAAAGAATTAAATAAACATTTCTCTGAAGAAGATACATAAACGACCTCTAAAAAAATGAAAAGATGCTCAACATTAGCCATTAGAGAAATGCAAATCAAACCACATGAGTTAGCACTTCATACCCACTAGGATAGCTAAAATCACAAAGAGAGGCAATAACAAGTGTTGCTGAAGATGTGAAGAAAATGCAATCCTCATACATTGTTGGTGGAAATGTAAAATAGTGCAGCTGCTTTGAAAAACAGTTGGCTGTTCCATTCCTAGGAAAAATGAAAACATACATCCACACAAAATCTTATACATGAATGCTCATACCAGCATTATTCATAATAGCCAAAAATTGGAAGCAACATAAATGTTTATCAACTGATGAATGGATAGATAGAATGTGGTATATCCGTACAATCGAATATCATTCAACCATAAAAAAGAATGAAGCATTGATACATGAATGAAGCATTGATACATGAATGAACTTTGAAAACATTATGCTAAGTGAAATAAACCAGTTAAAAAGCAGCACATATCGTGGTATTCTATTTATATGAAAATTTCAGAATGAACAAATAAACAGATATAGAAGTAGATTAGTGGTTGCTGAGGGTTAGATATAGTGGTTAGGAAGTGGGAAGGGAAGGGGGAGGTGACTGTTAATGGATACTGCTTTTCTTTTCAGAGTGATAAAAATGTTCTAAGCTTAGCTAGTGGTGATGGTAACACACAACTCCATGAATTTGCTAAAACCATCAAATTGCACATTTTAAGTGGGTAAATTTTATGGAGTGTGAATTATATCCCAGTAAAGATTTTTTTTAAAAAAGAAAAACTTTTAAGTAGTTTTTAAATATTGATAGTATCAGCTTATATTCATGAAACTTCTATAAGCTCCAAGATACACACTCAATTCATGCATGCTGGAGATGTAAAGTCTCTTCTTTATCTTCAAAAGGCACAACGAATTCAAATTATAGACCAATTAAAAGTTAACTGATTTATTCAACAACAATTTAGTGAACATTCCTTATGTGCCAAACACTGAGTGTAGAGAAAACAAAAAAAGTGATGACATGGTGCTTCCCGAAAGATCTGGTAGCAAAGGGAGGATGTGAACATAATAAAGGTTAGAAAGTGGTAAATGCCATATTAAAAATTAGTCTAATGGGGGTTAAGGATCAGTGTGGCCAGAGAGTGGTCAGGGAAGGTCTAGGGCAAGAGGTCGATACTAAGCAGAAACTTAAAATATGGCTAGGGTTTATATGTATGGAAATGGTGGAGGTGACATATACAGGATAAGTTGATAATTTCTACTGCTTTATTACATTTTGCAACATTAAAGATAAGTAGATTGGTCTGCAAAAGATATGATGTGATAAGCCTTCTCATTACGTGGGATAAATGTGCATTTTTCAAAGCTGTAGCAAAATTCTCCTATCTCCTGCTCTAATTCTAGTAAACTTAAACTGCAACACTTTTTGTATAGGTTGTAACTTAGAAAAGAGATGATCCAGATACTAGATGAAAGGAAATCAATAAACAGATAAAGTAAAGTGAAATCTAAGATTCAAAAGAAGAAAATAGAATTTTTGAGAGGACAATATTCATACTAGATACTGTCTTACTATAATATTTCTGCTCAGTAGCTCTTTTCAACAGTATAGCCAGTTCTCTGATCTCATGAAAGGCTAGAATTGGTTTGGTGATATTTATTCTTAAGGTTTTCTTGACAATCTAGTATAATAAATTGTTTTTTGAACATTGCTTGCCAGACATTGCTTTACTTCTAATCTCTCAAAGACTTAAATAATGGTCACATTTCACACAGACAAAACCTCTGAGGCTTTTTGGCACAGTTCAAAAGATTATTCTATTGACAAGTCCAACATTTAAAAGTAATGCTATCTATACTTCCTTTTTCCAAGGAAGTCACAGCATTGCCTCTCATTTACCCAGTGGGGCAGAAATGGTGAAATAGTCAGTATGTCCATTTTAGAAGCACATTCAAACTAATTGACTTCCTTCATATTATGCCATTTGTCACAGATCCATTCTTAGAATTCAGTCTTCTAACTTAAATTTCAGTGGGTTTTCTATCAGACACTGCTAACTGTGGTTTGCACAGTTATATATAGAAAAATCATGTGGAAAAAATTCTCAGAGCATTGAACTATTTATCCCTGGCCATTGTCATATCTAAGTATTTGAACCCCACTTGCCTTCCCTGCTGCCTTTCCTCTTCTCATCTGGGTTCAAGATTTCCCTTTTGAAACTGAAACTCACTACTCTCTATTCTGGAAATGAAACTTTGATTATTCGTGTTCTATTTCTCTGTGAATTAAGGGAGCCAATATCTTCCAAAAAGAGCTGTGCTTACATCAAAGGGAAGCTGAACCCCTTTCTTTGACTGTGGACTATCATCACATATGAGTTTCCGTCTGTAAGAGAAAGGCACTATCATCTTATATTCTCTAACTTTTAAAGAAAAGCAAACAAACAAAAATTCTGAAGTATCAAAGGTAATTGCCTTGGGAAAAGGACCATAGACTTATTAAACACTAACTTGGAATTATAATATGCGCTACAATGATGACTTCAGAGTAAGAGGTCATCTTGATCCCACTCAACCATTAAGTGCCTGAAAAATTAAACTATCCTTAGTGAGACATGATCCTAGAATGAGGACCTAGAAAAGCCTGCAACTGTTTTATTCTTTACTTTTTCTTGTGATTAATATTATTTGTAGCTTATAATATATATTCACATTATATAATATTTCCTTATTTATTTTGACACTGTGAAAATCGTTCAATTTTAATAGGTTATTTTGTATGACTCATTTAGTAGCTTGATAGTAGATATGTTTTATCTTCTGCCATCATAATTACACGTTCTCTTGTTATTGCTTGCTTTTTTAATGCTTACTTGTTATTTTGTTTGTTCTTGATCTTTGAACTCAAGCACATATTTTTTTTGTTAAATAAATTGTTTTTAGTTTACTTTTAACTCTAATAGAATGCTATTTATAATTTTAGATTATACACCTAGATTTTTTTTTTTTTTTTTTTTTTGAGACAAGTTCTGTCATCCAGGCTGGAGTGCAGTGGTGCGATCTTGGCTCACTGCAACCTCTGACTCAGGGGCTCAGGTGATCCTCCAACCTCAGCCTCCCAAGTAAGTAGCTGGGACTACAGGCGCATGCCACCCACGCCTGGTTAATTTCGATATTTTAGTAGACACAAGGTTTTGCCATGTTGGGGCTGGCCTTGAACTTCTGCGCTCAAGCGATCAGCCCAACTCTGCCTTGCAAAGTGCTAGGATTACAGGTGTGAGTCACAGTGTCTAGAGATCTTTACTTCTTAACAGGACACTAATTACCCTTTAAATATGAGAAAATACACATATATATTGACATTACTCACCTCCTCACCATATTCTAATCTGCTTCTTCACTTCTATTTCCATAGCTTCAGGTTTTTAAAATCAAGTATTGTTATTTAAGGTAATTTTGTGTTTAAGTAATTCACCAGTCATTTTACTTCATCACTTACCCACTCCTGATATTTAAAATTTAAAATCATTGCTGAGTTACTTAGAATTACATTTTTAAGTAGAATTTTTAGAGATGTCACATGAGCAAAGCACTTCTTGAGTCTCTATATCCTCAGAATGCCTTCAGGTTACCTTCACATTTGAATACAGTCTGCACACTAGTGGGGAAGGGTCAGTCAGTTTCCCCTCCAAACTCTGTGGACAGTTTCAGAGCTTTGTGCCATCTAACACTGCTGGGGAGATCCAGGGCAGACTGATTCCTTTTTGTGTCTTGATTCTTACGTTTTCTTTATTTTTCCTCAATTATCATAAAATTAAACACCTCTCTGCATGATTCGTCTTGAAACACAGAAGATCTTAAAGATCTCAAAATCGAAAGATTCAGGTATCCCCTTAGATTAAAAAAATTCTTCAATAATTTGTGCTTTCTTTTATAAGTTTACCGTAAGCACTTCATCTGTAAACTCTTTTCCATCTAAATGTATGATATCTGTCAATATTTTATCTCACAGTCTTTTATTCTATGTTCTAAGTGAACTCAAGCCCTTTCCCATAATGCTTTTTGATTTTTCTGTAGTGGCTTTAGAGAAAGGCAAGGTAATAAGAAAGGCACTATAGCAGAACAGTTGTGGGAGTCATTAGATTTATTTACAAATATGCCAGTTTTCCTATTTCTTTCATGCATGATGTGAGGTTGTGTTTCTCCACCTCCACTTCTCAAAAGTAAGTATGGTTTGCTTTGGCCAATGAAATGGAAGCCTACACTCTGTGTGTTACTTCTGGGCAGAATCATTTCATTGCCAGTGCAGGACACTGAATGTTCCCTAAACCTGCTGTGGGTGATAATGGAAACACAAATCAAGATGAAGTTTTCCTCAGTCTTCATCCCTGATTGACTCCGACAACTTAGGTCTCCCTACTGACTTGCTTTTGGATAACCAGAGTGAGAGAGAGAGATTTTGTTTTTGAATCCACTGAGTTTTTAAGGCTGTTCATCCGCATAACATAACTTTGCAAACCTTACTGATAATATTTGAAAATGCCTGTTAAGTGTGGGAAGGAACCCCTTACAATTTTCTTTTGCTTCATGGTATGTCATTTCCTAAAATGTACTTTTCCTATTAATTTTCCACATTTTTTTCTCCATCAATTAAATTAGCAATTTTGTATACGTTTTTGTTACTTTTTTAAAATTTATTTTTGAGTTGACACAGATCTATCCTGACTTATTTGATCCAATCAAGTGTAAATGAAATCCACATCCCCACATCCTTTGGCTTTCCTGTGCATCAAGATACTAGATAGCAAGTAGTGCCAGTTTATACCATTTGGGTAGTTACTTAGCTATCTGAAAGGAATTAGGAAGTGGTTAAGGAAGAAAGCAGCTGAAATATCCTGACTCCCAACATTTTCCCTCCAAAAGTTTTTATCAACTTTCCTCAGGACATTGTGTGATGCTTGTGAGAAATGGAAGAGTAATTGTTCTTGAGGGTAAACCACTTGCTTTGGTGAGAGCCATTGGTTTGGAGGGTCTGCCTATTTTCTCTGATTACTTGGCATTTGGTATAAGCTGCACGGCTGACCAAATGCCAGGTAACATAGGAACATAAAGTTGTGTTCCATTTCTTTTTTATCTTAGTGTTACTAGATCTCTTCTTTCTTGGTTAGCTGGAAAAAATGTATCCAAAAAATATCTTACTAAGAGAATGAAAAGATAAGTCTTAGACTAGGAGAAAATATTTCTAAAACACATATCTGATAAAGAACTAGAACCTAAAATGCATAAGGAACTCTTAAAAACTCATCAATTAAAAAAAAGTTGAAAAATGGACAAAATATCTGAACAGAAAGCTCACCAAAGAAGATACACAAAGGTCAAGTAAGCATAGAAGAAAATGTTCTACATTGCACGTCGATAGGGCATTGCAAATTAAAACAAGAAACCACTACACACTTATTAGAACAGCTAAAATACAAAGCATGACAACACCAAATGATGAGGACATGAAGCAATAGAAATTCTCACTTATTGCTGGTGTGACACAAAATGATGCAGCTACTTTAGAAGACAGTTTAGTAGTCTCTTATAAAACTAAACATATTCTTGCCATATGATCCAATAATCAGCTCCTTAGTATTTAGCCAAATGAGTTGAAATCACATGTACTCAAAAACCTTGATAAGAATGTTCAAGGCAACTTTATTCATAATTTCCAAAGCTTAGAAGCAACAAAGATGTCCTTCAGTGGGTAAATGGATAAACAAATTAGTACATCTGTAAAATAAAATATAGCTCAGTGATAAGAAGAAATGAGCTATCAAGCCATGAAAAGATATGGAGGAACCTTAAATGTATATTGCTAAGTGAAAGAAACCAATATATAAAGGCTTCATACTGCATGAATCCAGCAATATGACAATGTGGAAAAAGAAAAGCTATAGAGACAGTAAAAAGATCAGTGATTGTCAGGAGTTTGTCGGGAGAGAGGAAGGGAGGAATGCATGAATAGGCAGAGCACAGGGAATTTTTAGGGCAGGGAAGCTCTTCGGTTTATTACATAATAAAATATATTAATATAGTAATATATAATACTATATGTTATATAATACAATGATGGATACATGTCAATATACATTTATTAAAACTCATGAAAGGTAGACACAAAAAGTGAAACTTAAACTATGGAATTTAGTTAATAGAAATTTATCAATACTGGCTCATCAATTGTAACGAAAGTACCACACTGATGCAACATGTTAACAATGGGAAACTGGGTTGTGGGTGAAGGGAGTATAAGAAAACGATCTGCACTTTCCTCTCAATTTTTTGAGTAAGCCTAAAACTGTTCAAAAAAATAGATTGCTACTATATATAATACAAAAATAACATGTTACATGTTAAATATATGTATATATTCATTCCATGCAGATTCTCTTTCCGTTCTATTGTTCCATAACAGGAAAATCGGCCACTGTGAAGTATTCCCACCCATGTACCCAACATTCATTTCTATAAATTAGTGTGGTTGATCTCCATGATTTCTTTATATATATATATATATATATATATATATATATACTTTAAGTTCTAGGGTACATGTGCACAACGTGCAAGTTTGTTACATATATATACATGTGCCATGTTGGTATGCTGCACCCATTAACTCATCCTATCCCTCCCCCTTACACCCTCCCCACAATAGGACCCGGTGTGTGATGCTCCCCTTCCTGTGTCCAAGTGATCTCATTGTTCAATTCCCACCTATAAGTGAGAACAGATCTGCATGATTTCTTAACATTGTTATAGTGATTGACAGCAAACTGTTGTTTGTATGATCATAAAGTACCAACAGTTGTGCTAAATCTTTAAATAAGACTTCATTTTATTTGATTCTTTCAACAAATTTCTGAGGTAGGTGTTATTATCTCCATATTGCACTTGAGGGAACAGAAGTCTAAGTAACTTGCTCGAACGTCAAACATGGAAGCTCCAAAGCTAAACTCAGGCCTATTAGATTAGAACCCTCACTCTCTCTCTCTTTTTTTTTTTTTTTTGAGACAGAGTTTTGCTCTTTGTGCCCAGCTGGAGTGCAATGGTGCGATTCTGGCTCACTGCAGCTTCCGACTCCCGGGCTTAAGTGATTCTCCTGCCTGAGCCTCCTGAGTAGCTGGGACTACAGGTGTGTGGCACCACGCCTGGCTAATTTTTTGTATTTTTAGTAGAGATGGCGTTTCACCGTGTTGGCCAGGCTGATCTCGAACTCTTGACCTTAGGTGATCCACCCGCCTCGGCCTCCCAAAGTGGTAGGATTACAGGCGTGAGCCACCGCGCCTGGCCCACTCTCTTAAATAAAAGCCAGATGATTCCTTTTCCTTATCACCCGAAGCACACAATGTTTGGGTTTAGTGCATGTGTATCCATTCACCATGATACAAACTCTATTTGACAGATAGTCCTCTAGGTTTATGGTATGTAACAGTGCTCTTCCGTTTCAAGATAGTGAAACTTTATCTTTTTAAAATTTCAATGAACATCATGAAAGAAATGCTCTTACTCTGCCATCTTTCCCTGAAGCCGCTCTTTCAAATTAGGTCTGTTATGATTGAATGATTGATTTCTATTTCCAGCATTATGTTGACTAGATTACTATTAGAGGAATAATATCTCTTCAAATGAAAATACTAAAAGCAAAAATAAAAAAGAAGATGAAATACTTTTTGATTAAATGCATTCATGAGCTGGCATTAAAGAAAAGAATATTTAAGCCAAAAATAAGAAGTCATGTGCCAAGTAGAGTAAAATGAGCACTAATTTTCTTAGACTTGTGGAGCTCAGGAGACAAGATACAAAGCCCAGGCATTGGCCACGGTGAGGAATCTTGTAGAATATTTGTGATGAAGCAGAGATAAACATATCCACCCCAGGACTGAAGAACAGCTGCTTATAATAAGCTCTGGCACTGAGTGGTAGGAGAAAAAATACTCTCCATTGTGAATTTGTGATCACTGTTTGGCACACATAAGGATTTGAAGCCTGAGGTGACACTTCCTAGGTAGTCTGAAAAAATTTTAAGCTAACCATATTATTAAAAATGTTTCCGGACTGAAATAATCCCCACAATTCACATCTTTATTGCTGTAAGAAATAATCAACTATTTAAAATAAGAATATGACAATATATTATGTGAGTTATAAAATATGTAGTAGTAAAATGAGAAATTATAGCACAAAGGATGGGAGGGGGAGATGTAAGTATTTTGTTATAAGGATTTTCCACTATGTGGGGAAAATGTAGAATATAATTTGAAAGTGAATATAATAACATCACTTGAAGGTAGACTGTAAAAAGTTAAAGACGCATATTGTAAATGTGAAATCAATCCTTTAAAAGAACTCAAAAGCATATTTAATAATTTAATATTGGAGATAAAATGTAATTCTAGTAATATACAGTTAACCTTTAAAAAGGACAGAAAAAGGGAGAAAGTGTAACTAAAAGAAAATGTATAGCAATACAATAGGCTTAAACCCATCCTTATTGGTAAATAAATTAATTGTGGATAGTCCAAAAGCTACACCGAAGTGGCAGAGATTATTAGATCATATAAGAAAACAAGATTAAACTATATACTATCTACAAAAAAATCCTTTTAAATATAAAAACACAGATAAGTACATAAAGAGAAAAAGATACAGGTAAACAATAACCCTAAGAATCCTAACATAGCTATTTAAATAACAGTAAAAGTACACTTTAAAATAAGGTGTATGACCAGGGATAAAGATAGATATTTCTTAATGATATAAAGGTCATTTCCTCAGGAAAACCTAACAAGCCTACGTGTATAAGCACCTAATACCAGAATTTTAAAATGTGTGAAGCAATGGTCTAGCACGTAGGGAGCTTAGAACTTGCCAATTCATCCTGCCAACAAGTAAAAAATGGAACAAACTGAAAAATCAATAGTTTTCCTTAGGCCCATCAGAGAAGTGAGGCCACAGGGTAAACTAATGTCTCCCCCTAATTGGAGACTCAGAGAGGCAGATGGAGAGAATCACAGCTACCAGAGCAGAAACTCAGAAGCAGAAACCTCTGTGGGAACCAGCGCTGGAGTAGGAAAACCTGAACTGTAAGAGAAGAACCCCTAGAGTCTCAGTGTGGACAAGGATAACCCATAAAACCTCCAGGGGAACCGAGCCATGAAGGTAGGGATGGGACCCTCACTGCTGTGGATTTTATCTCCAGCACCTTTACCAGGTAATCACAGTGAAGATCAGAGCAAAAACTCCACTTGGGCTCTGGGAGTGGGAGGGGGAAAGTAACCACTTTGAAATACACCGGAACATTCTGTTTGTTACACCTAACAGACTGGCCCTCAGAGAAACCTTTTTATGAGAGCCTAACCTGTTTGGGCATTTATTAGATCCTAACATGTAGAGGAAAGGAAATATCCAAATCCACCCTTTCTAGACATCCTATACCACCTAAGAGGGTGGAAAAAAAAGAAAAAAAGAAAAAAGAATCGTTTGTGAAGTTCACAACCCAAGACACAGGATCACTGAAAGACTGAGACCTACTCGTAAGACTACTGAAGGCTTCCTGCCCACCCACCTCCACCTCCACACCTAACCACTACATCACTAAAGGTCTATTTGCCGCAGTTTATTTTACATAGTACATCATGTCTGCTTTTCAACCAAAAATTACAAAAAATATTAAAAGGCAAAAAACAAAGTTTGAAGTGACAGCAAGCATCAGAATCAGACCTAGATATGACAGGGATGTTGGAATGATTAGACTGTAAGATTAATCAACTATATTTAATGTGCTAAGGATCTAATGGACAAAGTAGACAACTGCAGGAACATAAATACTGCAAGCAAAGAGGTGGAAAATCTAAGAAAAAAATCAAAAAGAAATGTTAGAAATTGAAAAGTTTGTATTAGAAATGAATGCCTTTGATGGGCTCATTAGTAGATTCGATATGACTAAGGAAAGAATCTATGAACTTGAGGGTATGTTAATAGAAACTTTCAAAATGAAAAAGCAACGGAAAAAAAAAGACTGGAAAAAAAAACAAACAAGATATCTCAAAACTGTGGGACAACTACTAAAGGTGTAACATAGGTGTAACGGGAATAGCAGCAGAATAAAAAGAGAAAGGAACAAAAGCAATATTTAAGGAAAATGATGGAGAATTACCCCCAAATTATTGTCAGACACCAACCATAGATCCAGGAAACTTAGAAATTACCTAGCGGACAAAACGTAAAAAAAAAAAAAAAAAAAAAAGGAATCAAGGCATGTCATATTCAAACTCAAGAAGATCAACAATAATATCTCACTTCCCCTCAGAAACCATGCAAGCAAGAAGAAAATGAAGTGAAATTTTTAGTTTTAAGAGAAAAAAAAAAAAACCACAAAGATCAACTTGGACTTCTACACCCTTTAAAATTATCCTTCCAAAATGAAGAACAAATAAAGACTTTCTCAGACAAGAAAAAATTGAAGAAGTTTGTTTGTCTTGTAATAAATGTTAAGAGAAGTTCTTCAGAGAGAAAGAAAATAAGTCAGAATCTTGGATCTATATAAAGAAGACTGTCAGAGAAGAAACCAGTGAAGATAAACAACTTTTGTCTTATTCTTAATTGACATAACAGATAATAATTTGTATTAAATAATAATCACAAAAATATTTCCAATTGTATATTTCTGTTTGTATGTGTTGTATATGTGTATACATACACACCTATATGCTTATGGATAAGTGAAATGAATGACATCAATAATACAATAGACAGTAGAAAGAAATTAGGAATATTTGTTATTATAAGGTATGTACACTACCTGTGAAGCAGAAAGGTGTTGACAATTGACTTGTATTAGTTGCAAATATAAAAGAGAAAGCATAAGAAATATGACTTTCTGGAAAAGCCAAAATTATGGAGGAAGTGAAAAGACCGTGGTTGTCAGGGATTAGAGAAAGGGAGGAATACATTGGCAGAACATAGAGTATTTTAAGGGCAGTGAAACTATTCTTTATGACACTATAATGGTGGAAACATATCATTATACATTTGTGAAAACGCAAAGAATGTACACCAAGAGTGAATCCTAATGTAAACTATGGACTTTGGGTGATAATGATGTGTCAGCATAGTTGCCACTGTAACAGATGTACCATGCTGGTGCTGGACGTTGATCCTGAGGGAGGCTATAAGGTGTGTTAGGGTAGGGGCTGCACTTTCCACTTAATTCTGACATGAAGCTAAAAAGTCTTACACACACATGCATACACATACAATTGGCAAAAGTAAAATAAACAAATGAAAAGTCAAAAATTACAGTTCAAGATTTTGAAACTTTTCTGTCAGTCATTGGCAGATCAAGTAGACAGAAAAATCACTAAGGACATAGGTGACATAATGAACACTTTCAACCAATGTAACTGACATAAATGGAGCACTACACCCAACAATAACAAGCACATATGGATCATTCACCATTACAAACAATGTGTTAAGGAATAAAACAAGTTCCAATACATTTGGAAACATTAAAATCATTCAGAGTGTGTTCTGGCCAGAACAGAATTAAATTATAAATCAACAATAGAAAAATAGGCCGGAAAAAATCACACACATTTGAAAATTCAACAGTATACTACTAAACAATTAGTGAGTCATAAAATAAATCAGGAAAGAACTGAAGAAACATTTTTGATTAAATTAATGTTAAAACATGACATATCAAAATCTGGGGACAGTTGCATCTAAAGCCATGCTTAAAGGAAAATTCAGAGTTTCAAACATTTAGTGTAGAAAAAAAGTAAAGCTCAAATCCATAATCTAGGCTTCCATCTTAAGGGGTTATGGAAAAAAATCAAATTAAACACACAGTAAATGGAAAGGAAGAAAATAATTGAGATAAAAGTAGAAATAAACTACCAAAACAAACAAACAAACAAACAAACAAACAATAAGGAAAATTAATGAAACCAAAAGCTGATTCTTTGGAGGAATCAGTAAAGTGATAATCCTCTAGCTAGGCTGAATGAGAAAATAGGAAGACTCAAATTACTAATTGTATTAGTCATTTCAGGCTGCCATAACAGAAGAATCACAGACTGGGTGACTTAAATAACAGGAATTTATTTCTCACAGCCCTGGAGGTTGGAAAGTTAAAGATCAAGATGACAGCTGATTTGGTTGTCTGGCAAAGGCTCTCTTCTTGGCTTTCAGATGGCCGCTTTCTCACTGTGTCTTCACATTGCAGAGAGTGAGAGAGAAAGAGACAGAGAGAGAGAGAGAGAGCAATGTCGCTGGTGTCTCTTCTTATTTGGGCACTAATCTGATCATGAGGGACCCACCTTCTTGACTTCACCCAAACCTAAATACCTCCCAAAACACCCACCTCCAAATATTGTCACATTTGGGATTAATGCTTCAACATATAAATTTTGGGAGGACACAATTCAGTCCACAATTTCAAAATTCAAAATGAAAGAGGGATAATCATTAGAGAAACTGCAAGCCTTAAAAGAATAATAAAATAATATTAGGAATAACTTTTTGTTGATATATTAGGCAATTTAGATAAGATGCACACATTTCTTGAATGACGCGAATTGCCAAATCTGATTCATGAGAAGATAGAAAGCTGAATAATGCTACATTACATGAATTGAATTTGCAATTAAAAACTTTCCCATTAAGAAAACTGCAAGCCCAGATGACTTGACTAGTGAATTCTATCAATCACTTAATCCTACACAAACTCTTAAAAAGTAGAAAAAGAAAGAATACTTCCCTGTTCATTTTGTTATGTCAATGGATTAAGTATCTGTTGCTGCATAAAAATAGAATCAAAAATCTCAAGACCATCCTGGCGAACACAGTGAAACCCCGTCTCTACTAAGAAATACAAAAAATAGCCGGGCGAGATGGCGGGCGCCTGTAGTCCCAGCTACTCGGGAGGCTGAGTCCGGAGAATGGCATGAACCCGGGAGGCGGAGCTTGCAGTGAGCTGAGATCCGGCCACTGCACTCCAGCCTGGGCTACAGAGCGAGACTCCGTCTCAAAAAAAAAAAAAAAAAAAAAAAAAAAAAAAAAAGACTATAAGCAAGATCTTTGGCTGGAACAGCAGGCATCCCAGGGTTCAACTCGGAGCTGATTTGCTTCTAAATTCACTTAAATAGATATCATGAGGCTCAGAAGATGTGATTCCAAACTCACTGATATTCCAGACTCACAGATATTGCCCCTCCAGTGCAAGCTATATGAAATAGAGGAGAGATTACCCCGATGGAAGCCATAGTCTTTTTATGATCAAATCTCAGAAGTGACATCCTAGCATTTCTGCCTTATTCTATTTTTTAAGAAGCAACGACTAAATCTAGCTTACACTTAATGGGAGAAGATTACATAAGGGAATGAATAATAGGAGTTAGGGTTTATTGGGACCATTTTAGAGTTTACCCACCACAGCATGGCCTTGATACAAAAACAAAAGACATCAAAATTATAGTTCAATATCTCTCATGAGCTCAAAAGTCAAATACAAAAATATGTAAGAAGGGTAATACACCAGCACCAAGTAGGATTTATCCCAGAAACAAGTGATTGGTTTGATATTTAAGAATCTATGTAATTTGCCACATTAACAGGATTAAGGAGAAAAACTGTATAATCATTTCAATAGACAAAGCAAAAACATTTTAAAAAAACACCCACAAATAATAAAACCTCCTAGCAAATTGAGATAAAAGTAAACTTCCTAAACCTAATAAAGAGCATCTATTAAAAGAAAAAAAAAAAAAGATGTAGAGCTAACATCATATTTCATGGTGAAAGTCTAAATGATCTTCTACAATCAAGAACAAAGATATGTGTTCATACCATTCCTTGTCTTTATTTTACTGGACATTCTATTTAGAGCAATAAGTAAGGAAACAGAAATTAAAGGCATATCAAATAAAAAGCAGTAAAAGTCTCTTTATTCACAAAAGTCATAATCATGTGTGTTGGAAATGTTAACATAGCTATCAAAAAACTACTTACAAGTGAACTAAACAAGATTACAAGATACAAGATCAATATCTAAAAATCAGTATTGTCTATATATGAACCACAAATATTGAGATATCAAATTTAGACAAAAAACTTTAAAAATGTTTATGATAGCATCAAGATATGTGAAATACTTGAGAATGAATTTTTAAAATATTTGTGCAAGACCTGTACATTAAAAACTACAAAACATTGCTGAGAGAAATTAATAAAGAATTAAATAGAGCAATATACTATGTTCATGAAGAGGAATATTTAATATCGTCAATATGTCAGTGCTCTCCACGTTTGTTTATAGTTTCAAATTCAGCTATAGGTCAATTTCAGTCAAACTACCAGCAGGCATTTTTTATGTGTGGAAATCAACAAAATGATTCTAAAATTGATATAAAAATTCAAAGAATGTGCAATAGCCAAAATGATTTTGGAAAAGTGAAATGCTGAAAAATTGTTTTGCCTTATTTCAAGACTTACTAGAACCTATACTAATTAAGTCAATATGATACTTGCTTAAGGCCATACATACATGTGATAATAGGACACCAGACAGCAGTCCTATCCAACAGAACTTTCTATGATGTGGCAAATATTCTGTATTTATCCTGCCTAATAAAGTACTAATTAGCACATTAATTAGGTGTGACTATTGAGCACTTGAAATGTGGCTTTTGGGACTAAGGAATTAAATTTCAAGATTTATTTAACTGTAAATAAGGTAAATTTAAATTGTCATGTTAGCTGGAGTTGTCTTATCAGGCTGTGGAAGTGTAGGAAATCAAGATATAAACCAACAGACATATGGCCAATTTATTTTTGGTAAAGAAGCTAAGGTAATTCCATAAGAAAGATATTTTATACTTTCAACATATGGTGCTAGATCAACCGGATATTCACATAAAAAATTACATGCACCTCACACATATCTACATTTATTATGTATTAATTTTAAAACCCCAATTCTTAACTCACACCATGCACAAAAATTAACTGAAAATGTAACATCAACCTAAATGTAAAACATAAACTATAATACTTCTGAAAGATATATAGAAGAAATTATTTGCAATTTTCATAAAGAAATATTTTTCTTAAATAGAATTTTTTAAAGTATAAACTGTAAAAAAAAAATTAAAAGTAGAATTCATCAAATTTAAAAATTTCTGCTGTTTGAAAATATTTCAATAAGGAAGTAAAAAGGCAAGGAACAGCCTAGGAAAGAAAATTTGCAATACATCTATCTCACAAAGATGTTTAAGTGAAGTGTATAATTTTTACAATTAATTAGAATATATCAACCCAAAAATAAACAAGAGATTTGAACAGATACTATACAAAATAAGTATGAAAGGTGAACAAAAACATGAAAAAATGATCATCATTAATTACTAGGTTAATGCAAATCTAAACTGCACACACAGTAGAATGGCTAAAATTTAAAAGATTGAGAATATTATTAGTGAGGATACGGAAAAATTAAAATTCTCATACATTGTGGGTAGAAATGTGAAATACTGCAAATACTTTTGAAAACAGTTTGGTAGTTTCTTGTGGAATTAAATATACACTTAACATAAGATCCCACAAAACTTCAAGGTGTTTACTTAAGGTAAGTTAAAATATATGTCCACGCTTGCACAAGAATGTTCACAAGAGATTTATTCATATTAGCCCAAACTAGAAACAACTCAACTTTCTATCAACAGATGAATGGAAAAATAAATTGTGTATCTG
The DNA here is from genome assembly GCF_003255815.1 of Theropithecus gelada. Lineage (NCBI taxonomy): Eukaryota > Metazoa > Chordata > Mammalia > Primates > Cercopithecidae > Theropithecus > Theropithecus gelada. Next base: position 124,108,752 of record NC_037668.1, on the reverse strand, counting down.
TAAAATACAATGCTACTTACCCTTGAAGGAATAAGTCACTGATACATCAAAAAACATGAATGAATCTCAAAAGCATTACACTGACCAAAACAACCCAGACAAAAGAGAGTTCAGTGTATGATTTTATGTATAAGAAATTCTAGGAAAGACCAATCTAACACACAGTGATAGAAAGCAGATTAGTGGTTTCCTGGGTTTAGGTTTGGGTTGAGGGTAGGGATTGAGTAGGTGGGGCACCAAGGAATCTTTAGGAATTATGAAAATGTTTTATATCCTAATTGTGATGGTGATTAAACAGATTGAATTGTACTCTTAAAGCATGTAGATTTCATTGATTGCAAATTATACCCCTGATATGGTTTGGCTCTGTATCTCCACCCAAATCTCACCTTGAATTATAATAATCCCCTCATGTCAAGGGTGGGGCCAGGTAGAGATAATTGAATCATGGGGGCAGTTTCCCCCATACTGTTCTCAGGATACTGAATAATTCTCATGAGACCTGATGGTTTTATAAATGGGAGTTCCCCTGCACAAGCCCTCTCTTGCCTGTCACCATGTAAGACATGACTTTGCTCCTCATTTGCCTCCAGTCATGATTGTGAGGCCTCCCAGCCATGTGGAACTGTGAGTCAATTAAATGTCTTTCATTTATAAATTACCCAGTCTCAGTTCTGTCTTTATTAGCAGTGTGAGAACAGACTAATACAACCTCAATAGAGTTAATATCAAAAATTAAATAAATGTAAATAGACTATATACTCCAATAAAATATCAAAGATTTTAAGATTAAAAATTAAAAATCCATTATATTGTTTCAGGATCTTTGGGGTGTTACATTTCTGGTTGGAAACATGTGGCCAGTGGCACCTTTGCCCAAGTTTTGTTTGGGCCTGCTGGGCTTGTTATACCCACTTGACCTGGCAGGCTACCCTCAGCTCACACTACCAGCCTGGATCACATACCTCCAAGAAAGACTGGAGTCAGATGTGGAGGAGCAAGGGGTGTGTAAGTGAGTGTGGTGTCCAGCTACCCCACAGTCAGGCATGCCGACTGTTGCCACAGGGTGGGCAGCTCCAGATGCTGGCAAGGGTGCCAGCTCTCTGCAGGGCTGCAGCTGGACCAGGCCAAACAGCTCCCCTGGTTGGCACCGGGAAATGCAGTGGTCTGGAAGCTTGGAGATGCCAGGAACCACAGGGGCCTAAAGGGAAAGTCACAGCCCTGTCTCAGGGAGCTTCCAGGTCTGGGCTTTCCAAAGAGCTGCAGCTCTTCTCTTTTTCTCCTCACCTGCAATGTGACAAGCAAGGGGCATGTTTCAGCACTGTTTGTGTTACAGCAGCTCTTTTAGTCTCACCATTCAGCAGGCCCTGAGTTCTTGTCCTGAGACCAGGAAGAATGAGGAACACAGACAAGTGGAGGGTGAGCAAGACAAAGAGGAGCTTTATTGAGCAATACAACAGCTCAGAGAAAACCCACAGTGGGCAGCTCCTCTCCATAACTGGGATGCTCTGACAAGTGTTCAGCTCCTAGCAGAGAGAGTGGCTACTCTCAGCAGGCAAGTTGTCCCAACAAGTGTTCTCAGCAGAGAGGGTATCTGTTCTCTGCAGCTGGTCATCCCACGGTCTGCAGTTCTTGGCAGAGGGGAGGTCCTAGAGTGGGTGGACTCTTCCTCCTCTCTTCAGGCCGGTCATCCTGTCATCTGTAGTTCTCAGCAGAGAGGGTAGCTCCTCTCTGCAGCTGATCATCCCATCCTCTCTCTGTCCTCTGCTCTGCTTTGGCTGAGCCTGTGGCTTTTATGGACCTCAGAGGGGAGGAGGTGTCCATCAGTGGGTCTATAGGAGGCCCTGGGTGGGCCTAGAAAAGGCACCACATGTCCCCACTCCAGTCTGTGGGACTGGTAGCCCAACCCCTAGGCTTCAGGCCCTCCCTGGCCAGCAGGTGGGGCCTCACCAGGGACCTGTCCCCTTCTGCACAGTCACCTGTGTTCCTCCTGCTGCCATTCATAGTGACAAGGCTACTCGTGCCAAAGGGGACCTGCAGGCCAGCACCGAGCCGCCCTCAGCTTTCCCCTTCCTGGGCTTGTCAGTACCGAAAGTCTGGAGGGGGCCAAGGCAGGAGGGAGTTGGTGTGTTACTGCTGCCCCAAGTATTCACACACCCAGTCAGGCTGTGACAGCACCTGGGCCCAGCCCCATCCCTGCTCCGAGATTGGAGTGAGTTCTAAGAGTGAGGAAAGGCCAGGCAGTGGGAACAGACACCTCTGAGGCTGCAGGGGAAGGGGGGGCCTTCACGGGTCCCCTGAGAGTGCAGAAATGCCTGGGTCCACGGTGGTGGCAGAGTAGCTGCGGTGGCACCTGGAAGGGGAGGACTCCTGCCTGCTCCCAGTTCCCAAGAGCACAGAGGTGCCCAGGTTGCAGCTGTGGCTTGGGCAGCTGCGGTTGTGCCTGGGGAGTTCCCGCCCCACCAACTGGGAAGGGGTTGGGCTCCCACTTGTCCCTTGTTCCTGCCAGCTCGGTAAAGCTGTGCCCCCTTGCAGCCTGAAGAGGCGGATCTAGGTCCTCCCTGGGCTTGGATTGGTATCTGAGGCAAGGGTAATGTTTCCACGAGCTCCTGCTGTGTGGCCCCAGTGCTCAGGGGTGGCCCGGAGCACCCCCTCACCCAGCTCTGGCCCTGCCCATGGGGAGTGCTTCCTGGAGCAGATCACAGGCCCCAAGCCTTGCCATTGGGAGTGTTAGACTCAGCGGTCACCTGGAGGCAGGGTGGACCCCAGGGATGGGGCCCCAGGCGGCCCTGTGCAGAGGCCCCTCCCAAGCTGCAGAAACATGGAGCCCTTGGCAAGGAAGGTGCAGTGACCATGCTGCTGGCCAGAACCCTGAAGTGGGCACCACTGCCACTTCCCACTCTGGGCCCCCAAAGCACATCCCCAGTTCTGCCTCTTCCCCATACTCTCCCTGCAGCAGTGGCTGGTGAGAGCTGTGACACGGGGCCAGGGGCCAGAGCCATGGAGGCTCCGGGCCTTCAGGTGGGTCTCACCTGGCCACACAAGGTTGGGGTCAGTGCAGGTCACTGCCTCGGGAACACATAGCACAGGGGACCCACTGCTGCCATTGCTGCTCACAGTTGCTCCTGCCATCACCACCTGCACCTTCCTGCTGTGGACAGCCTGCTTCTGCCATCAATATGCTATCTAAAAGAGATAGTTCCAAAAGCAGATGATTCAGAAAAATTTAAAGGAATAATTAGAATAAGACATAGCAAACATCAATAAAATAAAGCTATTGTAAACAATAAATTAAAGATATAGACACTGACTTAGAAAAGTGTCTGTGATAAATTAAGTGGAAGAAAAGTGGCACAGTAGGAAGTTATTCACAGTAGTATATTATGAGTGAAAATATTATTCATGGATCCAACAAGAAACAGCACACTCTTACAGTTTAATTGACGAGTATGTGATGAGGAACCACAGTCTTGTGCCACATAAAGACATTTTGGTCAATGGTGGACCACATATATAATGGTGGTCTCATAAGACTGTAACGGAACTGAAAAATTCCTATCACCTACTGATGGTGTAGCTGTCAGAGCATCATACAGCAAGGCATTATTCACATGTTTATGATGATGTTGGTGTAAACAAACCTACCATGCTGCCAGTCATAAAATATATAGTATCTACAGTTGTGTACAGTACGTAATACTTCATAATGAGAATAAATGACTGGTACTGGTTTATGTACTTTTTTTCTTGTTATTTTAGAGTATAATCCCTCTACTTATATATATAAATATAAAAGTTAACTATAAAACTGCCTCAGGAAGGTCCTTCAGCAGGTATTCCAAAAGAAGGCGTCATTCTCATAGATGATAACTTTATGTGTTTTATTGACCCTGAAGACCTTCTAGTACAACAACATGTGGAGAGGGAAGATAGTGCTATTGATGATTCTGACTCTCTGTAGGCATAGGCTAATGTGTGTTTGTATCTTAGCTTTTAACAAAAAACATTTACAAAGTAAAAAAGACTAAAAAATTTCAAAAAATAGGAAAAAACTTATAGAATAAGGATATAAAGAAAATATTTTGTACTGCTGTACTATATGTTTGTGTCATTATGAAAGAGTAAAAAAATTTAATGAAATAGTTTATAAAATACAATTTCAGTAATTTAAGTTTACTGTTCAAGAAAGTTTTAAAAAATAAAATTAGTGTAGCCTATGTGCACAATGTTTGTTAAGTCTATTGTAGTGTACAGTAATGTCCTAGGCTTTCACTTTCACTCACCATTCCCTCCTCCAGAGCAGCTTCCAGTTCTGCAAACTCCATTCATGATAAGTACACTATACAGCTGTACTTTTTTAATGTTTTGTGTAGTATTTCATTGTACCTTTTCTGTGTTTAGATATGTTTAGATGTATAAATACTAACCATGGTTGCAACTGCCAACACTATTCAGTGCAGTAACATGCTGTACAGTTTCGTAGCCCAAGAGCAATAAGCTATACCATATAACCTAGGTATGTGGCAGGCTCTACTATCTAGGTTTGTGTAAGTGCACTCTATGATGTTCACACAATGACAAAATTGCCTAGCAACACATTTGTCAGAGCATATTCCTGTTGTTAAGCAATACATGACTGTATTTACCTAGGAGAGGGCAAGAGTAAGGGAGCTCTATTAGTCCGTTTTCATGCTGCCGATAAATACATACCTGAGACAGGGCAATTTACAAAAGAAAGAGGTTTAATGGACTCACAGGTCCACATAGCTGAGGAGGCCTCACAATTATGGCAGACGGTGAAATGCATGTTTCACATGATGAAAGACAAGAGGAGAGAATTGTGCAGGGAAACTCCCCTTTATAAAACCATCAGATGTCATGAGACTTACTCACTGTCATGAGAATAGCCAGGAAAACCCACTCCCATGATTTAATTACATATCAATGGGTCCCTTTCACAACATGAGGAAATTATGAGAGCTACAATTCAAGATGAGATTTGGGTGGGGATACAATAAAACTATATCATTCTGCCCCCGGCCCCTCCCAAATCTCATGTCCTCACATTTCAAAACCAATCATGCCTTGCCAACAGTTCCCCAAAGTCTTAACTCATTTCAGCATTAACCCCAAAGTTTACAGTCCAAAGTCTTATCCAGGACAAGGCAAGTCCATTCTGCCTATGAGCATGTAAACTCAAAAGCAAGTTATCTACTTCCTAGATACATTGAGGCGTACAGGCATTGGGTAAATACAGTCATTCCAATGGCAGAAATTGGCCAAACAATGGGGATAAAGTCCCCAGGAAGCCTGAAATCCAGCAGGGCAGTCAAATCTCAAAGCTCCAAAATGATCTTCATTGACTCATGTCTCACATCCAGGTTATGCTGATGCAAGAGGTAGGTTCCCATGGTTTGGGGCAGCTCTGCCCTGTGGCTGTGCAGGGGTACAGCCTCTCTCCTGGCTGCTTTCACAGGCTGGCATTTAGTGTCTGCAGCTTTTCCAGGTGTATGGTGCAAGCTGTCGGTGGATCTAACATTCTGGGGTCTGGAGGATGGTGGCCCTCTTCTCACAGCTCCACTAGGCACCCACTCCACATTTCCCTTCTGCACTGCCCTAGCAGAGGTTCTCCATTAGCACCCCACACCTGCAGCAAACTTCTGCTGGGACATCCAGGAATTGCCATACATCCTCTGAAATCCAGGCAGAGGTTCCCAAACTTCAGTTCCTGACTTCTGTTCACCCACAGGCTCAACACCATGTGGAAGCTGCCAAGGCTTGGGGCTTGCACCCTCTGAAGCCATGGCCCAAGTTGTACCTTGGCCCCTTTCAATCACTGCTGGAGCAGCTGGGAAACAGGGCACCAAGTCCCTTGACTGCACACTGCAGAGGGACCCTTGGTCCCACCCACAAAACCATTTTTTCCTCCTATGCTTCCAGGTCTGTGACAGGAGGAGCTGCCACAAAGGTCTCTGACATGCCCTGGAGACATTTTTCCTATTGCCTTGGAGATTATCATTCAATTCCTCATGTTACTGATGCAAATTTTTGCAGCTGGCTTGAATTTCTCCTCAGAAAATGGGATTTTCATTTCTATCTTATTGTCAGGCTGCAAATATTTTGAACTTTTGTTTGTTTGTTTGTTTTTGACAGAGCTCTGTCACCCAGCCTGGAGTGTAGAGGCATGATCTGGGCTCACTGCAACCTCTGCAACCTCCACCTCCTGAGTTTAAGTGATTCTCCTGCCTCACCTCCCAAGTAGCTGGGATTACAGGCATGCATCACCACACCTGGCTAATTTTTGCATTTTTTAAGTAGAGATGAGGTTTCACCATGTTGGCCAGGCTGGTCTCAAACTAACTCCTGACCTCAGGTGATCCCCCCTGCCTTGGTCTCCCAAGTGCTGGGATTATAGGTGTGAACCACAGCACCTGTCCAAACTTTTATGCTCTGCTTTTCTTATAAAACAGAATGCCTTTAACAGCACCCGAGTCACCTCTTGAGTGCTTTGCTGCTTAGAAATTCTTCCACCAGCTACCCAAAATCATCTGTCTTAAGTACAAAATTCCACAGATCTCTAGGTCAGGGGCAAAATGCCACTAGTCTCTTTGCTAATACATAATAAGGGTCACCTTTGCAATAAGTTCCTCATTTCCATCTGAGACCACCTCAGCCTGGACTTTATTGTCCATATTCCTATCAGCATTTTGGGCAAAGCCATTCAACACATCTTTAGGAAACTCCTAACATTCTCACATTTTCCTTTCTTCTTCTGGGGCCTCCAAACTCTTCCAACCTCTGCATGTTACCCAGTTCCAAATTTGCTTCCACATTTTCAGGTATCTTTACAGCAGCACCCCATTCTACCAGTACCCATTTACTGTATTAGTCTGTTTTCACAATGCTGATAAAGACATACCTGAGACTGTGCAATTTACAAAAGAAAGAGGTTTAATGGACTCACAGTTCCACATTGCTAAGGATGCCTCACAATTATGGTGGAAGGTAAAAGGCACATCTCACATGGCAGCAGACAAGAGAAGAGAATTCATACAGGGAAACCTCCCTTTATAAACCATCAGATCTCGTGAGACTTATTTACTATCATGAGAATAGCCCAGGAAAGACCCATCCCCATGATTCAATTACCTCTCAATAGGTCCCTTTCACAACACGAGGGAATTATGGGAGCTCTAATTCAAGGAGAGATTTGGGAAGGGATACAGCCAAACCATATCAGGAGCCAACAAAGGATGATAAGGTACCCAGGAACAGCAGAAGAGAGCCAGTGCCATTCCCGTGTGTGAAAGAGAAAAACAGGAACATTGGCCTCAGCCAGAATGGCCACAATGTAGGAAGGGACTGTGGTTGGGAAAAGGGATACAAAGGGGACATAAAATCTCCTCCTTCTGTTTGTCTTCCAATGCCTTTCCCAAGCCAAACCCTAGTAAGTTAAGTAATGCAATCAGCAGAGTTCAGTCTCCCAGACCACTAAGCAGAGACCAGAGAATGTGTGAGGGACACAGGGAACAAGTGTTGAATAATCAATCCAGATACTGCTTGTAAAAACACAAACACAAAAATAGCAAAACTAATAATAATAATAACAAAATAAAACAAAACCCAGAAATCTCTCTCACACCTGCTCTTTCTTTCTTATCTGCTTAATATGTTTTTTTGAACCTGAAGAAATGAGCAGAAAAACACAAGATTATTAACATTGATTTAAACAAGAAACATTAGAAGTTCAGAGAATTGGGGAGAAAAATGATATGGTTAGGCTTTGTGTCCCCACCCAAATCTGATCTTGAATTATAATCCCCATAATCCACACATGTCAAAGGAGAGATCATGGGGCAGTTTCCCCCATGCTGTTCTCGTGATAGTGACTGAGTTTTCATGAGAGCTGACGGTTTTATAAGTGTTTGGCAGTTCCTCCTGAGTTCATTCTCCCTCCTGCTGTCTTGTGAAGGTGCCTTACCCTTCACCTTCTACCCTGATTGTAAGTTTTCTAAGGCTTCCCCAGCCATGCAGAACTGTGAGTGAATTAAACTTTTTCCTTTATAAATTACCCAGTCTCAGGCAGTTCCTTACAGCAGTGTGAAATCACACTAATACCGAAAGTATCTTAACTTTGTATTTATTCATATCACTTGCTTCAATGTGCATTTTTTAGTTTTGTATCTTATAAATATACACTGAGATAATTTGGCATTTTACGAATTGCCAATGTAAAAACATGCATGTATAATTAAATTTTACAAGAACTGCAAATGTTGATAGTAGTGGTTCTGACCTGTCTTGCTTGTTTCTAATAGTTCTCCAAGTTTTTTCAAAAATATTTTTGGCTTTGTTTCCTTTTTTAAAAAATTAGAAGGACAATAAAACTGTCTCAAATAGAATAAACACACTGTAGACTAACAAACTGTGTATCATGACTGTGCCTAAAATAACAACACATGACCACTGAAACCTGTGCAGGTTTGGGAAGAGTTGATAGGCTAGTACTCTTAGGAGTCATGATCACTAATTTTAAAGTGAGTAAATTTAAAATTCATAGGTATAGAAGCATGTGACTCAGTGTGTGAATGTATCTCTGTGTGTGTGTGTATATGCATTTGTGTATGTACACACACGTGTGTGTGTAATATACATATATTTTTATATAAAATGAAATATTTTTATGTAAAAACAAACAAGGACATTCCCTCTCAATTAAACTCTAATTTCTCTTTTTGATATGCTTGCCCATTGTTTTCCATGGTTCTTAGCTGTAACTTCTTTGTGTATCATTTTCCTTGGTTATATCTGAAGTCAGTGTTGCAGAGGTTGCCTTTTCTGGGAATAGAAGAGTTTGTACGACCTGCTTACTGCTGTAGCAAGCTTGGGAGCCAGTAGTTTGTTTTGGTCTAGGCTTATGTTCTTGTTTTTGCTTTGTTTTTGCTGGAGGGGGGAGATGTAATTTAATCAAAAACTTTGTAATTGTCTTATCTATTTGCATTTAGCCAACTTCATATGCCAGTAAGCCTACCCAAAGTTTGTTCTTAGACATAATAATCAAACCAAATTGATTTATTTTCTTGTAGCTTTCCTGACCCTCTTTTTTTGGTATTATAAGGAATACCTTTAGGCTATCTGAAATAAAAGGTGGAAATATCACATTCTTCATCTCATCTCTTTGTAGGACTAAACCTGTTTTTCCTCTGAGAAGTTTTACTGAACCTTTGATGCTCAAGATATTTTTAAAACATCTCTCCCTCTCTGAGGTCTAGGAACAATTCACCTTTTCCAAGCTTTGGAACTTCCAAATATGTAGTCTCTCTGTTTCTTCTCCTTGCTGCTTATAAATTAAGCAGCTTTTCCCGAGTCAGTCTCTTTATTTCAATACTTCACCAAAGGAAGTCAATAGAGGCCAATATAAATAGCCCTATTATATCTAGTCTCTTCCTTTAGAGTAGTGGTTCTCAAGTAGGAGAAAGTTTGTCTTCCGTGGACATTTGGCAATGTGTAGAACATTTTTGATAGTTAAGACTAGGAAGGTACACCAGCGTCTAGTGGATGGAGAACAGGGTTGCTGTCAAACATCCTACAGTCATCATCTGCACAGGGCAGCTCCTGCAACAAAGAATTATCTGCTTCAAAAAGCCAATTGTTCTTCTGCCGAGAAACCCTAATCTAGAGACACAAATTCAGGACCTTACAAGTTGAGTATCCATTACCCAAAATACCTGGGACCTGAAGTGTTTCAAATTTCGGACTTTTTTTTCCATTGTTTTGAAATATTTGCATATACATAATGAGACACCTTGGAGCTGGGACCTAAGCCTAAATATGAAATTTATTTATTTATGATTTAAATATACCTTATACATATAATGTGAAGGTAATTTTATATAATATTTTAAATAATTTTGTGCATGAAACAAATTTTTAACTGCATTTGACTATGACCCATTGCAGGGGTAAAGTGTGAAATCTTCCACTTATGGCGTCATGTCTGTGCTCAAAAAGTTTTGGTTTTTGAAGCATCCTAGATTTTGAACTTTGGAATTAGGAATGCTAACTTGTACGTTGTCTGTCTTCTGACTTATTACGGTATTATGAAATGTTTTGTTATTTTACAACATGAATTGCCATCTTTGCAACTTTTTCCAACTATTTTTCTGCATAACACTAGGCTAATGTCATAAATCTTAGTACTTTTGCTACATTAATAACTCATTTCAAGGCCACAATTTCTGTGTGTAGAATAGCCTATGATCTGTAAGAAAAAAAAATTTACAAATGCAATTACTTACCACAATAACACATTAACACAAAAGTATAATGTGGCTGTTTGAGTCATGCCTTGAAAGAAATATCCAAAGATTAAAGTTTCTTACCTTCCTTAGTATTTCAGTCCTCTACAGGGAAGGCAGATGAGGGAAGAAATGGAGAAAGTGGGAAAGAACATGAGAGGATTTTTAGATCTGAAATGCCATATCATATTTTCCTTTTCTTTCTTTGACCTGCCACATGATCTGTCCTCATTTTGTTTATGATATTAATGAAAATGTCTCTTGTTTTAAGTTCTTCAACTTCTTAATAAGAAATTGCATTTTATTATGTCAAAGGTAACAGAGCTTTCAGGAGAAAACGTCCATTAACAAAAGAAGAAAATAAAATTCCCATTCTTGGATGGTTATTGCCAAACTTTGCCTGTGACTTTTCCTATAATTCTATTCTTACAATCTTTTAGCATATTATTTTTTCAGCTATGTTAATACCTTCAATAACTACCCTGTGAGTTGTATTTCTTTAGGTGACTCTATTTCTACTCTGACCCATTTGTGGATTTCAAAACTGAATAGAGAAGAAACTTGTTCTCAGTATTTGAGTTCTTGCCAGTCATCAGTTGTCTCTTCCATATACTCTTTATTTAAGTATTTTTTTCTAAAGGTGCAAGGGTTTGTGAATTCTCATGCCTGAAAAGAAGCCAGAGCTGTCATGAAAGTAATTTGCCGAACTCACTAGACAATGCATGATTACATCTGCACATGGTAAGATGTTGAGGTTTCTAGAAGTCTATAAAGAACATACAAAAGCATCCCATGAGACTAAAAGTCAGCAACTGGGTGTTTGCCACTCAGAGGGTATTGGATGGAAAAGGGAGAAGATAATAGAATCAGCAGTTTAAACAGATCACATTCCCCTTCTCATTTACTTATTCAATAAATTTGGTTTTAGCACCACATGTGCTAGTCATCATTCTAAAATCCGGGGACACATCAATGAGCAAAACAGATAAAGATACCTTGTTGGAGTTTATATCCTAATTGGGGAGGGAGCGCAGGCATACAATAAACATCAAAAAAGTAAGCTATATAGGATATTAAAAGATGGAATTAGATCCTGCATGCTCACACCTATAACCCCAGGACTCTGAGAGGTCAAGGTGGTCAGATCACTTGAGCCCAAGAGTTTGAGAACAGCCTGGCAAGATGGCGAAACTCTGTACGGTGGTTCATGTCTGTAAGCCCAGCTACTTGGGAGGATGAGATGGGAGAATTACTTGAGCCTAGGAGGGCTAGGTTGCAGTGAGCTGTGATTGCACCACTGCATTTCAGCCTGGGTGACAGAGTGAGACCTTATTTCAAACAATTTTTTTTAAAAAGGATGGATTTAGCAATTAGGAAATCAACAATGCATCATAGTCAGTTTTCTCCAAATAAAAACACGGAAGCAAAGAATACTCTCTCCAGAAGAGTGACTCTGAAAAAAAGGGAGATAGGGGTCATGAAGTAAATGGCAGTCTTTTATTTTTCTTTAAAGTAAGAGAGACTGTTTTTTGTTTATACAATAATGAGAAAGAGTTTGTCAGGAGATTAAATTGTCCTTCACCAGGGGGTCGGTAAAGATGAAGCAAGGATTTCTGTGATACTAATCACTAGTCCCTCCGCAGACACCTCTCTTTCCCTCTCTCTTATTTTATATATTCATTTTATTTTGAATAAATCTTTGAATAAATATATTTTATTCTAAAGACATATATACATATGTATTTTAGTCTCCAAGTATATTATATTGAATGACATCATGAGGACAAGTTTTTGAATTAAATGTGAGGGTATCAGGATGTTTTAATATTATACTTTTTTCTCAGAAGTTCAGAAGTCCACTTCCTTCTTCTCTTTTTGCATCTTAATGTGAATAACTTAGAAATGACAGCAAGTGACAATAACAATTTAAGCAACCCATCTGAATATCTTTTTAAATGTTGAGCATATGGTTTATCTGATCCGCTTTTAAAAATCTAGCCCTCAATGAAGCCTTTGTATATGCTCTCACTACTTCATTTTCTTTTCTTTGCAAATGGCACTGATCACATGAAAGGAAAATAGCAAAGGTTATCCCACTCTGCAAATAAGGTAACTCATCTAATTCTAATAACTGTGGTCTAATCTTGGCTCTTCCAATAATACTAAAATAATTGAAAACCACACCATGAACAAGTCTAAAAGCATCAAAGTGACACAAAACTAATTAATCACTATCAATTTAATATGTGCCCTATCCGTTCAACCAGCTCAGCTCCTCTTGACTTTATAGATGATATTCACTCAGCTCACTGTGCACATCAATTCTCCAGAAAACAGAGTTCTGTCTCTCCTCCACTTACAAAGGTAGTTTAATATTGTGAACTATTTCTATTATAATTCAACAGGTCAATCCCATCATCTTTCAGAGGCTACCTCCTTCTCAAACGAGTGCATGAACCAGAGCTGTGAATTTGCATCACTGAGTTTTGAAAGAATTTCTGTGCTATGTTTCCTTTGCAAAATTGTTCATCTTCTCTCAAGATCACATTGAGACCTCTTCAGTGGCATTTCTGTTTCTCATGAAGCATCACAAGGTCAATGATAATTTTTCCCTTTATATGTTGTATGTGGTATTGCGTACAAAAATATAGATAGCTAATGTATTTATAATAAAGAACATGTCCATCATCCTCAATGCTAATACTTTTTTTACCTTAATACACAGTCAATTACATTACTTATCTCTTCTATCTTGAACTTAAAAACAATAGACTCTTTAGTGTTTAATTAAATAAATCCATTATGTGAGCTTAGGTTGCTTAAAGATCCAAAGCGGCTATTTCTTTATCTAGTACAAAAGGGAAACAATACTATTTACACCATGTAGTAAAGTGCCTGAATTGTTTGATAAATGTTGTATATTATTCTTATTCTTATTACTCAGTTGTTGTAAGACCTGAATTGTGTTACCAGGCACAACTGTCCTACTCTGCAAGAGGAAACAATAAACAGGAACTAGACAGGTTGTTCCAGGGTCATTGTTTCTGCAATAAAGGAGTATAGACTGTGTGAGTGTCTGACAATTATAAGAGAGTAAAATTTTATAGTACAAGGATGAAGCTCCTTATGAAGGGGATCACCTGGGTCATGAAATACTGTAAACCTCATCAGCAGAGTAAGCATGATGCTTCAGGGTCATTCTCTCCTTCGACCTGTGTCCTATCCTTGAAACAGAAAGAAGTCTTCATGACATTTGCACATTTATATAATATTGAGCTTATTTTCCCAGCCAGAACTTCCCTACATAAAGATTTAAAAATGTATATCTGCCTTGAAAGTAGCACCTTTAGGGGTTCCTGCCTTAAGAGGTTTGGTACTCTGCCAATTTCCATTGCAATCAGTGTATGACAGCAAGTTTCCATTGAAATTTCACAGTGACTCTGAGCAGAATAGTAGGCTATATTTTCTCCCTCACTGTTTAAAAATATGTATTTCTTAAAAATACAGACAAGACTCTGAGACAATCCTTATACAATTGTTTTCCAAACACATGATGAAAATAGTGCTATATTATGCTAGATATTCCAGGGCAATCACTAGTTTTCAGTCATTATGCCTAAAAAAGGTTGGATGATTATGGCAGATTAAGTTATTCTTCAAACGTGTTCACACTCCTATGTGCATGGTTTTATTTCTCAACCCCCTTGATTCTGAACTTGGTTGTAGGATTTGCTTTAGCTAGTCTTGCAGTCCTGCAGTCCTGCAGCCATGATGCAAGCAAAGGCTCAGTAAGTGCTTACATGGGGGCTTGCTCTCTTGTGCCACAGCCATCTCCTGAGAAGAATATGTCTGGAACTGACTGCTAGTTTCAGCAAGAGGATGAGAGGCAGGCAGAGCACAGCAGAGCTCTTCAGACAGCACAGATTAGTCAGCTATTCACAGATTTTCAAGAATAGTGATTATTGTATTAATCCACTGAGTTTTGATGGGGTATTTTTGCAGATTTTGTTGGCATGGAGTTGTAGTTGATATAACAGGTAAACTATGGAGGAGAGTTTAGGATGGCTGACTGGAAGCATTTTATGCCTGTCTCCTCCACTTAGAAAAACAAGAGTAGTACATAGACAGTCAAACTTCAAGTACATTATCCAAGTGAGGATTCTGGAAAGAAGACACCAAAAGCAGAGAAGGAGGAGAGGCAGCCTTTGTAGCCAGGATTGGCTGGGAGCTGGGAGTGAGTTCCCTATGCAGGGAAGGAGTGAGAGACTTCCAGTGGACCACATCCTTGCTGTGGAATTGTGTAGTCCTGGTCATGGGGAAAGCCCTTATCCCTCCCAATCCCTGAAACTATCATAGGAAACTGCCAGGAGACCAGGGGACAGAACTGCTTCAGGGAAGGAGCTTGCACTTGGTCCCACACCCTTTCTGAGACTTAAGCAACAACAGTAACGCACCATTTTCAAAATTAGCCTCTGGAGAACTTCACACTGTTTTGGGACTCAGCTGTGCCAGAACCAGGGCACTATGGAAACTCATTATGGAACTGGAGATAGGGGAGCAAGCCAGGAGGACTCCAGCAATTAGGACTGGAAAATGAGCAAGGCCAGGGTGGCAGTGACCAATGCCAGAAAGTCAGTGCAGCACTGTCAGAATCTGAGATTGAGATGCAAGCAGTGCACACTTTGCTGCTGGGACTTGGTTGTGAACTGGTCATGAGATCCTACAGACAGCTGTGGGGAGCAAGTGCCACCATGACTGAGGTGTGAATGAGACATGTGTTTTCCACCCACCTGCTGGTAGGCTATGATAACTGAAGGAAGCCTCACCATCTCCAGCGGCAGGGCCGCAGAATGACTGCTACCTCCCCTCAACCAAGAATTCCACCTGGGGCCTGAGGGTTGTCCCACCCAACTGCACCTCACAGCTGGTACTTAGTCTAACCATTGAGGAGACTGAACACAAGCCCACAAAGCCCAACTTGGACCCCCTCCAAGACAGAGTCCATAATCTGGGGTCCTTTGTATTGCCCAAAGCAATATACCACCTTGGACCTTGGAGCAATCCTCCAGAGGGCCTAAATTCGGGCCTAAACTTCTGGCCACTACCACCTCTGCTTCAAGTGCCACCTGCAGGCCTGGAGGCTGGCCCACCCAGCCCAATATAGCCACTGTCAACAGCAACACACATTATTTGAGGTCCAGAGAATCATCCTGTCATTGCTACTCTCATCACCTATACCACACTAGCTACCCAGGGCCCTGAGAACCTACCCAGTCACCTGGTCCACTGCTTCCACTACCTGGATCTGAGCAACTCCCTTGGATGCCCATGAATCAACATGCTGGCAACCACCAACAGGTGTCAGCACTGACCAGAGGCACAAAGATAGGTATGCTCAGGCCACTATTGCCACCACTGGAGCCTGAAGACAAGCTCAACCCATATTCCAGTCTATCAGGGAACCTGCCCCCGATAATTCAACGTTATTTCACATAGGTTCTTTGCTATTTCCCTAAGTGTCGGCCGGTCTGAGAAATAAAGAGAAAGAGTACAAAAGAGAGAAATTTTAAAGCTGGGTATCTGGGGGAGACATCACATGTTGGCAGGTTCCGTGATGCACCCCCAAGCCGCAAAACCAGCAAGTTTTTATTAGTGATTTTCAAAAGGGGATGGAGTGTATGAATAGGGTGTGGCTCACAGAGGTCACATGCTTTAAGGGCAACAAAAGATCACAAGGCAGAAGGTCAGGGCGAGATCACAAGGTCAGGGTGAAACTAGAATCACTAATGAACTTCCATGTCCTGCTGTGCATGCATTGTCATTGATAAACATCTTAACAGGGTTCAAGAGCAAAGAGCCAGTATAACTAGAATTTGCCAGACTGGTATTTCCTAATCCTAGCAAGCCTGGGGATGCTGCAGGAGACTAGGGCATGTTTCATCCCTGTCTACATCTGCATAAGACAGACACTCCCAGGGCAGCCATTTTAGAGGCCCTGCCTTGGGAATGCATTCTTTTCTTTTACAAATCTATTAATATTCCTTACTGAGGAAAGAATTCAGCAATATTTCTCTTACCCATTTTCGGTGATAAGAGAAATATGGCTCTGTCCTACCCAGCCCACAGGCAGCCAGACTTTAAGGTTATCTCCCTTGTTCCCTAAAAATCACTGTTATCCTGTTCTTAAGGTGCCCAGATTTGATTTGTTCAAACACACATGCTCTACAAACAATTTGTGCAGTTAACGCAATCATCACAGGGTCCTGAGGCAACATACATCCTCAGCTTATGAAAATGATGGGATTAAGAGATTAAAGTAAAGATAGGCATAGGAAATCACAAGAATATTGACTGGGGAAGTGATAAATGTCCATGAAATCTTCACAATTTATGTTCAGAGATTGCAGTAAAGACAGGCATAAGAAACCATAAAAGTATTAATTTGGGAAATTAATAATGTCCATGAAATCTTCAAAATTTATGTTCTTCTGCCATGGCTTCAGCTGGTCCCTCTGTTCGGGTCCCTGACTTCCCGCAACACCAGTCCTAGCACAGCATCACCACAGCCTCCAGTAATAGCATCACCCTAACCCACCAAGTAAATCACAGATACTAATACTGTTTATAGCCAGATAAATCATACAGAGATTACACTACTGCATGCACCCAGAATTGAAGCAAAAGTACACTACTCAACCAACATCATAGACACATCTTCAAGAAAATGTTTACCCTTGTGAGAGTAAACTCAAAAACAGGAAGAAGCAACTGTTACACTAGATGTGCCAATAGCAACATAAAACACAAGAAACACGAAACGGCAAAGACATTTGTCACTTCCAAAGGAACACAGTAGTTGTCCAGCAAAGTGTCTTAGTTAAAAAGAAATTTTCCAAATTTAAATAAAGAATTCAAAATATTGATTTTAAGGTTCAGTGAGAGAATTCTGAAAAACACTACAACGAAACCAGAAAAACAATTCAGCACATGAATAAAAAATTTACGAAAGCGATAAATGTTTTATAAAACAACCAAATAGAAGTTCTGAAGTTGAAGGATTTATGGAAGGAAATACAAAACACATCTGAAAGCTTCAACAAAAGACTAGATGAAGCAGAATAAAGAATCTTGTAATTTGAAGACAGGATTTTGAATTAATCCAGCCAGAAAAAAAAATAAAGAAAATAATATTTAAAAAATGAGCAAAGCTTCATGACATTTGGGGCCAAACAAAGCAACCAAATTTGTGAATTGTTAGTATCCTTGAGGGTGAAAAAACAAAGAAAGGATTAGGAAATCTATTTTAATAAAATAACAAATTTTAAACTTTACAAATCTAGTAAGAAATTTAGACATTCAGACACAGAAGACTCAACAATCCCCAGGCAGATACAATGCAAAAGTCCTTCTCCTTTGTTATATTCAGACTGTCTAAAGTTAAAATTAAAGAGAAAATCCTAAAAACAGCAATAGAAAAGCATCCAGTCACATTTAAAGAAAACCTCTTCAGACTAATGATGGATTTCTCAGCAGAAACCTTACAGGCCAGAAAAGGATGGGATGATATATTCAGAGTGCTAAAAGAAAAAAAAATTCTGCCATATAAGAATACTATGTCCATCAAAATTATCCTTCTTAAACAAAGGAGAAACAAAGTCATTCTCAGACAAATAAATCCTGAGGCAATTTGTTACCCCTAGACCAGTCCTATAAAAAATGCTCAAGAGAGTCCTAAACCTGGAAGTGAAGCATGATATTTACCATCACAAAAACATATGAAACTATAAAACTCACTCACAAAGCAACAATACAAAGCAAGAAGACAAAAGACTCAAATAGTACCACTATGGGAATCCACAAATCCATGATGAATTACAAGAGAAAAAGAAATAAGCTAAGACAACCAGAAAACAATCCACAGTATAACAGGAAGCAAGCCTCACATGTCAGTAATAAATTAAAAAAAAAGGATTAAATTCTGCTCTTGAAAGATATAGAATGGCTGAATGATAAAAAAGACATGATATAGCTATATGTTGCTAACAAGAAGCACACCTTATCAGCATAGACTGAAAGTAAAGGAAGGAAAAAATATATTCTAGACAAAGGAAAATCAAAAGCAAGTGGAGTAGCAATACTCATATGAAAAAAAAAAAATAGCAGTCTTTAAGTCAAAAATAGTGGAAAAAAGAAAAAAAGAAGAAGAAGAAGAAGATGATACGCTTTGGTTCTGTGTCCCCACCTAAATCTCATGTTGAAATGTAATTCCCAGTGTTGGAGAGGGGTCTGGTGGGAGGTGATTGGATCACGGCAGTGGGCTTATGATGAATGGTTTTGCATCATCCCTTTGGTGCTGTTCTTGTGATAATGAGTGAGTTCTCACACAATCTGGTTGTTTAAAAGTATGTAGCACCTCCCCTGTCTGTCTCTTGGACCTGCTTCTGCCATGTAAGATGCCTGCTCCCACTTTGCCTTCCACCATGAGTAAAAGGTCTCTGAGGCCCCCTCAAAAGCAATGCTGCTGTGCTTCCTGTGCAGCTTGAGGAACTGTGAGCCAATTGAACTTCTTTTTAAAATATATTACCCAGTCTCGGGTATTTATTTATATCAGTGCAAGAAAAGACTAATACAGAAGATCATTATAATGATAAAGGTATCAATTCAGCTTGAGGATAAAAAATTCTAAATATATAAACACCCTACACTAGAGCACCCAGAATCATTAAAAAATATTAATGAAACTAAATAGATAGACTACAGTACAATAATAGTGGGGAACTTAAACATCTTACCCTCAGCATTAGACAGAACATCTACACAGAAAATCAACAAGGAAACATGTCATTTAAACTGAACTTTAGCCCAAATAGACCTAACAGATATTTACAGAACATTCTATCCAATGACTGCAGAATGTCATTCTTTTCATCAACACATGGAACATTCTCCAGGACAGAACATATGTCAGGCCACAAAACAAGTTTCACCAAATACTTAAAAACTGAAATCATATCAGTTACCTTCTCAGACTATGAAATAAAACTAGAAGCCAATAACAAGAGGAACTCTGGAAACTATACATAGAAATTAAAAATCATGGTTCTTAATGACCACTTGGTCAATAAAAAAACTAAGATGGGGAATTAAAAATCCCTTGAAATAAATGAAAAGGAAAACAATATACTGACATCTGTGGGATACAGCAAAAGCAGTGCTAAGAGGGAAGTTTATAGCAATAAATGCTCACATCAAAAAGTAGAAAAATTAAAAACTTACAATCTAACTGTGAACCTTAAGGAGCCAGAAAAGCAAGAACAAACCCAACCCCCAATCAGCAGAATAACATAAAGATCAGAGCAAAAGTAAATATAATAGAGTCTAAAGAAACAATACAAAGGATCAATGAAACAAAAAGTTGGTTCTTTGAAAAGATAAATAAAAGATAAAGCACTAGCTAGAATAAAAGAGAAGGCCCAAATAAGCAAAGTCAGAAACAAAACATTGCAACAGATACCACAGAATTACAAAAAAAAAAAAGATCATCAGAGACAATTAAGAACAACTATATGCTGACGAACTGAAAAACTTTGAGGAAGTGTATAAATTATTAGAAACATACAGGCTACCAATATTGAATCAGAAAGAAATAGGAAAAACCCAGACCAATAATGAGTAGTGAGATTTAATCAGTAATAAAAAGTCTCCCGACAAAAAGAAGCCCAGGACTGGATAGATTCACAGCCAAATTCTACCAAATATACAAGGAAGAATATCAATCCTCCTGAAACAATTTTAAAAAATTCAAGAGGACAAAATTGTTCTTAACTTATTTTGAGACCAGTATTGCTCTAAACACCAAACCAGGAAAAGGCACAACAAAAGAAGAAAACTACAGGCTAATATCCCTGGTGAACATAGATGCAAAAATCCTCAACAAAATACTAACAAACCAAATCCAATGGCACATCAAAATGGTATTACACCACAATCAGGTGGGATTTATACAAGGAATGCAAGGATGGTTAACATACAGAAATCAATAAATATGATATATCATTAACAGAATGAAAGGCAAAAACCATATGATCATCTTAAGAGACACAGAAAAAGCACTTGATAAAAATTCAACATTCCTTCACGATTAAAAACTCTCAACAAACTAGAAATAGAAGAAACATACCTCACAATAATAAAAGACCATATAAGACAAACCCACAGATAACATATTGAGTGGGGGAAAGGTGAAAGCCTTTCCTCTGAGAACTAGAATAAGACGAGGATGCCTATTTTCACCATTCCTATTTAACATAGTACTACTATAAAAATCAGTAACATTTTTATACACCATTAGTGGTCTAGCCAAATAAGAAATCAAGAAGGCAATCCCATTTATGATAGCTACAAAAATAAAGAAAATAAAATACCTAAGAATATATTTAACCAAGGAAGTGAAAGTTCTCTACAAGGAAAACTACAAAACACTGATGAAATAAATTGAAGATGACACAAACAAATGAAAAACATTTCAGTCTCAGGGATCAGAAGAATCAACATTGTTAAATTGACCATATTGCCCAAAGTAGTCTATAAATTCAATACAATCTCTATCAAAATATCAATGTCATTCTTCACAGAATTAAAACTAACAATCCCTAAATTCTTATGAAACAACAACAACAACAACAACAAAAAAGAATCTGAATAGCCTTAACAATTCTGAGCAAAAAGAATAAAGCTGCAGGCATCACATTGCCTGACTTTGAATTATACTGCAAAGCTATAGTAACCAAAACAGCATGACACTGGTAGGAAAATAGACACAGAGAGCAATGGAATAGAATAAAGAACCCAGAAATAAAGTCACATATTTACAGTCAACTGATTTTCAATGAAGCCAACAAAAACTTACTTGGAGAAGTCACCCTTTTCAATGAATGGTATTGGGAAAATCAGATAGCCCCATGCAGAAGAATGCAGCTGGACTCCTATCTCTTACCTTATACAAAAAATCAACTTGATATGGATTATAAGACCCAAATGATAAAAATACTGGAAGAAAATTTAGGGTTAACTCTCCTATACATTGGTCTAAGCAAAAAATTTGTAACTTAGATTCTGAATGCACAGGCAA
The DNA here is from genome assembly GCF_003255815.1 of Theropithecus gelada. Lineage (NCBI taxonomy): Eukaryota > Metazoa > Chordata > Mammalia > Primates > Cercopithecidae > Theropithecus > Theropithecus gelada. Next base: position 124,087,323 of record NC_037668.1, on the reverse strand, counting down.
GAAAAATAAAACTAGGCAAACAGGACTTAAACTAAAAGCTTCTGCACAGCAAAAGAAATAATCAACAAAATAAAGAGACAACCTGCTGAATGGGAGAAAATATTTGCAAACTATTCATCTGACAGGGGGCTAATATACAGAATATACAAGGAACTCAAATAACTCAACAGGAAAAAAGCAAATAATCCCATTAAAAAGTGGGCAAAGGAAATGACTACATATCTCTCAAAAGAAGACATACAAAGAGCCAGGTTTGAAAAAAATGGTATAAAAATGCTCAACATTACTACCTATCAGAGAAATACAAATTAAAATCACAATGAGGTGTCATCTTACTCCAATCATAATGGTTACTATTAAAAAATACAAAATAATAGATGTTGGTGAGGGTGTAAAGAAAAGGAAAGTAACTTTTATATAGTTTTGGTAGGAATGTAAAGTAGTACAGTTCATATAAAAAACAGTATGAAAATTTCTAAAAAAAAAAAAAAAAAAAACTGAAGATAGAATTACCATTTGATCCAGCAGTCTTCACACTGGGTATCTAAGGAAAATAAATTAATATATCAAAGGGATATCTGCACCCATGTTTATTGCAGCACTATGCATAATAGTAAAGATAAGAAATCAACCTAAGTGTTCCCTAATGGATGAACGGATAAAGAAAATGTGATGTACATAAGGAAATCATGTCATTTGCAACACCATGAAAGGCACTGGAAGTCATTATCTTAAGTGACATAAGTCAGGCATGCAAAGACAAAAATCACATGCTCTCACTGATATGTGGGAACTAAAAAATTTGGAAACATAGAGGTAGAAGGTAGAAAAACAGATAACAGAGACTGGGAAAGGTGGGTGGGGAGGGGAGGATGAAGAGAAGTGGATTAAAGGGTACAAACATACAGTAAACTAGAAGTAATAAATTCAATGTTTGATAGCAGAATAGGATGACTATACTTTCAAAAAAATGTATTTTACTTGAGTGATGAACACTTTGAATACTCTGACTTGATCACTATGCATTATTATATACATTTAATAAATTTCTCATGTACCCCTTAAATTTGCACAGATTTAAAAAATACAACATGTCACACTGTACTATGTAACACAACTTGTGCTGGTTTCCATACTTAATTTATCAAATATTTAGTTAAGCTCAACCCAGACACAAAAGTACTATCATAGGAAGTGCTGACAAAGAAAATAATAGAGGAACATATGAAAAACCAGCTAGATGGCTCCCATTTCCATTTTCTATCATACAACTCTTGTTTAGGGAATTATTAAAATTTCCTGAAAAAACTCATACCACTGTGATTGTGCTTGATAATTCTTTGGCAGGTACTGTTGGTCATCTGTCCTAGTGCCCACTCCTCCCAAGGCAATTTCAGTTATTGTTGTAAAAATGGCCATAAGACCCAATTCTGGCCAATAAAATGTAAAAGCAGAAAATCTATCTGGTACTTCTAGGATAAATTTTTTAAATAAAAAGACTCTGGTGGCTTGCCCCTTCAGCTACCCCCACCCTTCCTGCATAGAATACAAATACCATTCCTTCCTGCATGGAATATAAATACCACTATGATGGACAGAAGCTCAACAGCCATTTTTGTGGCTCTGAATTGACACAGGAGAAAAAGACCGAGACATACCCAGACGGCAGCTGTACCATCACTGAGCTTCTGAATCAATGCTGCCAGCACGCAGTTTTTCAGGCTCTTAGTTATGTGTGAAAAATAACCCCTTCCTTATGTCAGTATTTGTTAGTCTTCTACTACCTGCAGCACTTGTAAGCCTCTCAATTGCATTTTATAACGAGCAAAAGGAGAAAGTTAAGATACACCATAGCGCAGAGTTCTCATGTTAAGCTTATTAGTTTAGTTATTCTCAGTAACTAAAATCAATATTATATAATATCTATCATCATGAAATTTCTCACAACCTTTATTACCTAAAAATAAAGGCATTAATGGGTTAATGGACTTATTTCTACGATTTTACTGTATTCAAAGAAACAAAAGATGCTTTAAGATCAAGGTCTATACCCTCAGTGAATGAACAAAAGAAATGTGATTAAAGACTAAATGATTGTGAAAAGGTTACCCATATATCAAAAGCTCAAAACCTCAATATCAAATGGTCAGTAAAATTTAGGCATACTGCAAGATACAATTAACTTATCTTCACAGTATTACATGTTCTCCTGTAAGCCTAATTGTGCACTTCTTCAGTGGTGTTCTTGTATTCACAGTAGAGATTAGGAAATCGTTAGCTTAGTCACTAATTGGTAAAGATTTCTTTCCACAAGTGAATTTTCATTGAATCTTAACACATGATTAACCTCACTTCATATATCAAGAGAAATGATGTGAAACCATGTGAAACCCTGGAAATATTCTGTGCCTATTGAAACCTATTGAATAATTCGAGATCATAGGTCCCATTCCTTTGTTCAAATATGAAAATTGTGTTCTTCCGTTTCATGATAGAAACATGAGACATGCAATTATAACATTTATAAACCTTACTCTAGGAATAGGTCAGTAAAAACTGACTTGATCCTTGACTTCTTTTTCCCTAAGTCACTGAATTAGCTGAGAATGTAAGTTACATATGTCATGTATAGTTGATTCATAACATGAAGTTTTTATCTAAATTTGAAACCTAAGTCTGGATATATCTGAAAATTCATATTGCATTTACTCATGAGACTTGAATTCTGATACAGAGAAACTAGCATATGCAATGTGGCTAGATCATAACCAAACAGGTTATTATACTTCTGAAATTAATTTGAATAAATAACACCAAGAAAAAGCAGTAAAGCCCATTTCGGTTTTAATTCTATTGTAAAATAAAATCAAAACCACCACAATGAAAGCTCCTTTCATCAAAAACATTATTTGCAATATATACTAGAGTAGTACGAGAGAAACTGCAGCTAAATGGACAGATAAAGCCAAGTGAAGGAGCTAAAGGCAAAAGGAAACAAGTGATCGAAACAGAATGCAGGCCAGCAGGCAGCCCAGCCAGCACTGTGAAAATGTGAATAAGCACATTCGGTAACCAACATCCAGTCATGGACACCTGCTGAACAGTATGCTTGGTTTTCATTAATCTGCTAGAAAATGGAATGTTTGCTTGTCCCATGTCAGAGAGATATGGGACGAGTACCTAGCCAAATAAGTCATTTATTTTTCTTTAAAGAGGGTAGGAATGTATGATGGTGGAGCGGAAAGAAAGTGAGGCACTCTTTCTCACTCTTGATCTGCTTCCCAAATGACAGGCAACAACTGGGAAAATAAAATGCAAGACTTATTTTGTCTGGAGTCTATGCCCTTTTTATAAATCCCACAATGATAAAAACACTGAGGCAAAGGACAGTGATGTTGGTAATAATAAGAAGAGAATAACCCAGGCCTGTTTTTGTTCATTATGGAGAGCTGTTGCTACTGCGTTCTTTCTGGTAGCCAGACCTAAAATATGGTCTCTTCCTGATGTCCCTTTCTGTGGATTCACACCCTCAAGGATTTTGCTCAAAAAGACTTTACTCCTCTTTCTTCCCAGTTGTAATGGCTGTATATTGAAGCTCTACTTAAAACTCAGAGGTTTCCAGAGCCATTCAGGATTAGTTCTAAAGAGGAGAGCAGTCAGAAGAGGAGGAAAAGGGAATTGGGGCATAGCTCTTTCTCTTTCTGCAACAATCCAGTCTCGTTGAATGAAGAGAAAAGCCACAGGCTCCAGGAGTGTATAGTCAGGCAGACCCGTGTCTCTCCAAGGAGACTGGTCTTGAAGGTCCAGTATGATGTGGCCACTGAACACTTCTGTTCAGTTTCATCTTTCTCCCCATCATTCACCCCAAAATTCTAGACAACAAAACACTGCTTTTCTCGGAAATCCATGTGATCTCTTTTGTTCTAGACCTTCCTAGTCCCTGGGTAACCCCACCTCTGACTCTTCAGTCTATGACACCATATTTCCAGACCTGTGTCAAGATCCGATAGTCTTTGCTCCAAGAAAACTCCCAGCCCAGGACAAATTCAGTACTCCCTTCTCTCTGCTCCTTTAGTATCATGAGCATGCATCTATTAGAGCAATTTTACAGAGTTGGTTTTTAGACTATTTTTCAAAAGGCCATAAGCAACTTGAAGACAAAAACTTCATCTTTTTTTCATTGTGAACAGCACACACATAATAGGTACTCCAAAACATATATTTTTTAGTGAACTAAGAGTTGCTTTTTCCTTTTACGTTATACATGATAGCAGCTCCTTTTTGTGGATGAAGAAAAAAATGCTTATTGATTGAATCCAATTGAAATAGCCCATTCTTTACCCCTGACATTAATTTGGTAAGTTCTCCACCTGCGTTAAGATTATAGAAATAGGTAGTTCCACATAATTTGCCAGATGATGGGTTGTTGGGAACAGACTCTGACTTATCTATTTGTCTCTTTGTATTTAAATCATTATTTCCTCAGTAAAAGAGCTGTAGGCTGGGCTTGGAAATGCCACAAAAGCCCAGTTCCTATGGAAGAAGAAGAAAGCCAAGAAAGCTGCCAAGTGAATCCACAGAGCAATGTCCAAGCACCACAGAGGGTACCGTTTTATTTTTTCAGAGGTGATATAGATATCGTCAGCTATTCTCCTTCAATGTTGAGTCTAGAGCAATGGATCTGACTGTCCAGAGAGGACAACCTGAAAGTGGGCTTGCTTCAGTCTGGGTGCATTTAAATCAGTCAGTTCTCAGTCTCCTAGACACTGACCCCCTGGAGGAAACTGAGGCAGCTTGGTAGCCATCTGATTATTATTTCTGTGATCAGGAAGCCAGGTAAGAGTCAGTTGGATTTTGCTTCCACTAGTGTTTCCCTGTTGTGAAAAACAAAAGGTAAAAGGTTTTAATAATGTGTCCTTTAAGTCATATGAAATTCTCACTGGGGTGAATTAATTCTTTTTCTTTCTTTCTTTCTTTCTTTCTTTCTTTCTTTCTTTCTTTCTTTCTTTCTTTCTTTCTTTCTTTCTCTTTCTTTCTTTCTCTTTCTTTCTTTTTTCTTTCCTTCCTTCCTTCTCTCCTTCCTTTCTGTCTTTCTCTCTCTTTCTTTCTTTCTTTCTTTATCTCTCTCTCTCGCTCGCTCACTCGCTCCCGCACCTCTCTCTTTTTCTCACTCTCTATCTTTCTTGATCTAGATCAAGAATTAGTCCAGGAGAGTGAGGATTTTGACCCAATTAAATCCATTCAGTTGGAACAACTAATACTAAGTCAATGCTTGAAGAAAACAATTTCTAGAAAAGCTGAGTATTTTCTGAACACAAGTCTTTATTATGATACTTGAGATTGATCCTATAGCTCCATAGAATAAATATAGATTTCCATAGGAAGACATTATAAAGAAGATGTGGTCACTCTGGCAGCACTGGGCAGCAGTCCCCAAAAAGAGACTAATGAAGGTGGCTCTGTAGCAGGTTCCAAAATCTCAGTTATAGCTTTTTCCAACTCCTCCAGCTCCAGTAGAAGTGTAGGAAAAACAGCACTTCTCCTTAATGGCATGGCTAACTGACACATTTTTTAACTGAAATATGTTGCTAACTAGCACTCTGCATCCCTCCCACTTCACTAACAGGAGAATGATGACATACTCTTTGTTACATAAAATAATGGCCTAAGAAATATTGATCTGACCACAAGTTACTGAAATGGGGTTGAAATGGAGGGAGGAGCTTTCAGTAAATAGCAAGAGTGGTCCCCTCAAGCCCATTACCTAAGTTATTCACTAGTTAATGCCTTAAAAATCCATATTGTGATTTCACAGATTCGTTTCCTCCTGTGTGTCAGCAGAGCAGCATGTCTCTGGGACAGATGGTCTCCTTGTACACACCCCATACTTAGTGCCGTGCCAAGCTTATGCTTCCTTCACTTTCTTCATGAAAACAGGCATGCTGAAAATATGTTTGCGGATGGCACAGAAATGCTGTGCACATTTTAGCCATCATGTCAAAGCAGGAAATATTCAGAGCCATAACAAGCAAAAACAAAAACCACTGAAAAGTATTTTTTCCTCTACCAAGCTGTAGTCATTTCCATCCTCAAACATGGCAAGCCACAAATGCATTGTGTTAAGCACCATCCAAAAAGAAGAGGGGTGGGTGTTACGGGCATGAAGACAGAAAATCTTGGAATAGGATCAGGCATCTCACGCTGTAACAAAGGGTTGTCAATTCTTGTCAATTTCAGAAAGCAAAGCCCCTGCTTCCATGGTAAGGGAAGCAGTAAAGGAAAAAGGAAATGAATCGGCTTATTAAATATCACCTAGTTTTCCGCTTCGAGTCTGTCTAGAAAATTGCAATTTTCCTGCTTTTTGTCTAATATTTCAAATCTTAGGAAATACAATCTTATTAGGCAGTTTAGATCCATGGACCAAGGAAATATTACAATTAACAAAGCTAATACTAAAAATAATAATAGCCGTTGAGTCCTTAAGCTATTATTTATCTTGCCAACCACATCACAGTCAAGTCTACTTGTAGACTAACTCCATGTCTTTTAGATTATTCTGAAGATAACAATGAGGGTCTTAAAAAAATTAGTCATCTATATTCTTATATTCCCACACAGTAAATGGTCACTCATAGGAAGCATTTTGTCAGCTGTTGTATCAGCAAAGTACACAAGGCCAATTCCCTCTTATAGGGCATTTAATCCCATGAGTAACTCAACTATCATAATCTTTTTTGTTGCAAAGATGATAGCAATCAATTAATTCACTTCTTCCCAAATATGGAAATTTCTTCCACAGAATCATAAGCAGCAGGCCATCCACCTATGCAATTATACAGAGAACTCTTCTGAGTCAGCCAACGTACTACCCACTTCCACACTTGACAGGTGCGAATTATTTCATTAGTTCAAGAAATAGCCACTCATCCCCTTCTGAAGCCCAAATTCTTTTTGAAAATATAAAAAGAAATATTTCAGGAATCCCTGCCCTTCAGAAGCTCACAGCCTAGTTGGGGTACTTGGCAAACAAGGTCAATGCAATATGATGATTACTATGAGAGGGGAAATTGTGCTCCGGTAATTTTTCAATATACTTTTTACTTATTCCCTTTGCCTGAGCTTGTAATTACATATTTATTAGTACAATTATCAGTTTAATTACTTTCTCCCCTGCTAAAATCAAAGCTTCATGAAAGAAGGCACTAAATTTTTTCTTTCAGCAATTATCTCTGGAACTCAGAGAGTATCTAAAATACTTAATAAATATTTGTTGAGTAAAGGCGAACAATTGATTAGCAGAGGTACTTTTGCCAAGGAAAACACATGTGGAGTAAGGATGTTCCAAGGAGACGTGTAGCAGACGAAAAGGCTGGGAATGAGAGGACAGAGCACTTGAAAGAGCCATGAGTGTTTTGGCATAAAAGGAACTTAGAGTAAGACATGAGAAGGTCAAGAGGTAATGCTAGACAGGCCTGGATCATAAAAAGCCTTTTATTACATGTTGTGCCAAGGAATTTGGATTTCTTTGTCATGACTGAGGAGATCTATCGGCTAGGTTTTAAGTCAAAGAGTGGCACGACCAGCTAACAGAGGAATTTGGTTGGCAAGACTGAGGGGCCTGCTTGGAAGGAGGGTGATATAGAGAATGTGTAGTGCAAGAAGGATGAGAAGGTAAAGAGAAGCAGGTGTATGCAACAAGGAAGACGACCCTGTGAGGAAGATACAAGGATTCATCACTGCATGGCAGATGTCTGGCTGGGATGACTGGCAGAACTCAATTGTGGCATAAAATGTTATAGGAAAAGGACATTTTTTTTTCTCTTTCTTGGAGAGGATGTCATGTTGAATTTCATGTTGAACATCCAGATGGATGGTGGTTATATAATTCTGAGTCTGATGGAGAGATTTTAGCTACAGATGGAGATTTGAGAGTGATCAATAGAAAGATAATAATTAAAACCTAACCAGCAATGACTGCCTAATTACAGTATGTATAGAATTAGAACATAAGAGTGCTAAAGAATAAAAGAAGTAAGGGGACAGTTACTAAGGAACTAAGAAGAAGAAGCAGCCTGAAAACTAAAGAAAACCAGAAGAGGAGACCATCATGGAAACCAACATAAGAAAAGGATTTCTGAAGACCCCATGAGTGTGAAAACTTAACTTTTCCAATATGGCAGGGGCTGAAAAATCTTTATTGTGATATTTAGGTCATAGGTGATCTTGACAAGAGCCACTGAGAGGAATCAGAGAACTGGAAGTGACAAAGCTGTCTTTTATTTCAGGGCCAGCTCTAGATAGTGTAATATTTTCTATTTATTATTCTGAATGAAATTTTCCCTTCACATAGATGGCTAAGCGTCTGGGGAGGAAGGAAGTGCAAATTTTATGAGTTTCAACGAAGAACTATTGTAAACATTTTATTTTGTTTCTACAAATATTTATCAAGCATCTGCTATGTGTCAAAATCTATGCTAGGTGTTACAGATACAAAGATGGATAAGCCATGATCCCTGCCCCCAAGAGGCTCAAAATATATTTAGTGAGACAGACAAATACACACTTCAATATGATAAGTATCATGGTGAAGTATGTAAAGATGCTGGGTTTATAGCACAAAAGATGAAATAGTTTTGCCTAAGGTAGTCAGGAATGAAGATTGCAGAGAACAAAGGGCACTTTGGGACCCTGAGGAACTGATAAGATAATATGGGCATATCTCTCCTTAGTGCAGGTTATATGTTTCTGAAAATAAATAAACTATTGAATGATGAAGCAAGATATGCTGTATTTGTGGTGTGGTTTCCCATCAGAGCTGTATACTAAGCACTATATACTGAACTAGCTGTGAAATTCTCCCTTTAAAAAATACATACATACACACACACACACACACACACACTTTAATTTTTTGTTGTTGTTTTTTTGAGATAGAGTCTGGCTCCTTTGCCCAGGCTGGAGTGCAGTGGCACAATCTCAGCTCACTGCAACCTCCGCCTCTCGGATTCAAGTGATTCTCATGCCTCAGCCTCCCAAGTAGCTGGGATTACAGGCACCTGCCACCACACCTGGCTGATTTTTGTATTTTTAGTAGAGATGGGGGTTTCATCATTTTAACCAGGTTGGTCTCCAACTCCTGGCCTCAAGTGATTCACCCACCTCAACCACCCAAAGTGCTAGGATACAGGCATGAGCCACCACGCACAGCGGGAATTCTCTTTAAATTCCTTTAGGAATTTAAAGCTACTATTGTTTCAAGCCACAATTTCATTAACATGCTGTTCATACAATATCGGGTCAATGCACCCAAGCTGCAGCGATTTATATGATGATGCCCTTTACAAAGTAAAAGTGCTTCTTTCAATCCTTAACTGTTTGCTGGTCTTTGCTTTCTTATTCATTGACTATTACCTTCAAAGTGCCACTAAATATATAAAACTTTATGGTATACTTTCTTGGTAATTTTTCAGCACTTTCAATAGCATCATTGGTATTTATTTTGTCAGCTATGAAGGATCAAAGCATTTTGTCAAAAGATAAATTAGTGGAAGAAAGAGAGACTAAAGATAAGTTAATACAGAGTTTAAAACAAAACAGTGTGCACCACCACTCATAGTGAGGCATTGTGTGACATTCTCTCTAGGGCTCATTGGCTGAGAGCCTCAGCTAAGCATCAGTCTGCTGAACTGGCTAACCCGTAATACACATTAATATATTGGAGGGCTGGGCGTGGTGGCTCATGCCTGTAATCCCAGCACTTTGGGAGGCCGAGGTGAGTGGATTACCTGAGGTCAGGAGTTCGATACGAGCCTGGTCAACATGCTGAAACCCCCTCTCTACTAAAACACACACACACACACACACACACACACACACACACACACTAGCCAGGTGTGGTGGCAGCCGCCTGTAATCCCAGCTACTCAGGAGGCTGAGGCCGGAGAATCGCTTGAACGCAAGAGGCAGAGGTCGCAGCGAGCAGAGATTGTGGCACTGCACTCCAGCCTAGGAGACAGAGTGAAATTCCATCTCAAAAAAAAAAAAAAAAAAGAAAGAAAAGAAAAAAATTGGAGAAAGGAGAGAACAAGCATAATTGTATAATAAATTTGTGATATAAAGACACTATGAATAAATCCGTGCTATATAGGGCAGCATTAAAGGCAAAATGAAGAAAGAGAAGAAAAGTCAATTCCAGCAGGTATAAGCATATGAATCCATGAGAGCACATGTGTAAGTTTAGTGTGGCTGGAGTGGACTGTGCATGCCGTGGAAGAGAGAGATAAGATTAGAAAGGTTAAATTCTGCATAAATTGTGAACGCCACCTTATGCTGGACAAAGGAGTGTGGGTTATATTATACAGCAAGAAACAACCTTCAAATGTTAAGTAGAAAAGTGTACCAATCACTAGCACTGATGGAAATATGGAGAAAGTAACTGAGGTTGGAGAAGCTGAAAGCAGGGAGACCAATTGAAAAGCTATTACAGTGGTCCAGATGAGAGCCCTGGGAACCTAAACCAAGTCAGTGGCAGCAGGAATGAAAGAAGCTGGGTGAGTACTCCTGGATCCCCAGGATATAACAGAGTTTCTCTGTACAAGGTAACTGCAAGCCAGAGATTTCCTGTAGTATTATGCAGGGGCAAGGTTCTTGCTCAACAAAAACACAGAAAAGCTAGACAGAGAGTCATCTTTTAGTAATAGATTAAGCCTAGAGCCCTTCAATATACTAGATTACATCAACAGTCCCAATCAAGTAAGGTATTGCATTCATCTCCTTCTTCCCTGCCACCCACACGCAGGATTCCACCCTGAAAAATATAGAGGCAACCTAGAGAGTCCAGGAGGAAGGGAGGAACCTCTAGCTGAGCAAGTAGATGAGACGTCTAGCATGTCTCACTCACTGCTGCATAAGGCCAGCCGGAAGCAGCCTGAGTTAGGAGAGATAAGATGCTTTAACTTTACATAAAGTTGGAATTTTATTATTGCACCATGGATATACCAATGACTAAAGGGACACTTTTTTTGTGACTAGAAGTAATGGGGAAATTTTTTATATGTGATCGGAAAAGTCATGGCACTTGCTTTAGATTTCACCTGAAAGAGAAACAAGCTCTCCAGTATAGATGTGAATGGACAGGGGCAGAAGGATAAAGTAGTATTAGGAATAATCCCCCAGGCCTTCTTTGTTCATGTAAAACAAACTCAAATAATAGATTATTTTATATAATAATATATATAACAATATAGTTCAAGCCGCCCGAGTTCCCTTCCTCTTCTCAATTCCTTCTTTCCACCAGATATAATCATCTTTTTGAATTCAGATTATCATTCACATGCATTTCTTTTCATTTTACTCTATATGGGTTAATTAAGAATATATATACAGATGCTTTGCACATTTTTAAAATTTATATTGGTGATATTATATTCTGTATATTTTTAAGCTACTAAATTTTCCAGGGAATTATTATTGTTGATTCTGTAACTGTAATTTGTTCATTTTCACTGGTATAAGTTATCCCATTATGTAAACATGGCACATTTTATCCATTTTTTTAAATAGGCACTTAAGTTGTTTCAATTTTATTGCTATTATAAATAATCCTGCTCTGAGCATTCTTTGCATGTGTTTTCTTTTTTATGTTCAAGAATTTCTTTGGGATATATACTCAAGAATGAAATTTCTTGCTTTGTTTTCTTCCACATATATTAAACAGAATTTGATTATTCACGTCTTTGGTTAATGATACATCCTCATTGTTAGTCCATATGTGGCTGTTTTTGTTTGGCTAGCTGGTATAATAGTCTAATAAGCACTCTTGAAACCGCTACTAAACATAAAAGCTAGTTCCATACAACATTTACATATAAACAGTATAAACCCTCATCTCAACCCTGACTCTCCTGATCCAGAAGTAATCATTAATTCGAGTCCTATGTTCATTGTCCCCTTGCTTTCTTTTTATTGTTATTTTATTGCATCTATAAGTATTCCTAGAGATTTATTTTCAGTTGTTCATTTTCATAAAAATAATTTCATGAACATTTGCCCCTACATCACACCATACACAAAAATCAATTCAAAATGCATCTTGTTTTGAGCTAAAAAAATTTTTAAAACAGCATACCAAAATTTGTTGGATGCAGCTAATATAATAATATGAGGGAAATTTATAGCATTATATGCTTATATTACAAAAAAAGAAAAAGGTCTAAAATCAATGACCTCAGTTTCACCTTAACAGGCTAGAAAAGGAACAGTAAACAAACACTCAAGGCTGGGTGCGGTGGCTCACGCCTGTAATCCCAGCACTTTGGAAGGCTGAGGCGGGTGGATCATGAGGTCTGGAGTTTAAGACCAGCCTGGCCAACACAGTGAAACCCTGTCTCTACTAAAAATACAAAAATTAGCTGGATGTGGTGGCAGGCACCTGTAGTCCCAGATACTTGGGAGGCTGAGGTGGGAGAATCACTTAAACTTGTGAGACAGAGGTTGCAGTGAGCTGAGACCATGCCACTGCACTCCAGCCTGGGTGACAGAGTGACACTCTATCAAAAAACAAAACAAAACAAAACAAAACCTCCAGATAAGATGAAGAAAGAAATAATAAAGATCTATCAGAAAACTATGAAAGAAATAAAACCAGTAGAAAAAAATCGACAACAAAAAAGTGTCAGTTAATTGAGAAATCCCTTGCCAGGCTGATCAGGAAAAAAGAAAGGACATAAAATATGAGTATCAGAAATGAGAGGTCACATCACTATAGAGTGCACAGATTTGAAAAGGATAATTAACAACATTGTGCCAGTAATTCAACAACTTGGATGAAACAGGCAAATTCCTTACAAGGTACAAAACTACCAAAACTCACTTAAGTAGAAATACATAAATAGCACTATTTAATTTAAAAATTCTTGATAGAAAACAGAAAAAGCAGGGATTGCAATCCTAATTTCAGACAAAACAGACTTTAACCCAACAAAGATTTTAAAAAAAAGACAAAGAAGAACATTTCATAATGGTAAAGAGTTCAATTCAACAAGAAGATCTAATATTCTAAATGTATATGCACCCAATGCAGGTGTACCCAGATTCATAACACAAGTTTTTAGACACCTTATGAAGTAACTTAAATTCACACACAGTAATAATGGCAGACTTCAACAGATCATTAAGATAGATCATTAAGACAGAAAATTGATAAAGATATTCAGGCCCTGAACTCAACACTTGACCAAATGGATCTAATAGACTCTACAGAATTCTCCAACAGAGACAACAAACTAAAAAAAAACTGAAATCATATCAACCATACTCCCAGACCACAGCACAGCAAAAATAGAAATCAAGGCCAAGAAAATCACTCAAAACCATAAAAGTGCATGGAAATTAAACAACCTGTTCCTGAATAGCTCTTGGGTAAATAATGAAATTAAAGCAGAAATCAACAAGTTCTTTGTAATGAGAACAAAGACACAACATACCAGAACCTTTGGGACACAGCTAATGCAGGGTTAACAGGGAAATTTGTAGTATCAAATACGCACATCAAAAAGTTACAAGGATCTCAAATTAACAACTTAACATTACAACTGGAAGAACTAGAGAAGCAATAGCAAATTAACCCCAAACCTAGCAAAAGACAAGAACTAACCAAAATCAGGCTGAACTTCAGGAGATAAAGGTACAAAAAGCCATACAAACGATCAATACATTCAGAAGTTGACTCTTTGAAAAAAAATTATAAGATATATAGGCCACTAGCTAGACTAATAAAGAAGAAAAGAGAAGAGCCAAATAAACACAATTAAAAATGACAAAAGGTATGTTATCACTGACTCCACAGAAATACAAATAACCATCAGAGATTACTATGAATATGTCTATGCACACAAACTAGAAAACCTAGAAGAAATGGATAAATTCCTGGACACATACATCCTCCCAAAACTGAACCAGGAAGAAACTGAATTGTTAAATAGACCCACAACAAGCTCTGAAACAGAATCAGTAATGAATAGCCTACTGACTGAAAAAAGCCCAGAACCATATGGATTCATGGGTGAATTCTACCAGATGTACAAAGAAGAGCTGGTACCATTCCTACTGAAGCCTTTCCAAAAAATTGAGGAGGAGAGATTCATCCCCAATTCATTCTATGAGGCCAGCATTGCCCTGATATCAAAACCTGGCAGAGACAAAACAATAAAAGAAAATTTCAGGCCAATATCCTTGATAAATATAGAGGCAAATATCCTTTAAAAAACTAAATACAGCAGCACATCAAAAAGTGAATCCACTGTGATCGAGTAGGCTTTGTCTCTGGGATTCAAGGTTGGTTCTACATATGCAAATCAATGAATATGATTAAGCACATAAACAGAACTAAAGACGAAAACCAAATGATTATCTCAATAGATGCAAAAATGGCTTTTGATAAAATTCAACACCGCTTCGTGTTAAAAACCCTCAATAAACCAGGCATTAAAGGAACATACTTCAAAATAATAAGAACCATCTATGACAAACCAATAGCCAACATCATACTGAATGGGCAAAAGCTGGAAGCATTCCCCTTGAAAACTGGAAGACAACAAAGATGCCCACTCTCATTGCTCCTATCCAACATAGTATTTGAAGTCCTGGCCAGAGCAATCAAGCAAGAGAAAGAAATAAAAGGCATCCAAATAGGAAAAGAGCAAATCAAATTATCCCTGTTTACAAACAACATGCTTCTATATCTAAAAACCCTTATCGCTTTTGTCCAAAAGCTCCTTGACCTGATAATCAACTTCTGCAAAGTTTCAAGATACAAAATCAGTGTACAAAAATCAGTAGCATTCCTATACACCCAAGCCAAGAGCCAAATTAAGAACACAATCCCATTCACAATTGCCACACACAAAAAATAAAATGCCTAGAAATGCAGCTAACCATGGAGCTGAACAATCTCTACAATGAGAATTACAAAAATTATTCAAAGAAATCAGAGATGATACAAACAAATGGAAAAACACCCCATGCTCATGGATAGGAAGAATCAATTTTGTTAAAATGGCCATACTGCCCAAAGCAATTGACAGATTCAATGCTATTCCTATAAAACTAGTGATGACATTCTTCACAGACCTAGGGAACACTATTTTAAAATTTATATGGAACCAAACAGGAGCCATAATAGCCAAGAGAATCCTTAGCAGAAAAGAGCAAAGTTGGAGGCATCACATTACCCAGCTTCAAACTATACTACAGGGCTACAGGAACCAAAAATATCATGATACTGGTACAAAAACAGGCACATAGACCAACAGAACAAAATAGCCCAGAAATAAAGCCACACATCTACAACCATCTGATCTTTGACAAAGCTGACAAAAACAAGCAATTGGGAAAGGAATCTCTTTTCAATAAATGGTGCTGAGATAACTGGCTAGCTATTTGCAGAAGATTGAAATTAGATCCTGTCCTTACACCATACACAAAAATCAATTCAAGATGTGTATATGATAGTTTCATGGAATATATGTGTGTGTATACATATATGTGTGTTTACACATAGACATATTTTATGAAACTATGATACAATACTACATATGTACCTATGTATATACATACATATACACATATAAACACATTTATCAAATTGTATACTTTATTTTATTTAATACTTTTTTCTTTTTTTTTTTTTTTTGAGATGGAGTCTTGCTCTGTCGCCCAGGCTGGAGTGCAGTGGCGCGATCTCGGCTCACTGCAAGCTCTGCCTCCCGGGTTCACGCCAGTCTCCTGCCTCACCCTCCCACATAGCTGGGACTACAGGCGTCCACCACCACGCCCAGTTAATTTTTTGTATTTTTAGTAGAGACGAGGTTTCACCATGGTCTTGATCTCCTGACATGCTCCGACTCCCAAAATGCTGGGATTACAGGCGTGAGCCACTGTGCCCGGCCCAAATTGTATACTTCAAACACGTGCAATTTATTGTATGTTAACTAACCCCTAATAAAGCTGTTAATAAAACGACTACCATTATAAGGATACATTGTACATCTATCCTTCTAGTTTTGTTAAATGTTCCATTATGTAGTTAGAAACCACATGAGTCACTGCATAGTGTATACTATATATTCCTCTTTAATAGAACCATATGTCACTCTGTGGTATGACTGTAGTATGGAAAACTGGTAGAATTCCTTTTAAACCCATACCACCCTTCTTCCACAGCAGTGGAACTTTTAACATGGCACATGACGGCTGGGAATAAATAATACATTTCTCAGCTTCTCTTCAGTTTCAAGTGTGGTCATTTGACTAAGTTCTGCCTAATGGGTGTGAGTGTAAGTGAAGTATATTACTTCTCCTTTTTTTCTTTAAAAATAGAAGATGTTCCATTTAACTTCTAACACTTTCTAACATACTCTCTACTGCCGCTTCAAAGGCTGATTGATGGCAAGAAGTTTGGGACCATATTATAGAGCAAGAAGGTTGGAGGAGCTTGGATTCTTATACATCCTGGTGGAACAAAACTGCCGCCTTCATGTTTTTGAGAGAGAAAAAATATATATATTTTCATGTTGTCCACGGGACTGTGATTTTGTTTTTCTATTTTCCAGCCAATCCTAGATCCTGACAATTACAAAATTTCATATCTGTACAAGATTATGTCCTACAATGGACTCTAGAATATACGGTAATCCAAAGATTTTGGATAGCAAAGTTGGGAAAGGTGAGGATGTTTTCGTTGTATAAACAAAAAACCAAACACACACACACACACACACACACACACACACAAAATTGTTCAAACTTTAGACTGTAGTCCCTTGGAAGGTAGACCATATCTTCAAGGACATAGCAAGAGGGGGAAATGTAGACTGTCTTAGTCTGTTTTGTGTTGCTTTAACAGAATGTTGGAGACTTCCAACACTGCATAATTAATTGTAAAAAAGATATTTTTTTCTTATAGTTCTGGAGGCTGAAAACTCCAAGATTCAGGGGCCACATCTAGTGAGGGCCTTTTTGTTGCATCAGAACTTTGCAGAAGGCATCACACAGACAGAAAACATCTGGGAGACAAGGCAAGATAGGACCAAACTAGCTTTTATACCAAATCCACTCTTGTGATAAGAAGCCCACTTCTGAGATAACAACATTTGTCACCTCTTAAATGTCCCACCTCTCAAGACTGTTGCATTGGAGATGAAGTTTTCAATACATGAATTTTAGGGGACACAGTCAAACCATAGCATAGGCAAAATTCAAAATGTTGGTGTTCATTGACTATTTCCTTTCACTTTTAGCAGAGCCCTATAAAAGAGAGAGAATTTCAATTGAGAGCTACCTAGTCTGCAAGTAGAGATGGAGAATGGGCCTCTGGGCAAGAAAAAGTGCTCTCTGCCTGTGGCCTGCAATAGGAGTAGACTTGGAACCTGGCTATCAGGAGTCTTGCATGGTTATAAGAGCCAAATACTTTTTGTTCCCCAGACATAAGGTACAACAGATGATAGAATCAAAGCTAAAATGTATGCAGCTTGTGCATTGATTTTCATCTTATCTACTGTTTGAGACAACTACTTGTTATGACAATAAAAAGTTGTTTGCATAAAATGTAAGAATGAGAAATGATCTTACAGATAGCACCCTAGGATTTCTTCATTATTTCCCTACAATCAAATAAAAATTAAAATTGAAAATTAAAATTAAAAAATAAATCAGTATAATTGTAGAGTAATTCATGTGGTTGTTTTCTATGTAACATTAACTTATTTAATATTTTATTCTCACTGAAGAGTTTGCTTTATTGATGCCTTGTGTTTGGAGCCCAGCAGTATAAACTGTAACATTTCACAATACCTAAACTCTGATGGAATTATTAAAGTGTCATAACAAGTCAAGTAGAAAAATCATAGAGAGACTATTAACGATGTAATAGTTCTAGTTCATCTGGGAATGCTAATCCCACTGAAGTACAGAAGTTATGGTTATAATGATTAAGAACTTATAAGAAGAGAAATGAAAAATGTGAAATTCATATTAAAAGTATGATATAAAACAATTATTATAAATTGACAGTGAGTCATGCAGTAAAATTTAAGCTAACTTTCCTAGGAAACTATTACCTTGTGAATGTGAACATTTATACCGATTTGTCTCACAGGGGCAGTACTCAACCCTCCCATTTTTATTAACCTTAGAAAAATGTGGTAGCTTCAGGATGGTGATAGTGCTGTCAATGATCTTCCCAGATACCCTCTGATCTTTTTGGCCATTTTCAGGAACCTCTCTTCTGCCTTCCCTGTGTTTTTTCTCCCACAGCAGCACCTTCTTTTAGAAAACCTCTCATGTAACTGGAACATCTTTACCTACGTGCACAGAGAGCAGGAGTACAGGGAGTTTATGGCCACGGTGGAGGCTCTTAGTCAATGACTGACCCGTGAGTCCAGATGAAAGCTCAGTGCCTCTGTACTGTATTGCAAAGGGACACTTCTGATGCATCACATACACTTCAGAGGTCCCCTTGCCTGAGAGGCTGAAGGAACCCTCCATAGTCCTTGCTTGGCTACTTCCCCACTCTCTGTTCTTTTCCAACTCCCTACTTTGCTTGTTTCTCCAGGAGCACTTTCTCCATAAATCATTTGCACAAGAATTTGAGCTTCAGAGATTGCTTCTGGGGCACCTGACAAGACAAAAGGGCTTATAAATGGACTTATTTTGGACAACAACAAAAAAAGTAAAGTCTGGCAGTAGGGTTAGGGCAGTTACATAAATTACAGTAATATTGCCAAGTTTAAATTATTAATTAAAGTGTAAGAACTAATAGATTAGTAGAATTCATTAAAACACTTTTAGGAAAAAATGATTATAGGACTGAATAAAAAGGGTTGGCAGAAAACTATATAGCACAGCCTGTAAGTGTATAGTCATTTCCATTGGAAAGTAATTAGATGTGCTGGACTATATGTTAGTAACTTATTCCTAAGCAAATTAATATTTTAGCATAGTTATGGCTATTAGTGCTGTATCCTGCAAAGCAGTACATGATAATCAGGCATCTCTAAAGCAGGATTTGTCAACCTATACTCTGTGGACATCCTAGGCCAGACAATTCTGTGTTGTTGAGAGGTGTTGTGTACATCAAAGCAGGCTTAACATCCTTGATCTGTACCAACTAGACACCAGTAGCACCCTCTTCCCAGTCATGACTGTCGAAAATGTCTCCAGATCTCCCCAAATAACCCCAGAAGGAAAAAGTTACTGTCCAAAATCAAGTGATCTGCTTGCTCAAGGAGATCGGTAAACTCATTTATGATGAAGAATCTAAAATATTTACATATAATATGTATAAAATAAAAACATAAACTTAATATATTTGTTTTGATTTCTACTACCTTTTATATGTATAAATCGTTCACTTTTTAGAAAATCACATTCTAAATGAAGACACAATAGTTTAATTTACTGGCTGACAAAACTGGATAGTCTTTTTGAGAAATGCCAACATCAAAAAAACTAGTTCATACAGAAGTACAGAATTAATCACATAGAGATAATTGTGATTTTTTCAAATGGAACTTTTGTTGATATATATTTAAATTCTGGTTATAATGATATAAATATTTGCCCAGAATTCTATGGACAGAATTCCTAACAAATAATCTTTTCAGATAAAGATTATTATAAATCTGTTCTGCATACTTGTCTATACAGTATAGTATAGTGCATGTATGATTCCTTTTGTGAATAGGATGATCAGATTGATGAGATTTTTCAGGAGTAGTGAAGAGAAGGGAAAGTTACCAATGGCACAATTGGGCTAGAAAGTATTACAGTTGAGTTGACATCATTGTATCAATATCAACCCAAAGTGGGTAGGGCAGTATTAACCAGATCAGTGTATATGCAGCCTTGTCTCATTCAATGATTTATTAATGACTTGAGTGGGGACCTAAAAAGAATGGCTTGTCAAGTTTCCAAATGACAAAGTTTAAAGAAATTTACATATATTATATAACAAAATAAAAAATTAAAATTATGAGAAATATGTGTTTTAACAAATATGCACTTAAAAAAATGAAAAGAAAGAAATAAGTGGAGAAGTCAACGTATTAGCTTCAAAATCAAAGGCCCTGCTCCTCTTTCTATTTTCCTCCAGCAATGGCAGGATCCATTTGCACAACTCTGGTACTGCATCCAGTTAATCACTAGGTTTCCAAGCCCTGTTGGAAAGCACAGCAGGAATCCATGACCTCCACTGCACAAGAGGTGTCGCTGCCTGAATCAAGGCCTCATTATTGCTGCCTGACTGTAATAGGTGCCTAACTCATCTTCTAGCCACACTCACTTTGAATTCACTCTAGCATGGCAGTCATAGTTCACTCTCAGAAACATGCATTGGACCACTTCTGCCTCTTGCTAAAAACCTAGATGTGGTTCTCTCCAGCCGGAAGATAATCCCACAGCAACTGTTCTCCTTCCTTCTCCAGGCTCTCCTGTCACTCTTGTTTCACACCTACTCTCCATTAATACCAAAGTCCTGATAGTGTTGACATACAAATATCATGCTATATTCCTTGCCTCCATTAATCCACTCAGGTAGCTCTTTTGATTTGCAATGCATTTCCCAAAAGTTTAGTCATGGGCCTAAGCCCTATTCATCTATCATGATTTAATTCAGGCATGATTTTCTCCAGAAAGCCTCCCCTCAATCCCAAAGTTAGACCAATATTTCAGCAGCATTCTGCACATAGTGTTCAGGGAAGAAAGATACACAGCCCTTTCTCTATTTCCCCTCTTCACTCTCTTCCCCATGCACGAGTCAGAGTGAAGGGCCAAGTTTATTTCATTCTTCATTATACTACTGGGTGAAGTTTTAAGTGTGATGAGGAGAGATGTTAACCTTTGGATTCTGTGTCAGTTTAACAGAGCTGCCATACAAAATACCACATATTGAGTGGCTTAAACACACACATTTATTTTCTCACAGTTCTGGAAGCTGGAAGTCCAAGATCAAGGTGTCAGCAGGTTTGGTTTCTTCTGAGGCCTCTCTTTCTGGCCTCAAGGATGGCCACCTTCTCACCATGTCCTCACATGACCTCTCCTCTGTGCTCGTTCACCCAGAGTGTCTGTGTGCATTCCAAGTTTCCTCCTCCTATAATGACATTATAATGGATTGAGGACACAATTCAGTCCATAACAAAGTCCAAGTAAGATTCAACAACTTTTGAACTCTTTTTTTTTTTTTTTTCCAGAAGGCTGAAGAGGTAAGGTTTGTCCTGGAACCTGCTCCCTCACAGGAAGTTCCTCCGCCATTTGTCTTTCTCCACACTGTCATAGCAAAAGGCAGGAGAGATGGTGAAGAGCCAATGATCTGCTGCTGCCTCGAAGTTCCAAGCCATCTTTATGGCCAAGATGTTCCATCAGTCCTCTAACTCTTCTTCCCATATAAATGAAATGAGATTTTCACCAATTTGTCTCATCTTCAGCCTCTTGACCCAGTTAATATGATCCAATTTTATCCATGTAAAATTGATAATGCAAACTGCCAATTCATTCAATGTTTACTTCAATAGTTCTGTTATGGTCTTATAACTATCTGCATTTTACAGACACAGAAACTGAGGTTTTGGAAGATTTACTTATTCAAGATGGCAATACTCATGAATGGAAGACCTGGGATTTGAAGCACAACCCACTGAATCCCCAAATCTGGACTCTTTCTGATATGTCAGACTATCAGAAAGAGTATGGCATATGCTCTGGACACCCGGAAAGTCATTAGCCATTTCTTGTGAATTGACAATTACATCAATAGCTGCATAGTTTTTCCTAAATGTATTTGATTCTAAACAAAATAATGTTCTCATACTTTAGATAAAATAACCTTGGTTATGAATAAAATAATTCTGAAAATAATAGATTGTGGCATCTTGGCAGGTAAGCACACTAAGATTAAAAAAATGGTCTCTAGAATAAATTGCTGTTAGAAATTTAATCTATATGCTTTAATTTTTTCTTTGGATACAACAAATATAGTGAATCAAAGTAATTTACTTACTTTCATTTTAATAAACAAAACCAAACAAAAAACAAAAGATAAAGTAAAGCATCTTTCATTTCACATTTATCACAAAATCCCAGCATTTAAAAATACAAATAATATTTAAAGAAACCTTCTTCTCCTTCTTTTCCTCCATCTTCCCCTCCCCCTCCTCCTTCTCCATCTCCTCTTGCAATATCTTCTTAAAGTAAGGAATAGTGTCACTGAATCAGATCGTTACACCAAGTGGGGCACCAAGTCCATTGTGTTATTTTATTTTCTCTGAAAAATGTTATAAAATCTGGTTCCCCACAGCTATCCTACAACAAGGAGGAGAATGCAAACTATACATTTGCAAAATTCTGTAATATTTAAATTGTGATGCTCTGAACACCATTGTTTCATCTTGGACAGCTGGTTTTCTCCTTTCTTTAGAATTCAAAAGCTGTAGTAATACCCAAACATACTACTTATTTGATTCAGACAATTTAAGAACTACAAGATTCTGTATCAAAATTATCTTCTTTATTAATACTATATGATAATATCACAAACACACCTTGAAAATATGAGAAAATATGTGAGATGGATTCGTGATAATGACATAAAAAACACCAATGCAGCATTCACATCAACAAGCAAATGGAACAGAAATCCTGCATTTTTGTATCAGGCCTCATGCAATTATGAAACACCATTTCTTAAAGTTAAATGCGTGCATAATAATTATAACAATTTTACATAAATGTGGGCATACATCTTGGAAAAATATATTGTCAGAATATAATTCTTTTTCTGGAACACCAATAATATTTTCTTGGGAAAAACTGTGTTGTTGACTTGCAGAGTGCAATAGTTTGGATGTTTGACCCCTCCAAATCTCATTTTGAAACTGATCCCCAATGTTGGAGGTAGGACCTACAGGGAGGTTCTTGGGCTAGGAGAGTGGATCCCTCATGAATAGATTAATGCTCTCCTTTGGTGAGAGGTGAACGAGTTCTCACTCTCATAGTTCCTGTGACAGCTGGTTGTTAAAAAACAGCCTGACACTTCCATTCACACTCTATCTTGCTTCATCTCTCACACTGTGATCTGTGCACACACCAGCTTCCTTTCCTCTTCTGCCATGAATGGAAGCAGTCTGAGGCCTCTCGAGGTACAAATGCTGCTGTCATGCTTCTTGTATAGCTTGCAGATCTGTGAGCCAAATAAACTTCTTTAAAAAAAGATAAGTTATCCATGCCTCAGGTATTTCTTTATTATTTATTGATTGACTGATATAGAGTCTCACTTTGTCGCCCAGGCTGGAGTGCAGTGGTTCACTCTTGGCTCACTGCGACCACCAATTCCCTGCAATCTTTGCCTTGTGGGTTCAAGCAATTCTTATGCCTCAGCCTCCCAGATAGCTGATATTACAGGCGTGTACCACCATGCCTGGCTAATTTTTGTATTTCTAATAGAAATGGAGTTTACTATGTTGGCCAGACTGGTCTTGAACACGCCATCTCAGGGGATCCACCCACCTCAGCCTTGCAAAGTGCTGGGATTACAGGCACAAGCCACTGTGCCCAGCCAGGTATTCCTTTATAGCAACATAAATGGACTAAAACACAGAGTAATCTTCTATAATAATAGTTCAGCTTTCTTAAATCCTCTTGACTTCCTAACAGGAGAAACTGTCAAAGAGTTGAAGATTATTTTTACAAATGAGAGACACATAGAAAAATGTTTCAAGCAAATAAGAGTATAGAATTTGGATCTGCAATGAATTTATTACCATAAGCTTTCATTCACAGGTACTCATTTTTTGTCTTTCTGTCTCTCTCACTTACACACATAAACACAGTTACACACATATTCAGATCCTCTAGTTCAGGTCTTACTAAGACAGACAGCAGCTTCAGCCACAGTGGTGGTTTGTTCGAATGTTCCATGGGTAAGTCCATTCTCCAGATCTTCTTACAGAGAAGAAAGCCAGCTCAAGTCTTCAGAAATAAGCCTAATTCACCAAACATGGTCTCCATCTTGGAGTGGAGATCCATTTTCTCCAGGCCAATTTTCTTTCTAATATAGATTCAATTGGCCTTCTGAATTCTTCATTCTAACTAGATTATACTTACCTACAAATAAACAAATGCAAATTAAAGTTCTCAACAACCATTATAAATTATTTTTCTCTCCTTTCACTCTCTTTGTGGTTTAACTTAGAACATGAGTTTTCTGTTTCTGGATCAACTATTGTTTCAACACACGCTGTTGTGTCGTTTACTAATGACTGGTCAAGCTTGCTCTTACAGTTTGCCACAGTGTTACAATAGTTACTGTTACTTTTTTTCCTTTAATCAATGGAGACTGCCTTTAGATCTGAGATTTTCTCAAAGTGGAATTTTATGGACAAGGGACAAGAGCTCTTGAGGCTAACTTTATCCCATGGGAGAAAAAAGGAGACATAAAGTAGAAAGCTTACCAAAATTTTACTTAAAATTCTAGACTTTTATGCTACTGAGTTTAAGAACATGGGAAATATATCTTGTGTTTGAATGAATTAAAACCTGAACCATTCCAAATTGTTTTGAGCCAAGCTTTCACAACGTTAATTTATTTAAGCTGTTCAGACCTCATCTCAGATCACATTCATCATAATAATGGTAACACTTTTAGATCTAGGACACAATTTGTCATTTAAAAGAAATGCAGGGAATACTATATTTAAGATACCTTATTTTAAAATTACAACAAATCTCTAAAGCAAATATCCTTTGCCCTCAAGCTCCATTCGTTAATTCTCCATTAAAATGCATCCTTTTCTCACTTACTGTTCTAATGAGCATACCCACCCACTTACCATGAAATCATTATTAAATATTGATCAGAACCCTAGCTTCATCCAAAGGTATAGTACATAGTTAATCATAGCTTCAAAGAGAAGCTTTTGTATTTTAAACACATTTTGAAACTTTCTAAGGCAAATCATGTCAAGAGTAGGCCTTAGATTTTAAACTATGCCATTAGCAAAAGGAGGCATCTTTAAGCCTGATTTGTATCAACAAACAAAAATGGGACCATCCCAAGAATGGATAAAAATTAACACAGTAATGAAAAATGATCTCCTTTAAATAAAATTAAAAACATTTGAGATTAAAATTACCATATCCTTTTTTCTAGTTCCTCTTTTTAAAAATCTCTTTCCATATGTGACCTTCCATACTTATCAGTTACTGAATAAGTCATTCTTTTGTTGACCTGATTATAAAATCCTTTGCCTTCATTAAAAGAATAAAATAATTCCAAGAACCATTTGCCTGGACTCTGTAGAGGATCAGAAAATACCACCCCAAAATACGCCACTTTGGCATAAGAATTATTTTGAATTGAAGAGAAGTAAGAAACACCAGAAGCAGAATAAAAACTCTCTGCCCTCCATTATCTGGCCAAAAACAGGACATAAATTCCATTTGTAAAGGTGCCTCCCTCTCCTATAACAAGAAGAGGAGGATAACTCTTAGACTTTTCGTCACCAGAGATGACTCAAGACTCTTACCAACCCACAAATGGCACCAGAGGAAGCTGCATGATGAACCTTATGAAACGACCCTTATTCTCCCACTAGTTGCTCCATATATTTGCCTTTCCAACCCTAAGAAGCCTAAATCCCTTTTCCTTTGTTTTGTTACTTCTCTGCAATGTATTCTTTGTTAAGATGCTAAAGAAGCCTCAAGTTCTAACCACCCCTTTGAGTTACACGTCAGTGAAATTCTCCCTCCTATATATGTGCTGTAGGTGTTAATAAACTTTGTTTTTCTCTTTGTCTGTTTAATCTGACTTTTGTCCGTTTAATTTATAGGGCCCCAGTCACAGAACCTAGGAGGGTAGAGAAACGGTTTTTTGTTTTCTCCTTTATAACTTCAAATAAATCTTGCTAACTGGGACAGAGAGAGGAAATAAAATAGCATGTAAGGATTGTATACAAGTTTTCCTTATTGGTTACCATTCTCCCTCATGCCATATGAACAAGCAAAAGGGCAGGGTAAAGAGCATAACAATTTGAAAAATTATTTCTTCTTTTCATTGTTTATCATGCTTCCTACCACACACAAATACAATAAATAAAAGGACTATTTAGAAGATCCTCTAAAATAAAACTTTCTGTTCTGTCCTCCAGGGCCATGAAGAAAATATTCTTGAATACAAACTGGTAGGAAAAAAATTTTACACCAATAAAAATCCATGCACTGTTCATAGAGCATCCTTTTTCCTTATCTGATGTTGAATCTGAGGAGGTATTTCACAACTCTGTAAATCTTAAGTAACTGATAGCAACATAAAATTTTCATCTCAAGTTATGCAGATTCTGATCTGTCTGATAGAAGTTTGTCTTCCCTTCCTCCCTGTGGAAAAACCAGTTTTATGTTCATTTGCAAATTCACTTCAGTATTTCTGATCTGTAAATGTGACTGTATTTTTGAGTCTCTTTTGAACCAGTTTTAACATTTGCCTGGTTTCATCAATGAATGAGTTAAATAACAGTTTAACACATATTCATTTTTATACTGTATTGGAGTCAGGATTTTTCCTCTTATTTGAAAATTCTATTTTACCATATCTCAATATGCCTTTACCCTGCTCAAACCCATTGGCTGGTGTCTCAGGGTACTGTCAATTCAGTATTAAATGTCCTCCGTAATCCTAGTACCTCTTCCACCAGTCTTTGCTCAGTTAACATGGAACTGATGACAATTGTTTTAAAGCCTCCACGCTGATTCGCAGCTTTATGCCTTTGTATAAGCCGACCTTATGTTTGAAATGCCCTCTCTTCCCTTCTTTTCTGCCCAAGAAATTTTACATACATCTTTTACAACTCTGATTTTACATTATCTCTTCCAGGAAGCATTTCTTGATTCCTGCTTCTGCTGCCACCCCACCCACATCCACAGGACACATTTAAGGAGCTGTTAAAGAAAATCAGAGCCAGACAGAAATTAAAGTGGTGAAGATAAAATATACATTTAGAAAACTATTGTAGTAGAGAAAAAGAGACTCCAGTATGGAACCTGGCTCAGTTCCAAATACAGCATGAACAAGTAGGGATTTATAGCCAAGAAGCAGGGTCACTGGATGGAAAATCACTAAGGGGTGAGGGGAGGATTCTGGCTAAACGACCTGACAGGATTCTAGCGGAAGGCAGGCCAATATATTCAAACACCAAGGCTGAAGAATTTGGTATTTGATCAGATATTAAGGGTGATCAGATATTGAGGGTGGGG
The DNA here is from genome assembly GCF_003255815.1 of Theropithecus gelada. NCBI lineage: Eukaryota > Metazoa > Chordata > Mammalia > Primates > Cercopithecidae > Theropithecus > Theropithecus gelada. Next base: position 124,060,026 of record NC_037668.1, on the reverse strand, counting down.
ATTCCTGCTAAATGGACTCAGTGGGATTTTGGCTAAGACTGGATGATACAAAGAAACATGCAGAAATCTAAAGATTGGGACGTAGTTGAGAAGAGGGCTCAAAGGAGCCTGACCAAAGTTAGGTTAAGGAGAGAGTTGTTTTCAGAACTGCAGTTCATTCTAGACAGCAAAGGGATGGAGAGGATGGGAGATGCTGGGAGATGAGGCTGAAAAGTAATAGGAACTGCAATTATTGACTATAGCATGTCCAGGTACATAAAAGTGAGAGTTCCACTGAACTCCAAGTAGGTCAGGGAACAACTGGAATATTCTTTTTGTTTTGTTTTGTTTTGTTTTGTTTGAGATGGAGTCTCGCTCTGTTGCCCAGGCTGGAGTGCAGTGGTGCAATCTCAGCTCACTGCAACCTTCACCTCCCGGGTTCAAGCAATTCTCCTGCCTCAGCCTCCCGAGTAGCTGGAATTACAGGTGTCCGCCACCATGACCGGCTAACTTTTGTATTTTTAGTAGAGATGGAGTTTCACCATGTTGGCCAGGCTGGTCTTGAACTCCTGACCTCGTGATCCACCTGCCTCGGCCTCCCAAAGTGCTATAATTACAGGCGTGAGCCACTGCGCCCAGCCTGGAATATTCTTTTCTCCACTGGGCACACACTTCAAATTACATTAAAAAGAAAGAAAAAAAAAGAAAACAGAAAACTCTTCCAGTAGCAATAGAATAATGATGAATTTTAAAAAAAATGCCATAAGAAAAATTAGGGAGATTTCTCTTCTCTTGGAAAAGAACTCAGAAAGGAGGGAGGCAGTGCGGACTCTGGCTTCAAACCTCAATTCCATTCCTCATTGATGGACAATATTGGACATTGGTGACAATTTCTTTTTTTTTCTTTTTCTTTTTTTTTTTGAGACAGAGTTTCACTCTTGTTGCCCAAGTGCCCAAGCTAGAGTGCAATGGCACGATCTCTGCTCACTGCAACCTCCGCCTCCCAGGTTCAAGTGATTCTCCAGCCTCAGCCTCCGGAGTAGCTGGGATTACAAGCGTACACCACCACATCCAGCTAATTTTTTTGTTTTGTATTTTTAGTAGAAATAGGGTTTCACCATATTAGCCAGGCTGGTCTTGAACTCCTGACCTCAGGTGATCTGCCTGCCTCGGGCTCCCAAACTGAATATTGGCAATTTCTTATGCCTCCATGTCCTCATCCATAGAATAGGAGTAGTAATAATGTTTATTTCATATATTGTTGTGAAGGTTAAACACATATAAAAGCTTTAATAATGCCATCATTTTAAATTGCTTAATTAATATTAGCTATATTATCTTAACTAGAGTCAAACACTTTGAGAATGTCAGAAGGATAAGTTAGAGTTAGTCTTGGATGGAGCATTTATTTTTTTTATTTTTTATTTTTTATTTTTGAGACGGAGTCTCGCTCTGTCACCCAGGCTGGAGTGCAGTGGCCGGATCTCAGCTCACTGCAAGCTCCGCCTCCCGGGTTTACGCCATTCTCCGGCCTCAGCCTCCCGAGTAGCTGGGACTACAGGCGCCCGCCACCTCGCCCGGCTAGTTTTTTGTATTTCTTAATAGAGACGGGGTTTCACCGTGTTAGCCAGGATGGTCTCGATCTCCTGACCTCGTGATCCACCCGTCTCGGCCTCCCAAAGTGCTGGGATTACAGGCTTGAGCCACCGGGCCTGGCCCGGATGGAGCATTTAAAATAGAATCCACAGGGGAAGTTTCAGGAGGAAAGATTGGTGCTCTGAGGGGTGCCTTTGCAGGGCATTGTGTATTTCCCATTTCCTGTGATTTTTAAGTCAAGACTGGCTAGTCACAAGGTAAAGAAGTTAGGTGAGAGTGGATGAGCTAAGTTTGAAATACCTTTCAATTTTGGATTTCTACATTCTACTTCAAGGCAACTGCTATCAACCAATAGGCTTTACTTCTCACATGTCTTATACACCAATGAATGTACCCCCATCCTCACCTAAACCGAGGGTCCTCCACGATGAGATCACTGTCAGATTCATTACTATTTATCTTTTTATTTCCAGCATTTTAGCACTTTACACATGGTAGGGGCTCAATACTCTGTGTTTAAATAATTAAATATACACTCTTGTACCAATGGGCAGGTTGTTTTCCAGGAAATCATGCAGCCTACCTGTCCTTGCCAGTAAAACCCTCATATCGGATGTCCCTGAAGGAATCATGAGACATCTATTATGCCATTTAACTCTTTCACTAGTGAGTTGCTACTAGTAGTTAGATAGATTTTACAGAGTGGATTCTATAAAAGTTAATTCAGAAAGGTAGATGCTCAATACAACTACTGGGGAATCCCAGCCTACTTAAACTCCAGATTCTCTGGGTCTAGTTTCTCAGTTAGAACCCTGATAAAATATTAGAGAGGCAATCAGTCAACATTATTGAATGCTAGGAGCTAAAATCAGAAAAAAACAAAACAAAACAAGAAAAAAATCCCCAGTTGTTTTACACCAAAATACAGAAAGTGAGAACTAAACATTACTTCTCTTCCTTAGAAAAATAGATGTTTCCTAATATTGTGGGCTAAAATTATCCAAACCAAACTTGGTGAAATCAGAACAAGCAAGGCAGATTAAGAGTTTTGGATAAAAAGGAGAAAGAAGACCATTAGAGAAACAAGTGGGTCATCTGCATTGAGGTGGTGGTGCTAGGGAGTCCAAAAATACGCAATAAGCAGATGGTTTAGCAAGATGGCAGGATGTATAGTGAGTGGAGCCTAGCCACCTGCAAAAATTATGCAAAGTTACAACTAAGAATCAAAGTTTCACTTTACTAACAGCTTCAAGACTGCTAGTCACTCAGTAAAGAGCTTTTATAAAGTAAAGTGAATGCACTCACTTCCTTCATTATCCACAATATAAATCTCATAGTTTTGTAATTTTCACCCTCAGGCTAGAAAGATGTTAAGAGGAGGAGGGAAGTAAAGTTAGTAGCAGAGTCTGCAGAACAGAAGAGGAAGGAAGGAAGGAAGGAAGGAAGGAAGGAAGGAAGGAAGGAAGGAAGGAAGGAAGGAAGGAAGGAAGGAAGGAAGGAAGGAAGGAAGGAAGGAAGGAAGGAAAGAAAGAAGGAAAGAAGGAAAGAAGGAAAGAAGGAAAGAAAGAAAGAAAGAAAGAAAGAAAAGAAAGAAAAGAAAGAAAGAAAGAATGGGAGGTATTCAACACACAATGCTCATACTCACTAAAAGCCTGGCCTGATTATGTATTGGATTCTGGACATTCATTCAACACTTGTTGAATATACTCCATTACACTCATACAAACTGTATTTTGTTAAGTTTCTTCCATGTGTCAGGTGCTGCAGGTTAAGATGACTACACAAAGTACCATGACTTCATCAAGTTTACTATCTAGTGGGGACAGGGAACAAGTTAGGGTGTGGAATTCAGCTCCCACTAATATCCATCTACTTATTTTATAGCCATCTAGTAGTCATGAAGTAATGTCTTTGAACCAACAGATCAACCTTAAGTCATTACTAAAGTCAGTCTGGCTCCTCCCTGTAAATTATTGATGCTTTAAAATTCACTAAACTCTAGCTAGATCATCAGACTGAAATGATGTTTGAAACTTTCTGAAGCTTTACTGAAATTGTTTTAGGTTTCTCCCAGAGGCTGTAAGAACAGTAGTAAAATTATAAGTAGTGTTTTACAATCTGTAACTAAATACAGACTGTAACAATGATTAATTCTTTTAATATTCTTAGTGTTTCAGGACTATTATATTAATAAGGCCATCATGCATCACTATTGTATTCCAACAGAACTATTCGTCTCTGTACTATGTTAGTGTAATTACAGCCTAATGGTTTACAACATTATAAAAGCACTAAATATTTTACTAAACTGAGTATAGTATATAAAAATTAATTTGAAAGGTTCCAGTCTTAAAGCAATAGAATCAATGATGGAAAAAAGCTTTTCTCATTTTGTATAAGAAAACAAAGGCATCAAAGGGGAATGCTTAAAAAATAATCTGAATTGTAATGAAAATATAGGTAATTAAAATAAAAATCTAAATGACATCTTATTGTATCTTGATTCCATCATATAAAGCAATTATTTTTGTTAATGAGGGGAGAGAACAATGTTTCTAAGAAGGTACAATTTAGAACCTTTTTCCTTTTGTGTGGATTTGACAACTTATTTGTGAGAGATGAGAGAAAACATCCATGTAATAATGATAAAATTAACCATACAATATGTACTTCACAAATAGACCAGAAGACTGGTGAACTTTTAATGATAGTTTTACAGACTTTAATGTCAAATACTTAAATAAGAAATCTCTCAGCATGGTGAAACATAAGTATTCAGTAAATATGGGTTCATCAATTGGATGGTATTTGTGAAAAGAGAAATTAGGGAGAAAAAGTTCTGCCTGTTAAATAAGGTTAACAACAAGTTGCCATTATAACAAACATCCTATTTTTTAATATAACATTTAACACGGCAGAACTATAATTAATGCTTCTTTCACTTACTCAATTTCATTTAGTTGCCTTGAAGGATTCTCCACATTTTTATCAATTCTTTAAAACACTGAGATAGAAAGCTGTCTTTCTCTCTTACAAGAAGATTTTATCCTTAACATTAGTTTTGTGACTACACAGCCTAACCTCATTCAAAATCTGGTTCTCATTTATTTTGTGTGATTTACCCAAGTCAGTTCTATATATTAATTTGCAAATGTGCCGCCTGTATGGTTTAGGAGGTTTCAAATCATAATCCACCTTTAATTATTTACTTCAAGGGGATATTTTTATTAATGTTTCTGTGATTTCAAAATAGCTCCCGTAGTATGGGTGGATACCAGAAATTACTGACTGGGATTGCCTTTTATACACCTAATTCAATTGCTAAAGCCCTCTGCAGTGGTTCTTTAGCTCTGTGGGCAGTGTATTCTTTGCAGCATTAGCAAGAAGTTAATGCTTATTCCTCAAAGAGCAGTTTCAAACAGAGTGTAGAAGGTGGTCACCAGGGATCAAGGGTGGGAAAAATAGGAAATGTTGGTCAACGTGTACAGGATTGCAGATAAGGTTAATAAGTTCTGGAAACCTAATCTGTAGCACAGCAACTATAGTTACCATTAACATATTGTACATTTGAAACTCGCTAAGAGTTGATCTTAAGTATATTCACCACACACACAAAAAGTAACTGTGAGGTGATAGCTTAATTAGCTTGATTGTGGTAATCATTTTACAATGTATATGTACATTGAAACATCATATTATATACTTTGAATATATTCATTTTTTGTCATTAAAACCTTAACAAAGCTGAAAATAAATTAATGAATTTTTTTGAAATGCAGTTTCACCTCTCCAACATGGAGGTGGGAGGAAAATTCCAGAACATTCAGCTCCAAATTAGGCTCTATCCTAGGCCCTTGGAGAAAGCACCACTGAACCCTTTTAGAAACTGACACTGAAGAGTTTGTATGAACCACTTTGACCAACTATAAAAATTCCTTCTTGGGATAGCAGATTGAAGCAGAGTATTTCTCATTTTCTTTCAAATCCAGTAAGAAAAAGATTAAACAGTTTGCAGTCTCTACCGGAGAAACAATGTTATGTGGTAAGAAACATAATGGCCAGTGAACTATTATTGGCCATTATTTTTTGAGCTTTCATCCTAGCCACTGCTTCTGCTAACTAGCTGCAAAGCACTAGTCCCTTCACCTTGGTGAGTTACATGCTCAGATAGAGTTTAGGTGGAGCACTCACTTAGATGCAGCACTACCTCCATCTAACATGTAGAGAGTATGAAAAGATGACTTGTAGTTAAGATCTAATTAAGCTTTTGACTATAATTGTCCATTTTCATTATTTTCACTGGAAACCAGCAAACCAAAACTTGCCATTATACTTATCGTATATTTTATTCTTTCTCATTGTTAAAGCTCGGGGTGAATTAAAATGTTAATTTCAAGGAAAATAATTTAATAATCTGAGATTTTGTTGAATTTTCTTGTTCTTTTTTATATATACTTTAAGTTATGGGACAAATATGCAGAATGTGCAGGTTTGTTACATAGGTATACAGGTGCTATAGTGATTTGCTGCACCCATCAACCCGTCATCTACATTAGGTGTTTCTTCTAATACTATCCCTCCCCTGCCCCCGACCGCCCGACAGGCCCCAGTGTGTGATATTTCCCTCCCTGTGTCCATGTGTTCTCATTGTTCAACTCCCACTTATGAGTGAGAACATGTGGTGTTTGGTTTTCTGTTCCTGTGTTAGTTTGCTGAGAGTGATGGTTTCCACCTTCATCCATGCCCCTGCAAAGGACATGAACTCATCCTTTTTTATGGCTGCGTAGTATTCCATGGTGTATATTTGCCCCATTTTCTTTCTCCAGTCCTTCATTGATGGGCATTTGAGTTGGTTCAAAGTCTTTGCTGTTGTGAACAGTGCTGCAATAAATATATGTGTGCATGTTTCTTTAAAGTGGAATGATTTATAATCCTTTGGGTATATACCCAATAATGGGATTGCTGGGTCAAATGGTATTTCTGGTTCTAGATCCTTGAGGAATCGCCACACTGTCTTCCACAATGGTTGAACTAATTTACAATCTCACCAACAGTTTAAAAGTGTTCCTATTTCTCCACATCCTCTCCAGCATCTGTTTTTTCCTGACTTTTTAATGATTGCCATTCTAACTGGCATGAGAGGGTATATATTGTGGTTTTTATTTGCATTTCTGTAATGACCAGTGATGAGGAGATGTTTTTCATACGTTTGTTGGCCGTATAAATGTCTTCTTTTGAGAGGTGTCTGTTCATATCCTTTGCCCACTTTTTGATGGGGCTGTTTTTTCTTGTAAATTTGTTTAAGTTCTTCATAGATTCTGTATATTAGCCCTTTGTCAGATGGATAGATTGCAAAAATTTTCTCCAATTCTGTAGGTTGCCTGTTCACTCTGATGCTAATTTCTTTTGCTGTGCCAAAGCTCTTTACTTTAACTGAGATCCCATTTGTCAACTTTAGCTTGTGTTGCCATTGCTCTTGGTGTTTTAGTCATGAAGTCTTTGCCCATGCCTATGTCCTGAATGGTATTGCTTAGGTTTTCTTCTAGGGTTTTTATGGTTTCAGGTTTTACATCTAAGTCTTTAATCCATCTTGAGTTATTTTTTGTATAAGGTGTAAGGAAGGGATCCAGTTTCATTTCTCTGCATACGGCTAGCCAGTTTTCCCAACACCATTTATTAAATAGGTAATCCTTTGCCCGTTGCTATTTTTGTCAGTTTGTCAAAGATTAGATGGTTGTAGATGTGTGGTGTTATTTCTGAAGCCTCTGTTCTGTTCCATGGTCTATATATCTGCTTTGGTACCAGACCCTGCTGTTTTGGTTACTGTAGCCTTGAAGCACAGTTTGAAGTCAGGTAGCTTGATGCCTCCAGCTTTGTTCATTTGCTTAGGATTGTCTTGGTAATATGGGTTCTTTTCTGGTTCCATATGAAATTTAAAGTAGTTTTTTCTAATTCTGTGAAGAAAATCAATGGTAGCTTGATAAGGATAGCATTGAATCTATAAATTACTTTGCGCAGTATGGCCGTTTTCATGTTATTGATTCTTTCTATCCATGAGCATGGAATATTTTTCCATTTGTTTGTGTCCTCTCTTATTTCCTTGAGCAGTGGTTTGTAGTTCTCCTTGAAGAGATCCTTCTTATCCCTTGTAAGTTGTATTCCTAGGGTTTTTATTCTCTTTATAGCAATTGTGAATGGGAGTTCACTCATGATTTGGCTCTCTGTTTATTATTGGTGTTTGTTATGATTTCTGTTCTTTTGCATTTGTTTTTTTTTTTTTTTTTTTTTTTTTTTTTGAGACGGAGTCTGGTTCTGTCGCCCGGGCTGGAGTGCAGTGGCCGGATCTCAGCTCACTGCAAGCTCCGCCTCCCGGGTTTACGCCATTCTCCTGCCTCAGCCTCCCGAGTAGCTGGGACTACAGGCGCCCGCCACCTTGCCCGGCTAGTTTTTTGTATTTTTTAGTAGAGACGGGGTTTCACCGTGTTAGCCAGGATGGTCTCGATCTTCTGACCTCGTGATCCACCCGTCTCGGCCTCCCAAAGTGCTAGGATTACAGGGTTGAGCCACCGCGCCCGGCCTCTTTTGCATTTGTTAAGGAGTGTTTTACTTTCAATTATGTGGTCAATTTTAGAATAAGTGCAATGAGTTGCTGAGAAGAATATATAGTCTGTTGATTTGGGGTGGAGAGTTCTGTAGATGTCTGTTAGGTCCACTTGGTCCAGAGCTGAGTTCAAGTCCTGAATATCCTTGTATTCAGGACTTGACAGAAAATATAATTTTCTGTCTTGTTGATCTGTCTAAAATTGACAGTGGGGTGTTGAAGTCTCCCACTGTAATTGTGTGTGAGTCTAAGTCTCTTTGTAGGTCTCTATGAGCTTGTTTTATGAATCTGGGTGCTCCTGTATTGAGTGCATATATATTTAGGATAGTTAGTTCTTCTTGTTCTATTGATTCCTTTACCATTACATAATGCCCTTTTTTGTCTTTTTAAAATCTTTGTTGGTTTAAAGTCTGTTTTATCAGAGACTAGAATTGAAACCCCTGCTTTTTTTGTTTTGTTTTGCATTTGCTTAGTAAACATTCCTCTATCCCTTTATTTTGAGCCTATGTGTACCTTTGCACATGAGATGGGTCTCCTGAATACAGCACACCGAGTGGTTGTTTATCCAATTTGACAGTCTGTGTCCTTTAATTGGGGCATTTAGCCTGTTTACATTTGAGGTTAATATTGCTATCTGTGAATTTGATCCTGTAATTATGATGCTAGCTGATTATTTTGCCCATTAGTTGATGCAGTTTCTTCATAGTGTTGATGGTCTTTACAATTTGGTGTGTTTTGCAGTGGCTGGTACCAGTTTTTCCTTTCCATATTTAGTGCTTCCTTCAGGAGCTCTTGGAAGGCAGGTCTGGTGGTGACAAAAATCTCTCAGCATTTGCTTGTCTGTAAAGGATTTTATTTCTCCTTTGCTTATGAAGCTTACTTTGACTGGCTATGAAATTCTGGGTTGAAAATCCTTTTCTTCAAGAATGTTGAATATTGGCCCCCACCCTCTTCTGGCTTGTAGAGTTTTTGCTGAGAGATCCACTGTTAGCCTGATGGGCTTCCCTTTGTGGGTAACCCAATCTTTCTCTCCGGCTGCCGTTAACATTTTTTCCTTCACTTCAACCTCAGTGAATCTGACATGTATGTGTCTTGGGGTTGCTCTTCTCAAGAAGTATCTTTGTGGTGTTCTCTGTATTTCCTGAATTTGAATGTTGGCCTGTCTTGCTAGGTTGGGGAAGTTCTCCTGGATAATATCCTGAAGACTGTTTTCCAACGTGGTTCCATTCCTCCCGTCACATTCAGGAACACCAATCATATGTAGGTTTGGTCTTTTCTCACAGTCTCGTATTTCTTGGAAGCTTTGTTCACTACTTTTCATTCTTTTTTCTCTAATCTTGCCTTCATGCTTTATTTCATTAAGTTGATCTTCAATCTCTGATATCCTTTCTTCTGCTTGGTTGATTTGGCTATTGATACTTCTGTATGCTTCACGAAACTCTTGTGCTGTGTTTTTCAGCTCCATCAGGTCATTTATGTTCTCTAAACTGGTTATTCTAGTTAGCAATTCATCTAACCTTTTATCAAGGTTCTTAGCTTCCTTGCATTGGGTTAGAACATGCTCCTTTAACTCAGAGGAGTTTGTTATTACCCACCTTCTGAACCCTATTTCTGTCAATTTGTCAAACTCATTCTCTGTCCAGTTTTATTCCCTTGCTGGTGAGGCATTGTTATCCTTCGGAGGAGAAGAGGCATTCTGGTTTTTGAAATTTTCAGTTTTTTGCACTGGTTTTTCCTCATCTTCGTGGATTCATCTACCTTTGGTCTTTGATGTTGGTGAACTTCGGATGGGATTTCTGTGTGGACATCCTTTTCGTTGATGTTGGTGCTACTCTTTTCTGTTTGTTAGTTTTCCTTCTAACAGTGAGGCCCCTCTGCGGCAGGTCTGCTGGAGTTAGCTGGAGGTTCACTCCAGACCCCATTTTCCTGGCTATCACCAGTGGAGGCTGCAGAACAGCAAAGATTGCTGCCTGTTCCTTCCTTTGGAAGCTTCGTCCCAGAGAGGCACCCGCCAGATGCCAGCCAGAGCCCTCCTGTATGAGGCGTCTATTGACCCCTGCTAGGAGGTGTCTCCCACTCAGGGGCACGGGGATCAGGGACCCACTTGAGGAGGCACTCTGTCCCTTAACAGAGCTCAAGCACTGTGCTGGGAGATTTGCTGCTCTCTTCAGAGACGGCAGGCAGGAATGTTGAAGTCTGCTGAAGCTGTGCCCACAGCTGCCCCTTCCCCAAGGTGCTCTGTACCAGGGAGATGGGAGTTTTATCTATAAGCTTCTGACTGGGACTGCTGCCTTTCTTTCAGGGAAGTCCTGCCCAGAGAGGAGGAATCTAGAAAGGCAGTGTGGCTACAGCGGCTTTGCTGGGCTATGGTGGGCTTGCCCAGTTCAAAGTTCCAAGTCGCTTTGTTTACACTGTGAAGGGAAAACCATCTACTCCAGCCTCAGTAATGGCTGATGCCCCTCCTCCCACCAAGCTTGAGCATCTCAGGTTGACTTCACACTGCTGCGCTGGCAGAGAGAATTTCAAGCCAGTAGATCTTAGCTTACTGGGCTCCGTGGGGGTGGGATCCCCTGAGCTAGACCACTTGGCTCCCTGGCTTCAGCTCCCTTTCCAGGGGAGTGAATTGTTCTGTCTCACTGGTGTTCCAGGCGCCACTGGGGTATGAAAAAAACTCCTGCAGCTAGCTCAGTGTCAGCCCAAATAGCCACCCTGTTTTTGCTTGAAGCCCAGGGCCCTGGTGGTGTAAGCATCCAAGGGACTCTCCTGGTCTGTGGGTTGTGAAGACCATGCAAAAAGCATATTATCAGGGCTGGAGTGCACCATTCCTCACTGCACATCCCCTCACGGTTTCCCTTGGCTAGGGGAGGTAGTTTCCCAACCCCTTGAGCTTCCCGGGTGAGGCAATGCCTCCACCCTGCTTCACCTCACCCTCCATGGGCTGCACCCACTGTCTAACCAGTCCCAGTGAGATGAGCCCCGTACCTCAGTTGGAAATGCAGAAATCACCCCCACCTTCTGTGCTGATTTCACTGGGAGCTGCAGACTGGAACTGTTCCTATCCGGTCATCTTGCCAGACACCCCAAATTTTCTTGTTCTTGAAAAAATAAATTAGACTTCCCAGCACTTTGGGAGGCTGAGGCAGGTGGATCACAAGGTCAGGAGATCGAGACCATCCTGGCTAACGTGGTGAAACTCCGTTTCTAATAAAAATACAAAAAATGAGGCAGGTTTGGTGGCGGGCACCTGTAGTCCCAGTTACTCGGGAGACTGAGGCAGGAGGATGGCATGAACCCAGGAGGTGGAGCTTGCAGTGAGCCGAGATCGCGCCACTACACTCCAGCCTGGGTGACAGAGAGAGACTCCGTCTCAAAATAAATAAATAAATTAATTAAACTTATGCAAACTGAGTTTCTAAGATGGCTCAAAATTTAGATTATTATCATGGAAGTGGGATTACAAAGTATACTTCATTTGTATAACTTTTATGACAATATTCTAATAGGTCTTCAGATGTCTTACAGTACCTCCAACTTATGTGTTGCTAACACCTTGCACAACAGGCTCCCTTCTGAGCAGAGCTGATTGGAAGAGGAACGTGGAGCACATGTCTTCAAAACCAACAAGAATGCACTTTAGGACAGAGGATGAACCACTCAAGACCAGTATTAGTTGATTAGATTTGAAAGAAACTCATGCAATAGTCTGGGGAGAGGTGTTTAAACACCTGAATTTACCTCAGATCTTTAAAGCAATAACCTAATTTTGAGCAACAGTAGCTCTTTCACAGGTGTGCAAAGAATGTTTACTTCCATTGTACTAATTAGTTTTAAATTGAGAAAACATTTAGTAACCGGAAAAACAAAGAAGCTCCTGTTTTTCCAGGACAGAAATAAAAGGAAAAGTAGAACAAGACTAACTACAATATTCAGCTTAACATTTCAAATTTTTCCATTGCCTTCACTAAGCAATGTCTATTTTGTTTTGTTTTTCAAAAAGCACAATTCCCAAGTGTAACTAAAATAGTAAATATGTACACTTACTTTGCTTAAAAGTAATTAAAGATATCATTTGCTGACAAAAACAAATGTATGCCTAATATATAAATGTATGCTTGTCATTTTTGGTTAAATAAATATTTGTTCATGCCTTATTTTAGGATGTAGTTCTCTTCTAATATATTAGGAGAAAACTCTGAATTGAGGGATAACTCATCTTTTCTGCTAAAAAATTTAATAGCCTCTACTTCAATAGATTTTAATAAGTGGTAAAAAAAAATACTGCATTTTCTTTTGCAATTGCAACAATAATGAGACACAATAAATTGCTACTTTAAAATGCATAGCACTGTATACCTTCCAAGCAAAAAAAATTCATCTATTATACACAACATGCACTGACAGGAGTAGGCCTTTGATAAAAAACACATTGTGAAGTGCATTTTTTGCACCTAATGATTTAAATCAAAATTTAAGTAAAACTCACTGTGCTTACATTTTTCTTTTCCTCTCCCCAATTCCCATGGTACTTTTCTTCATGCTAAATAACCCAAATTTTTTTTAGCTTTTCCTTAAAGGACCCATTTTCTAAGCTAATCATTTTTAGTCATTCTCTTTGGACCTCTCTCCAAGATTTCTACGTCTTGTTTCAGACAAAGGTCCCACAACTGGATCTTGTCCTCCCGTAAAAATATGATAAATGCTCATCATAGAAGGTACTCTTTAGGGTGGCTCCTTCTCATACATGGAAAGAGTCTTAATCTGACAACTTCATTAACCATTAGCAAGCTGCTATGATTTGAATGTTCCACCCAAACTCATGCTGAAATTTAATTGTCATTGTAAGAGTATTAGGAGGTGGTGCATTTAAGAGGTGATTAGGCCATGAGGGCTCTATCCTCTTGAAGAGATCACTGCTGTTATCACAAGAATAGGTTAGTTATTGAAGGAGTGTGTTCTTGATAAAAAGGATTAGTTCAGATCAGTGTTTCTCTCTGACTCATTGACTCACTTCTGCCTTCCATACTTCTGCAATGGGATGACCCTTGCTGGGTGCCAGTGCCATGCCCGTGGACTTCCCAGCCTCCAGAACTGTGAGCCACATAAACATCTGTTTCTTTATAAATGACCCAGTCTGTAGTATTCTGTTATAGCAGTAGAAAATAGACAGGGCACATGCTAACACCTTTTCAGACTCGAGTACTTGGTGATGGGGTAGAGTACCTAATTTTTTATTTCTCAAACACCTATGTGTCAAGTCCTGTGCCAGACACTTTAACTGCCTTTTGAAATATTAAACACTGCTATGATTTCTGTTATGAAAAGAGGTTAAATAATCTCACCAAAGCCATAGAACCTATCAGTGGGAAAGTAGGGATGTGATTATAGGTTTAACTAAGTCTAAAGCTCACCATTACAACAAATATTCTTTATAGTCTCTGATGGGGTTCACACCATAATATGCCAGTCTGTCACAGAATTGTTTTGACTAAAGGTGACTGAGAAATATTAGACACAGAACAAGTTCTCTGCCCTCAGTCTCTCTATTAGGAAGGGCAAGATGATTGTTAATCACTCAAGACAATTCTATTATCGTATCAGCCCAGAGGAATAGAAACCTATATAGCACTTCTAACTCGTCCTTATTTTCCTTGAGTTAGTTTCCCCATATATTTACCCTTCTGCAGTTTACTGCCTCTGGAAGCTCAAAATTCCTTTCCTTAGTCTTGTTATTTCTCTACAAATTTATTATTTTTTACTAAGATGTTATTTAAGCCCAAGTTTTAACCACCCCTTTGAGATATTTATCACTGCTTTCTCCCACATGTGTGTGATGCATATGTTAAAAAACTTCAGTTTATTTTCTCTTGTTAATCTGTCTTTTGTCAATCTGATTTGCAGGACCTTAACTGGAGAACCTAAAGGTTAAAAAAAAAAACACATTTTCTCCCCTAAAATTCCCAGGAAATCCTCAACACTGAGAGCAAGTGCTGAAACTTTCCATGGTGAGAATGATTTCATTAGGCTGGTCATTGCTCATTGTTTTGCATCCCAAACACATCAGGAGAGGCACTGGCATAGAAGCAAAGTGCCTGAACCCTGGTGAGCATTTCCAAGGTAAGGATAAGCAAATGCTGCTCTGGCGCCCTCCCATGGACAGTATTATGTGAGGAGACACAGGCAGAAGGGCAACCACCTCAGTAGTGACTCAAGAGTTTAAAATCCAGGCACAAGGACATTGTGTGGTCATTTAGCCAAGGACAACAGATTAGCTGATTCATCTGGTCAACAAGTTAATGTGCTGATATTTTTAAGTACATTCTATGATGTTTGCACAATGATGACATTGTTGAACAACACATTTCTCAGAAGGTACCCTTCTCATTAAGTGATGTGTGACTGTACATATGTTGCTGTTTTTATATATTTTAGTAACATGTATTAGAACAATAAAAATAAAATAAAAACTGTGGAGAGTGTGAAACGCTTGAAACAAATATTAGAAATCAAAATATCTCCTTTCAATAAAAAGGTGTTTGATCATGTAATCATTTGTGCTCTGCTTATCTGTTGCTCATGATATTTTGAATTGTTAGATGATAAAGGTAAAAGGTATTGATAAACATAGGCTAATAGTATTTTGGATCAGAAAGACAACTATCAGCCACTTAATTTTACAAATGAGATAACTGAAGTTATAAGCCATTAGAGAGAATTTTTAAATTCATTTTATTTAGAAACTTAGCCCAATATAAACAAGATGATACATAACTTAATTTTAAAAGAAACTCAACAAAATGCATACTTTTAATTACACCGTAAATGATTTCAAGATTATCATAAGGCATTTTTTTAAATAAAAAGTGTTGTAATCATTAGCCCTTAGTCCTTCTTTAATATCAAAATAAATTTCTGACTAAAGCCTATATATTTGTAGGTGCCTATCTCCCCTGAATGAAGATGGAAGAGTAATGCTGACATTTATGACATATCCACCTGGTTTTGTCTGCAGTATCATTGCAGTGAGGTCCATTTTATCTAAAAACAACAACAACAAAAAAACAAAACTAAGCATCATTCTTCAAACTTTTGTCTCTCAATTTCTTTAGCTATGTTAGTGTTCTTTCTTTAAATTACTAAATTTCTTAGATTCAAGATTTCTGTTTGTATTATTCAAAATTAATAAAATTGATAATTCATGATGGAAGCAGAAGCAACTTTCAGATTCAGTGTTTGGTTTACAAATTCCTCCTGATTTATAAACCATTCAGACTGAACCACTGCCTGGAGCTTTCCATTTTGTTGCTCTTCTCCTCTGTCTTGCCCATGTTTGCTGCCTCTTAGCTGTTGATAATGTCCACTCTTCAAGTCTTTGCTGTCTTCTGAGTGTCCTTTTCCTATATCTTCTGTCCACTCTTTCATAGTACTCTTTTCCTGAGTTATCATGATTGTCTCTCTTCATGGCCAAACACCGTGAAGCTCTCAGTGTTTAAAAGAAGGCCTTGGGAGTGAAACTCTGGATTTAAATTAGTCTGTACCACATTGTAATTGTATGACTTGGAGAAATGTTTACCCTCTCTTTGCTTGATTTTCTCATTTGAAAATAGCAATAATAGTAGTACCTATTTCACATGATCGGGACAATTACATAAGTTGATCCATATCTAGTTCACATAAGAATGTTAGCATACATTCATTGCCCAGTAATCCATAAATGATTATCATCATTAGTATTATTTCTGATTATTCTTTCTTAACATAATCAGGAAGCAAATGAACCCTTACATAAATATTTACCTTTAATTCACTTTTATTCATTCCTTCAAACCCTTGTACCTCCAGATAAGTGTGGCCCCATGTGTTCTAATCTCTAAATGGTACAAATAAAATAGAAGCAGAGAAAAAAAAAAAAAACTTGAAAAGAATTTTGATTTTTACTTGAAAAACTTCTGGAGAATTTGAGTTTGGAAGAGGGAGTATGTTATTCCTATGGAGCAAAACATCTTGAAATTCCTTTCTCTCCACCTCTACCATTCTCAATATTATTCCTACGGATGGCAGCTGCTCTTTCACATCTTTTGTCTTTATCACTGTATTTTTACAATCCTCAAGATTTCCTATGCCTAGACTGCCAAATTCTTTACTCCACCAGCCCAACACACCTTCTCTTATACATATATTTGCATTCTCCTTGTCCAGTTGTTCTTAAGCATAGTTGCAAACTGAAAAGACATGAGGTATGTTTAAAATGCTGATATCTCAGCTCAACTTTCAGAAATTTTGCGGTATGGTTATGTGCCACGATACTGTTTCAGTCATAATAATAATGTTTAAGTCAACAACAGACCACATTATGTGTTGGTGGTCCCATAGGCTTATAATACTGTATTTTACTGTGCCATTTTTTTGTCTAAATATATCTAGGTACACAAATACTTGCCATTGCATTACAGTTGCCTACAGTATTGAGTACAGTAATATGCTGCACAGCTTTGTAGCCCAGGAGCAATAGGCTAAACCACATAGCCTAGCTGTGTAGTAGGCTATACCATACTACATACTAGAGTTGTGTAAGTAGACACTGTCATAGTCACCCTTCAGTGAAATACCTAAAAAGTGCATTTCTCAGAATACATACTCATCATTGAGCAGCACCTGGCTGTAATTGGCCTATGCATTGGAATTTTTCATAGTTCTCTGAGTGATTTTAATATCCAGCCAGGGTTAAGAACCACTAGTTATTCTTTCTTCTCCTCATGTCAGTGTAAATCTTCTAGTTTTTTCCTTTCTTCCCACACTGAAGCTCATGATAAAGTTCAGAAGCTGGGAGTGAGGAAATGTCAAGTGTTCAATGCCAGAATTTTCCTTAGGGAGACTGAGACAGGAAACATACACTGGATATTTATTCATGTGAGATTTTGTCACTATTATACTTTCCCTCTTTTCTTTGATCCTTGAGGACCTAGGCCCTTTCTCCCCCTTATCTCTGCCACCTCTATTCATTGGCTGGAGCTCTCACACAACTATTGATTAGCGGAAGCACGGTTCAGATTCCCTCAGGAAACCTTATTCTGGTTGCCTCTGTGGGTAAGTGACCCACATTCATAATGATGCTCAGGTTTTGTAAAGGTCTTTATATAAAACCAAAGCATATGTTTTGAAAAGCAGCTAAGGTGCAAGTTTGAATAGTCTGTACTGGGATGAGGCCAGGATTGGGACTCACTGTCTTCCACTTATTATCTGTGTAAGTAAGTTCGGGCATCACCTGCAAAATAGGGTTGATGACATTTTATCTACTATACCACTATGTGGTAGAGATAAATTAAATCATCATTTCATGTCTATTTCAGTTTTTTGTTTTTTGAGACGGAGTTTCTCTCTTATTGCCCAGGCTGAAGTGCAATGGCACGATCTCAGCTCACTGCAACCTCCACCTCCTGGGTTCAAGCAATTCTCCTGCCTCAACCTCCCGAGTAGCTGGGATTACAGACATGTGCCACCACACCCGGCTAATTTTATATTTTTAGTAGAGACGGGATTTCTCCATGTTGGTCAGGCTGGTCTCAAACTCCCAACCTCAAGTGATCCGCCTGCCTTGGCCTCCCAAACTGCTGGGATTACAGGCGTGAGCCACCGTGCCCAGCGTCTATTTCAGTTTTTATTGTGTATTACTTACAGTCTTCCACAATAATTTACTGCAAACTTAGATTGGCATTTACTGTAAATTCACAGATTTGAATTTGCATCAGGTAAACTTTTTTAAAAAGACTCTTTTGCACAGGATTGTCATTTTCTAACACATTGCTTAAAGGAAATATGGACACCACATGGAATTCTGTGCTATTTTAGTTCCTAAGCACTCAGAACAGAGGCGGTGGGGGAATTCAGAGAAATGGCACAGAGTTCTAGAAACAGCTGTGTCATGTCTGTGTCATACTGCCATACGCCATAACACCCCTCCAACACACACACACACACACACACACACACACTGCTTCCAACTTTTATATTTTTTCCTATTCTCTAGGAAATGTTGGGCACACATAGTTTGACTCTGTTCAAGTGTCACCTTCTCAAAGAGGACAGACTCCCAGACCATCTATCTAAAACAAAGGCTTCTTTCACTCTCCATCCCCTTCACCTACTTCGTTTTTCTTCATAGGCCTTATTACTACCTGAGTGCGTATACAATATTGATTAATGTTTCCTTCCATACAAGATAAAGTCCAAGAGAACAGGTTCTTCTGTTGTCCCCATCTCTTGTTACATCTCAACATTAGAGCAATGCCTCATGCTTAATAAGCATTCAATAAATATTTTTGAGTTTAAAAAGCTTCAAATTATAATAGACTGAGTGCTTATCTATTATTTTAAACACAGAATCTAAGACCTAAAGAAAGTTAAATGATTTTCCAAAGCTTCTGAAAGAAAATGGTGGAGCTATAATTGTATCCCTGATTACCTGCTTCAAAATCTACTGCTCTTGCAACAATAGCAGGCTGTCACCTTTACCCCTCAACCCTATCCTCCATTAAAGTTCCTGTTTATTTATCTTCTTTCTATAGACTTCATCCCATGAGCTATGAAGGGGTGCCTAACAGTATTTGAGTCTAAAAAATGTGTATTGCTTGGAAATTTTAACTAAAAACAATCTCTGAATAAAATGAAATCTAATATAATTAAATGTCTACAAAATGTAACATGTAAACTACTTAGTCAATTCATTATTCTGTTCCTCAACTCTATTCTTATTTTGTTATACAGAAATTAGTTTGAACATGGGATATAAGCACATTAAAATACATTTGATATGATCTTGGAAAACCTCCAAAAGTAAAAATGCCTAAAACCACCCAAACATCCTTGCCTAGTAATTGGAAGGGTCACAGCTATTGCTGGATTTTACATCAAAATAACTCTGAGGAAAGGTTCTTCTTTGTTTGTTTTGTGTTTTGCATATGTGTGGATGTGTGCATTTTGTTTTTGCTTTTTTTTTTTTTTTTTTTTTTTAGCTTTATGCATAATCTGGTGCTTGGGCTTCTAATTCCTTGCATAAATCTTTTTATTAGAGATTTTTTTTAGATAAAATCCTTCCGTGGACTAATTAGGCAGAGTGGTGTATTAGTCCATTTTCACACTGCTATAAACAAATACCTGAGACTAGGTAGTTTATAAAGAAAAGAGTTTAATTGACTCACAGTTCTGCATGGTCAGGGAGGCCTCAGAAAACTTATAATCATGGCAGAAGGCAAAGGGGAAGCAGGCACCTCTAACATGGCAGCAGGAGAAAGAGCAAGCGAAGGGGACGTGCCACACTTTAGAACCATCAAATCTTGAGCTCTAACATGAAAACAGTAAGGGGAAAGGCAGCCCCCATGATCCAGGCATTTTTCCACCAGACCCCTCCTTCAACACTTGGAGATTACAATTCAAGATGAGATTTGAGTGGGGACTCAGAGCCAAACCATATTAAGTGGTTAGCATTGGCAAATGACAGCAGTAGTGCTTAGGAGCTCGTGTTCTGTGGTGCAGTGACTTCACTTTAAATCTTGGCTACATCAGTTATTTAACTTTGACCTTGGGCAAGTAGCTCAACTTCTCTAAACCACATTTTCTCTTTATAAAAAAGTGAAAGCTCACACCTGTAATCCCAGCACTTTGGGAGGCCGAGGTGGGTGGATCATGAGGTCAAGAGATCGAGACCATCCTGGCCAACATTGTGAAACCCCATCTCGACTGAAAATACAAAAATTAGCCAGGCGTGGTGTTGTGCGACTTAGTCCCAGCTACTCGGGAGGCTGAGGCAGGAGAATCACTTGAACCTGGGAGGCAGAGGTTGCAATGAGCCAGGATGGTGCCACTGCACTCCAGCCTAGGTGACAGAGCGAGACTCTGTCTCAAAAAAAAAAAAAAAAAAAAAGGCAGAGACTACAATAGCCACTAACCTCATAATGTTATTGTGAGAATTATGTAAAATAATATGTGGTAAGTATCTAGCATTGTTTACTGGCACCCAAAAGTGTTCAATGGCATTAACTATTACTGTTATCAGTATTCTTTTTATTACTCTTAGTTATCATTATTAGTATTATCATTCTTTAATGTAGCAGATCCTTTTCATCTCATGAGAGCAACTAACACACTTTCTATCCCATTTTCTGCAAGAAAGTTCATGAATTTAGTACCAGCTGATGCCAACTCCCAATTCTAGGATGGAAGAATGGCCGATCCTCTTTTCTGCGAGAAAGTCCTGTGCTCTCAGAGCATCTACTTCAAGCATGTCTTTGGAAAAGGACAATCACTTGTCTGACTGTTCAAAGAACAACCCCTGTGGCAGTCTCATGCCCACCAGGGCAGTGTTGGGGGAATAGAAAGAAAGAGAATCAGCAAAGAAGACTCTCTTCTCTCAAAGTCCCCAATACCATTTCTTTAACACTTTTTCAGTTTATGAGATTTGACAAGGAAATAAAGGCATTGCTTCAGGCCATTCCAATTTCACAATGTAAGTATTCTTTTAAAATTGCTACATCTAGGGGAGTCTTTATATCCATGTCATTACTCAAGGAAAATTGTGAGGATACGGGTAAGAGTGTAAGAGGAATCTTATTAAAACATCACATGCAAAAAAAAACCAAACAAACCTCCTTCCTCTCCACTTGAAAGACATCTCTTTCTACTTACTTCATATCATTCATCAAAAATTTCATGAGAAGTTGAATGATTAGTATCCTTCCAAATGCTTTGAAAAGGTATGGTACATAAAGGGAAAGAAAACAGAGCACCATACCAGTGGTAATGTAATAGTCATAAGATACATATTGAAATTGAATGCATAATAAACCCACAGGGGTACGTAGATGAAAGAACAGCAAATGAAGGCATGGATCTGATTTACAACAGTATGTGAAACCAAGAATAGGAATAGTCTCCTGGAACTAGATCTCACTAAAAGAAAACTTTACTGAACGTTTTGTACTAGTTGACAGAAATAATCATACAGATGTGTGTGCGTGAGAGCATGTGTGTGTGTGAGAGCATGTGTGTGTATGTATAACCCCTTCGAGATCCTTAAGCAAATGACACTTAAAAACACACAAAACATAAACATATTTAGTGATAAACAGAAAAATTACTTTAGATGAAAATAATATTAGCGTGGCGGGTGGGAAGGCGGAGGAAACAAGGCTTTTCAAAAAGGAATTGTTATATTGTCTTCACATGTCTTATCAACAATGATGAAGTAATGTCTTCACAGTTCTGAAGGAAAATTGTTTTGAATTTGAATTTCATTTTCTTTCAAAATGTCAGTTAAAAGTGAGTCAAGAAATAAGAAATGTTTATCTCCATGTATATATCCTAAAAATATTACCTGAAAATGGACTCCAGTAAAATGAAAAGAAAAATGAAACTGTAGGAACAAAACGCAAAGTAAAAAACAAAACAACAGTGGGAACAAATGCAGAAGAACTTCAAACACAGTTCCAGGAGGAGCACTGTGCCATGCAGCACCCCCAAAAGGCAATGGGCCCAGTAAGAACCATAATGTACTCATGAAGAACATAACAAATTCCATTCAACAGATGATTTGTTTAAAAAGTTGCAAGATGGCCGGGTGCGGTAGCTCACGCCTGTAATCCCAGCACTTTGGGAGGCCCAGGTGGGCGGATCACAAGGTCAGGAGATAGAGACCTTCCCGGCTAACATGGTGAAACGCCGTCTCCACTAAAAATACAAAAAATTAGCCGAGTGCGGTGGCGGGCGCCTGTAGTCCCAGCTACTCGGGAGGCTGAGGCAGGAGAATGGCGTGAACCCGGGAGGCAGAGCTTGCAGTGAGCCGAGATCACGCCACTGCACTCCAGCCTGGGCAATGGGGCAAGACTCCGTCTAAAAAAAAAAAAAAAAAAAAGTTGAAAGATATTAGTGATAACTTGAGAAAGGTGCATGCTCCTTTTGTCAACAAAAAAAGGCAATTAGAAATTCCAGAGAAAACAAAAACAAAAATTTGACCAATAAAGTAATTTTCCAAATAGGAAGCAAATGTCACATGAATTGAAAAATTGACCAACAGAGAAAATGACCTTCTATTTAATTTGGATGCTTCAAGGAACACACTCCTTAAAGGAACAAACTCCCATAACTAAGACAGGCTTAGCAGCAGTGACATTTCCTGCTCTAGGTGTCCAGTCACTTACTTAAATAAAATGAATATTATTTATTTAATCGTAATGTTGCGAATGCTGTTTACACGTTTTCCATGCTTAGAATCAATGACTACATAAAGTTTATTACAATGAATTTCAGGTATGCAGAACAGAAAGTACACAACACTCATACATAGCTGGCAGCAGTCTGCAAGTGGGAGGAAGAGAAAAGGGAAGGGCACTGAATGAGTATTAATCTCCACTATATGAATGTACTATTTTGCATATTGGAAGGTAAGAGATACTGTCTAGTGTTTACAATAGATTATTATACAGATATCTAAGTATATTTTAATATATTTAAATATTTTATGTATTTATATATAAATATATATTACATTTCATATATTTAAAATATATATTATGTATGTTATATATAAATATTTCATATATTTAAAATATTTTAAATATATTAAAATGTAATTATACGTATTTAAGTTATTTTAAATAGGTATTAAGTAGGATTAAAACTCTCAGAACTACTAGTTAGTAGTAACTGTAAGTTAATAATTAGAGAAACTGTTAAAATAACTTAGAATGTGAAGCACACCTGCCAAGAGACAGTTTGCTCTAAACTGATGGGTTTGCTGGGATTAAGGGAAAGTCCCAGGCAAGTCTGGACAAGTTTGTCATCCTAGAAGCATATGCAAGTTAATATCCTCAGATTTAATAGCAGGGAGTCAATATAAAAATTATAAATCAAGAGAGAGATATATCAGCATATTGTTTAAATGTACGGTGACATTCATAGCAGCAGTTAGCATGCTGCTCTTTGAAGTCATACAGACCTGGGATTGTAGACCCAGCTCTACCAATTACTGGCTCCATGATGTTCAGCAAGTTACTAACCTCTCATAATCACATCTACCTCAGTAGATGATTGTGAAGATGATGTAAAAAATGCGTGCAAAGTGATAAACCAGAACCTGACACAGAATAGAGCTTTGGGAACTGTGTGTTAGTATTATAGTCATCATTGATATTCTTTATGGAAGCCATTCACTGCGTGTGCAAAAAATACTGCATGAAAAGCATATTGAATGTTCAGTTAGTTGTTACACCTGTAAATATCTATGGAATTAATGTTAGGGCTTACTTTGGCTGGCCAATGCACTAAAAAATATTTAAAGGTGTTACATCTGGTGTTCACGTGGGGAGAGAGGGTGAAAGGACAAGCAATATTTTCAATGACGAAGTTGTATGGTACTTCAATATAACTCACAAACATTAACTTCACCAGAGAGAGACAAAGGGTGAGGGAGAGAAAGAGGGGAGGGAGAGAGAGAGAGAGAGAGAGAGACAGAGAGTCATGTAATACTGACTACTATGCCAGTCATTTCTCTCAATAGTTTCTTGCTTCTGGCAGTAAATGAAATCACACATGCTATAACCAACATTGCCTCTTGGAAATTTGTGAAAAACATATGTGCATGGTTTTAAAGTTTCTCCTATGAACATAACTTAGAATATTTCCATAACCAGGCCGGGCGCAGTGGCTCACGCCTGTAATCCCAGCACTTTGGGAGGCCGAGGCAGGAGGATCACGAGGTCAGGCGATCGAGACCATTCTGGCTAACATGGTGAAACCCCGTCTCTACTAAAAATACAAAAAATTAGCCGGGCGTGGTGGCGGGCACCTGTAGTCCCAGCTACTCGAGAGGCTGAGGCAGGAGAATGGCATAAACCCAGGAGGTGGAGTTTGCAGTGAGCAGAGATCACGCCACTCCATCTCAAAAAAAAAAAAAAAAAAAGAAAAGAAAATTTCCGTAACCAGATAAATAAGTAGTATGGCTTTGTCAATATTTTTGAGAAGAAATTGAGAAGAATTGAGTGTTATAGTTTTTCTGTCAATGTTTTTCATTGACAGAGAAGAAGTTATGGTTTTGTATGCTCATTTTATAGTTGTTTAAAGAAATTCCAAGAATAATTCACCCAGAAGTAATTTTTGACTTGTATACTGGCTTTAGAATTTGAGGTTGTATAAGATATAACTTTAATTTACAACTGTTTTGCACCATGAGCATTTTAGTAGGTATCAGTTATAATCTTATAAGAATAATAAATAATAAAATGATGCTTACAATAGCTGAGATCATATAATGTGAGAAACTATTTGTAATAAATGCTAAGTAAGAAGATAGGAATATATAAATTTTTATATACACAATGGCTACAGGTAAATTAAAAGAGTGAATAGAAAAAAAGACTTAAAAATATATATAACAAAAAACTAATATTGGCCAAGGCTTTGTTAAGGTGATAGGATTATGGGTGGTTTTATTTTATTTGCCTGAGTTTGTAAAATTTAAAAACATATGATTTTAGAAACCTATAAAAAGGCAGACACAAATTAATAATGACAGAATATACACAGGTGTTCTAACCAAAATCTATCTTTGGAAATGATTCAGATTTCAGAATTGTCCAGTAGTCTCAAATTTTAATGATTGGTCTTCTCTTCAGGAATTCCAGGCAGATTGTTTCACTACATCATCCAGTTTACCTAAAGTAGAAAATAACAATAACTTATATAAAACTATTTGTATTTGACTTTGAAATACTTCCAAAAAGCATTTCAGCCAGACATGTCCCCAGACCAATAGTATGAGCTATGTGCCTCCCCCAACCCTCACTTCCTCTATGCTAACCAAATACCTTTGCTACTTGACTAGACCACTATGTCCAAGTTCAGTTGGATCACACCATTATTCCAAAGCCATGGCCATACCAATACCCCATAGTTGGATCTAAGCAGCAGAAGTTTGCCTTCTCAGGTAGACTTTGGCAGGCTGTAGATACACATTTCAGTTTTCATCCAGGTTATATGCTGATTACCACAAAAAGATCCATTATTATGTGAATTAATATATAAAATACATCAAATCTCATCCCAGAAACAGAATAACTGCAGACATTAAAAAGCCTATTAAATATGATGAGCCCATAAATTTAGTACATCTTGCTCTTTTCTTCATTCCCAGTTTTGTAAAATGGTTTGTTTCATCATGAATGTATTTTTGCATTCAATCAACATTAATAATAAGAGCTAAAATGCATTCGGTTCTTTATATTTACTAGGCATTTAACTAAGAATTTGGCATTTAATCATTATCTTGCTGATAAAAAACTTGAGGCTTAGGAGAGAATTAGTGGATTCAGGACTTAAACTCTCATTTGCCCATAAAGCCTCAGCTCTTTAACAATTATGCTACAAGACTTTCTATTAATTGAAGACCTACTAACTTCCAGGCTTTTCTAGGTGATAGAGGACACAAAGTTGAATAAGAACCCTGACATTCAGGAGCTAAAGAAACATATTGTTCTTCTTGCAGGAGTTTACAGGCAACAGGGATCCATAATATCTCTTTCCACTCAATTCCCAAGGTTTCAGCAGAACAAGATAGACTGTTAAATATAAGAAGGGCTATTTAAGCCAACTCTCATTATCCAACGTAGGATTTGACTTGATTATCAAGCACTTTTAAATTGTAGGTTCAGGTTAAGCATCCCTAATCCAAAAATTCAAAATCCAAAATGCTCTAAAATCTGAAACTTTCTGAGCACTGCCATGGTACTCAAAGGAAATGCTCACTGAAGCAATTCCAATTTTGGATTTTTAGATTAGGGATACTCAACTGGTAAGTATAGAGTGCAAAAATTTCAAAATATGAAAAAATCCCAAATCCAAAATGCTTCTGTTGCCAAGCATTTCAGATAAGGGGTACTCAACCTGAACCATCAATTCTGGAATCTCCAAATGGCTGTTCATGTGACTGCAGTGGCTCAATGACATGGCCCATCTTCCTATGACATCTTCTCCAATAAACAATGCCAGGGTCTGGCAGATGAAGGATACAGTTGTGCATATCAGGAAACCCAATTCTGAGATGTATCCACTTCCGCTCATGAGGCTTTGAGACTTGGCTCCTAGCTATGGAGTTACCTTTAGAGCAAGAACCATATTACATACCACTGAGGAAACTTGAACAGAAAGTCTTACCACGCACACCCAATCACAGGCATGTTCACAGAGACTGCCTGGATAAATTTGTTGCCTTGATGACCTACCCACCTTCACTGCTCTTTCACTCCAAACAATAGCCAGAACAATACTTTTAAGAGCGTAATGGAAACTTGCAACTCCTCTGCTGAAAACCTGCAGAAGCTTTCCATTTCTCTATGGATTAAATCCACAAGACTTTATTGCAAATGCAACAAGGGCTTGAGTGATCAAGACTTGTTCAGTGAGTCAGCAAGTGGTTATGAAAGGGCATCACCCAAGCCCTATCCACTCTGACTTTACTCCTTACTCACCACTCTCCAGGGATAATATCCCTGTTTCCATTCTCTTTTGTGGGGTTTCTGTGCATGCTGTTCCTAAATTTATTTTGGCCACCAACCATCCCTAAATTAATTCGTAGGCCTTTCTTGGAGAAGTCCTTACTGTCCCCACAGATCAGATTGAATTACATATTAATAAAATATTTTCTTGGAATAAAGAAATGTGGCTCATGTCTCTATAAAAACTAAAATTTGCAGCTTCTCAGGATACTCTGCGTCTCCTTCACAACCTTTACCCCAAGTGCCTGGAATTTAGCAATCATTTGTTTGAGAATTTAATGTTTTTCACTCATGATCCATTTCAAGTTGGTGAAGACAGATCACTTATATCTTGTTTGTTACTGAATCCACAGTGCCAGGCACATAGTGCTCGAAAATTATTTGCTAAATTAATAAAGATTCACTAAAAAAGAATAAAAAAGACAGTCATCTTGTGTCTTTTTACCATGAACCAGACATGATCCAAGATGTTCGGGACCCTTTCTCTTGCAAGCCTGTTGCCTCTTGCAGCTTTCTAGGCTCCAGTGGAATATTTTGTCCTAAAAGCACTGACTTTGAAATATCTGAAGTTTGATGACACAGAGCTTTCCCTAAGAGTAGGAAGAAAGGCAGTCCTACCCTATCTTTAACAGAGGACATTTCTTGTGAAAGACTACACAGTTCTTTAGAACCCCTCATCATTCATTTCATTCACTCGACAGAGAAGCTGAGTTCCCTTTGTGCCTGGCACTAGTGGAATTCTGAGCATTCACAAAGAAAAGGCGGTTCCTGTCCTGAAAGAGCTTCTTGTGAAGAAGGAGAGATGGAAAACAAAGTCAATGATGGACACACAGTGTGGCAATTCTGAGAGAGGACCTCTGAAGAGGGACACCTAAACTACCAAGAAACACTGAGGAAGAGGTAATCTGGAACCACTGCTAAGAAGATTCGGGGCCCCAGAGAAGAAAGAACCAGCCACTAGACAAACATGTGCCAGGAGAACCCATGGCAAAAAACAATGTAAACAACAGGAGCAGTTTGTGACGAGCCAGCGGGCGAGGGAAGAAAATGCAAGTCAGAAAAATGCCAGTTTAAAGATGGGTGCCGAATAGTGGACAGACCTGGTAGGGGCCCAGACCAGGGAGGACACTTGGGATCCTGTTTTAAAGGTGATAGAAAGCTGCAAAGACTTTTGAGCCTGGAAGTGTGGCTGGAGGAGTCAGATCTGCATTTTAGAAACAGCACCTCAAAACAGTGTTAAATAGACGGAAGGGGAGCTATAAATAGGACAAACGTCCAGGAAACATTGGCATATTTTGAGATGGGAGTTGGAATGAAAAAATAAAGATTTGTATATATTGAAAAATGAGTACACTCCCCCTTTTTTGAGAAAATGTTTACATACATCATTTCCCTGGAAGTAAATTAGGAAATGAGGATAATGGTTCTGTAAAACCTAAAGACTGTTGGTGACTCATTATCCAATTAATTGATATGAATAAATTGGGCAAATCAAGCTAAATGAGAGTCAGTCACTGCATGTAAGTAGAGAGAGTGATTGCTTTTTTTATTTTTGGTTTTATTTGTGTTTTCCTTTTTTTAAAAAAATTATAAAATCAGGGATCTTGAGCTCCACTGAGGAGCAGTGGGTCAGGAATGTCCAGAGTCTCTGACCCTCAGAAACAGGATATGGGGTAATGTGGATTACATGGACCTCGGAGTGGAAATGATTCAGCTAGGTCTGGAAGTCTCTCTTGTCACCTTGGAGCCCACCCACAGCTACCATGTCACAGCAACCAGCCCTGCTGGCAGCAAGTGACACCATTCAACCCACCCTAGAGTGAATTTTTTCAGATTAGAAAAAAGGAATCGAACCATTGTCAGAAATGGAAAGAAAAAGGAGTTGCTTGTTTATAGTTTTTGTTTTTAATCACTGTGAAGCTTGTATTTAAAAGAATATGCTTCCCTTCTCAGCAATAACAGCACCTCAAATTCACCAGGCTCCTCCAACCCTGATGAAGAGGGATCAGCCCTCTTTATGCTCCCGTGAGTTGCAATAATATGTGAGCATCTCTTAAGAGGCTGTGAAGGTAAAATTCAGGAGAGGAATGAGCAAATTCTCACTACCAAATTGGCAACCTTTTAAGAAATTCATGCTTCATCAGATTATTTCAGAAGATGGGACAAGGCCAACAAACTATTCCTGGAACTTCTTTGCAAAACTGCAAGCTGAGTCTGAACTTGAGCAATGGCTGCTGTACACTTTTTGCAACTGATTTGTTGTCCAATTGCAGCTCCAACTTTGCATTCTGAGACCATTTACAGATTCATTTTTATGTAACTTGAAAGATCTTGAAACTTTCAGCTTGACACAGTCATATCTCTCATTTATTCCCATCCATTAAAAACCTTGCCTTACTCAGGTAGATTACCCAAACAAAAATGCCTAGATGCCAGTAGCGATATATGCCTTCAGTGGTAAGCAGGAAAGTGTTTTCCTGAGTACAGTTTTGAAAGAAGTATGTATGAATGTGTGTAAATGGATGTGTGCTTTAAGTTACTCAATTGTGTAAATCGTAATTGAATTGACCTTGTCTTAGGCAATCTGGCCTTGAATTTGATGTTCAATTACAGTTAGAAAATTTATTTTGTTTACAAAAGAGTATTGTTTTGTGAACATGTAAATTGCAATAGTGGAGCACTTTTATGACAGTATTAGTGTTAAATATGTGTCTTAGTTCCAGGAATATCCTATGAATCATGAGTTAGAAAAGGACCAAAAAATGTGATTATAATGGCATAGATAATGTTTGTAGTCCTAGGTCTACAAATGTGTGGTGTGGAATAAAAACACACTAGGAATGGATCATTTAATGCTGTCATGTTATGTTAGAAAAATGCCTTGACTCAGCCTTAGAATACCCATGTGGAATATTAGTAAGATTAAACTCATCCACACAATCAACATCTCCCCAGACAAACATCCTAAGCAAGTTAATATTCAGACAATTGTTCTTGATAAGGTGATGTTGACTATTAGCTACACACACACACACACACACACACACAAATCCACCTGAAAAACCTATTGGTTAAAAAAAAAAAAAACTAGCTTATTATACTAAAGCAGACTACAACCTTGACAGAATATTAGTAGTGTCTCAAAAGGAAGACATCAAGGGAAAGTGTTTATGGGATTTCAGGGCCAGAAATGAGTCATGTTAAGGCAAGGTGGAGTTTCTTCATCCGTTCTGGCTGCTATAACAAAATACCATAACTTGGTGGCTTAGAAACAACAGAAATTCATTTCTCACAGTTCTATAGGTTGGAAAATCTAAGATCAAAGTGCTGGCATAATCTGTGTCTGCTGAGTGCCCATTTCCTGATTCATTGAGAACAAATTCTCACTGCATTCTCACATAGTGGAGGGGGAAACTCAGCTCTCTGCGGCCTCTTTTAGAAGAACACTAATCCCATTAATGAGAGTGAAGCCCTTGTGGCCAATCACCTCCCAAAGGACAATCTCCTAATACCATAAATTGGTGACCAGGTTTCAATACATGAATTTCAACATTTAAACCATAGCATCTAAAATTAGTTGGGAGGGAACAAAGGGTATGAAATAATAGTTTTGGGTGGATAGACACAACATGATGAAAGTCTTGAAGAAAGTTTTGATGAGCAAGATAAGTAAGCTCTTTAGTTGGTGCTATTATTTAAATATATGTCCCTTCCAAAACTCATGTTGATATTTTATTGATGTGGGGTCTTTAAGAGGTAATTAGGTTAGGAGGGCTCTCATGAGATAATTAATGCTATTATCACAGGAATGGGTTAGTTATCCTGAGATGGGATTAGAGAAGTAAGTTTGGCCTGATTTCTCTCTCTGTCTCATGTGTTTGCTTCCATCCTCCACTCCTCCACTATAACACGACCCTCACCAGACACCAGTGCCATCCTCTTAGATTTCCTAACCTCCAGAATTGCAGGTCAAATAAACTTTTCAAAATAATTATCTAGTCTGTAATACTCTGTTATAGCAGCAGAAAAGAGACTAATACACATGGGTTAACTTATTTCTTCCAAGAGCAGGTATTTCCTGGAACAAGCAGCTAAGTAGTTAATTTTACCTGGTTTCAGTATTAGTTAGCATAGAGACAGTAGACAATATTTGGCCCCAGAATTGTTTAGTACAGGAAGAAGGTATGTTTGATCTCAATTCTTAGTCTCTGATATTGGTCTTTTTACAGTCTAAATTGGGATCTGATCATTGCACGTTGTTGGGTTTGTAGCAAGTAGGTTTCCTGATGCTAGTAATTGCAGTTTCATGGCATCACGCCCACCATATACTATAGATCAAAGTCACAAGCCGGCTTGTTTTTAAGGGGTGGAGACATAAGCACCACCACCTTTCAATGAGAAGAATTTCAAATAATTTGTGTCCACATCTTCAAACTACCATAGTTCTCCTTTGGCCACAAATTGTTTACATTCCTCCCATGACTCTCCAAAAAGATTCATCAAATTATAAAATTAGTCTCAGGCTTGAGGGACAGGATCTTGTCATCAAAATCAGGTCCAGATGTGGCAGAGGCTCCATAGCTTCAATTCCTTGAGTACAATTCTTTTTGATCTAAAAATCTATGAACAAAAAAGACAAATTATTAGCTCTACACATGCCAAATGTACATTAGCTGAAGAAGCACAGTCATTCCTGTTCAAAAACAGGGGCAGGTAGAAGGTACACAATAATTGATCCACAACAATTTAGAGACAAGCAGGGCACATGTGGCCAGTTCCTTGACTAAGGACAAGTAATAACTCCCTGGTAATCATTCTATCATCTCTTGGCTCTGCCCTCTGGTCTGCTTTCCTTCCCAAAGAAATAGCTTGTGTTTGCAGTTAAGTAATTTTCTCAACCTGCTTCTTACTTATAGACATTCAAGAGCCCAAAGGCTACTTTTAAAATTTGTATTATCTCTATCCTTTTCTCTCCAAGCTGTTATAATTCTTTTTAAGGCTTTTTGGGCTTCTTACAAATTGATTTATATTCCACACTATTAAACAAAACCACACCCATAGGTATTTTCAGAATAGGTTCTTCTCTCCCTGGGTCTTTGCAGCTGTTGTAGAATAATGACCTTGGACTTCTTTGAAGTCCTATTACTTACTGGAGAGAATGTGTGAAGCATACACATACCATCATTAGAAGACATATGGTCTTCTTGAAAGAGTCTTTGAGGTGCTGATTTAAATGTTTCTAAGATTTTAATAAGGGATTTTACTAACCATATTTTCAGCTTTATTTTTTCTAGGTATAACCCTGAATTTGATCTTTGCCATAGGATATTTCTTACTTTGAGAACCTTCTGCTTTCTAGAAAGAATATCTGGAGCCTCTACTTTTCCTTTAAACCCAACTTTAAGACTGAATAGTTTATTTTCTCTCTTCCCACGTTTTATTATAAGCAGCTAGAAAAATCCACAGTTTCTTCAGCACTCTGCGTGGAAATCTCTTTACCATACCATTGAGTTTATAGGGTATGTTTCCTCTCTTCCTATGTTTCCATGTTACTGCAATGACAATTTCTGCCACAACCTTCAGGTCTTTGTGCCCTCACTGGTAACCTCCTTTAGCCTTGTCAGGCTTCTACCTGCCACCTAATCACAAAATCAATGCCACAATGCCACATATTTCAGAATTTATTAAAGCACCACACTTCTTCCAGGGCCCCAATTCTATATCAACCATCTATTGCTGTTTAATAAAGCACAACAAAAGTTACTGGCATAAAATTACAACAATTGATGTGGATTTGTGTTCTGCCATCTTTATTGCCTTTAGCTGTTTGTCTCCTCCTGGGGAGTCGAAAATATACCTGGGTTCTTCCATTTTGGGCAAAGAATGCCAACTTTTAGCCCACCTCCCATCACCTCATTGTGCTTTGTTGATCCAGGTGGAAGTGTGTGCTCAGCTCTGCACAGGATGGGGAGAGAAGAATATTGACCAGCCTACTTTGTGTACATTGCATTGTTCAATGTTCTTGAACACTATAAGCTCAGCTCCCCACGGGGACCCACTGACACTGGGGTAGGCAGGGGAACCAGAGTGCCGACTAGCTCTGCTTCATACTGCCCTGTTCGGTCTCATTGCCTCCAGGTAGGTGTGGAAGTTTGGGCTCTGTAGGGCTCCTGTGACACCAACAGTGAGGTGAAAGTGGAGTGCTGGTAGACTAGCCTCAACTCGTACCACCTCGTATAGTCTCGTGGATGCCAGGAGAAGATAAAGGCTCAGCTCCTGGCTGGGCTCCATGGATCCTGAAGGTGGATGGTGAAGCACAGTGGTGACTATTGCCTTGCACCTCCTCATTATGTCTCATTGTTGTTGGGTGGATGTGAAGTCTCAGCTCACCATCAGACCGTGTTGGCACTGCTTGGGGGAAATATCAGAGCGCTGTCTATTTCCACCAGACAGATAGAAGCACTACCTGCAAGTAGGACTTCTACCTGGAAAGGGATAGTCTAGGTCTTTACTTTGTCTGCTGACAGCAGAGGAATCTGCATATCACAACTTGAACTTACTTCCACAGGGTAGGAGGAAGTCAAGGGACACCAGCTTTCTGCTCAGTTCCACTGAAACTGCAGGGAGGAATGCAATTTATTTGTTGA
Source organism: Theropithecus gelada (assembly GCF_003255815.1). Classification (NCBI taxonomy): domain Eukaryota; kingdom Metazoa; phylum Chordata; class Mammalia; order Primates; family Cercopithecidae; genus Theropithecus; species Theropithecus gelada. The sequence continues at coordinate 124,026,664 of NC_037668.1, read as the reverse complement.
TGTTTATTTGGCATAGGGCAGGTATTGCCAAAGTAGTTTTCGGTTCTTAGGCTACCTTTTTCCCAGTCCTTTAGCTATGGACAACAAACCTGTTGGTGACTCTGGGATGGAGATCTTGGAAGCTCCCTTTAGGAAATATACAGGAGGGAACAATAAAAACCACATGGTTAGCTGCCATGTCATTCCTCAAGTCAAGAAGTCCCTAGGCAGTCTACCCTCTTTCTGCATTTTAGCATCTGTTTGTTTTGTTACATCCATGTTTTTTAGTTTTGAGGAGGATGGAGGGCTAATTCATCTTTGCCAAAAATGAGAGGGCCCAGGTATATTTTTGACTCCCCAGGAAGAGGCAAACAGCTAAAGACAATAAAGATGGCAGAACACAGACCTATAACTTTAAAAAAGAAAAAAAATGTATCTTCAAGTAACACGTAAATGGGTTCACAACCACAGGGAAAAGAAGAGAGAATGATTATTTTGTTTAGCGCCTCAAAGTCCTGGATGAATCCGTGTCCTTTTCTGTATGGTTTGTTAACTGGGCGGTAAGGAAAATTACAGGAATTGTACTCGATATAAAGAGCCCTTTCTCTAGTACTCTTTTAACTACTGGTTTTAGCCTTTTGAGTTTTCGGCTTTAAACAGTGTTGTGCAAAGGACCAAGATTTGTGTGGATCGATCTGAACTCTGATGCTTTTTGCACTGCCTTAGTCCTTTTGGGATGCCATAGCAAATTACCATCAAATATGTAGCTGATAAACTGTAGAAAATCATTTCTCCAGTTCTGGAGACTGGGAAATCCAAGATCAAGGTGCTGACAGATTTAGTGTCTGGTGAGGGCCTGTTTCCAGGTGACTAGAAAACACCATCTCACTGTGTTCTCCCATGGGAGAAGGGTCAAGGCAGGTCTAAAAGCCTATTTTATAAAAGCACAATCATCTCCCAAAGGTCCACCTTCTGATACCATAACCTTCGTGATTAGAATTCAACATTTGAATCTGAGAGAGACACAAACATTCAGATCACAGCAAGCAGCAATAATTTTGCCAACATAAGTGGAATTTTTTTGCCGCAAGTAGTCTCATATATTGAGAAGATTTTCATATTGGGCTTATTTAAGATGCAAAGAAACCAGTATGTGAATATCCCAATTCGTTATTATCTGATTATGACTAGGAGAATCCTCAGGATTTCAAGAGGTCAACAGTGGAACACTTAATCTAAATATTTAATTTGCTCACTAGATCCTTCCCTATTAAGTTCACAGATGTGGTATCACAGAGAAGGGGAAAAATGTTATTTGGCTAAAAGTCAAAGGGTGGTGGTTACAGACTAAGATGAAGGAATATCTAGAGATTACTAGTTTCTTGATTCTAAGAGAAAGGTTGTGTACTGGTGGCAGAGTCTGTGGTATCAATAAACAATCTGGCAGATTGTCCTTTAACATTTGCAGAAATTTCTACTTGTAAATTTGAGGGTAAAAATGGGAAAACAAATGCTGAATTTCCCTTTGGAGCATTTTCAATGTCTACCCAGTCCAATATTTTCCTTCAGTTTCTAACTATCACAGTGCAATTGTTTTATCATTGTTTTTTCCGCTTACATTGTTTACGAGTGTCTTTATTAATAACTCTATACCCATGTTCTTGTGATGGAGTAGGGAACATCCAGTTTCTTTATGAGTGAGACCACTAATTCATACTACACCTTATTCAAATTGTGTTTTAAGGCTATTTCAAGATGTTCAGTGAATGACTAGAGACCAGGCAACAGAGCTAGTTCTCATTCCTGTTTTTGCTTTCATATTAAATCCCCTGGTTCTGGCTTAAAGTTGTTCAAAGAAAGTGAAAATAGAGTTAGGGTCACATCTGCTCCTGGATCTATTCCTGAAAGCTGTCTAAAGGTGTTAAAAAGCCTACTCCTGAAGTCACCAGTAGATTCATGCTGTCTTTGCCTGTAGAACAAGATTACAGTACAATCTATTTTTACAGAACAGACTTTGAGGATGGCATCTTATAGCTCTTGCTCTACATCTACAGCTTTTCTAACCCCTCTAATCTTCCCTACAATTCAATGTCTATTAGGTCACTCAGAATCTACCCACTCTGACCTTTCCATTCAATTTTTCTTTTTCTTTCTTTTTTTTTTTTTTTTTTTGCCTATGAGATTCCTATTAATATATGAGCCAAATGATATAAATCTGAGATTTCTAAATAATCCACTATTAGAACAACTCTTGTAAATTTCTGTCCCTATTTTGTGTGTAGGCTTTAGAAAATAGTTAACAATGGCTTTCAATTCAGACAAAGATCAGGGCTTAAAGTCAACCACAATAGAACTTGATCTGTTCTGAAGTGGGTTTAACTCTAAAAAACATTTGAGATTTGGGAGTTTCTTGTTGTGTAGAAGGGAAAGGAGATGAGTCAGGAGAAGGGGTGGGAATAAGGGTAATGTAGGAGCCTAGGAAGGAGGAAGAATGGAATAAAGGCATTTTCATATTCACATGGAAGTTCAGGAGGGTCTAAGAAAAATAGTTTTAAGGCTTTTATAGTTCTCATTTGCCATGGCTAAGGAATCTGTTGAAAGCATCAATTTGAGAAACTAAATGTCTTTTGTGAGGTTCTTACGTCAATGAAAATTGCAGACCATGCTTTTCCTAAAGTATCTCTCAAATGAATAGTTTTGTTCAAATTAAAAGTTTGCCAAAATAAATTATCCTTGGTAAAATTCTTCCACTTAAATGTATACATAAATGAACTATAGTGAAAACACATGATAGAAACAAACTTCCCAACACTCTTCTGAGGTCCAGGGCTCAAGGACCTTTACATAAAATATAATTATCCCCTCAGGTCCCATGAGCCTTTCGCACTGGGATCTCCCCAGCTGCACTGGGGCATGGACTTGGACTGAGACATCCCCATGAAAGCAATGGTATTCTGGATATATTGCTTATGCCCATTGTTCCTTGTATTAGATTTCCAGAGAAACAGAACCTATAGAATATATGTAGATGCATATAGGGAGATGTATTATAAGGAATTGGTTCACACAATGATGGAGGCTGAGAAATCCCAAAATCTGTGCTCTGCAAGCTAGAAGACTCAGAAAGCTGGTGGTGTAGTTCCAGCCCAAATCCAAATCCCTGAGAAACTGGAGAGTCAGTAGTAAATCTGAGTTTGAGGCTCTGAAAGCCAGGGGCCAATAGAATATGTTATCAGGGTCTGAAGGCCCAAGAACCAGTAGTGCTGATGTACTGGGTCAAGAGAAGATGGATGTCTCAGCTTAAAAATGGAGAGATTTTGTCCTTCTTCTGCCTTTTTGTTCTATTCAGGCCCTCAGTTAATTGGATGAGACCCACCCACACTGATGACAGTGATCTCCTTTACTCAGTCTACTGATGCAAATGTTAATCCCTTCCAGAAACACCCTCATATACAAACCCAGAAATAATGTCTTACCAAGTATCTGGGCATTTCTTAGCTCAAGCAAGCTAACATATAAAACTACCCATCATACCCTAACCTGCTAGTTAGCCATCTCCAATTTCAAATGGAAAATTTGGAGTAGAAAACTTGCCTTGACCCAAGTGCCCATGGATAAAATAAGACTGAGGAAAGGTCTCATAAGAGTTTAATAGGAAACCCAAGGTAAAGTTTGTCTTATAAAATTTTGAACTACTCAGGAGATGAACTCCTCAAACCTATACCCATCTTCTTTTTTTTTTTTGATCATCTTCTTATATACATTCAGCAGAAAGTGTTGAGGATGGACAGAAAGACAAACAGCAGTGTTTTTAGTCCCAAGACAGCTTTTCTCAAAGCAAAAAAGATTTCACTTCTGATCAGATAACCAAAGAATTTGAAACAAGATTTCTTATTCCTAGGAAATATTTGGGAGCTGATTTTTTTTTTTCTTTTTTAATCATAGCTCTAACCCACTGGGGTATCTATTATCCATTGCAGTCAGAGACACTGTAGACAGAAAGCTCAAGGGGTCTTTGGGGAATATGCTAATCCAATTCCAGGGTCTTGAGACACTATATTTTGGTAGAATCTAGAGGATTTTTCAAACGTTTAATCCCTAAAAAGATCCCCAGAAAAACTGTCTACCAAGAAAAACTAAATTTATTAGATGTAACACAGTAAAGCAGAACTTTATCATAATAATACAGTCTTAGTAGTGTCTGAGCTGAGAAGAAGGATGTCAGGGGAGGATATTTACAGAGTGTAGAGGGTGATTTTAAGGCAAGTCTTGCAAAAAGGCATACTGGTTGGGATTCTGCAGATTTTATGATAGAATAGACCTGGATTGGTGGTCACAGTGAGGGGAGAGTCTTGAAAGAGTTCTTGATGAACAAGCTGTTAGTCTGGATATGTAATCTCTTTAGTTGGTTCAAGTCTTATCTTCTGGGAGCAGGCAGTTTCCTGAAGCAAGAAGCTAAATTATTTTTGCCTGGCCCCAATATTGTTTAGCATGAAAATAGGAAAGTAAGCTTGGTCAAAGAACTGTTTTGCACGGGGAGTGAGTATGCTTGGTATCAATATTCATTGTTGTAGAGAAAAGTTCTGGAATAATCTCATTGGAAGATTTTTTAAATAAATGTCTTTCACTTAAGTACGACAAACTGCAAGGTATTTCTTTTTACATTGTTGTTATATAGTGTTAACAAGCTGAGCTGCAAAAAAAAAATGCTTAAGTAGTTAAAACGATAACAACATTAGCAAAATAAAAAAAGCAAGTACTCTCAATCTTAAGAATATATGATAATGTCAACTTTGTATTAGCAGCTCAAAGAGTAGGAAGAGAAAGATTTGCATTCAACTTGAAAAGGAAATAAGATCAGAATTTTAAAAGTCTGTATCACACAAATGTATTGTTTGATTTGGGAAGCATGTTCCAAAAAATCTGTATATGTGGGAGAGTGTGTATATATTTGGGTATATGCAGTATGTCTCATCACACCAGAGCAAATGCAATGTGTGAACACAAGCACTTCTCTACAGATGGAGAGTGGGTGTGAGTGTTCATTTTTCCCTCAAACACTTATGGAGGGCACAGGCTATAGGCCAGGCTCTGTGATAAGCATTAATAATACTGAGATGAATGAGGAATGCCTGGCCTCAAAGAGCTCACAGTAGAGAAGAAGGCTTGGACCCATGTAAATGGATAATCATAAGAAAACATGAAAAGTGTAGTGGGACTCCTGAGAAGAGAGTGACTAAGTGTAGATTCAGGGATCAGAGAATACTGACACTGGGGCCAAACACTGAATGATGAATAGGAGTGAGCTAAGCAGAAGAGAGCGGAGGAGCAGAGTTGCTCAGGCAGCTGTGAAACCTCCATATAGCAGAAATGTGTGTGAGTATCAACAGGCCCTCCTCTAACATTTGCCATACCTAGGACAAGGATACATGGAGGTCCCTGTATCATATGTCTAAACATTTAAAAATTATAAATCAAGCTATAAAATATACCATCTCTTACTTCACAAATGTATCTTTATAACAACAAAATCAGAAGATACATAGAAAGGTATAGTTTTATATTACTAAAAATGGGCAAAACAGCACAGGTAATTAACTTTAATTACTATTGGACATTTCTGGGGATGGACCATCAATGTTTGGATGAGTAATAAAATAAACACAATTCATAAATTATTATATATTTATTTTATGGCATTTTCTTCTTTTCAATTCAGCAAAATCACTCTGTTGTTATAAATAAGCTTTTACATACTTGTTTCCATTAATAATAACTTACAGAATCAACAAATAAAATATAACTATATTCAAAATAATTAAATATTAGATGTATTTTCATCAAAAGCACAAACTAAATCAATATAAAAATAAAAATTACTTAACAAATTTCCTTATTTTAAAATATTAAACATTATCTATTAAAACTAAAAGATGAAATAAAATTGTAGTTGGTGAACAAATCATGTTGATATTCAACTATTTGATATTAAAAAATTCACTTTGATATTCATCAAATACATAATCAAATATTTAATATTGACATATTAAATATATTTAGTTAAAATAATTAGTATATCATTTATCAAATATATTTTATCAAATATTCAATCAAATATTTAATAAAAATATTTAAAGTTGAAAATTATATCTGATGTTTAAAAGTATTTTAATGAAATATATTTAACTAAAATTAAAAGCTATAATTAAAATGAGCATTTTCATTATTTAATTTCAAAAAATTTAAATTTTAATATTATTAAATATTTTTCCAAAAATTGAAACTTTATACAACTCTAGTTTTTGTGTCCACCTCCTTGCCAATAAAAAGAATTGGTATCATGCTTCATACATGTTACAACTAAACCTCTATATAACAAATATGAGAGCAAGTTGAATTGTTTAACCTTGAAAAATGCTCCTTGGTTGCTGTGTACAACTATAGTGAACTCAGCACTACTTATGAGTGCTTCCACAAGTACAAACTGGAAGGCAAAGAAGCAAAACAGATGCTCAGAACTCCTGGGAAACAATACTTTCTTACGAAAGCATCAACTGCATCCATGCTATCTGACAAATTTAACATGTGGGGTCCAAAGCAGGGTCCAGGGCAGCGGTCCCCTTTACCTAGCATTCAAATTACAAATGAAGGATAATGGTGACCAGATTGTCAAGGGCCTCATGATCAATGCTAGAGAGTCATCTGACAGTTTAGTAAACAGGGAAAAGGCAAATATATAACAGCTCTCTTTCACCGTTTTTCTCTCTGCTGCAGTCACATCAGCTCCTCTCTGAAGCAAAAATCTAGATGTTAACCCTAAGAGATGACAAAAATCTACTTTGGAAGTACTCTGTCAAGACAAGAGTCCTCATGAAAGAGAAAAAGAAGTCAAATGATATCTTTATAATGTCTTTTGAGAGTCTTCTGCATCTCCAGAAAGAAAGCCTCATTTGGAAAAAAAAAGATACATATTTATAATCACGCAAATAAATTCTGTTATGTATCACACAATGTGTTGGAAAAAATTTTCTGACAAGTGATTTTGCTTCCCTCAGTTCCCCATAACTTTAATAAAGTGATCTAGCTAAGCCTCAATTTATGTCACATAACTTCCCTGCTAAAATACTCTTCAAGAGTCTCTATCACTTGCAAAAGAAAGTTCAAGTTCCTTACTATGGCATCTGTTTCTTCACCATATTTCAGCTGGACCGCTAACCAAGGCCTCCTTGAAGATCTCTCAGCTTCTGCTTGTGCCCTGCTTAATCCATTCTCTCCCCAAACAGCCTGAATGAGAAATGAGATGATGTAGTGACCCCGGCTTAAAAGCCTATCAATAACTCTCTAATGCACATAAGATAAATATAATCTCCTTACTATCACCTACAAGAGGCTGTAAAATTTGGCTCTGCCTGTATATCTCAGACATCCTCTGACACTTCTTGCTCACTATGCTCTACCCTCTTTGGCTTTCTTTCACTTTCCAGACCGTATTAAGCTCCTTTCTACCTTAGGGCTTTTACTCTTGCTGTTGCCTCTCATGTGGAGATCTGGTTTTCTCCGGATCTCCACGTGACTGGCTCCCAGACAGTCCCTCCCTGAACACCTCACTTAAAACACATTCCCAGTTTTTTTTTTTTTTCTCTCTAGTACCTTGTTTCTCATTGGCTTTCTTCATAGTATTGTTCACAATCTATATCTTGTTGATTTCTTATTTAGTAGCTGACATACACTCATTTTTAGTGCAGAAAACTTTTCTGATTTGTTCAGAGTTATATTTCCAACTTTCAGCACAAAACTAACTCTTTAAGAGGTATTGACAACATTTGTCAACATCTACTCTAATTGTTGTTTTTCTTCGTTCACCTGGCTAACTTCTCTCCTCATTCTTTAACCCCAGCACAGGTATTATCTCTCTGAGGCTAAACGTGGTACACTTCCCTTCTGCTTCCGTAGAATCCTCCGCCTTTTTCACATTATTTGCCACTCTTTATGGGCATGTCACCTTCATTTGTCTGCACTTTTAGAAGGAGGAACTATACGGTATTTATCTTTTATCTCCATAAGTTGTTTACAGTGTCTAGTATGCAGCTGTTCAGTAAATGCAGTTAAATTGAATTGAAAGATTAAATGGAATTGAAATTGAAAGGCTACTAGCAAGGAGGTTGTATAAATTCCAAGGCCAGGCTGCCTCGAATCAAAACACAGCTCTAGTACTTACTTATTAAATCACCTTGGGAAAGTCACTTGAACTTGTGCCTCAGTTTCCTTTTTTTTTTTTTTTTTTTTTTTTTTGATAGAGTCTCGCTCTGTCGCCCAGGCTGGAGTGCAGTGGTGCAACATGGACTCACTGCAAGCCCCGCCTCCCGCGTTCGCACCATTCTCCTGCCTCAGCCTCCCGAGTAGCTGGAACTACAGGCTCCCGCCGCCACGCCCGCCTTATCTGTTTTTTTTTTTTTAATTTTTAGTACAGAAGGGGTTTCACCCTGTTAGCCAGGATGGTTTCTCTGACTTTGTGATCCACCTGCCTCGGCCTCCCAAAGTGCTGGGATTACAGGTGTGAGCCACCGCGCCCGGCCTTGTGCCTTAGTTTCTTAATCCATAAAATGGAGAGAAAGACAGGAGCTATTTCATAGGTTGTTGTGAAGATTAAATTACTTAATGCATGTATTTAAGTGTTACATGTTTAGTCAGCATTTAATAAATGTTAGCTGTGCTTTTATATGAAATGTTTCTCATAATCCTTTTCCTTTTCTAGGACAACTGGAACAAATAAAAGAAGTTCTTCCAATATCTTTTCTCATGTAACAGTAATGAACTTTAGTTTATGGCAAATTTGTGATTATCTTGGCACCAGCCTCTTTTCTAATTGGGCACACATACATAAATCGTGACTTTAGCTGCTTGACTGTTGTGTAACTTAAGGAGTATGTATATTGCCAGTCTGTGCCACTTGGCAGCTTAAAAATTTTAATTTAATTTATTTAAAAAGGGAGAAATGCATACATGTGAGACTAGTACTATGTAAATATGCTTAAATCTATCCCCATATGTTTTATTCAAAATGTTTTACACTGTTAAGTAGAAAAAGAAAACAGATCTGATCATATATCACCTCCCTGCTCAAAATTTTTCTATAGGTTTCAGAATAGGAAAAAAAGTTTAAAATACCTAAAAAGACCCTTAAAAAAATAAAATGAGCAAAGGCAATGAAACAATAACTTTAAAAGACAGAGAAAGGACAAATAATCTTATAAAATAAAGTTTATTAGTTATCAAAGAAAAGCAAATCAAATCCATGTTATATCTTTTATCTACCAAGTGGAAATATTTTGTAAAATGAATGTTCAGTGTAGCCAAGAATGCAAAGAAATCCACACTCCTACACCGTATTGCTGGGAAAGCAATTTGGTCTAAGCTGTAGAAAAAAAAAAATTGGAAATAGGTACCAAGAGCCTTTAAAAATTCACAAGTTGTGGACTTAAAATTTATTTTCCACAAATAGCATGAGAAAATAATCAAAAGTTTTTAAAAAGTTATGATACATATTTTTAGTTTCATCTTACTTATAATAATAAAACATTGAAAATAGCTTAATGTCTGGCTAATTTACAGTAAATCTACACAATAAGATATTATGCAAGTACATAAAGGTTGTCTTTGAAGCATATATGATGACTTCAAAAAATATTTGTGTTTTGTACTATTTATGTTAAAGGAGGTATACTCATGTGTCCCTTAATGATGGGGATGTACTTTAAGAAATGCGTCATTAGGTGATTTTGCCATTGTGTGAACATCATGGAGTGTAGCTTCCTTACAAAGGAAGGAAATCAGTATTTTGGAGATATTGGAGCCTACTACACACCTAGGCTACATGGTATAGCCTATTGCTTCTAGGCTACAAACTTGCACAGCATGTTAATGTACTGAATACGGTAGGAAATTGTAGCACAAATCACTAGGCATAGGAATTTTTCAGCTTTGCTATAATCTTATAGAACAAGTTTATATTTAATTCATCATTGAGACATTATGTGATGCATGACTTTATATAAATGAATTATATATATATAAAATGACAATTACACAATTACATAATGTACATATATATGTGTGTATGTATTGTGTTTATGAAAGGAAACATTAAAATATTAACAATGGGATCACATATAGATGTTAGGGTAAAAAAGCTGATTTGTTCTTGTTATTACTTCTACATTTATACAGTTTTCAACCACAAGCATATGGCATAATTCACTTTGATTTTTATTTTCTCATTTTCAATTTCTGTGGATTCATAGATAGTAGACATACATATTTATGGGGTACATGACTTTTTTTTTTTTTTTTTTTTTTTAGGCCAAGTCTCCCTCTGTCACCCAGGCTGGAGTGCTGTGGCATGATCGCAGCTCACTGCAACCTCTGCCTCCCATGTTCAAGTGATTCTTATGCCTCAGCCTCCCAAATAGCTGGGATTACAGGTGTTCGCCACCATGCCTGGCTAATTTTTGTATTTTTAGTGAAGACAGCGTTTTGCCATGTTAGCCAGGCTGGTCTCAAACTCCTGACCTCAGGTGATCTGCCCACCTAGGACTCCCAAAGTGCTGGGATTACAGGTGTGAGCCACCATGCCCAGTTGGGGGGGCACGTGTGATATCTTGATACAGATATGCAACATGTAATAATCACATCAGGGCAAATGTGGTATCCATTTCATCAAGAATATATCCTTAGTAGTATAAACAATCCAATTATACTCTTTTAGTTATTTTAAAATGTACAGTTATTTTGACTATAGTCACCCCATTGTACTATCAAATACCAGGCTTTATTCATTCTTTCTATTTATTTACCACTAACCATCTCTACCTCCCCTCCCCACCCCTTCTACTCTCTGTCTCCATGTGTTCAATTGTTCTGATTTTTATATCCCACAAACAAATGAGAATATGTGATGTTTGATTTTCTATGCCTGACTTATTTCACTTAACATAATGACCACCAGTTCCACCCATGTTGTGGCAAATGACAAGGTCTCATTCTTTTTTTATGGCTGAATAGTACTTTATTATGTAATAAGTGCCACATTTTCTTTATCTATTCATCTGCTGATGAAAATCTACATTGCTCCAAAATCTTGACTATTGTCAACAGTGCTGCAAAAAACATGGGAGTGCAGATATCTCTTCAAAATACTGATTTCCTTTCTTCGGGGTATATACCCAGCAGTGGGACTGCTGTATCATATGGTAGCTCTATTTTTAGTTTTGTGAGGAACATCCGAACTGTTCTCCGTAGTGGTTGTACTAATTTACATTCCCACCAACAGTGTACATGACCAGCATTTATTATTGCCTGTCTTTTGGATGAAAGCCATTTTAACCAGGGTGAGATTATATGTCATTGTAGTTATGATTTGCATTTCTCTAATGATCAGTGCTGCTGAGCACCTTTTCATATGCCTATTTGCCACTTGTATGTCTTCTTTTGAGAATTGTCTATTCAAATATTTTGTCCATTTTTAATTAGATTATTGGAATTTATAGTAATAAATTCCTAGAGTGTTCCTATAGAGTTGTTTGAGCTTCTTATATATTCTGGTCATTAATCCCGTATCATGTTGGTAGTAATATGGTTTGGCTCTGTCTGCCCACCCAAGTCTCATCTTGTAGCTCCCGTAATTCCCATGTGTTGTGAGAGAAACCCTGTGGGAGATAATTGAATCATGGGGGCAGGTCATTCCTGTGCTGTTCTTGTGATAGTGAATAAGTCTCATGAGATCTAATGGTTTTAATAATGGGAGTTTCCCTGAACAAGCTTTCTCTTTGCCTGCCACCATCCATGTAAGATGTTACTTGCTCCTTCTTGCCTTCTGCCATGATTGTGAGCCCTCCCCAGTCATGTGGAACTATAAGTACAATTAAACCTCTTTTCTTCCCAGTCTTGGGTATGTCTTTATCAGCAGCATGAAAATAAACTAATACAGTAAATTGGTACCAATAGAGTGGTGAATTGCTGAAAAGATACTTGAAAATGTGGAAGTGACTTTGGAACTGAGTAACAGGCAGCGGTTGAAACAGTTTGTGGGGGTTCAGAAGAAGAATGGAAAATGTGGGAAAGTTTGGAACTTCCTAGAGACTTGTTAAAATGGCTTGGCCCAAAATGCTGATAATGATATGGACAATAAAATCCAAGCTGAGGTGGTCTCAGATGGAGATAAGGAACTTGTTGGGAACTGGAGCAAAGCTGACTCTTGTTATGTTTTAGCAAAGAGACTGGTGGCATTTTACCCCTGCCCTAGAGATTTGTGTAACTTTAAACTTGAGAGAGATGATTTAGGGTATCTGGTAGAAGAAATTTCTAAGAGGTGGCTTGGGTGCTGCGAAAGACATTTGATTTTATAAGAGAAGCAGAGCATAAAAGTTCAGAAAATTTGCAGCCTGACAATGAGATAGAAAAGAAAATCCCATTTTCTGAGAATAAATTCAAGCTGGCTACATAAATTTGCACAAATAATGAGAAGCTGAATGTTAATCACCAAGACAATGGGAAAAATGTCTTCAGGGTGTGTCAGAGGTCTTCACAGCAGCCCCTCCATCACAGATTTGGAGACCTAGGAGAGAAAAATGGTTCTTGGGCAGAGCCTAGGGACTCCTGCTCTGTGCAGCCTAGGATCTTGGTACCCTGTGTTTCAGTTGCTCCAGTCATAGCTAAAAGGGGCCAAGGTACAGCGTGGGCTGTTGCTTAAGAGGGTGAAAGCCCCAAGTCTTGACAGTTTCCATGTGGTATTGAGCCTGCGGGTGCACAGAAGTCAAGAACTGGGGTTTGGGAACCTTTGCCTAGATTTCAGAGGATGTATGGAAATGCCTGGATGTTCAGGCAGAAGTTTGCTGCAGGGATGGGGGCCCTCATGGAGAACCTCTGCTAGTGCAGTGCAGAAGGGAAATGTGGGGTTGGAACCCCCACACAGAGTCCCTACTGGGGAACCACTTAATGGAGCTGTGAGAAGGAGGTCACCTTCCTCCAGACCCCAGAATGGTAAATCCACTGATAGCTTGCACTGTGCACCTGGAAATGCCACAGACACTCAATGCCAGCCTGTGAAAGTGGCCTGGAGTGGGGCTGTAACCTACAAAGACACAGGGGCAGGGCTTCCCAAGACTATGGGAACCCACCTCTTGCTTCAGCGTGACCTGAATGTGAGACATGGAGTCAGTCAATGCAGATCATTTGGAGCTTTAAGATTTGACTGCCCTGCTGGATTTCGGACTTGCATGGGGCCTGTAACCCCTCTGTTTTGGCCAATTTCTCCCATTTGGAATGGGATAAATGCTAGTACCCACTGCCTGTGCCTCCATTGTATCTAGGAAGTAACTAATTTGCTTTTGATTTTACAGGTTCATAGGTGGAGGGACTTGCCTTGTCTCAGGTGAAACTTTGGACTGTGGACTTTTGAGTTAATGCTGAAATGAGTTAAGACTTTGGGGGACTGTTGCAAAGGCATGATTGGTTTTGAAATGTGAAGACATGAGATTTGGGAGGGGCCAGGGGCAGAATGATACGGTTTGGCTCTGTGTCCCCACCCGAATCTCATCTTGTAGCTCCCATAATTCCCACATGCTGTGGAAGAGACCTGTGGGAGATAATTGAATTATCGGGGCAGGTCTTTCCTGTGCTGTTCTTGTGATAGTGAATATGTCTCACGAGAACTGATGGTTTTAAAAATGGGAGTTTCCCTGTGCAAGCTCTCTCTTTGCCTGCCACAATCCATGTAAGAGGTGATTTGCTTCTCCTTTCCCTCCACCATGATTGTGAGGTCTCCCAGCCACGTGGAACTGCAAGTCCATTAAAACTTTTTCTTTCCAATCTTGGGTATATCTTTACCAGCGGTGTGAAAATGTACTAATACAGGTAGTTTGTAAATATTTTCTTCCATTCTGTGGGTTTTCTCTTCACTTGATTGTTCTCTTTGCTGTGCAGAATCTTTTTAACTTGATGTGATCCCATTTTCCCATTTTTTTTTTTTTCTGGGCTTGTGGGTATTACTCAAGGAGTCTTTTCCCAATTCAATATCCTGGAGAGTTTTCCCAATGTTTTCTTTCAGTAGTTTCATAGTTTGAAGTATTCGATTTAAGTCCTTATTTCATTTTCATTTGGTTTTTGTATATAGCAAGACATAAGGGTCTACTTTCATTCTTCTGTATATGGATATCCAGTATTTCCAGCACCATTTATTGGAGACTATCTTTTTCGCCAGTGTATTCTTGGGACTTTTGTTGAAAATGAGTTCTGTAGGTGTATGAACTTGTTTCTGGGCTCTCTATCTTGTTTCATTGGTCTATATGTATGTTTTTATGTCAGTATCATGCTGTTTTGGTGACTATAGTCTGTAGTATAGTTTTAAGTCAGGTAATATGATTCCTTCAGGTTTGTTAATTTTTCACAGAATAGCTTTGGCTATTCTGGGTCTTTTGTGGTTTGATATAAATTTTAGAATTGTTTATTCTATTTCTATGAAGAATGTTATTGGTATTTTCATAAGGATTACATTGAATCTCTAGATTTGTTTTGGTAGTATGGACATTTTAATAATATTGACTTTTCCAATTGATGAACATAGAATGTCTTTCCATTTTGTTGTGTTCTCTTCAATTTCTTGCATCAGTATGTTACAGTTGTCATTGTAGAGATCTTTCACTTATTTGGTTAATTCCCAGGTATTTAATTTTCTTTGTGGCTATTGTAAGTGGCATTACTTTTTTTTTTCAGATTACTCACTCTTGTCATATAGAAATGCTACTGATTTTTGTAGGTTGATTTTGTATCCAGCAAATTTACTGAATTTGTTTATTAGCTCTAATAGTTTTTTGATGGAGTCTTTAGGTTTTTTCAAATATATAATTACATTATCTACAAACAAGGATAATTTGACTTCTTCCTTTCCAATTTGAATGCCCTTTATTTCTTTGTCTTGTCTAATTGCTATAGCCACAACTTCCAGTACTATGCTGAACAACAGTGATGAAAGTGGGCATGCTCGTCTCACAGATCTTAGAGAAAATGCTTTCAGCTTTTCCCTCTTCTATATGACACTAGTTATGAATCTGTAATATGCACCTTTTATTATGTTGCAGTATGTTCCTTCTACACTCAGTTTTTTTGATTTTTTAATTATGAAGGATGTTGAATTTTGTCAAGTGCTTTTCCAGCATCAATTAAAATGATTACATGATCTTTGTTCTTCATTCTGTTGATATGATGTATAACACTGATTCATTTGCATATGTTGAACCATCGTTGTATCCCAGGGAAAAAACCCACTTGATTATGATGAGTGATCTTTTTAATATACCATTAAATTCAGTTTGTTGGTGTTTTGTTGTGGATTTTTGGATCTTTATTCATCAGAGATATTGGCCTGTAGTTTTCTTTTTTTGTTTTATCTTTGTCTGGTTTTGGTATCAGGGTAATACTGGCCTTGTCAAATGAGTTTGGAGTTCATCCTCCTCTATTCTTCAGAATAGTTGAGTAGTATTGGCATTAGTTCTTCTTTAGGTGTTTGGTAGAATTCAGCAGTAAATCCATCAGATTCTGGGCTTTTCTTTACTGAAAGATATTTTATTATGGTTTCAGTCTTGTTTCTTGCTGTTAGTCTGCTTAGGTTTTGTATTTCTTCATGGTTCAGTCTTAGTAGGTAGTACGTGTTTAGAAACTTATTCATTTCCACTGGATTTTCCAATTTATTGGCATGTAGATGCTCATAGTAGCCAATAATGATCTTTTGGATTTCTGCAATATCAATCGTAATGCCTTCTTTTTCATCTCTGATTTTATTTACTTGGGTCTTCTCCCCTTTTTCTTCATTAGTCTGGCTGATGGCATCGTTTTTTAATCAGAAAAAAAATAGTATAATTAAAGTTAATATGAAAATGTTTACGTTGGCATATAACACTCCATAATTCAGCACAATCTACCTTACTATAACACTACATTCCAGTCATATCATAGAAACTATTAGAATTCCAGTGCAGAATTTGATACAAATTATCACCCTACAAAGATTCAAAAGTTTTAGTGACTTTACAGAGCAACTGATCTTTTTTTTTTTTTTTTGACAAGCATGTTATTATTTTCATCTCAACTAATGATTTTGAATAACCAGAGCTCTAACCGTAGGGTCTAGAACAGTGCCCAGGGAACAACATGAGTTCAATAAATATTTGTTAAAAAATTAAACAATTTAATAAATGAACTTTACTAGCTGAACAAAATGGGACACTGGATCTTCTTTCAAAATTTAGCAATTTTCCATAAGTGAACTTTTATGCAGACCCAGCCTGATACTGAGAAGAAATGCTGAACCAGTTGCTCAAGGTTCTTCTTAAGTTCTAATCTGTGACTTTGGAGAAAAATCACTGAGCCACTTTGGGCCTTGGTTTCTGCAAGTATAAAGGAGGTTAAAATTTCTGCCTATTCCACAAAACGTATTGTTATTCCTAAATGAAATAGCATACTATACTTAACAAGCATTTAATCAGTATTTGTTAAATAAATGAGAGTTTCAACATGTTAGAAAACTGTAGAAATATAAGCAATTATTAGAAGTGTTAACCAATGTAAATATATTGATAATAAAAAGTAAGCAAATCTGTGATGCAATTGGGAGACGTGTCCTTATGACACCAAAACCAAAAGCTGTAATTTGATCTTCCTACACTCTTCTGTCCATTTTATAATAAATGGCCACTCTTATTAAACTTACTGAACAAAAGGTTATAATTACTTTCAGAAAAGCTAAAAATGTCTTTTATGTTTTACCACAGATAAGGGAACTTCTAGGTGTCAATTTTTCTCTATGTGTGTGAAGCAAGTAGAATTCAAATTTTTGTTTCAATGTGGCTCACTTTTTTTCATTCTGAAGGGCCAAAGCCAAATATCTGTTTTTTCAGCATACTTGAATTGAACCTTTTTATCATTATTCTTAATAAGAATATATTACATTTGTTTAGCACCATTATGTATGTCAAAATATAGCTAGAATTAACTAAAATTTTTAGGAATTTTGCAATCTAGTAGTTAAACATAGACAACATTAAGAATTAAATTATAAAAGCTTTGTGTGTATATAGATAAACTAAAATATAATAAATTATATTAAAATGATAATAAATACTCAAACTGCATCACTTCCCAAATATTTTATTTTACCATTATCTATAATCTTGAGTTTATGTCTATTTAATCTCTGTGGTAAAAATACTATACAATACTGTGTTACAACTCCATGTTCAGTGACATCACATTGGTAGTGTGAAATTAGCCATGATGACAGTATCTATACCACTAAAATTGGCAAACACTATAAATCATGGCTTTATTTATCGCTTTGTTGATTGTCTATATTTAAGAGAATTCTGGGAAAAACTTTAATAATGACTACATTTAAATGTGTGCCATGTTTATCACTGTTACATTGTGAATAGCACAAAAAATTGTGAGACTATTCATTGAATATTTGAAAGCTATTATCTCATTCAGTGAAGAAGTCATTTCCATCACTAATAAAGGAGTGAATTTCCAACATATGTCTTTATTGCTTCATTTTGTATTACCTATGGATGTAAATGAAAATATCAACTAACATTTATGTCAGGACTGCATTAATTTATCAATTGCAGCCATAGATTGCAATAATTCTACAAGAGTTCGCAAAAATCAAAGAAAGCATTTGGTGAGAATCAATTATCTGTATGAAATGTATAACAAAGAGTGTATATAATTATTATTTGTAAATTATGTGCTACACATCTTTTATATCAGTGAAATTTATAATAAACTCGTGTATGTATGACTGTCCACACATTTTTAGGACATTGGTTGTTAAACATCTACCAGTGAGAGAATTCTGGAAAGGTGGAAGAGTAGGAAGCACCAGGAATCTGTCTTCCCACCTAGACAACATTTGCTTTGGCAGAATCTGTCTGATGGAAATATTTTGGAATTTTGGGGTCTGTTGGCTTCCAGGATCAGGCTTGGATGGTAAATTGTGGTTACTTTTGGTCAATTTTAGCAAAGGAGCATCTTCTCATTTCCCCATCCCAGCTCAGTGGCAGGCAACTGTGCACTGTTTCTAGAGCAACCTGCACACAGTTTGGGGAAGCCAGAGTGGGTAAAAAAGGACCCTGTCCTCCAAATGTTAGGAATCTGTGCTCTGTTCATTGGTTCCTGCTCCTGATCACAGAGGTGTGTACAAATAAGCAGGCAGCTATTGTTTTTCCATCATCCCTCATTGTTACAAGTCTCTCCCCTTCCAGCCGAAGTGACTTTCAGGGCATTTAAAGAGCTAATGCCTTTCTTTCTACTTTATTATTTTTTTTCTTTTCCTCCTTTGAGAGCCGGACGTTAAAGACTAGGTCATGCCAAAGCTGCTGTATATATAGGGAAAATTAGACAGTGATTATGCCCAGGTGAAGGCATGGGCTCTGAAAAGACATTAAGTTTACATCTCAGGCCAATTGATGGCACGGAGAGAGCCTACAACAATTTTTAAAAATAACCAAAAGCAATAGCAAAAACAGCAAATTCTGGAAAAGAGAGAGAATATAATTTTCAGAGTGAACACACTATTAGATCCTAATGCACAATTTTCAGCAAAAAAAAAAAAAAAAATCACAAGACATACAAAAAAATAGAAAAGTATGACACATTAGGAAAATCAACGTAAACTGTTCCTGAAAAAGACCTGATGGCAGATAATTTAAACAAAGACTTTAAAACAACTGTCTTAAAAATGGTCAAAATACTTAAGCAAGATGTGTGAAAAGATAAGATAAGAAAATGATGTATAAACAAAATGGAAATACCAAGAAAAAGACAGAAAACTTAAAAAGAAATTAAAAAGAAATTCTGGAGTGAAAAAAGTAAAATAATTGAAATTAAAAAATTCACTACAGGAACTCAAAGGAAGATCTGAGCAGCCAGAACAATTATCAACTAACTTGAGGATAAGATCTTGGAAATGATTAAGTCTGAGGAACAGAAGTGAAAAAGATTGAAGAAAAGTAAATAGAGCTTAAGGGATCTATGGGAACCAGTAAGTGGGCCAATATATGCATTATGAGAGTCAAAAGAGGAGAAGAGAGGCAAGGGTCAGAGAGCATATCTGAAAATAATGGCAGAAAACTTTTCAAATTTTATGAAATACATGAATATAAACCTTCAAGAAAATGAATAAATTCCAAATGATATGAACTTAAAGAGACCCACACTGAGACACACTATAATCAAACTCTCAAAAGACAAACACAAAGAAAGAATCTCGAAAGCCAAAAGACAGAAGTGATTTATCGTATGCAAGGGATCCTCAATAAGCTTATCACCAGATTTCTCATCAGAAATTTGGAAGCTAGAAGGCAGTGGGCCAATATAGGCAAAATGCAAAAAGAAAAACCTGTCAACCAAGAATCCCATATCTGCCAAAACTGTTTCTCAGTGTGCTGGTTCCTGAAAAAGTTAAAAATGAAATGACCATATATTGTGTTTTGAATGTGTCCCCCAAAAACATGTGCTGGAAACTTAATCTCCAATGCAACAGTGTTGGGAGGTAAGATCAAATAGGAGGTGTTTAGATTATGAGTGCTCCACCCTCATAAATGGATTAATGCCAAGTATAAGAGGGCTTGAGGCTGTGAGTTTGATCTCTTGCTCTCCCTCATTCTGTCTTTGTCCTTCTGCTATGGGATGATACTGCAAGAAGGTCCTCACCAAGTGTTGGCCCCTAGATCCTGAACTTCCCTGCCTTCAGAATTGTGAACCAATGAATTTCCGTTCATTATAATTACCCAGCTAGGGTATTTTGTTATAGCAGCACAAAATGGACTAAGATTCCACATAATCCAGAAATTCCACTTCTGGATATATGCCCGCATGAATTAAAAGTAGTAGCAGTAGGCCGGGTGTGGTGTCTCACGCCTGTAATCCCAGCACTTTGGGAGGCCAAGGCAGGTGGATCACTTGAGGTCAAAGGTTCAAGATCAGCCTGGTCAACATGGTGAAACCCCATCTCTACTAAAAATACAAAAAAAAAAAAAATTAGCAGGGCATGTTGGTGTATGCCTGTAGTCCCAGCTACTTGGGAGGCTGAGGTGGGAGAATTCTTTCAACCCAGGAGGCAGAGGTTGCAGTGAGCCAAGATTGTGCCACTGCACTCCAGCCTGGGTCACAAAGTGAGACTCTGTCTCAAAAAAAAAAAAAAAAAAAAAAGAAAGAAAATTCTGATATATGCTACCTCATGAATGAACCCTTGAGGACATTATGCTAAGTGAAATCATTCAGTCACAAAAGGTAAATACCGTACAATTCCACTAATATAAGGTATTTTGAATAGTTAAATCATAGAGACAAAAAGTAAAAATGTCACAGGCTCTTTGGGGTGTTGCTTCACCAGCTGGAAGCCTCAGTAACTAGTGGTGCCTTTGTCCAAGTTTTGTTCTGACCCACTGATCACATTCGGCCCAGCAGGCTGAGCTTGGCTTATACTCCCAGCCTGGATTGCATGCCTGCCAAGGGCAAACAGGGTGTTGAGGGGTGTGTGAGTGAGTGAGCATGGGGTCCAACCACTGTGCACAGGCCAGGAATAGGCATTGGCTCCCTGGTGAGGCCACAGCTGGACCAGGCATACCATAAGCAGCTTCCATGGCTGACACCGGGGAATGTGGTGACACCCAGAAGCTTGGAAATGCCAGGAACCACCAAGCCCTAAAAGGGCATCACAGCCCTGACTGGGGAAACTCCTAGGTCTGGACTCCCCAGAGGGCCACAGCTCTTCTCCCCTTCTCTCTTCTATCCTTGTTGCAAACAACACATGGAGCAAGGGACATGTTTCAGAATTGTGTTACAGCTTTTTTTAGCTCTGCCATTCCACGAGTCCTGAGTTCTTTTCCTGTATCCAGGAAGAATGAGGTACACAGACAAGTGGAGGGTGAGCAAGATGAAGAAGAACTTTATTGAGGACAATTTAAAGGAGACCAGCAGTGGGTTGCTCCTCTCTGTAGCCAGGGTGTCCAGACAAGCATTCAGCTCTCGGCAGAGAAGGTAGCTCTTCTCTGCAGGCAGGTTGTCCCATGGTCTCCCTGCTCTCAGCAGAGAGGAGACCCTAGAGTGAACAGCTCCTTTTTGCAATCCTAACATCTTTTCTGGTCTGGCTGAGCCTGGAGCTTTTTATGGACCTCAGTGGGGAGGAAGAGTGTGCCTACTGGTCCACAGGGAGCTATGAGCAGGCCCGGAAAAAGCATCACAAGTTCCCACTCCAGTCCACAGGACCGGCAGTCCAGCCCCCAGGCTTCAGGCCTTCCCTGGCTGGAAGGTAAGGCTTCAGGAGGGACCCACCCGCTTCCATCCAGGAGCCTTTCTGCCTCTTGCTGTGGTTCATGACGCCCAGGCTGTTTGTGACAAAGGGCACCTGCGGGCCAGTACCGAGCTGCCCTCAGCTCCCCCAGGGCCTCCCTCCTGTGATCGTCAGTGCCCAAAGTCTGGAAGGGGCCAAGGTGTCAGGGGACTGGTGTGTCAGAGCTGCCCCAAGCATACGCACACCCAGCCGGGCTGCCACAGAGCCCAGTCTTGGCCTCAAGCTTGCTCCGAGATCAGAGTGGGCGCTGGGGGTGGGAGAGGCCAAGCAGTAGGAGCAGACACCTCTGAGCCTTTGGGGGAAATGCGGAGACCTTCCAGGGCCACCAAGAGTGCAGTGATGCCTAAGTCCATACCCGCAGCCGGGCGGCTGCAACTGCGCCCTGAAGAGCAGGGATCCTGCCTGCTTCTGGCCCCCAACAGCGCAAGGAGGCCCACCCAGGTACACAGCTGCGACTTAGCTGGCTGCAGCTGCACCTGCGACAGTGAGGTTCCTGCCTGCCCCCAGATCCTGCCGGCTCCATGGAGTGTGGCACCACCGCAGGCTCATCTCGACCTTAGGGCTCCTCTCTACCTGTCCCTCTGTGCCCCACCGCATGGCTCCCTCACCTGCGGGCAACTCCGCTTGGCCTCATTGTGGTTGATCCCAGGGCAGTGCGCACTGGGGGACTGCCCACGTCTTCGCTGGATTTTCCCCACAGTGGCAGCAGGCAAGGTGCAGGTAGCGCGGTGGCCCTGACTAACGCTGCACAAACGAAGCCTACGCTCTCAGGGCCAGCTCCATGAGTCCCGGCTGTGGCTTTGGCTGTGCCTTTGTGCCCGTAGGGGCTGGAAGCTGGCAGGAATCTCACCCTCCCAGGCGCAGGGGCAGCCAAGTTGCAGCTGGGAACCCGGGCCTCCCTATGCTGTTGGTGTTTGCGGGCTCCCGGGATGCGGCAGGGAGAGGGGCTGTGGCCGTGGTGGAGGCTCCGGCCTTGGGTCTCGCCCTGCCATGTAAGGGTGGAGAGGATGGCAGGGCACAGGGGACACAGGGCACAAGGGTCCCACTACCGCCACTACTGCTCCCATAGCTGCTCCTGCCGTCACCACTGGTGCCTCCCCACTGCAGCCAGCCTGATGGCAGCAGCTGCTCCAGATGGTCCACCACTGTAATCAGATTGGTGGTTATCAAGGGTTCTGCCAAGAGGTTGCAGAGAGGAGTGAATGAAGAGTTACTGTTTAATAGATACAGAATTTCTGTTATACAGTATGAAGAGTTATGGAAATGGATGGTGATGATGGTTGTACAATATTATAAATGTATTGAATACTATGAAACTGTACACTAAAATGATTAAAATTATAAATTTTGTGTTAACGTACATTTACCACAATGAAAAAATTTGAAAAAAAAATCAGTATGCCACTATCATTTAATGACAATAATGTAATAATATGGTAGAACTTAGAAAAACAATGCATGTTGGGTTATGATCTCTATCAGTTAGTGACAATTTGTATTTAATGTCCTATTATGCTGGAAGGTATCCTAAAATATACCTTTCTCAGACTTCAGTCTAAATGCCAAATTTATCTCAGTTGTGTTTCTATCACTTCCCATAACGATCATGAATCCCAGCAGTTTGTTCCAGGCTGCAGAGAGTATCAGACACAAACTTCGTGTGCTGCTGAGATTTTCTCCCCTGTTGCTCTGACCTGGCTGCCAAGGATATCAGCTATCCATAACCACTCTTATGCCAAACTGAAGTATTGAACCTGGATGGCTTTCATGCCTCACATGCCAAGCCTATGAATGCCAATTTGCCCTCCACTTGTGCATATGTATGAAATACCACACCTTAGAGTGCAGAATCTAGTTTTCCAGTCCATCACTGAGGGGCTGGATCACTTAATTCAAAACTGAATTGTTGTCATTGGAACTTAACCATGGGAAACAGGAGACAGGATGAAGCCAAACAGATAAAGTTTCCTTCCTTTCACCCTTCCATGAGCTACTGAAGATTCCTCCATCCAGCCTTCCAGAGAAGTCCCAGTGTTTAGCTAGTTCATCTGCTGAGCAACATGTATCTCATAGCAGTTGGTCATAAGCAGTAGTCAGTATGGTAACCAATCATATCACATTGCTTGTGTTAGTCTGTTTCATATTGCTATAAAGGAATACTTGAGACTGTGTAATTTATGAAGAGAAGAGGTTTATTTGGCTCACGGTTTTGCAGCCTGTGCAAGCAGGGCACTAGCATCTGCTTGGCTTCTGGCGAGCCTGCAGGAAGCTTTTACTCATGGCAGGAGGCAAAGGGGCAACAGGAGTGTCCTATGGCAAGAGAGGGGGCAAAGGAAAGAAGAGAGGGTCCTAGATTCTTTTTAACAATCGGATGCTGCAGTAACTAATAGCACAAGAGCTCACTGGTTACCATGGGAAGAGCACCAAGCCATTCACAAGTGATCTGCCCCCAGGACCCCAACACCTCCCATTAGGCCCTATCTTCCACACGGGGGGGCGGTCACATTCAACATGAGATTTGGACGGGACAAAGATCCAAACTGTATCAGCTTCGAATTCCTCCATTCCTCACTTCCCTTTCTCCTTACCCCACTTGCACCTCCCACATAAGCATCTACACTATTTTCTATGGCTCTGTTTTCCAGGGAATCTGAAATTTAGCTAATAACATATTCATTTCCAGGAATCCATATACATTAGTTTCCTATCCCTCTGATAACAAATTATCACAAGCTCTACCACAGAAATTAACTCTTTCAAAGCTCCAGAGGCCAGAAATCCAAAATCAATATGTCAGCAGGCTTATTCTGCCTCTGAAGGATCTGGGAGAGAATCTCTTCTTTGCCTGTCCCAGCTTCTGGTGGCTTCAGGAGTTCCTTGGCCTGTAGCCACACAACTCCAGTCTCTACCTTTATGATCACATTGCCTCCTCCTCTTCAAAAATGCATCTGTCTCTCTCTCTGTCTCTTAGAAAGATACATGTGGTGGCATTTAGTGTTCACCAGAATAATTCAGGATAAACGCTCCCTCTCAAGATCTTTAATTTAATCAATCACGTCCTTAGCCATATAAAGTAATATTCAGAGGTCCCAGAATTAGTACATGGACATATCTTTTTGGAGGGCACTGTTTAGCTCACTACACCATGAAAACAAATATGATTTTGCTTCTAGTCACAAATCAGTTATATAATAGTAACTGGGAATATTTTTTAATACTAGATACTTTTCGTAAATTTTGCAGATCATGATACTCTTCTGGCAGCATAATTAGATATACATTTATTTCAACAAAATGCAAAAATCAAGCACAAGAAAAAGAAAATTAAACAATACAAAAGTTTTTATCCACTAAAACATTAGGGTCATATCAACTGCTCCAATATGCACAATAGATAATGACTGCCTTTGAAATGCATAGTAAGTGTTTTGAAGTCGTTTGGGAAAAAAAGTGGTTTGGAGGAAAAGAAATTACAATATTTAAAGTAACTTTTTAAAGGCAGCTGCTTCAGGTTTTTCTTCTTCTTTATAGTGTTTTTCTTTACAAAAAAGGTTTTGGCTTCATTTCCGCCTTTTTAAAAAAAGAAAGAAAGAAAGCTAGTGTGAAGGGTTACGGTGTGTGGTGGCGTGGGGGTGTGGAAAGGAGGACAAGGTGGCAGGCTCTCTACAGTGAACAGCTGTGGTGTGCCTGAGCTGAGGGTGGCCACTAATGTTACACTGTATAAGATCTCAGCATAAATTCCAGCTGTGATCAGGTACTCTCCTGTTCCATCCACAGTGTGTACAAAAGGAATTGTTATCAGTTGCATATTTGAATTCCACATGCACTTTTATTTATTTGTAAGTATCTTCAATTTTTCTTCTTCAATTTACCTTATAAAAATAAGCTCCCTTCTCTGGGCTGGGGGGGATAATCCTGGCACAAAATAATATGATGTGTTTATATTTGAGGTTCTAAATATAATTCAGACCATGCTCATCTATCATTGTCTCATTTATCATTTATTCTTTGTACTGTATTACAATTATGACATCTAGGAAAGAAGCAGATTTTCTGACTCCTAAATACCCCTGAGTTTTTTCCTTGCTCACTGAGCAGGAAACTTTTTTTATTTATAAAATGTATTTTTATAAATAAAATACATTTAACTCACTGGGTTGTAGATTTCTGTTATGCAATTTTCAATTTACAGGTATAAGTTAGTTATCATTAGAAACTGATAACAATTTGTGTGAGCAGAGTCATTTAGGAAGGAAAGGCTTCTATTTTTGAAATCTTTGTATTAATTCATAATTTAATAAATATATTTTATAACTTAAGTTTCTCATATTACCTAAAATGACTGTGATTATAAGTAGGTTACCCTTTCCTAACTCCTGGAACTCAAGTATCAACAAGTTTAATTTTATAAAACAGACATGTCTTTGTCTCATCTCTTGTTATTTTCATGTAGCAGCCCCACTGTACATTTATTGGGAGTGCACCTTAATGCTTTGAACCAATCTTACACAGGCCATTATAGTCAGCCTTCTCAATCCCCCTCGTGAATATTTGAGTAAGTTGTTTCCAACAGAGTGCAAAACACTACATGACAACATTGGAGGCCCCAACTTCTTTGATAAATGATGATATTTTATTACAATAGTCCTACCTTCAAAGAGAGTTCCGGGAACCTGGAACGCCTTGGTGGTATACCTGGGCCGTGTATATGTTGACCCTTGAACAACTGGAGGGTTAGGGCCACAAACAACTGTGCTTTCAAATATCCACATACAACTTTTGACTCCCCAAAAACTTAACTACTAATAGCCTACTGTGACTGGAGTTTTATTGATAATATAAGCAATGAATTAACACATATTTGTATATTCCATGTATTATATACTGTGTTCTTAAAATAAGCTAGAGAAAAGAAAATGTTATTAAGAAAATTATAAGGAAGAGAGAATATATTTACTAAGGGAAAGTGGATCATCATAAAGGTCTTCATCCTTGTCTTCTTCATATTGAGTAGGCTGAGGAGAAGGAGGAAGAGAAAGAGTTGGTTTGCTATCTTGGGGATGGCAAAGGTGGAGAAAAATCCATATATAAGTAAACTAGTACAGTTCAAACCCATGTTGTTCAAAGGTTAACTGTATACATGTATGTTGATTTTGTCCAAGCGATTGTAAGCCACTGGAAGACAAGAATTATATCTTTTTCAATTTCCAATTCACAGCAGTGTTCTCCATATAGTAGACACTTAAATTATTAGTTAGTGACCATGTGGTTGGGGGACACATAGGGAAGGTTGGTTAGAAACCAAAATTGGAAGATTCAATTTATTTCCTTATAAAACATATTAGCTAATGGGATCCCAAAATATGTATCATTCCTGGAAGACAATTTCTGGCAATATTCCTCAAAATCTTTAAAATTGTTTATGTCATTTGACCTAAAATTAAATGTTATAAATAAATTCTAAGAAAATTAACAGAGAAAAGTAAAAATGTGTAAAAATGTTCAGTTCAGCATTGTTTATAATAATAAAGACATTAGAAAGAACTTAAAGTCCAATAATAAGGGACTACTTATAGTGTATACCATCAATGGATTACTGTGCACTCACAAAAATGACATACAATGTATTTGTTGACATGGAGAGCACTTTAAGTTTTAAGTATTCAAGGTATATGACTACAAAGCAAGAATTAATTCCCACAGAATGTGAGAAAATCAAGGCTTCATATGTGAAAACAGGATTAATTAAATCAATTAATAAAATCTATCATATCAACAGGCTAAATAAGAAAAATTATATGACCATATCATAGATGCAGAAAAAGCATTTGAAAAAAAATACAGCACTCCTTCATGAAAAAACTCTTAGCAAACTAGGAATGACAGGAACATCCCCAATTTGATAAAGATCGTCTACAAAAAACCTACAACTAACATTATATTTAATGGAGATAAACTAGATATTTTCCTCCTAATGTCAGGAACAAGTCAAAGATATCCCCTCTCACCTCTTCTATTCAACATTCTACTTAATGCAATAAGACAAGAAAACAAAAACAAGATATAAAGATTGGGAAGGAAATAAAGCTGTCTTTGTCCACAGAAGATACGACTGTCTATGTAGAAAATTCCAAAGAATCAACAAAAATCTCCTGAACTGAAAGCAATTAAAGCAAAGTTATAGGAAAAATGTTAATATACAAAAGGCAATTGATTTCTTATATGCCAGTGATGAACAACTGGAATTTAAAATTAAAACACAACACTTTTTACAATAACACCAAAATAAATAAATCAGTTTATTAATTAGAAATGCATCTAACAAAATATGTACAAAATCTATATAAGAAAACTACAAAACTTGGATTAAAAAATCAAGGAAGATCTAAATAAATGAAGAGATACCCCATGTTCATGGATAGGAAGACTCAATATTGTAAAGATGTCAGTTCTTCCCAAAATGGTCTATAGATTCAACACAATTTTAATGAAAATCACTGCAGGTTATTTTATGAATATTGACAAATTGATTCCAAAGTTTATACAGAAATGCAAAGAGCCTGGGATAGCCATGATAATATTGAAGGAGAAGAAAAAATTCAGAGGCCCAACACTGTCTGACTCACTATATTGCTATACAGGAATACACAGTTAGACAAATACACACTAAGAATTCCTATAAAGCCAAAGTGTGGCATTAACAAAAAACATTGCTGAAGTATCTGGACATTCTCAAGCAAAAATATGAATGTAGACAACAAACCAACACCTATTTAAAAAACTAACTCATAGACCTACATGCAAACACAAACCAATTTCTGTAAATTTAAAACTGCTCTAAAAGTCTATCAATTATTTTGAAAAATTGATTAAGATCGAAATTGAGATGTTTCAAAGGCATGCTATCTTAGTGATGAGATTTATTTCGGCTTTAATGGTGAAATTTAAAATTAAATGTCAACGATTTATTTTGAAAAAGAGGAAATTGAAATTTCCAGTTCACATAAATTTACAACCTTTCTTGTCATAAACTGCTGGAAACTAAACAAAATGTGCAAAACAACTGTTTTCAGACATTGGGCAAGAGGCAGAGCAGGTCTCTGATCCCAGGGAGAAGGGGAGAAAAGGAGGTAAATGCTAAGATTACCCTGGCTCTCTGGCTAGGGGAACTTTCTAAACCACAATGCAAGAAAAAAGGACCCAAGCAGAGTATGATAGGATGACGGAGTTGAGGAGATTCATCAGTGTTTGAGAAGTCTGAAGCAGCTGGAATTGCAGAGCAAAATCATGGAGACAGGGGAGTCACACAGAAAAAGAGCTCCATAAATTTGCATGGGGTTCCCTTTAGTCGGTTGCTGATTTCTAAACTGTATGTGTGGCGTAAAACTCCACAAGGCCTAACAAAGATAAACTGAACAATCCCCTCAACTCACAGAGGATGGGGAGACATTTGAGTTCAGATCACTCAAAGCAGAAACTTCACTAAACTACCAGGGCATTCTGCGGAGATCCCACAGTGGTCACAATTTAGAAGTATAGTTAACTATTAATAATTTTATATTAAAGGTTACGCTAGACCCACCCTAAGTAAGATTTTTTTAAGTGTAAAAAGTCAAGCTAAATTGTAAAAAACTTAACTGACTGTTGAAATGAAGTTCCACACTCTCTAAAGAAGGACAACAAAATGCAAGTATACAACAACTTGATATTCAAAGTATACAACATTCAATTTAAAAAGACTGGTGTTCTATACCACTGTAGGATGGCTATAGTTAATATATAGTTTTAAAAAGCTAGAAGGATGCTATTGAACATTCTCAAGACAAATAAATGATAAATGTTTGAGATGATAGACATGCTAATTACAGTGATTTGATCACTATTGTATATTACATGTATGCTAGATATCACTATGTACCCCCATAAATATTACAGTTATTAATTATCAATTGTCAATTAATAACTGTACATATTATTTGTTGTGAGTAATATTATTTCTTGTGAGTAATATTGTTTGTTTTCAATTAGTAATTGTACATATTCATGATCAATTAAAAATAAAAATTTTTAAAAACCTCAAAAAAAGACTAGATATGCAAGGAAACAGAAGAATGTTCCATAGCCAGGGGGAAAATTATGTCATTAGAACCAGACCCATAAATGACAATTCAGATGAAATTAACGAAGACATTAAATAGCTATTATAAATATGTTCAAGGATTTATAGGAAAGCATTAACATAATGAGGAGATAAATAGAAAATATATAAAAAGAACCTAAGCAGAATTTGCAAAGCTAAAAAAAAGCCTCAAAAATGTCACAGAATGAGATTTACAACAGATTATATACTACAGAAGAAAAGACCAGTAAACTTAAATGCATAGCAATCAGAACAGAGAGAAATAGCATAGAGAGAGAAAAGAAAGATAAACAAAACAAACAGCATCAGTGACATGTGGGGTAATAGTAAGCATTCTATTTTTTTTTTTTTTTTTTTTTTGTAATTTTAGTCCCAGAAGGAGAGAGTCAGCAAAATATTTGGAGAAATACTGACAGAAATCTTTTCAAATTTGATGAGAAATATAGACCCAGAGATCCAAAACCTCAAAGAACCCTGAACAGGAAAAACATCAAAAGACTCACAACAAAGCACATCACAATCAAATTGTTGAAATCCAGTGATGAAAAGAAAATCTTAAGGAGAGCCAAAGAAGAAAACGTACACTATATAGAAAGCAATAAGCATAAAAATGATCATGGACTTCTCAAAAGTAATGTAAGCCAAAATATAATGGAATGGAATCCTGAACGTGCTAAAAGAAAAATAAAACTTCCAATCTAGAATTCAATACCCAGTGAAAATATCTTTCAAAAAGGAAGATTAAGACTTTTTCAGGGAAACAAAAGTTGAGATAGTGTGTCATCAACAGACAGGCATGATAAGGAATGTTAAAGGAAGTTCTTCAGGCTAGAAGAAAAGTGCTGTCAGATGGAAATTCAGATCTATGCAAAGGACTTGTGATCCCTAGAAATGGTAAATATTTGGGTAAAGACTAATCTATAGTGACATTGATTGCTGGACATAGAGGGAATGGGTGTGAGAAAACATTTGGGACAATAGATAGGTTCATTATCTTGGTTGTAGTGATGGTTGCACACAAGTATATATGTCAAAACCCATAAAATTTTACACTCTCTATGCAATTTACTTTACATTAGTTATAGCATACAAAGCTGTAACAAAGTAAATATACGGAGAGACAATTTACTACGAAACATTTGACTTTGAGGAAACATGTTATCATGATCTATAGGAAAAACTCTAACCATTTCTAAAATATACCACCAC
Source organism: Theropithecus gelada (assembly GCF_003255815.1). Taxonomy (NCBI): domain Eukaryota; kingdom Metazoa; phylum Chordata; class Mammalia; order Primates; family Cercopithecidae; genus Theropithecus; species Theropithecus gelada. The sequence goes on along the minus strand of NC_037668.1, from coordinate 123,995,930 downwards.
AACAGTCTCATGTTGTAACAACCTGGGAATGGCCAAATAGGGGTATTTAAGCACAGCATCTGATTTCCTAGATCTGGAGAAATTATTATGAAGTGGAAATTTCTACTACATGTTGCTAAATTCAATAGTCAATTCTCCATACTCATCGTACATGAGCTCTTAGCAGAACTTGACAAGTCAATCATTCTCTTTTCCTGGAAAGGTTATCTTCACTTGACTTCCTTATTTACCTTTACTTCACTGACTACTTCTCCTTAGCCTGCTTTGCTTTGGTCAATCTAATATCTAAAGGGTGGAATGCCCTGGTTCTTGGGCCACTTCTCTTTATATAACCCCTGTTTTTGGTTGCCTCATTCAGTATTATTGCTTTAAATATTAATAAGATATTGATAATTTCCAATTTATGTGTCCAGCCTGGACCTCACCAAGAGGACATATGCAAAGGAATTACTTCACATCTTCATTATTTTGCTTAATAGAGATTTCAAACAGCATTCCCCCCCACCCAAAAAAAACCCCCTGATGTCTCTCCCCTTTCCCAAGTGCTCCACTCAATTTTCCCCATTTTAGTAAATTCCCACTCATTGTTCCAGTTGCTTACAACAAATACTTTGCTTTATCCCTTATCTGATCTGTCAGGAAATCCCATTGGCTCTACTATCAAATACGTCCTGTATCTACCAACTCACCACCATTATGGAACCATCATTTGTCACTCAGATTATTACAATATCCTAACTAGCTTTCTTGTTTTTGCCAATGTCCCCTCAATCTATCATTAATACATTGAGCATAAAAATGTACATGATTTACCTTATATCTCTGTCCTGGTCTCCTATTCCTCCTATTCTTCCATTTCCCCAAAACTCTATTTCAGTCACATTGGCCCACTAACTGTTTTTCAGACACAGCAAAAACACCCATTTCAGGGACTTTGTCCTTTCTCCAGGTATCTGCATTTTTGGGTTGTTTTTGTTTCTATTTTGTTTGTTTTGTTTGTTTGTTTTTGCTTATCTCCTTTTATCAAATCTCAGTCAAATATTTTCTGATCTTTCTATTTAAGACTGGAGCCAGGTAATAGAGGATTAAGATATCCAATAGAAGGCAGGACTAGCTTGCAGCTCCCACCTGGGACAGACAGAGCAGTGTGTGGAGACTCACATCATGAACTTTTGCTCCAAGAACTACCACAGAAACATACCAGAAAAGCTGAAAGAATACGCAGACCCTTTGAAAGAACTGGATCACTGCTGCAGGCCCCCTGAGATACTGAAAAACTGTGACTCTGCTTGCTTTCTCAACGGGGAGGCTGGTGGTATAGGGCAAGTCCTCAGCCCTAGTCATTTAGTCACTGGCTGCCTGGAAATACACTCAGCGCTGTTGGGGGAGCACAGTGGGAGTGACACTGGCCTTTAAGACTGAAGGCTGTGTGGGAGCAGGGTGAGGCCTGTTACTGCTGGCTTTCCTCCACTTCCCCAGAGACCTGTATGACTCAGCAGAGGCAGCCATATCCTCCTGGAAACATGATTCCATTGGCCTGGGAACTATACCCCCATACCCCACAGCAAGCCCCACCCAAGGAGAGGCTGAGCTCAGACAGGTTTATTCCTGCCCCACCTGGTGGTCTTTCTCTACCTCTCCCAACCCCTGGTTGCTGAAAACAAAAGGATATAATCTCTTGGGAGCTCTAAGGCCCTGCCCACTGCCTGTGAAACCTGAATACTTAACCAGGTAACCCTAGGGCAAGTTTGCATCTTTCTTATAGTACCACAGTTGGCGCACTCTTGAAAGCACCACCTCCTTGCTGGAGGCTAACCAACAAAAAACCAGCACACTAAAGAAAAACACAACCAAGGGCCCTCACAGAGTCCACTTCACTCCCCTGCTATCCTCACTGGAGCAGGTGCTGACATCCACAGGTGAAAGACCTGAAGATGGATCACATCACAGGACTCTTTGCAGACACTCCCCAGTACTAACCTGAAGCCCGGTAGCTCTGTTGGGTGGCTAGACCCAAGAGAGCAAAAGCAATCACTGAAGTTTGGCTCTCAGGAAGCCCCAACCCTAGGGAAAGGGAGAGAACATCACATCAAGAGAACACCATGTGGAATGAAGGAATTGGAACAGCAGCCCTTGAACTCCAGATCTTCACTCTGACATATATAAATACAATGTCACAGTATACCCAAATGAGAAAAAAGTAGAAAAACAATTCTGGTAATATGACAAAACAAGGTTCTTTAACACCCCCAAAAGATAGCACCAACTTACCAGCAATGGATCCAAACCAAGATAAAAATCTCTAAATTGCCAGAAAAAGAATTCAGAAGGTCAGTTATTAAGCTAATTATGGAGGCACCAGAGAAAGGTGAAGTCCAACTTAAAGAAATCAAAAACATAATATAGTATATGAAAGGAAAAATATTCAGTGAAATATATAGCATAAATAAAGAACAATCACAACATCTGGAAATCAAGGACACAGAGAAATGCAAAATGCACTGGAAAGTCTCAACAATAGAATGAAATAAGCAGAAGAAAGAACTTCAGAGCTTGCAGACAAGGCTTTCAAATTAACCCAGTCTGTCAAAGACAATGAAAAAAAAAATGAACAAAGCCACCAAGAAGTTTGGACTATGTTAACCATTTAAACCTAAGAATAGTTGGTGTTCCCAAGGAAAAAGAGAAATCTAAAAGTTTGGAAAACATATTTGAGGGAATAATCAAATAAAATTTCCCAGGCCTCGCTAGAAATCTAGACATCCAAATACAAGAAGCTCAAAGAACACCTGGAAAATTCATGGCAAACAGATCGTCACCTAGGCACATAGTCATCAGGTTATCTAAAGTTGAGACAAAGGAAAGAATCTCAAGAGCTGTGAGGCAAAAGCATCGGGTAACTTATAAAGGAAAACCTATCAGATTAACAGCAGATTTCTCAACAGAAACCCTACAAGTTAGAAGGGATTGGGGTCCTATATTTAGCCTCCTGAAACAAGGCAATTATCAGAAAGAATTTTGTATCCAGCAAAACTAAGCTTTATAAATGAAGGAAAGATGCAATCTTTTCTGACGAACAAATGCTGAGAGAATTCACCACTACCAAGGCAGCACTATAAAAACTGCTAAAAAGAACTCTAAATCTTGAAACAAATCCTCAAAGTACCCCAAAGTAGAATCTCCTTAAAGCATAAATGTCACAGGACTTATATAACAATAACACAATGAAAAAATAAACAAATAAACAAACAAAAAACAAGCTATTCAAGCAACAAATAGCACAATAAATAGAACAGTATCTTGCATCTCAATACTAACATTGAATGTAAATGGCCTAAAGGTTTCATTTAAAAGATACAGAATGGCAGAACGGATACGAATTCATCAACCAAGTTTCTGCTGTCTTCAGACTCACCTGCCACATAAGGATTCATATAAACTAAAGTACAGTGGTGGAAAAAGATATTCAATGCAAATGGACACCAAAAGAAAGCAGAAGCAGCTATTCTTATGTCAGACAAAACAAACTTTAAAGCAACAGCAGTTAAAAAAGTCAAAGGGCCCAGCACTTTGGGAGGCCGAGGCGGGCGGATCACAAGGTCAGGAGATCGAGACCATGGTGAAACCCCATCTCTACTAAAAATACAAAAAATTAGCCAGGCGCAGTGGCTGGCACCTATAGTCCCAGCTACTTAGGAGGCTGAGGCAGGAGAATGGCATGAACCTGGGAGGCGGAGCTTGCGGTGAGCCGAGATCGTGCCACTGCACTCCAGCCTGGGTGACAGAGCGAGACTCCATCTCAAAAAAAAAAAAAAAGTCAAAGGGACATTATATAATGATAAAATGACTAGTCCAACAGGAAATATCACAATCTTAAATATATATGCACCTAACACAAGAGCTCCCAAATCTATAAAACAATTACTACTAGACCAAACAAATGAGATTGACATCAACACAATAAAAGCGGGGGACTTTAATATTCCACTAGACAGGTAATCAAGATAGAAAGTCAACAAAGAAAAAATAGACTTAAACTATACCCTACAAAAAGCAGATTTAACAGATACTTACAGAACATTGTACCCAACAATTACAGAATGTAAATTCTGTTTATCAGCACATGGAACATTCTCAAAAATAGACCCAATGATAGGCCATAAAACAAGTCTCCGTAAATGTAAGAAAATCAAAATTATGTCAAGTACTCTCTGTGACCACAGTGAAATAAAATTAAAAATTAACTCCAAAAGGACACCTCAAAACCATGCAAATACATGGACATTAAATAACCTGTTGCTGAATGATTATTGGGTTAATAATGAAATCAAGATGGAAATTTAAAAATTCTTTGAACTAAACAATAATAGTGACAGAACCTATCAAAACTTCTGGGATATGGCAAAAGCAGTGCTAAGAGGAAAGTTCATAGCATTAAGTGCCCACATCAAAAAGTCTGAAAGAGCACAAACAGACAATCTAAGGTCACATCTCATGGAACTGGAGAAACAAGAACAATCTGTACCCAAACCCAGAAGAAGAAAACAAATAAGGAAGATCAGAGCAGAACTAAATGAATTGGAAACAAACAAACAAAAAAAGATAAATGAAACAAAAAGCTGGTTCTTTGAAAAGATACATAAAATTGATAGACCATTAGCAAGATTAACCAAGAAAAGAAGAGAGAAGATCCAAATAACCTCAATTAGAAACGAAACAGGAAATATTACTACTGATACCACAGAAATGCAAAAGATTGTTCAAGGCTACTATGAACACCTTTATGCACATAAACCAGAAAACCTAGATGGGACAGATAAATTTCTGGAAAGATACAACCCTCCTAGATTAAACCAGGAAGATATAGAAACTCTGAAGAGACCAATAACAAGCCTCACGATTGAAATGATAATAAAAAAACTTGCCAACCAAAAAAGTACAGGACCAGATGGATTCACAGCTGAATTCTATCAGACATTCAAAGAAGAATTGGTACCAATCCTATTGACACTTTTGTACAGGATAAAGAAAGAGGGAATCCTCCCTAAATCAATCTATGAAGCCAGTATCACCCTAATAACAAACCAGGGAAGAACATAACAAAAAAAGAAAACTACAAACTACTATCCCTGATGAACATAGATGCAAAAATCCTTAACAAAATACTAGTTAATCAAATCCAACAGTATATCAAAAACATAATCTGCAATGATCAAGTGGGCTTCATACCAGAGGTGCAGGGATCATTTAACATATGCAAGTCAATAAATATGATACACCACATAAACAGAATTAAAAACAAAAATTACATGATCATCTCAATAGTTGCAGAAAAAGCATTTGACAAAATCCAGCATTGCTTTATGATTAAAACCTTTAACAAAATCAGCATAGAAGGATATACCTTAAAGTAATAAAAGCCATCTATGACAAACACACAGCCAACATTATACCAAATGGGGAAACGTTGAAAGCATTCCCCCTGAGAACTGGAATAAGACAAGGATGCCCACTTTCACCTGTTCTATTCAACATAGTACTGGGAAGTCCTAGCCAGAACAATCAGACAAGAGAGAGAAATAAATGGCATTCAGATCCATAAAGAGGAAGTCAAACTGTTGCTGTTTGCTGATAATATGATCATATACCTAGAAAACCCTAAAGGCTTTTCCAGAAAGCTCCTAGAACTGATAAATGAATTCCACAACATTTCAGGATACAAAATTAATGTACACAAATTAGTAGCTGTGCTGTACAACAGTGACCAAGCTGAGAATCAAATCAAGAACTCAGCCCCTTTTACAGTAGCTGCAAAAGAAATCATAGATGACACAAACAAATGAAAACACATCCCATGCTCATGGATGGGTGAAATCAATATTGTGAAGATGACCTTACTGCCAAAAACAATCCACAGATTCACTGCAATTATCATCAAAATACCATTATTTTCACAGAACTAGAAAAGACAATCCTAAAATTCACATGGAACCAAAAAGGAGCCTGCATAGCCAAAGCAAGGCTAAGCAAAAGGAACAAATCTGGAGGCATCTGATTACCTGACTTCAAACTATACTATAAGGCCATAGTCACCAAAACAGCGTGGCACTGCTATAAAAATAGGCATATAGACCAATGAAACAGAATAGAGAACACAGGAGTTAAACCCAAATACTTAAAGCCAACTGATATTCGAGAAAGCAAACAAGAACATAAAGTGGGGAAAGGACACACTATTCAACAAATGGTGCTGGGATAATTGGCAAGCCACATGTAGAAGAATGAAACTGGATCCTCATCTCTCACCTTATACAAAAATCAACTCAAGATGAATCAAGGACTTAAATATAAGACCTGAAAGCATACAAATTGTAGAATATAACATTGGAAAAACTTTTCTAGACATTGGCTTAGGCAAAGACTTCATGACCAAGAACCCAAAAGCAAAGGCAACAAAAAGAAAGAGAAATAGATGAGATTTAATTAAACTAAAGAGATCCTGCATGGCAAGGAAATAATCAGCAGAGTTAACAGACAACCCACAGGAGAAAATCTTTAAAATCTATACATTTGACAAAGGACTAATATCCAGAATCCACAAAGAACTCAAACAAATCAGCAAGAAAAAAACAAACAATCCCATAAAAAGTGGGCTAAGGACATGAATAGACAATTCTCAAAAGAAGATATACAAATGTCAACGGGTATATGGAAAAATGTTCAACATCACTAATTAACAGGGAAATTCAAATCAAAACCATGAGATATCACCTAACTCCTACTGGAATGGCCATAATAAAAATATAACAGATGTTGACATGGATGTGGTGAAAAGGGAACACTTTTACACTGTTGGTGGGAATGTAAACTAGTACAACCACTATAGAAAACAGTGTGGAGATTCCTTAAAGAGCTAAAAGTAGATCTATGATTTGATCCAGCCATCCAACTACTAGGTGTCTACCCAGAGGAAAAGAAGTCATTATATGAAATATGTACGTCCACATTCATGTTTATAGCAGCACAATTTACAATTGCAAAAATATGGAACCATCCCAAATGCCCATCAATCAATGAGTGGATAAAGAAAATATGGTAAATATACCATGGAATACTACTCAGCCATTAAAGTGAACAAAACAATGGCATTTGCAGAAACCTGGATGGAATTGGAGACCATTTTTCCAAGTGAAGTAACTCAGGAATGGAAAACCAAAACTATCAGGGAAACCCCACCCCCAATATTTAACGTGGGTTCTTTTCTATTTCCCTAAGTGTCGACTGGTCTGAGAAATAAAAGGAAAGAGTACAAGAGAGGGAAATTTCAAAGCCGGGTGTCCGGGGGAGACATCATGTGTTGGCAGGTTCTGTGATGTTCCTGAGCAGTAAAACCAGCAAGTTTTTATTAGCAATTTTCAAAAGAACAGGGAGTGTATGAACAGGGTGTGGGTCACAGAGATCACATACTTCACAAAGTAATAAAATATCCCAAAGCAAATGGAGGCAGGGCAAGATCACAGGACTACAGGATGGGGTGAAATTAAAATTGCTAATGAAGTTTCGGGCACGCATTGTCATTGATAACATCTTATCAGGAGACATGGTTTGAGAACAGACAAGCTGTCTGACCAAAATGTATTAGGCAGGAATTTCTTCATCCTAATAAGCCTGGGAGTGCTACAGGAAACTGGGGCTTATTTCATCCCTTCCACTTCGACCATAAAAGATGGACGCCTCCAAGGGGGCCGTTCATAGACCTACCCTCAGGGTGCATTCTCTTTCTCAGGGATGTTCCTTGCTGAGAAAAAGAATTCAGCGATATTTCTCCTATTTGCTTTTGAAAAAAGAGAGATATGGCTCTGTTTCATCTGTCTCACTGGCAGTCAGAGTTTAAAGTCTTATCTCCCTTGTTCCCTGAACATTGCTGTTATCCTATTCCTTTTTCAAGGTACCCAGATTTCATATTGCTCAAACACACATGCTCTACAAACAGTTTGTGCAGTTAACACAATCATCACAGGGTCCTGAGGTGACGTATATCCTCCTCAGCTTGTGAAGATGACAGAATTAAGAGATTAAAGTAAAGACAAGCATAGGAATCACGAGGGTATTGACTGGGGAAGTGATAAGTGTTCATGAAATCTTCACAATTTATGTTCAGAGATTGCAGTAAAGACAGGTATAAGAAATTATAAAAGTATTAATTTGGGGAACTAATAAATGTGCATGAAATCTTCACAATTTATGTTCTTCTGCTGCGGCTTCAGCCAATCCCTCCGTTCGGGGTCCCTGACTCCCTGCAACACAAAACCAAACATCATATGTTCTCACTCATAAGTCAGGGCTAAGCTATGCAGACACAAAGCCATAAGAATGATACAATAGACGTATGGACTCAGGAGAAAGGCTGAAAGAGGAGTGCGGGATAGAAGACTACACATCGAATACACTGTACACTATTTGGGTGATGGGTGCACCAAAATCTCAGGAATCACCATGCAATAACTCACTCGTGTAATCAAACACCACCTGTTCGCCCAAAAACCTATTGAAATAAAAAATAAATTTAAAAAAAAAGAAAACTGGAGCCAGACCCTTATCCTTCACAATTCCTAAGAAACCCCTCCTCTACTCCCATTTTCATTCTTTCCAAGGTGCTTGTCATCTTCTTATGTACTTTTTGATTTACTTATCTTACTATGTATCCTTCCTTTCTATAATGTAAACTCTCTTATTGCAGATTTTTTTTCTGTTGTGTTCACTGCTATATTCTTGGCATTTAAAAGCAGATCATGTTGTACATTTCATAAATAATTTTTGGCCAGGAGTAGGGGCTCACGCCTGTAATCCCAGCACTTTTGGAGGTTGAAGGGGGTGGATCACCTGAGGTCAGGAGTTCAAGACCAGCCCTACCAACATGGTGAAACCCCGTCTCTACTAAAAATACAAAAAAATTACCTGGGTGTGGTGGTAGGCACCTGTAATCCTAGCTACGTGGGAGGCTGAGACAGGAGAATTGTTTGAACCTGGAAGGCGGAGGTTGCAGTGAGCCAAGATCACGCCATTGCACTCCAGCCTGGGCAACAAGAACAAAACTCTGCCTCAAAAAAATAAAATAAAATAAAATATAAATAATTTTTTCAGTGAATGCATGAATGAGTGAATGAAGCTGGCACTAATAATATAGAATGACACTGTTTTATATTCTTAGTACCATAAATGTACCTACAAATAGTTTCATCTTTTAATTCTCATCCTCTTGAAAAATGATTTAAAAGAACATTATTTTTCAGCAATTAAGGACCTCACTTGTGTGATTGTTAGGTTTTAAATTATGAATAAAGATGAATCTGAACTGCCATGTTCAACACAGGCAAGAAAGGCAGAGTTTTCTAAAGGAAGCACCATTGGTCCTTGAACCACTGGGACCCAAGAGAACTTCAATGTAATAAAACAATACTGTTGTTCCTTGTGTAGTTGGCTGCCAATGCTTTTTTCCACTTATTTTGAACCTGTTATATAAAGTAAAATGTGACTCAAAGGATATTTTTTCCATGAGTATATGGCAGACATCAGTACATATACAGAAAGCAGACAGATAGATAGTAGTCAAGGGAGGTATCTCTGCTTCACAGACTTCATTTTTATACCATAAAATTATATTTATAGACATTCTTCAATTTTATAAAATAAAAAATCTTTACAAACCAAAGCATATGTCAATATTCCACAGATTGTTTTAATGATTTACATTGTCATGACTATTAGTACATCTTCTCATGCACCCTTTGTTTTGCTTCTTTTGAAAGTCGAAGAATTGACTAATTTTTGGGGAGAGGCTGGATTCCTTTTTGACATTTAAATACAAATGTATACTTTTCTTAGTACATCTAAGAGATTTAATGATGATAAGTAAAACGGGCAAGATAAAATCAATTTTTCTCCTGTCTTTTAGGATAAACTTGGTCAACACTTGTAATATAAACAACTTGGCTTCAAAGTGCTCTCTTGTTACCTAAGGGTTTCCTTGTTCAAAGAGTAAACTCTTATTTATTTGGCTTTTTAAAAAGCTAATTTCCTCCCAACTCTAATACATCTGACTTTAATTGCTGTTAATTGAGAAAAATGACAAGACAAGTCTCAATCATTTTAGCAGGTTTGTTTGCCAAAGTTAAGGATGTGTGCCTGGGAGACAGGTCTATGTATTTCTCTGAAGACAATTTTGAGGGCTCCAAATTTAAAAAGGAAATGAGGGGATATTGAGAAGTACACAATTTTCATGTAAGAGGGGGATAGGGAAAAATAGTCATTCATGCTTTTGTCTGGCTCAGGGAATCTGCATTTTTACATAAGATAGCATAGACAAAGTAGGGGCAGGGGATACACATTTGTGTCTGGTGGGCTACCAATTTACATTGCCATGGTAAAATAGTAAAATTTTAACAGAATCGCCATGGTAAAATTTTAACAGAAACACCTTAGGGTAAAGGTCCTGGAGCTCACTAGGAATTTCCTTGTGGGCAAAATATTGGGGAGGCATATAGCTTTTCATCTTATAGGCATCTTATTTAGGAACCAAAAAGTGGGAGGCAGGTTTGCATGACCCAGTTCCCAGCTTAAATTTTTCCTTTGGCTTAATGAGCTTGGGGTCCCAAGATTTAATTTCCTTTCGCATTGACAATATTTGTATTCAAAATGATTTATCTTAAATTAATATACCTATTCTTCTTGAATACATTTAGTAGGCTATGTTTTCTTTTTTTAAAAAAAAAATTCTGTTTTCACTGGAACTTGATTTCTCTTTTTTTTTTTTTTCTAAGTATAAACCTGGTTATCTCTGAGGATAATTAAGAAAATTATACCTAAAAAGACTAATGTGCAATACCTTTTACCTTCATGAATTCAATAATTTTATTAAAGCCTTCAGGCTTACTTTCTTTACATGTGTTTCTTTTAAAAAATAGTTTTTGAGCTAAAGGAGGATTATAAAAGTCATACCTCAGCAAATTTGGTAGTAGTAAAATACAATGTTATCAGTTTGGTTATTAACTAGATTGCAGTGAATTAGTTTTTTAAAAGCTTACTGGTAAAGTCTACAGTAAACAAATGTTCACAGTGTTGCACTGAGCATCCAGACAACAAAGTTTTAGCCCTCTTTTCCCACCAGGCCTGTTGTTAAAACTGGGCTTAAGACCCAATATCAGGCCTCTCAATGCTGATTAGCTTCCCTGTTGGCCCCCACTTGCTTATCCAAAAATGAGCCTCTTTCAGGTCCCTTAGTTCACTGGTTGAGGAGCTGAGGTCCCGCCCAATTTTTGCAAAGTTTCCCAGAGCCATAGCTTATTCCTATAGCCTTGCCTCTCTGCTGGAGTTTTGTCACATTAGAATGAAATTCTCAAGGATAGTTACTAGGTCACTTGACTCTCGAATATTTACTGATATCAGGATTTTTATTTTTTATTTTTATTTTTTTTGGCTCAACCAATCCCACAGACTGAATTTCCAGAATTAGCTGAGAGAATATTCTACTCTTCATTTACTATGTTTAACACACCCTGCCATCCTCTTCAGAACTACCTGTGCTAACTGGGTCAGTTCTCCTAATTTCTCTCTTGCTTTAGTAAGAAGGTCTTTGGCCTCTACTTTTCTCCCTATGATGCTAGGATATAGCATTCCAGATGCTCCTGTGCAGTACAATAATTGACTAGGGTCCATTTGCAAGACTTACTGTACTCCCTAGTTCTACTCACAGACATGCCATACTTTCTTGATGCTCTTGCTGAGACAGCCAAGTGTAAAGGGGTTCCTGGAGAATTTCCAACCAGTCTGTGCACGGGGGGAACTGAGTGAGACCCGGGGAAGCTCACACCCTTTGCAGGGGGGGAGGATCCTGGCCTCTCCTGTTCAGGGGGGTGGGAACCTGGGATTCAATCTGTGGGATGGGGGCCTGCTAATGGGACTCTCTCATTTTGCTGAGTTTTTTTTTCTCTTCATCCAATAAATTCCATTTTTCCCACCTATGTGTCCGTGAGCCTAATCTTTCCTGGTTGTGTGACAAGAACCCTGTTTTAAGGCAAATGAAGGAGAAAGTCCTACCACACTGCTATGACCATTTTTCATAGATCTCTTTGCTGGCTTTTTGTTTATCAAGTATGTTAGTGTTTCTCAGGATTCTGTCTTTGACCTATTTTTTTTTTCATTCTCTGTGGGTATTGTATATAATCTGGTAATTTTAATGACACCATTGACTGCCAAATCTTCATCTTTAGCCTTGATCTCTCTCATGTTCTCCACATCCAGTTGGCTATAGACATCTCTGCCTGGATCTTCATGCCACCAGCGCAGTTCCCTGAATTCAATACTATTTCATTTCACCTATCTGAGCCTTCTAAATGCTGATGAATCTGCTGCAAATGCTTCCCTCCATTGTTTCTATACACAATTCAAAGGCCATCTATTTTGATAAAATGTCCCTGAAGCTGATCATTACACCCTCTATGTTCGGTTGGCAAAGAATGCACATGTTGAGGATGAGTAGTTTTAAACAGTCATAGGATAGGGAAGAATTCTTGCATAACAAGTAAAAATTGAGTGTGGATGACTTTGTGGAACCATAATATATGCCAAGAAAAAGATAATTTTGCTCGTATTTTACCATTGTTTTGGTAATAATTATTAGAGCTTAGTAATAAAGTAAGTAACTCATAAGAATGTATTGCATTGAATAATAGGGAATTGAATAAGGATTGGAAACCCAACCTCATACCAATACTTTAAAATGTAGTTACCATTTGTATGCTGTAACTTACTGAGTTTATAAAGATTTCTTCTACTCTTTATGGTAACTTATAAAAGTATATAAATTAGCAGAATCAATAGGAGATCGATAGATGAAAGATAGATAGATAGATAGATAGATAGATAGATAGATAGATAGATGTAGATGTAGATGTAGATATAGATATAGATACATAGATACGTAGATATCTAAAAGGATATTTACTTTGGGAATTGGCTCACATGGTTATGGAATAAAAGAAGTCTCATGATATTCCATCTGCAAGCTCCTTGAGCAAGTCATTTAATATTTTTTTACCTCAGTTTCTCATCTGTTAGAGTGAATGGTCTAGTATTTTAGGTCACTTCTAATTCTGAAATTGTTTTATTTTAAGACTACATCAGCATGGAACCAAGGCATGAAGCTGGAGACTCAGGAAAATCATTGGTATAATTAGTCTGAGTCTGTAGGCTTGAGAACTAGGGAAGGGGTGGGGTGGCGGAGTTAGCTGGTAAAAGTTCCAGAGGCAAATGTTCAAGAAATTAGGAGCCCTGATGTCCAAGGTCAGGAGAAGATGGATGCCCCAGCTCAAGAAGAGAGAAGGAGATAATTAGCCTTTCCTCCACCTTTTTGTTCTAGCTGGGCCCTCAATGGTTTGGATGATGCCAGCCCACACTGGTGAGGGTAGATGTTCTTTACTCTGCCAGAAAGACCCTTACAGAAACACCCAGAAATGTTATTTTACAGTTATCTGGGTTTCCCTTAGTCCAGTCAAGTTGACACATAAAATTAACCATCATAATATGCGTTCACTAGAAGGAAGAACAAAAATTATTTTAAATATACATTACTAAAAAACTGCTTGTAAAATATCTATACAAAAAATAATTTCAGGTGGCACTTTTAAAGTGTGAAAAGGTTCAATTATATTCTTAGTAATATTTAGGGCAAAATTTGTTGTAATATTTAGCAACAAAATTTGTTTGGCCAGCTGGCCCTAATTAACCAAAATTATATTTCATATGAGGCTCTCATAGCAATGAACATTGTTTTCTCAGCTGGTTAGACACAACATATGATTCTCCTCACAATGGAAACCTGGAATACCATAATAATCATAGCCAAAAGTAACAACTCAATGACATGATAAAAAGACATAGGTATAAATTTGATACTTTCTTTGGAAATGACAGCAACTGATGTCATAGTATTAATCATAATGCAGTTGTTTGTGATAATCATAGTAATGTCTAAGGCCAAGGAATATACATATTGGTAACAAATGTGCATAAAATAGCTAATAATCCTATCTGGCAACCAGGTATGGTAGAATGAGTCAGACGTGGCAATTAGGAAATCCGGAAACCAATATAAACTTTGATTCTAAATATATGCTTGAACAAGTCACTTAATATTTTTTTATCTCAGTTTCTCATCTGTAAAAGTGAATGGTCTAGTATTTTAGGTCACTTCTAACTCTGAAATTCTTTCATTTTAAGACTACATCAGCATGGAACTAAGGCATGAAACCGGAAAGCAGAAAGGCCAATTTAAGATGTTTTTATAAGTGTATCTGTCTACCTTCTCTTGCCTTTTCAACAATTTCCTGAGAGATTAGGAATGGGAAGACACCATGAGACTGAAAGGAAGTGGAAGCTCAGGGGAGGGGTTTGCAGTGCTTTGTTTTGTCTTGTTTTGTTAAGTATTTGAAGCTTGAAGGCCGAATCATGTCTGATTTGGTCCATTTTGTAGAAAGTTATCACCACCACAGTAAGAAAAAATGAGTAAGCTCCAGTCACTCTAGCAAAGGCAGATTGTTTATGTCCACGGGCCTGAGGCTATCACAGCTACCTTTCTCTAAAACCATGTGGGCTGGTCATCAAGCTACTGTCTCTCAACTCCAAATCTAGTCTTCCAGACTGTTTTATGATGTTGGGGTTTGGGACTCTGAAAACTACATACTTCCTTTGCCAGTGGGTTTTCTATAAGGACCCCCCGATAAGGAGCACTAGAAAAAGAATGAAAGGGTGGCAGGGGTAAAGGGACTTCTTTTTTTTTTTTTTTTCCTATTTCTTGTTCTTCCTATCAGCATGCCCTTAGTACCGCTCTTTATTTCAGCAGCAGCAGTTTGGTTCGCTTCTAGGTTCTTTCAGCAGTCTCAGAACTAGTCCCATGTTGCTACCTCCACGTTACCCCCAACAATTCTGTCCACCTCCTCCTCAAAGGTGTGAGCTCCAGTTCCTCAAAGCTGCTAGCTCTGACAGTTCTATCCATTTTCTGTGTTCCCTCAGCCCAAGAGGTGGTGCTTCCTGTGGTTTTCTTTTTTGTGTTTCTTGGTATTTCATTTTGCTCTTTTATTCCCTCAACACCTGTGTAACCACCTCCCTGTATTAAATTCCCACTCTTGAAGTACCCACTGTAGTGTCAGTTTTTAAGACTTGGCTCTTGCTGATACACCACATGTGATTTGAAAATTATCTTCACTTGTCAGTGATTTTTTCACCACAACCAGCACTTTCAATAGAGAAGGATGAATGGACATTTCTACTACCGACTCCAGAAGACTCATAAAGGGTGATGATCAGACTCCCTTTCATTAGCTCCCAAAACATTTATCAGTATTTATGTTTCCAAACTATTAACATTCATGACTAACAGATTCAGGCTTCTTCAGATTTTATCTCTCAAAACCTACTACAGTCACCATAATTCAGTAAGGGATAAAGGAAGGACCAATTTTACTGGGAGAAAAGATCAAAACATGGAAATGTAGAGTCTTGTCTAAGGTTTCAGAGAAACTCAGCAGAAAAGTGAGAAATTTATTCAAGTATTTGGAATTCTAGATCAGACTATATCAAATTGCTTCAAAAAGTTAATTCTTAAGGAATTCTATAATAAAACTCAGGGAAGCATTTTTCAAGTTTTTCTGACAATGAGGGAACAAATTTTTAATATATTTTGATCATATAAATTGCTATGTATATAGTACTAACATATTGTTGTTGTTGTTTTTCTGAGACGGTCTCACTTTGTCCCCCAAGCTGGAGTGAAGTGCTGTGCTCTTGGGTCACTGCAGCCTCGACCTCCTGGGCTCACGTGATCCCTCCCACTTCAACCCCTGAAGTAGCTGGGACTATGGGCATGTGCCTCCATGCCTGGCTAATTTTTTGTATTTTTTGTAGAGACAGGATTTTTTGTATTTTTTGTAGAGACAGACCATGTTGTCCAGGCTGGTCTGGAACTTCCAAGCTCAAGCAACCCACCCACCTTGGCCTCCCAAAGTGCTGCGGTTACAGGCAAGAGCCACTGAGCCTGACTGGTACTGTATAGTTAACAATGCACTTTCACAAACCTATTCCCATTGACTTCATCTCATAATAACTTTGGAATGTTGACAATGTCAAGTTTCATTTGCATTTTATAGATGAGAAAACTGAGATTACAAGCGGTTATAATGATTTACTCAACATCTAAGTAAATAACCTAATAAGTAAATATTCCAAACCCATGTAAGAAGCAGGTAGATAGTCCTATCTATCCCAAGTACAATAATCTCTCCATGATATTAAACTGCCTAGTTAATATTATATATATTTATGCTGATAGCATTATGTGATAACTCTTTATTCTCTTTAGAAGAATAAACAACCATTACAATTAACACATGCTGTAAGAAAAGAATTCTATTCTTCATTTAATTATTTTATAATCAATAATATTTTAACTTACCAAAAGCAGAAGAGTATTAACTGAGTTCAAATTACCATAATGAACAATAAGAGAAAAAGTTACTCTGTTACTATAAGAAACCATTATTAAGCGAAAAAATTAAAGCAAACCAAGTCTCTCCAATTCCTTTTAGAAAATTACTTTATTTTGCCTGGACCGTGTGTTATTAGCATCTGAAAGAAAATCAGAATTGTGCTCTAAGCAGTAGATTCAAAGTTAATGTGCAAAGGATACTGCCTCTTTGTAATTCATTCAATAATACAATACTTTATTGAATAAAGACAGCCATTTAGACTTTACATATTGAGCAATTGTTCATCGGCAAAATGTCAGAATGCCAAAAAACCAAAGGAGCAAGTTACAAAGGACTTCTACTCTCTCGGATAAGACCTTAAAGCCATGCACAGTATTTCTCAGATTAATAGATATATATTAATATTAATACCAATGGCAAAGTCATACTGTTCCCAATTCAATAGTGAAAGCTAAATCTGGAAGGCACCTCAGTTTATATTTTCAGGGGCTCAATATGAATGTTTAAGAGATGCAGCTCAAGTACAAACCATGATATTTTATTTTGAGCCACTGTCTATGATAAGAAACAGTAGTCCAATAAAAAAATCTTCTTATCTTTTTACTTTAAACCATGTTGATAGTTTTAAGTAAATGAAAGTAATAGTCAAGAACTATGGTAGCAACAGGTGCTCTCAATAGTGTGAATTATGTTGTGTATTTTGTCTGCAGCACTTGATCCTGTGATACAAAGATAGTGTGGACTATGCATGAGATTCCAAGCCCTGACTGAATTCAGCGCTCAAAGTGACCCAGGGTTCTCAATTTTGAGGCTTTGCTAGTGCTTGTTCAAGCCTTTGTAACTGTATTTGCTCCCACTCCTTGCCACTAGCCTGTTGTAGTATACTGGTACTTAATCCGAGATAGAAGGGTTCCCTACTGCTATAGCTTGAATGTGTCCCTCAAAGTGCATGTGTTGGAAACTTAATACCCAATGCAACAGTGTTGAGACATGGGACCATTAAGAGGTGATTAAGTTATAAGGGCTCTGCTCTCATGAATAGATTAATGCTATTATTGCAGGAATGAGTTAATTATTGTGGGAGTAGGTTCCTGATAAAAGGATGAGTTCAGCCCTCTGCTCTCTTCTTTGTGCTCTCTTGCCCTTCAACCTTCCGTCATGGAATTATACAGTAAAAATGACCTCACCATATGTGGGACCCTTGACCTTAGAATTCCCAGCCTCCATAATTGTATGAAATAAATTTCTATTCTTTATAAGTTACATAGACTCAGGTATTCTGTTATAGCAACACAAACGGACTAAAACAGAAAATGGGTACCAGAAGTGGGGCTGCTGCTATATAAGCACTTGAAAATGTGGAAGAGACTTTAAAACTGAGAAAAGGGTAGAGGCTGGAGGAATTTGGAGAAAAAGACTAGATAAAGCCTAGATTGCTGTGAATGGAATCTGCAGGGTAGAGGAGCTATAGAGAGAGCCTAAATCTTCCTAGTGATTACTTAAGTGGCTGTGATCATAATGCTGGTAGACATATGAGCAGTAAAATCCATTCTGATGAGATCTCAGATGGAAACTAGGAACAAGGTATTGGAAACTAGGGTAAAGGATGTCTTTGTTGAATAGTTGCAAAGAACTTGGCAAAATTATGTCCATGTCCTAGAACTTTGTGGAAGGCAGAAATTAAGAGTAATGAACTAGGATATCTGGCAGAAGAAGTATCTAAGAAGCAACATATTCAAGGTGCTACATAGCTTTGTAAACCAAAAATAAAATTTGAAGGCCCCCTGCAACCATCTGAATGAACTTCTTCTTTGGCCAAGACACTATAAAATTTTACCTGAAAGACTGGTTCAGGCCACGATGGGAAGTGAGGGTTGGACATGCTTTATTATACCCGTCCAGCCTTAACATCAACATCAATCTTAAGTCCGATAAGAAACATTTATAGTCTTCTCTCTAAAGTTCACTACTTGGAGGCTTCATCTGCATGATAAAACTTGGTCTCCACAACCCCTTATAGAAACCCAGACATTCCTTCCTACTGATAATGACTCTTTCAACCAATTGCCAATCAGAATATGTTTAAATCTACCTATGACCCGGAAGTCCCCTGTTCAAGTTGTCCCACCTTTCAGATTGAACCAGTGTCAGTCTTACATTTATTAATTGATGTGTTATGTCTCCCTAAAATGTATAAAAAGAAGCTGCACCCTGACCAGCTTGGGCATCATGAAATATGGATTGAAGGATGCCAAGTTCTGTTCTATTAATCAAGACAATGGGAGAATAATCCCAAAGGCATTTTAGATATCTTCAAGAAAAGCTAGAACCTTGAAGGTAAGATTTCCAGAGAGGTGCTTGTGGGACCTCAACATTCACTGCTCTGTGTCACCTCAAGACTCTGTTCCCCACATTCTGGTACAGTGTCCCTCAGCTGTCCCAGCCAAGGCTCAAGTGTGCCCACATACTGATTGACCCACTGCTCTGGAAGGCACAAGGTGTCCATACAGTGCTAATTCTGCAAGTATGAACAATGCAAGAGCAGTCTCAGCTATTCTGTTATAGCAGCACAAAATGAACTTAAGACACCTGCCAACACTTAGGAATTTGACTGTGAGACTTCCACCTATGCATGCCTTACTGATTTTGAAAAACTCTGCTAACTGGAAAATGGTAAGCTGTTTCTCTTCTCCAAATTTTGTGAGAAGAAGATACTGCTGGAGAAATTCAGGAAATCCTCTGTAAGGTTATAACAAATCTACTTAGTGTGGGCTTTGAAGATTACCATACCTGTTATAAGTGTTAGGTTTTCACTTACAAAACCAAGACAGCAGGATGCAAGTGTGAGTGGGAACAGGTAGTGGTGTGCTGCCCTGGGTGTCCTGGGCCTGGGTTAATATAATCACACAGGACAGCCTGGAAAAACTATAGCATATCCGTTGCTGTTTTTGTCCAGATTCTGGAATGCTGGGGGAGAAGGAGGGGTGTACAGGAAGCTTTGCTAATGTGCTGCTCAGAGAGCTCCTTCAAATCTTGAGAGTCTTCAGACCAGAGCTCATCTATTGAGATACAGGGGGAGTAGTCCCTCTCTCTCTAAATACATTCTCCAAAAGTGGAGCCTTTTGAAAGATAACGCAATGTATCAACTTAATTAAAGTTAATGAAAAAAGATGTTAGTAGAAGGTGAGGTTGAGAGGTTCACAAAGAAATTAATAAAAGTGTGGTATAATTTTTAATTTGCTTACCTCACAACAAACTATAAGACAGGCTTTGCCTAACCCTGTCCCCAGACTCCTACCCTCTGATGTTAGAACCAGGTTGTTTTCCAGAGAATACTCAATGCTCAAAGACCTAGGTCTGAATATAAAGCTTATGGTGCTGACAATTTTAGCACAGGTGTGTGGGTTTTGCAGAAGATGAACAGGGATTAGAAAAGGGGAACAATTTCTCAATTGCATAAGTTGACAGCAAATCCTTCAGATAAATAAAGGTGATCCAGCCACTACTCTGAAATGTCTACTCACACTAGGGATGCAGGATTTGCTGCCCCAAGATTTAGCAACTAGATCTTGCTTGAATCGCTGGGTTTGAGTTTTCCTCCTAAAGGTGGATTTTCACCGAGTGGGGAACTTCAAGATATATATAAACCATCAATAGTTCATTGTTTCTAGGCTGGGACATCCTAGGGACCAAGGACATAGAAGTTCTGTCATAAAGTCACATCAGCTAGGCTGAGGCAGAGCAAGAGAAAGAATATGGAAAGAAAGATCTTGGGACTCAGGTAGTCTATAATAACAGCAAGAGCAGTGAAAACATCTACTCTCACTCTTCCCTATCAAGTTCTTCTTCTCTTCCAGGCATGGTGCCAAGAGCTTTATGTGCGTTTATTATATCACCGAATCCTCACAACCCCGAAAGAAGATTTTTTTTTTTTTTTTTTTTTTTTTGAGATGGAGTTTCACTCTGATTGCCCAGGCTGGAGTGCAATGGCATGATCTCGGCTCACTGCAACTTCCACCTCCCAGGTTCAAGCGATTCTCCTGCCTCAGCCTCCCTAGTAGCTGGGATTACAGGCATGTGCCACCACACTGGGCTAATTTTGTATTTTTAGTAGAGATGGGGTTTCTCCATGTTGGTCAGGCTGGTCTTGAACATCCTTGGGTGATCCGTCCGCCTCGGCCTCCCAAAGTGGCCGGATTACAGGCATGAGCCACCGTGCCTGGCCTGAAAGAAGAATTTTTAAATCTCCATTTCATAGATGAGGAAACAGTGGCACATACTCTTCAAAGTCATAAAAATGGAAAATTGCAGCACTGGGACTTGAACTCAATAATCCCCAGCCCATGCCTTTAGCCTGTACCTCCACTCCAGTCCTTACTATCTTCTTCAGGAGAGTGTCAATGCCAAACAGGAAAGGAAGAGTTGATAAGAAGAAAGCCAAAGTCTTAAGTGGAGGGAACTGAAAGAGACTTTGACAGCTCAACTAGTAGCAAGGTTCTAGAACCAGGCATGGGAAAAAAAGGGAAAGAGAGTCAAATATAAAATGCATGTGGAAAGGAAAGTACAGTAATTTGGGAAAACTTGGTCTTGAGGAAGGAATCGGCTCTCTTTAAAGCAAAGCCTGGTTTGTATACCTTTTAGCTACCACACTAACATATTGTGAAGGAATATTTACAAATACTCAAAATCACTAACAGTAGCGTTGCTTCTAGAAAGACCTGAGTCAGAAAGAAGTATTTCCAAGGTCTACAAAAATGGATTTGCAAATAATTTGCAAATTACAAATACATTTAGGAGGGAAGGTCTAATTTGTTCCCATTTGTATTTTGTAAATGTGCAGATTGTTAAAATATCTGTAACTGGTTTTGTTCAAGCTTTTTGACTCACACTTTTAAAGAAAGATTAAACTACATGACCTCTCTGTTTGTACTAGGCATTTTATTCTTGTCACTAATGGTAGCAACTTCCTACTTAGAGGAAATCTTTTGATTTATATACCATTACAGGGTAAAGTCATTGACTTTTTAAAATTTACAATGTTGAAAATTTATGGAAGCCCAACCACTTTTTAACATATTATTTATTATAGCTTTTGGATTTATTTCTCCTCTTTTCTATAACTTTGGCTTTTTAAATGAATTGTCATGTTTCTTGCTTCAATCATCCGTTCACATCAACTATGTTTTGGGGTTACATTCAGCAAGATTGCCACTACTAACCTGAAATTTTCAAACAGTAAAAAATATCTGTATCAGAAGCCATTGGTATTTCAAGACTAATTCTACCCTTTCTTCTCTGATGACCTCAGCCAGAAGCCCTGGGGCTATGCATTGTTAGGAAGAAGTTCAGAAGACAGGTAGCTACAGGTACCATGTCCATATGAGTCACTCAGCTTGGAAAGTAACATTTACTCCAGGTATTAATGGTCACAATCCACAAAAGCAAAAAATTTTTCCACTTTATCTCCCTTTAGATGTGTACAAAAATGACTGCAGAAAGTAGTCACTTTCTAATAACAGTTTCCAGAGGTCATAGAGAGATGAAATTGTCACTGTGATGTGCATAGTGTGGAGGCAAGGCCACTCTCAAAGAGGATAATGCTATTTTCTTAGTTATTATGATGGACAAACTACTAGCCACTCACATCCCAGTTGAAAGCTTCTCCAAAAAGAAAAAAAAAAAAAAAAAACATAAAATTTCTCTGTGACTCGGAGTAAACACAATGAAAACAATGTGACAGTGTTATCCATCCCAGAACAATACCGATCGGGAGTACTATGCTTGGACCACAATATACTGCTACCAGTCTAATGTAAATTTTCTCTGCTACTGCAATTCTTTACAGAATTAACTGGGGTAAAATTGAAACAATGACTCATTTGTACTTTTTCTCTAGAATTTCTCACAGGAATATTAGGGGGAAAAAACATGGGTCAACAACCATGTCCAAAGAGTTTTAGACCTGTTCTCTTGAATACAATTGTGTACAGAAAGCAGCCTGGTGCACCCAGCCTGAAGGTAGGATCTGGTCAATGAAACTGTGACAACAGCCCACAGTCAAAGTTTTATTTGGATCAACCTTGGGCTAACATTGTACAGCAGTTTCATGGCACAAAAGGGCAATATGAATTATTGCAAAATTTGTTTCATAGAGATGTAAGAATGATACTTGAGTTTCCATTTGTCCTTGACACTTCCGCTGAAAGGGAAGGAGCTGAACCCAGTGACACTTATTCAGCAGGGTACAGGCTTTTCTAAACTTTCGTGTGAGAAGAAGCCCTAGTGGACGATGTGGTTAAGGCAAATAGTCTAGTCATTTCAAAATACAGATGTTATGCTAGGAATGAAACTTGAACGATAAGAAGAAAGATTTCATCTGGGCCCTCAATTCCTTAAGAGAAAATCTTAGGAATAAAGAAGTAAAGGATAGGGTGTAAAGGGAGGTAGAAATCCCCAGGCCAAATTCTGTAGAAGAGTTCTTCGCTCTTTTTCACCAGCTCTTACCCCCAGTGGTATATATTACCACTCTCTTTTCTGTTCTCTAATTTAAGCCTGTTTTAAGAAAGGAGTTGGAACTCAGTCATAATCACAAGTAATATAACAACCTAAGAGGTCTTTCTCTCTCTCATACACACATGCACTCAAATATATGGGATTTGTATAGGTAAAGCTATAAGCTGAAGCAGTAAAACTCTTACGGTAGAAGCGACAGAAATAAAAATTTTATAGTAGAATCAGGTATTGAAAAGAAATAACAGAATTATTGTGTATGTAGTGGGGAGGGCGGGGGAGAGAGAAAGAAGGCACTGAAATAACATTATATTGCCCTCTATCTCTTGGAAAGTACTGGCACAAAAAACATGTTTCAGTCTCAAGTATTCTTTCTTCACTTAGCAAGCATCTGTCTCTGTGTCTACTTTTACTCCTGACCTATACAATTTGTGAGGACAGAGAAATGGATCTGCCATATTCCTTGTATCCTCAATGATTAGAACCATGAAAAATAGGACGTAGTAAAACTTTGTTGAGTGAATGAGTAAGTGGGCAAAGTACACTGTCAGTCAGAAAATTATCAGAAATAATAAGAAAATTATTCTCAAACTCAATAGGTATTCAGTCATCCTCTATTTTCTTTGTTTATTCGTTTCCTTGGTTTTTACCATAGTGTCTCAGGATCTAGTGTCTGACCACTTACCATTATGCAAATTGGCCACAGTGGCAGGGAAAAAGGGGAAAGGCAATTGGGGAACATCCATTGCAGATCAGAGATTAGACGAAGAGCTAGGTAGATCTCACTCATTTTATTCATAAGTGGATTATCTCTAGTCTCCCTTCATCTAGCAAAATACTACAGTGCTCATTCAACTAGCAGGAGATACGATTCTACATAAGTCCATTATACATATGTGTACATCTAAAGATCCAGAGTTTGTGCTTATTTATGTCACCAGTGAGTTGTCTACACAAATATATTTCTAGAAAAAAAAAACATAGCTCAACATGACATCAATTAAAACTGTCTAGAACAAAAAAAAATAATTTAAAAGCAATTAAGCAAATAATGCTCATTGACTCACATTTGAATCACTAATTTTGTCTGATTAAAACTGAATATGGCAGTAATAGCCAGGAACATGAGCCCAGTTCCTTCAGGAGTCCCAATTGTCTGGCCTCTTTATCTCAATTTCCACTTCCTCTTCTCAAAACAAGCTATCAGTAACTTTCATTTTATTTCCTATGGTTTGAAACACTTCAAAACTGTGAGTTCTTGAAACTTGAGTGTAAAATATTGACATTCATTATAACAAAATTCATTTTATAGCCACATAAAGGAGCATCCCTGACATATAATCATCTATTAGCTATTGTACTTCATTTATATCTGAGTTTATTATCTTTTTGCTGTTTGGAAAGGATCTTTGGTATATACTCTGCTGCAGACAGGCTAAGGCAGATGCAACACGACTCTAGAGAAGAGCTTTGATGGGCATTTAGCAGTTCCCACTGTTACGGGAGGAAGTTCAGGTAGGATACTGCTTTCCTCTGTAGGAGCAACGAGCTTTTTTTTGGGATGCTCCTGGAGGAGTCTTAGCCTCTCTACAAACCACAGGCACACAGAAGAAAATACCAGACACCTGGGTTCTTGACTTAAGTAGCCGATTATACTAAAGAGATCCTTGGCTCTGTTCAGTCAAAGAAACTAAAATGGAACCAAGAAGCATCCCTCTACTCCTTTTTGTGCATGAGGGGAATGAACCTTCACTGTAGAGGGTGATGAGATACATTGCACCCAAGAATAAGTCCAGTGCCAACTGAACTGTTCAGGTAACATCATCCATATCTGTCTGCAAGGGGTGGAGGCTATGGATTTGCAGAGGTTTGGTGAATATGCAATTTTCTGCTTAAATCCACAGAATGTTTTTTTGTTCTATATTAACTAGGTCTTATGATGGCTTAGAGAAGTCTCTGTTTTCATAGACTACAGAGCCTCTTTCCAGCCATCCTGTAGAGACTGGGGGAATGCACAGAATTGTCAGCGAGAGGAAGGCTCAGGATGTGGAAGTGACTTTATCTCAAATGGTCTCAGAGATTCCTGGTGATAGTCTTAAATATACCATGGGATACAAGCCCAAAATCATTTCAAAATAAATCTGTGTAGATTACACATGACTTTAGGTGTCATGTGTTTTTTGGTTGTGGTTTTGGTTTCTGCAACAGAAAGGATCTTGCTCTGTTACCCAGGCTGGAGTGCAGTGGTATGACCATGGCTCACTTCAGCTTCAACCCATTAGCCTCCCAAGTAGCTGAGACCACAGGCACAATGCCTGGCTATTTTTTTTTTTTTTTTTTTTTGAGACAGGGTCTTGCTACGTTGCCCAGGCTGGTTGGAAACTCCTGTGATCAAGCAATCTTCCTACCTTGGCCTCCCCAAATCTGGGATTATTGGCATGAGCCACTGTGCCCGGCCTTGTTATTTTTTAACAAAACAGAAAATGATGGTACCATTATTGATGATGATGATGATAGCTAAATTTTGGTGTGTCTCTATAATGTACTTGGACTGTTCTATGCTCTTTACATGATTTATTTTAGTTAGTCTATGGTGCAGTTTTTTTTAATTCTTATTATGATCCTTCCTGTTTTACAGATGAAGAAACTGAGAAAGGTTATGTGATTTGGCCAAGGTCACTCATCCAGTAAATGGGGAGCTATCTTTAAAACTTAGAGCTAGAAATTATCTCAGAGATCATCAAATTCAGGGCTCAGCAAACTTTTGTTTCTGTGAAGAAGCAGATCATAAATATTTCAGGCTTTGCATTACAACTTTGCTGTTGTAGTTGAAAGGAGCCATTGATGGTACATAAACAAATGAGAGCAGCTGTGTTGCCATGTTTATGAAACTGGTAGTAGTCTGCATTTGACGCATAGGCTGTAGTTTACTGACCCTTAATCTAGTCGACATCACTCATCTTATACCCGAGAAAACTGAGATCCAGAAAGGTGATGGTATTTACACTGCTGTGCAGTATCAAAAACAAGAGGAAAGTCTCACAGGTCTCAGTCTTATATTCTTTTCATTATACAAATTCAAGAGTTTCACCAGTTAATATGGTAATAAATTATAATGTCCTATATTAAAACAAATGTAAAATTCACTTGAAACTATGACAGCCCCTTATAGATCTTTATACTCAATAAAAGTTAATTTTGAACTGAGACTTTTCTACTTTACCTGGTTTGTATTGATGTGGTACACACAGCTCTAAGACCAAACAGAAAATTCCAAAACACATCTCATTAAGTCAAATAAAAAATTAGGGGAGTCCGAAGCCCCAATTGCCACAGACAAGATGATGAAGCTAGCTGAATAATTCCACCAACACATATGCAAAAACTCAATTGTAGGGAGCAAGACACAGGCCCTCACTCAGTTTCTTCTACCTGCAGCTGCTCTCCAGATTTTTCTCTAAGGCTTCATGTAGACCTGTTAATACATGCTCTAATTAAAAATGACATATTTCCCTCCAACTATCTCTATGGCCAAAATTCCTGGCCTCTGAAATTTTACTTGAAATGTAATTCAATTATTGATTGATTATTGCAGGTCTCATTCCTTTAACATTTTTCATCAAATTTAAGTGAAAATTTTATCAAATAATAAAGCTACCAAGAAGAGGTATTGTGCAATATCAAAGAGACAACAAAAAGTTGATCTTTGGTGAAAATGTGATCTTTTAACAATAGTAGTAACTAAGAAAAACATTAATGACAAACATTTATTGTGCACTTACTCTATGCCAGGGTCTGTGCTAAGAATTTTATATTTAATTCTAAAAACCACAACTGGGGATACCGGCTCTCAGAGATGTGAAGGAACCTACCCAAATTATACAAATCATGAACAGTGGACTGGAATTCCAGCAGGTGACCTGTGAGTCCAAGCAATTGATCCATCTCTGGAGCCCAAGCCCTCACTTCAGGTTGGCAGGATTTATGTACCTGGACTCCCCTTCCTAACTGGGTGACTTTGGGCCAAATTCTCTGCTCAGTTTCCTTGTCTGTGAGACAAGCATAATTATGGTACCTTTTTTATGGTATTCATGGGTAAATTAATAGTTAATCCACACAAAGTGCTTAGCAATACACCAACTTAAAGTTTAGAGATTATGATGACTATCAGTATTATTAAATTGTTTTAAATATATAAATAAACATTTTCCCAAATGACCACATAGGACCAAAGGGACCTGGATTTCAATTCTGGCTTCTTAACTAACTCTCTATATCATTTCAAGTTAGACATTTACACATTTTTATCCTTAACCAGTCTTTTCTTTTGTAAAGTAGGTATTAAAATACAGAGTTCGCATGAAAATACAAAGAAGGAATGCTTCAGGGTCCTCATGGCAAGGCCAGGGAGGATGCTGGGGAAATATCATTGCCCTCCAGCCTTGCTGCAATTGTTCCTTTTCCAGCTATGAGAATCCCATAGAACCTTGAAAGTGTGGCTCCACTGGACCTCAGGACTGTCCTGGACAAAAACTGCCAAAATGAAGTCCTCATGCCTCACAGAGCCTTGAGTCTCATGGTAGGGGAGAACAATGAGGAACTATAGCAGTTACAATAAGGTAAATACACGAAGCCAGGGATACACCTAACCCAGATATTGGGTCAAGGGAATGTCTCAGAAAAATTCTGAGAATTAGTAAGAACTAGCCAGGCAAGAGACAATTTGTTAATGCTTCAGGTGGAAAGAATGACATAACAAATGCTGCGAGCACACAAAGTAGAACTTTAAAACAGGTTAATTTTCAGTGCAAGTGGAGAATCTAGTTCCAGAGAGAGAGGCCAAGAGATGAGTGTGCAGAAGTAGGGCCTTGAAAAATACAGGCGCTGAAGAGATTGTTACTGTGGTTCAGGTGGTCTGACCATCGTCACATTGACACTTTAGAAAGATTATTCCGAATATAGCTTCTTGGGTCATAGTCCATTCTACAATGTTTTCTCCTCACTCTAAATAACCACAGCTCTAATCCCTTGTGTCATTCATTTAACAGGTAGTCACATAGAGTTTTATCATTTTTATTATAAATGATCTTTGTATATGCCTTGTGTTTTACTTCTTTATTCTTTTCACAATGTTCTGTCAACAGTAAATGCTCAACAATTATTGACCAATCCCGTCACTCCCTACAGCCAGGGCTATCTCTTACGATCCTTCTCTATTTCCCCACATTGTCTGAAAGAGTCGCACCTAATTGAGTCATCGTTTCTATTATTTGAAAAGAAACTGGGAAAAAATGATGTTTCTCCTTGTTGTCTTCTTCACTTAAAGCTATCCTCAATCCACACTGTTTTGAAAGTTCTAAACATATAATCTAATATGGAAACACAAGAAAACAGAAAACACAAACAGGTTGCTTACATATAAAATATCTTCACTGCCAGCTAAGATGGTTGTGTTATTCAAATATGACTTAGAACAATAATAAAAATTTGGCACCTGTAAGACCTGAAAGTTAAAAAAGATAGGAAGGTGTGTCAGCAGGAAATCTGGAGGCAGGCGGGCAAGCTTCTCAACAAAAATAAAGAGCATGATGTCTCATAGCCTGCTGATGAGCTCCGTACCACACCCGTAAGGAATCAACCCGGCTCAGTGCAAAGCATGCTCCTCTGACAGCTGGATGAACAAAATGGCCAATTTCATCACCTATTAGAGAAACACTTCCCAGGAAGGTGGGTGAAAGACCAATCATTTACCAATAAAGGGGTTAATTAAAACATTCCAAAGAGATGGTGACAGCAGTTGACATTTGGTTGCTTGCTTGAAACAGTATAGAAACAATGCTGAAGAAAGGAATTTCATCCTGTGTGGAAGTCGTGAATTGCCCAATTCTTGTGCCCTCGTGACATTTCCTAAGGCAGTTCAATGGAGTAAACATAAAGTGATGTTTTTGTAACTCAGCTCTTCAATGAGGTATAAAATTCCTATTTCCTCCAAATAGTCCTCTGACTTAATAGGTACTTGAATTTCTCTTCAATGACTCATAACAATACTAACAGTAAGTCACTCTGAACATAAGCTGGAAAGGTAGGAGCATTAGTTCTGGAGATCTGAAAATAAGACACACCAGGTAGAGATGAGGAGAAAATAGTCAGATAAGAAACTTATTCCAGGATTTGGTTAAGAAAGGAAGAAATTCATTAAACTGTCTCACACCAGCATCATTGTGGCTATAATAAGACAAGTATTCTTAAAGAAAAGAGGACTACAAAATATTCTATGCAGATCTTTAGCGATGATTTCCTCTCTTAAATAACACATTTTTAGTAGCGATCAACAGTTGGCGAAAAGCTCAGTAACCATAAATCTAAAACTGTTATTAATAGTATATTCATCTTGAAGTGATTGCCCTTGTATGGTAACCCCTATGAGAATGTCTGTCAGTGGATCAGCTTGCGCACCTCTGAGCCCAGAAACAACTTATGGGGGAGGAAAAAGAACTAAGAATCTTCATGCTGGAGAGTAATCAGACTACAGGGTTCATTTGCAATAACTTAGCAAATGAGAGAGAGAGAGTGAGAGACAGAAAGCTTTGCCTGCTGCTGGTAAGGCTGTAGTACTTGACTATCCCTTTGAGTATATTTCTTCCATCCAGGCAATGTGCCATTCAGTGGAGGTGGGGTTTAAAGGATGGTAACATAATGATAATGATACTGACAAGAATTATTACAGTCATAGAAGCGGTCACCTACTGGTCATCCGTTATGTGCCAGACCCTTTGCTCCTTACATATGTGACCTCTAATTCTCACGAGAACCTTCAATTTAAATACATTACCTTAATTGATAGATAGAGCCAAGAATCCATCAATTCCTCTTTCTGACCTATTTATTTCTAAAAATATACTCTCTAAAAATGGCGAGGGAATTTGATAGATTTGGTAGTGACCTGAATAGATTCATGTAATATCAAGAAGACTTCAGTGACAGCTTTGGGCATTGGTGAGTCTGTCTGTCCAAAGCTAGGTGGGCCTCCTATTTGCATATTAAAGGTCAACATCACAAATTGCTGCCATCCCTCATATGGCAACAAATTGGATGCCACTCTTTTTATCTACAGTTCAAGGCAGGAGCAGGGTAAGAATTTATCTGGTTCTAGTGGGGTTCTGGCTAGAATGTAAATCCTGTTCACTTCTCTTCACAGTTTTGAAGTCTGATTATTACTAAATTTCTAAATAAGCAAAATCCAACAGATACTTTCTCATTTGAAGTTGTTCTACTGTCAATTCCAGCACCTCCTTTGCAAACCTTACGTAGCTTTCAATGTCAAGCTCCCTGCAGTTTCCTCCTCTATTGACTCTGATTTTCTTTTTTCTATCTGCATTTCCATGGCACGTGTTATCTATATCTGTTCTGTCCAGTCCAGAGCCACCAGACACATGTGGCTATTGAACACTTGAGTTGTGGCTAGTCTGAATTGAGATGTTCTGTAACTACAAAACATACACTGGATTTTGAAGACTTAAATGAAAAAAAATGTAAAATATATCAATATTTTTATTTTGATTATATAAATAAGATCATTTGATTATATAAATGATCCTATTTTTCTATATTTGGTTAAACCAAAATAGTTCTCAAATTAATTTTACCTT
Organism: Theropithecus gelada; assembly: GCF_003255815.1. Taxonomy (NCBI): domain Eukaryota; kingdom Metazoa; phylum Chordata; class Mammalia; order Primates; family Cercopithecidae; genus Theropithecus; species Theropithecus gelada. The sequence continues at coordinate 123,965,230 of NC_037668.1, read as the reverse complement.
TTTCTTTTTACTATTTAAAATACGACCATTAGAAAAATTTGAAGTTCCATATGTGACTCAGATTTCTGGCTCAAATTATATTTCCATGGAAAAAAACTGGTCTGTATTCTTCCAATTCAAAGTGCAGTCCATGGCCAGCATCGTTTTACCTGAAAACTTGTTAGACATGTGGAATCTCAGGCCCTATCCCTGACCTACATAATCAAATCATTGCATTTTAACAAGAGTCCCTGGTGACTCATTAAAGTTTTTTAAAAATTTGATATACACCATTACTTTTGATGCTTTTGGCATCTGTACTTACAGATCATCTGTTTTATGTGTACACGTTACATCTCAGCAGATGCACTTTGGAGTAAAGACCACAACTATATTCCTTGAATAATTCTCATAGTACCTAGCATAAAAGTAGATATCTAGAGGGAGTGGAATGAATTATTTGATAATTTAAAAATTATTCTCTATGAAGTCAGATGGTTCCATCATTTTTCTTACACCTGTTAAATTTTGGTCTGTGATCCAAAATATTATACAAGATGATGAATTAAATCTTCAAATAAAAACAAATGGAAAATAGTATGGCATAGTCATAATGTTAAGCTTATTTATGCACTTTGTAGCTCTCTACCCCTTAACTTTGGAGAACTGAAGAGATTAACTAAAATTTTGTAATGTCGCTACTGATTTCCCTATATGGGAAGAAGCCACATAAAGTTACCTTAACAAAGTTATATTCATCTTCCCTTTGAGTTTCCATCTAAAATTAAATCTGCTCTTTTTATCTAAAGGAAAGTCATTATAGAAATGTACATGAAAACCTGGATTAATTGTAAATAGAAATTTCATTGCTCAGGTACTTGATGTAGATATTGAGAAAATAAGTAGATAGCAATGATCTCTTTAAAAAGGATGGAAGAGGGTGAGCTAGAAGTGGAGGCACAGTACAATTTTCTGCAGTGTTTATATATACTATTGGGCCATACAGAGCTGTCCTAAACTCATTGGCAATCAAATTAAATAGAAAATGCAAGTATTCTTTGAAAGGATGAAAAAACTATACATCTACGGTATCTCCAGTGAAGAGTGATGTTTAAAACGGTGACCTTGAGACCTTGACCACAGTTAATTACCACGATTCTATTATGGACACTGAATTCAAGGAAAAAAGGTCACTATTGTATGGTATGTTTGAAATGATAGTGAAGACTGCCTCATTGATTGGAATATTCTTGTTCTCTGAGCATTCTATTTATTTGAAGTTTTCCATCAAAAGGTCTCCCAAGTTGGGTTTCACACCCTGCTAGAGGTTAGGTAGTTCATGATTTTATATTTAGAGTTTCCATGTTAGGCTTGTTCTGAAGCGAGCTTTTGTTGCTGACTTCAAATGTAGTTTTAGTGTGTAGTTATTGTTATTCAATCTCAGGACAACTATAATTTTGATTATCCTGTAATACGTCACCATAACTCCTATATTAGTTATTGGAGTTTTCATGTGAAGTCAGGATAATGTAATGAAGACACACAGGATTGTTTGTTTCATGGAGATTAAAATACTTCCAAAATTCTTTACAACTTCACAATTCCCACTGGAAACATGAGGGCAAATGCTATAATATTTCATGCTTAGCTTACAAAAGAAATCTTTTTCTGGGGTTCATAAAGGCAAAGACATCCCCCTGTAAATATAAAGCTTCCTCAATTCCCTTGCCAATGCAAGAAAGAGAAAATGAGAAAATGTGTAATTCTTTTTATGGGGTCTCATTTTTTTTTGTGGGCTACTGTCATCACAGTATTTCACTATAAACATTTCCAAATTGATACAAGTCCTCTCAACTCTTTGATATCAAGAATACCATGTATTCCTGTATGTATTTATACCTGATAGAGAAAGATGAGCGAAAAAGATATATACATTTATCTAGCAAATAGCTAAAAGGCCAAGAACCTCATTTTAAACTACTCAACTATAGGCTAATTACAACTGTAAAAGTACCCTGAAACAGGAGGATGTGCAGACCACAACCAGCAGGTCCTATTTTAGATGAGTAAGTGCAGGATTTTAGAGGTGTTATCTGCCACAAAGCTCACAAAAATGAGCAGAATGCAAAATTGCCAGTGCTATCCAGTATCCAAAGGCAATTTTCACATTATAATTCACCCCAATTTTATTTTCACACTCCTTACTTAGGACTTCCCAACAAAATTAAGAATGAAAATAGGAAGAAAGAGGTGGGAGAAAATTATCATGGTGTTGAATTAGCAAACTGCAGTTAGGCATATTCCAATGAGAGGAAAGATGAAAGACTGGCATGTTCACATTGAGGTAGGATGAGAGAAATCATGCACAGAGCAATCAGAAGCCTGGACCACAGGGAATGGGAAAAGGTAGGAGAGTAGTATGGCTTATTCTAGTATGGTTCTTTTCTCAAAGTTCTTGGTGCACTGGAGCCAACAATTCAGGGCAAGTTTTGCAGTTTGTAAATACCGATTGCAATTTTAGTAGTAAAAGAGGCAGGCAAAGAATTGTAGGCTAATATTATCCATTTAAATGTTGACTGTAATTCTGGTCTTTGGTAATTATTGCTTTTTTAAAAATCTAGTTTGTTTTTAGCAGGACTGTGCATAATTTATTGCCCATGGCATATCAATTGGAAGAAAGCTAAAATTTTAAATACTGGCTAGCAAAATGAATGCCATTTAATGTCATAAAGGAAATTAACAAAAATAAACAAATACCCACAATTTACGAGGCTAGTCTTTCCATTTGCTTTGTATGTTTGTAAACTATTTTCAACAGCTCAGGAAGTTTCTAGGTTTACAAGATTGTTACTCCTTCACAATTTCTATTTCTGGCCTTGGTGAAATAAGGAATCTACAAGCCTTAGTTTTCTACCCTACCAACACCTTCCAAATATACAAGTGTATAAAGTCACAGCCCAGTATGCAGATTGCTTTTACTGCTTTTGATCTATTGAAGCCAATTAAGTAGTTAAAGATCATTTGCACAGTCAAAATCTTAGCTAAACAAACAGCATTTCCATGGCCCATTTCAGCCAGAATGTGAAAGAAGAAAATGTCCCAAGGATAAATATTCTTTTGCATCTCGTATTATGGATACAAACAAAATAGCAGATGAAATATCCAATGTTTTGGATGATAGCCTCGTAAATGTCTAGATTATGCTGGCCTTTTCACTTGGGTACTATAAGAAAGGGCACTAGGAAGACCAATTAGTAATCAGAACTTGTTCTCTGATCATTCTCTTCATGTTCTTGCTCTAACTAGAATTTGGTTCTTCCCTGGGGTTCATTGCTTCCCCCGTGGCCCTCTCAAATAGTCCCAGTGTTATTTTCCCACAACTCTGGTTCTACTGGGTCAATGCATGGGTAAGTCATCCCTGTGCTTTTTTTTTTTTTTTTTTTTCCTGCCTTCAGATAATTCTCCTTCTCTCTTCTGTAAAGAAAAAATTTTCAGCTCTTAATCTTAGCAAACTGTCTCACCCTACTCATCATTATTGCTGTCATCTAATGACCTCCCCTTCAGCCCCACAACTGGGTCATTTCTCCTCGATTCTAAGCAGTTTTAGTGCCTGGCTCACACTCACTCACCCCAGTACTTATTCTGCCTTTCTTTTAGGTGATTATGTAAATGACCTCTCTAATAACTTGATCTTTCAGAGCTTTGGACTTCTGTCTTCCATTGATCTCATCCTTCTTATACTCCTCCCTAACTCTCTCTATGGTCACTCCTAAGACCCTATCATCACCAGTAATAAAATATCTCTGTAATTACAGTTTTATGGTCCATACTCTTCTGCCCATATCCAGTCTCTCTAGTTCATTCCTTTAGATCTCAACCCCAAAATTAGCTCTTATTATGATGATCTGACAGCTTTCAATTACTATCACCTCTAATGTCATCACTTTGCTTCTTACTCACTTCAAATTTCCTGGTCCTTTGTAAATCCCCTAGACTACTCTCCTTCTCATTTGCTTTGCTGTATTCCCCTAACAAAACCACAATCCTGGTTAAAGTCAATTCTCTCTCTATTCCACTTCTGTACTGATGCAGTTGAATGTAGCTGGAACAAAATCCACAACCACTGTGATGAATCTCACCAATGGTTCATTAAATCCAAGTGGATCCTTAACTTAATGCTGCCAGAAAATCATAATATATATTTTACCTTATGCTATGTATCATATCACATCATTATTATAAATTTACACACCCCAATTGTATCATATATTCCTAGTTCATTTATTCATCCACTCCTTAAGATGACTACTTCACACTTTCTCTTTTTTTATGGAAACCCAAGTGTGATGGTTAATATTAGGTGTGAACTTTACTGAATTAAAGGTTGCAAAGTGTTGTTCCTGGGTGTGTCTGTGAGAGTATTGCAAAAAAAAGATTAATACTTGAGTCAGCAGACTGGGAGAGGCAGACCCACCCTCAATTTGGGCGGATACCATCTAATCAGCTGTCAGCATGGCTAGGAAAAAGCAGGCAGAGGAACATGGAAGGATTAGACTGGCTAAGTTTTTTGGCCTGCATCTTTCTCCCATGCTGGATGCTTCCTGCCCTTGAACATCAGACTCCAAACTCTTCAGTTTTTGGACTCTGGGACTTACACCAGCGATTTGCAGGGGCTCTTGGGCCTTTGGCCACAGACTGAAGGATGCACTCTTGGCTTCCCTACTTTTGAGTTTTTGGGACTCAGACTGGCTTCCCAGCTCCTCAGCTTGCAGACAGCCTATCATGGGATTTCACTTTCTCATTGTATGAGTCAATTATCCTAGTAAACTCCCCCTTCATATATTTGTCTATCCTATTAGTTCTGTCCCTTTAGAGAACCCTGACTAATACACCCAGTGTCTCCTCCACTATCTTTATTCTCAACTGAAGACTCTTGTCTCTTACTTCACTAAAAAATTAAAGCAATCATAAGAGAAGTTCAGGAGATTCCCATTATTTGTTTCTACTGACCAGAATTTGCCTTCCCACTTTGATGAACATCTATGCCCCTGGCTGAAGCTAACACTTTCACTCATATATGACATTCCATCCATTCTCACCTAGTCAAAGACAATGCTGTAGGAATCCTCCCCATGATCTTCTATATTATCCTATTTCTTCCACTACTCATGTCCCATTCTCTCTCCCATCTTAAAAATAAGCAAACTGACATATATTACTTTACTCCTTTCATTAACTACTGCTCTGCAAACAAAATTCATTCACAAAACTGTAAATACTTGTCTCTAAATTTTCTTTCTCCATCCTTTTTTAAAGTCACTCCAATCACCCACCACTCCACCAAACATGCTTTTATAATTGTCACCAATGACATCTACATTCTTACATCACGTGGTTAATTCTGGTCCTCCTTTATTGGACCTATTAAGCAACATTTAAAAGAGATGATCACTCTTTCCACAAAGATTTCTCTTTCTGACTTCTCTTCACCTGACTTCAAAGGAAATCAAAGTTTCCTTGGTTTTCCTCCTGCTCCACTAGTCACTGCTTTTCAGACTCCTATGCATTTCCTTTACTACTTCTTGACCTCTCAATGTTGGACTGCCACAGGGATAAATCCCTGGACTTCTATTCTTTTTGCATATTTAAAAATACAGTGATTTAATTCAGTGTCCCAGTTTTAAGTGACATTAACTTGCCATCAAGTTTCAAAAGTATGTCTACAGCCCAGACATCTCTCCCCCTTATTTCCAGACTGGTGTAAGTATCTACTTGACTTGGATGTTATTAATTTCTCAGATTCAGTATATTGAAAACTGAGCTCTGATCTTCCTCCACACGAACACTCCGTCCGATCCACCCCAAACTGCGCAATCGCAGCTTTTCATACTGTAGTTGATGGCAACTCCATCTTTCTAACCACTCAGCCCACAAACTTTGAAGTCACTCTTGATTCTGCTTTTTCCCTCATACTCAATGTCTGGAAATGCTTTGGATCTTCCCTGAATATAACCACTCTTCTTCACCTTCACTTCTTTCACCCCAGTGTGCATCACCATCATCTCTTACCTGGATTACTACAATACTCTCTTAACAAGTTTTCCTTTAAAAAGCCATAATATCAGCCGGGCGCCGTGGCTCACGCCTGTAATTCCAGCACTTTGGGAGGCCGAAGCGGGTGGATCACGGGGTCAGTAGATCGTGACCATCCTGGCTAACACGGTGAAACCCCGTTTCTACTAAAAATACAAAATATTAGCCGGGCGCGGTGGCGGGCGACTGTGGTCCCACCTACTCGGGAGGCTGAGGCAGGAGAATGGCGGGAACCCGGGAGGCGGAGCTTGCAGTGAGCTGAGATCCGGCCACTGCACTCCAGCCTGGGTGACAGAGCAAGACTCCGTGAAAACAAAACAAAACAAAACAAAACAAAACAAAGCCATAATATCAGTTGATTAGAGGTCAACTGACTAGGGTTTCAGAGATCCTGAACTATAAACATGGAATCTCTAGGCCCCACCCCAACCACATACCTTGCCCTATAAATCTCTTCCATTTGGCTGTTCCCGAGTTGTAACCTTTGTAATAATATTGAAGTGATAAGTATAGTACTTTCCTGAGTTTTGTGAGTCATTCTAGTGAATTATCAAACCTAAGAGGGGATCGTGGGAACCCGTAAATTTATAGTAAACTGAGAAAAGGTTCAGGTGCCTTGAGGATACCTGGGAAAGTTGACATCTAAAGTTGGGGAAGCCTCCTGTTACTGAATCCCTCAACCGGTGCTATCTGTTCTAACCCTAGGTTATTAGTGTCAGAATTAAATAAAATTGTGGGACACGCAAGTAGTGTCAGAGAATTCATATGGGAAAACAACCGAGATAGATTTAGTTCTCTAACTTTTTATGATCACCTAACTTAGAATTAGAGAATAATCTGGAAATAGTAATAAAATCATTGAAACAAAGAGGCAACAAAACTCAATATAGAAAAGTACAAACAACAAGAATTATCAAAATATAGAAAAATAATAATCACAAACTGGACCAGAACAAATATCACTTATTAACTAAGTCAAAAAGAATAAATTTTCTTATCACATTTCCAGTGAGGAAGAACTGAAAGTTGAAACCAGAATGCCACCGCAAACCTCTTTCATTTAGTTGTATAATTTATGCCGAATTTAACTTGACAGCAAAAAAATGGCATGAAGTTCTGATTTGAGGATATGAGTTTTGTTGTTCTCAACATCATTTTGTAATTTTCATAAAGCCCTGAATTCAAAAATTTCTTCACATATGGTGGGTAGCAGACAGAAGTGCATAAAGAATAAGTGGCTATTGCAGAAGTAAATGTGTGATCCCTGAACCAATGAAAGAGAGAATGTGAAGGAAGGCATGGCCAATAGTGCCTAAACGTTGGAGAGACCAAAAAAAAAAAAAAAGAAAAAGACAGCCGCTTAATTATTACAATAGCATTTTCAGGAGGCATCAGTTCACCTTTTTATCAATTCACTTCTTCAAATGATCTAGACATTTGCACAATATCTCAAAAGCTGTGGGCTCAGTGCAGAGTGTGGGAAACCAATCATGCCCAACATACCCTTCAGTGGCTCTGCAAACTACCAATATTTAGACTTGGAACAGGTTTCCAGGTGTCCCCCACTGGAAGGCCCTATACTCTTCTGAAGAGATCACAAGGTCATTATCCAACAAAGAAAACACAGATTGAACACGAATAAATTCTAATTAAATAAAAATATTGAATAGCCTAGAGTTCAGGAGATCTGAAATTCAGTCAGTCAGACGTAATAACGTTTAATGTAGTGTCTAGTTTCAGATTCAGGTTTCCCAGAATGGGGAAAACTGCTGAGGCTAAAGTCATCAAGTGGTTCCCAGGTGAGGGGACAAAAGAACAGAAGCGACCCATGTAGCATAACTGTCTCATGACAAAACTGATACCTTGACCTTCCTAGTTGGATTCTATAACCTCAAGTCCACTAGATTAGAAAACAGAAGTTAATAATTCTGAGGCTCAACTCTGCTATTCTGTGTCACTTTGAACAAGATATTTGACCTTTCTGCTGCACATTTTGTCTCCTCTATAAAATGATAATAAGATTTTTGCCACCTACCTCTCACCAATTTTGTTATTGCAGATTTTTTTTTTTTTTTTTTTGCATTTCTACAATGTGCTGGTGTGGATAATACTGCTCTTCAGAGTTTAAGTTTGTAGGTAAGCTAATTTGCACAGGACAGATAACATCATATTTTTTTATAACTATTCACATCTACAGAGTTCATATTCCTAGCCCCATCTCCTACCAACTCAGTCCTGGGTACAACAGCATATAAATACTATGTGCACATACACAGCAGTTGCTAATAATTAGTTATACACTGCATTTTGTTTTTATTTAAGTTCTTCTTGAAATAGACATTTCTCAAAAGAAGATGCACAAATGGCCAACTGATATATGAAAAAATGCTCATCATTGCTAAGCATCAGAGTAATGCAAATTAAAACTAGTTACCATAGAGAAAACATATGTCTAAAAAGTTATTTCAAGATAAACCTATTTCCCTCATGTGATATGTATTTGTGTTCTTAACTTAGTCTGCCAGGGCTATCATAACAAAACACTATAGACTGGTGGCTTACACAAAAGAAATTGGTTTTTTGTTTTTTGTTTTTTTGGTTTTTTTACACTTCTGGAGGATGGAACTCCAAGATCAAGGTTCTGGTCAATTCTGTTTCTGGTGAGGGTGCTCTTCCTGGCTTGCATAGAGCCACTTTCTGACTACATTCTCACATAGACTTTCCTCAGTGAATGCACACACACACACACACACACACACACACACACACACACACACGGAGAGAATGAACTTTCCACTGTGTATTTCAGGGCCTATTTTTATTTTTACAAGGGCACTTATCTTATTGGATCAGGGCACCATCCTTATGAACTCATTTAATCTTAATTGCCAACCTGAAGGATCTGCAGACTGAAAAATATAAAACACTGATGAAACAAAGAGTAGAACACATAGTTAAATGTAAAGGTATTTTGTGTTCATTGATTTGAAGAAGTAATATTTTTTTAAATGTTTGAGCTAAACAAAGTGATCTACAGATTCAATGCAATTCTTATCAAAATTCCAATGGCATTTTTACATAAGTAGAAAAAAAATCCTAAAATTTGTATACAACCACAAAAGACCCCGAACAACCAAAGCAATCTTGATTTTTTTAAAAAAGAGCAAAACTGGAAGCATTATACTACCTGACATAAAAAATATACTGCAAAGCCATAGTAAATAAAATAGCATGGTAAACAGAAAAACAGATATATTGACCAACAGAATAGAAGAGAGAGCCCAGAAATAAATCTATACATTTACAGTCAATTGATTTTCAACAAAGGTGCCAAGAACACACAATGGGGAAAGGACAGACTCTCCAATAAACTTTCTTGGAAAAACAGGAGATTCCCTGCCGAAGAATAAAATTTGACCCTTTTCTCATACCATATGCAAAAATTAACTTTAAAAAAAGTGAATTAAATATGTAAATATAAGACCTAAAACTGTAAAACTTATTAGAAGAAAACATAGGAGAAATACTCCAAAACATTGTTCTGGGCAAAGATTTTTTTTAATATGACCTCAAAAGCATAGTCAACAAATGTAAAAAATAAACATATGGAATTGCATCAAACTAAAAGGCTTCTGCACAGCAAAAAGAAAAAATTAAAAATAAAGAAAAAAAAACTATTAGAATGAAGAGACAATCCATGTATTGGAAGAAAATATTTGCAAACCATATATCTGATAAGGGGTTAATATCCAAAATATTTAAGAGACTCAAACAACTCAATAACAAATAAAACAAAGAATCCAAAGAAATAATGGTTAGAGAACCTGAATAGATATTTCTCAAAAGAAGACATACAAATGGTCAACAGATATACGAAAAAGTGCTCATCATTGCTAAGCATCAGAGTAATGTATATTAAAACCACAATGAGATATTACATCACACCTATTAGAATGACTACTATCCAAAAGATGAAAAAAGATAAGTATTAGCAAGGGTATGAAGAAAAGGAAACAACTGTTGTGCATTGTTGGTGGGAATGTAAATTAGTACAAGCATCAAGGAAAACAATGCAGAAGTTCCTCAGATAACTAAAAATAGAATTGACATATGATCCAGCAATCTTACTTCTGGGTATTATGTACAAAATAATTGAAATCAGTATGCAGAAAAGATATCTGCACTCTCATGTTCATTCACAATAGCCAAGATATGGATACTGTATTCCAGTCTATGTCTCTTTCCAAATCTATTAATGTTTTCTTCATATATTTAGGTGCTCCAATATTGGCTGAAAATTTATTTACAATTGTTATATCCTCTTGATGAATTGAGCCCTTTGTCATGATATCATGACCTTCTTTGTCTTACAGCTTTTGATTTAAAGTCAATTTTGTCTGATATACTTAGTACTCTCCTCTCTTTGGGTTCCCATTTCTGTGGATTATCCATTTATATCTCTTTACTTTCCATGTGTGTATATTCTTAAAGGTGAAATGAGTCTCTTGTAGACAGCATATAGTTGAGTCTCCTTTTTTTAATTCCTTCAGCCACTCTAACGCTTTTGATTTGAGAATTTAATCCATTTACAATCAAATAAATTATTAATAGCTTAGGACTTACTACTGCCATTTTGTGAATTATTTTCTGGTTTTCTGTTTATTTTTATTTTTGTAGCTCCTTTATTCCTTTCTTCCTCTCTTATGTCTTCCTTTGTGATAGGTGATTTATAAAGTGTTATTCTCTAGTTCTTACTATTTGTCTTTTGTGTATCCACTATAGACTTTTGCTTTGAGGTTTGCATAAGGCTTACATAAAAGATACACACTATCATTATCTGACAAAAACTTAATTTAAGCAAGTAAAAAACGTTTTTACTCCACATCTACTCTTGCATTCTCTTTTCAGTGTCACAATTTGCATCTTTTTATAGTGTGTATCCATTAACAAATTAATATAGGTGTTATTGTTTTTAATAGTTTTGTTATTTAACATTTGTGCAGAAAATATAAGTAATCTATAGACTACCTCTACAGTATTAGATTATGCTGAATTTGACTGTGTACTTACTTTTATCAATGAGTTTTATAGGCTATGTACTTGCTTTTACCAATAAGTTTTATACTTTCATGTTTTTGTGCTACTAATTAGCATTTTTTTCTTTTAGCTTGAAGAAATACTTCTGGCATTTTTTGTAAGACAAATTTGGCTGTGATAAACTCCTTCAGCTTTTGTTTGTCTGGAAAACTTTTTATCACTTCTTCATTTCTGAAGGACAGTTTTGCTAGATACATTATTCTTGCTTGGCAGTATTTTTTCTTCACTACTTTGAATATATCATCCCACTCTCTCCTTGCCTATAAGGTTTGTACTGAGAAGACCACTACTAGCCTTTTTGGAACTCCCTTATATGTGATATACTTCTTTTCTCTTACTATTAGTTTGGTGCAAAAGTAATTGTGGGTTTTGCCATTACTGTCAAACCTGTACTTTGCACCAACCTATACTTTCAGGATTATTGCTTTGTTTTTTTTATTTTTGACAATTTGATTATAGTATATCTTTGTGTAGTCTCATTTGGATTGAATCCAATTAGAGACCTTAGAACTTCGTCTACCTGGATATTTATATTATTCCCCAGATTTGAAAATTTTTCTGCTACTTTTTCTTTAAATAAGTCTTCCAGTTTTTTATCTTTATCTTCTTTTCCTTGTACACCTATAATTAAAATATTTGCTCTTTTGATGCTGTCTCATATGTCCTGAAAGCTCTCTTTATTCTTTGTCTTTCCTCCACTGACTGTGGACTTTCAAACAGCCTGTCTTCAAATTTACAGATTTTCTTCTGTTTGATCAATTCTGTTGACATTCTATTGTATTTTTAATTTCATTCATTGTATTTTTCTGCTCTAGAATTTTTGCTCAATTTTTTATGACTTCTATGTTAAATTTCTAATTTTAGATGTTTATTCATTACCTGATTTTGCCAAATTGTTTCTCTGCATTTTCTGGAAGTTAACTGAGCTTCCTTAAGACAATTAGTTTAATTTTTTTTTGTCAGGCAATTCACAAATCTCCATTTCTTTAGGATCTATTACTGGTGCTTTACATTGTTCCTTTGGTAGTATCATGTTTCCGTGACTGTTCTTGATCCTTGTGACCAGATGTTAGTGTTTGCACATTTAAAGAAGTGGGGATGCATTCAAGTCTTCGTAGCCTGGCTTTGTTTGTTTTACTGGTAAAGTCCTTTACCAGTAAGCTTGTCTAAAAATTCTACGCAGTCTGACTGATGTAATCTATAGGCAAGCTTGCTGCTGGAGTCCTTGAGTAGGCTGACTTGGTGTCTGGGTGAGCAGATAGGTAGGCCTGGCACCTAGGTTTGCAGTATTGGACCTGGAGCCTTGATCCACTCGGATGGACCTATTGATTGAGTCCACAGAGGTGGGTCTAGAGCCTGGGTTTATAAGAGTAGAGGCCAGGTGCAGTGGCAGAAGCCTGTAATTGCAACACTTTGGGAGGCAGAGGAAGGCAAATCATTTGAGGCCAGGAGTTTGAGATCAGCCTAGCCAACATGGTGAAACCCCATTTTTACTGAAAATTCAAAAATTAGCTGGGTGTGGTGGCATGTGCCTGTAATTCCAGCTACCTGGGTGGCTAAGACACAAGAATCCCTTGAACCCAGAAGGTGGAGGTTGCAGTGAGCTGAGATCATGCCACTGCACCTCTAGCCTATGCCACAGAGTGAGGTTCTGTCAAAAAAAAAAAAGGGGGGGGCCTGGAGACTGTATTTGTGGAGCCAATCTGAAGCCTGAGTCCATAAGAGCTGACCTAGCACTGGGATGGACCTGGCACCTGGGTCCACTGGGTGGGCCTGGGGCCTCTGTCCATAAAGGCTAGCCTAACACTGGGATCTACTGAGTTGGTTCTGGACCCTGAGACCACTGAATCCTGGGGCCACTGGGAGTATCCTGGAGCCTAGGGCAGGCATGAAGCCTGCATACAGAAGAAGGCTGGTCTAGTGCCTTGGATCACAGTTGCTGGCCTGTCCTGGTGACTGGAGCAATAGGAACTAGACTCTGGGTCTGCAGGGACTAGCATGAAGTCTGGATATGTGGGTGTTGGCCTAGAGCTTCAGGGGTGGTCCTGGGGCCTGGGTCTGTGGGGGCTGGCGCAGTGATGGGGTCTACTGGGAAGGCATGGACTCTGGGTTTGCTGGAGCAAGACTGGACTCTAGGTCTGCTGGAGGATGGGGCTGTAGAGGCTGATCTGGAGGGCAGAGTGGCAGGAATAGCTTGGCACTGAGAAGGTCTGGATCTTGTTCATGTGTGCTGGCCTGGTGACTGAAGCCAGGGTTGCCAACCTGGCACTGGAGCAGTCCTGAAGCCTGAGACTAAGAGGGCCCACCTGACTCTGGGCTGGTCTAAGACCTAACCCAGATCTGGAGCCTGGGCCACAGGACTTGCTCATGACCAGGGCTGCAGGGGTTGGCCTGGTGCTGGCATAGGTCCAGAGCCTAAGCCAGGCCTATTGACTGAACATACGGGATTGGCCTGGCATTAGCGCCCGTCTGGAGCCTAGGACCTCTGGAATCAGCGTAAAATGCTGCAGCAGAAAGTCTGCCAAGCAGGCCTAGAGTTTCGGGCTGTAAGATCTAACCTAGTGCTGGGGTGGGCCTGGAGGCTCAGTCTGCGGGTACTGGCCTGTAGTCCGGTGAGAAGGTCTGCCCAGTGCTGAGTTTTACTGGCACGGGTCCAGTGTTGTCGTCTAAGGTAATGTTCGGCACTCCTGTTTTTTGTCCTTCCCCTAAGCAGAGTGTATCTCTGTGCTGTTCTGCCTGGGGTTGAGGTAAAGATGACACATGCAATGTAAAACTATCTTCTCTACCCTTTTCAATGCATCTGTTTTTATCTCTGTGCTGTAGCCAGGTGCTATAATTTGTCACTTGGTTTTTTTAGTTATTGTGAAGATATTTTTATGCATGAATGGTTATTCAAATTAATGTTTCTACAGGAGAGGAGCTCCAGAAAGTCCTGTTTTGCCATCTTGCTGATGTCAAAACTCTCTAGAGAAGTAGACTCTTACCTTAAAATTAGATTTGAAAAAAACTGTGTTCTAAATACTTGTGTCCACCCCCACTCCTAAATTCATATATTAAAAACCTAACCCCAATGTAATAGTATTAAGAGGTGAGTTATTTAGGGAAGTGATTAAGTCATAAGGTCAGGTGTCCCCGTGAATGTGCTTACTGTGCCTATAAAAGATGCCCCAGGGAGCTTGTTCATTCCTTTTGCCAGGTGAGGATGTAGCAAGAAGTTGACATCTATGCAGCAGAAAGGGAACCCTTACCACACACTAAATCTGCTGCTGCCTTAATCTTGGACTGCCCAGCCTCCAGAACTGTGAGAAATAAAGTTCTGTTGTTTAAGCCACCCAGTCTATGATACTTTGTTATAGTAGCCTGAATAGACTAAGACAATAAGGAAGCACAATACATTAAACAGATAAAAACGGGGTGTTTGTCTTTGAAGTGAGGGTGATCTTCACTCTACTCTAGAATTTCAACTCTACAATATCTCATTAAAGAGAGCCAAGAGAGGTCTATCAGAGCTCCTTATGCAAAATAGAACAAAATATCTGTAATTATAACCCAAATTGTCACACCTCAACCAAGCATCCCATCCCTTTTCAGCTTCTTCTAGGAAAATACCTAAGTTTAAGTAAGAGTAAGCTCTAACTCAGTGTTTATATACACACACACATACACACACATATACATATATATATACATATATGATTCTCTCAAATATTTTATTTCCTGCCAGTAAATGATATACCTCAGATCTCTTTTGTCCTTGAAGTTATATCCAATGTCTTATTTCTGAAATACTGGAGTATGACATTTATGATAAACAATGGACTTCGGCCTGGTCATCTATTAACACAGAATTATAGAATCATACAAGGGGATAGAATCTTGGAGACTACCTAGTTAACTCTGCTCATTTTACAGATGAAACTGAGGCCAAGAGAATCTCTCAACCATTAAGTGTCAAAAAGGCATAGAGAATTCACATCTCTGCATCCCTAGACCAACCATCTCTTCTCTAAGGTGTGTGCTCTCTCAAAATTCATTTCTTGTAATCCCCTGATTTGAACACAGGGACTTATATTTGGAAAATTTTGTGAGTTAAATTTTACTGGAGGGCCAGACCCTCAGAAAATTCAAAGTAAACCTGAGATGCTCATGCAGTGATTTTCATTAAACATCTGACATTTATCTTATAGAGGTGAGTTTATCTTACCAGAATTCTTCATTGCAGTCATGGGAAAATAGCAGCACTTACCATGTGAAGGTAAATATTATGGCAAGATAAATATTAACTTTTGAAAAAAACCACTCTAGTTGGTTAAAAATCACAAATGGCATCAGTTGTTTAAGGTTTACGCTTTTATACAGTCTCTGTGGACAATAGAGTTTCTTGAACTAAATCTGTTTTTCTCAGAGATTTAATACTAGGGTAAAAGTATCTGGTATTCTACTCAAAACAAAGAAATTTCTTAGTTGCAACGACAGTGTGCAGCACAGAAGGAATTCTTCCAGGGATATTTGACCTCTCTCTACACAGCTACACTTCTTCTCTCACTAGGCTCATCCCTTCAGTGTTTACAAGTATTGAATCTGAGATACAAAGAAATCCCTCCTGACTTAATCCCTGGCTCAGCAGTGTTTAAGACAGCCAGAGATTTTCAGAGTTTTAGTTAGAAGATGACTCGACAATGCCTGTAAGTCACCTATATGCTGTTTTCTCCTCCTTGTACCTAGTGGGGAACAGTCATATGAGAATGAATAATTAATTTGCCCCTCCTCTCTCAACAGGCCCTGAAGAAAAAAAATGTAGAGAGGTCATGTTATACTTTATGCATTAGTTAGAATAGTCAGTTAACTAGTTGGAGAATGCTTTGTAAGCCATTACCTCACATAATAAAGGCTGTTCCATCTTGCTTTTCTCCCAAAAGAGTTGCCTGTTCTGTCTTTATCATTTCTTTAAAGTGTTCATAGAATACCTTAAAAGATAGATAAAGAATCATCATTCAAATGCTTATGTTAAGCTCCTAGAACACAGGGATACTCCAATGATAAACATTTCCTGGATGATTGCTGCTTTCTTTCCCTATATATAGAGAAGGCCTCCCACAAGAGGAAAGGATCATGGAAATTGGAAGACACAGATGTCAGTTACACGAATATGCAGACATTAGCTTAAAAGGCAGTAAAGGGTTTCTTGATAAATAGAATGTTTTTGAAACCGTGTGTGTGTGTGTGTGTGTGTGTGTGTGTGTGTGTGTGTTCATCTGGACCTACTGGGGAGCAGCTGGTTTATGGAAAACAATTGTAATGAAACTGAGAAAACTAGGTAACTTGTAATCCCCTGATATCTCTGAGTGCTCACTGGAAAGTGAAATAAAAATTATTAGCCAAGGGAAAAAATACTGTATTTTGCATAAAATACAAGTCATGTTGTTAAATGAATTAAAAAAAAAAAGCTTATCTAAATAATTTACACAGTTTTAGGTCTACAAAGGCTCATCAGAGGCAATTCACCTACTCTGGTGGTGATCTCACAGATAAAAATCGTTTGGGATGTTCTTTCTCAGAACTGCACCTGGAGATGAGGACTCAGTCTTTTAACTATGCAAAAGATTACATTCTTCCTTTGATGGCAGGTTTTATTGTTTAGGAATGAATAGTCATTTGGCAGTCAATTCTTAATAACCAGATAATTAATAGAAGAGGATAATAGTGTTATTGGCAAACAATGGTAAGTGACTATTAATTAATGAGTTGATAATTTAAACAATAATGAAATATTTTCTTAAAAATTGCACCCTGGCACAAAAGGCAATTCAAATAAAGAAGTTTCCTGAAAAGTCTGGGCAATGGCAGAATGGCTGGAATTGGTACATAGCTTCCCAAAGACTTCCCAAAGAGACTATTTTTAAAAGGCAATACTTCATTGTAGGAAAAGTGCTGCCTGTTTAAAAGAAAAAAGGCCCGTAGCTTTATAGTTTTACCTTATGCAAGTTGAATAAATATAGACTAAAGCAATGACAATTTCACAAACTCTTGAAAGAGATCTATTCATAGAAAGACCTTGTGGCAATCATGTAAAACCTATTGTTTATGTAGAATATTGCAAAGAAATCCGGCCACATAGAAGAAATGCAAAAAGAAGTAAAGTGCTCAACCCGGAGGCCAGGCTGCTGGAAAATGAGAACAATATGAGACATGAGTCTCCTGAGATTAATGAGTCCAGGAGGATTCACTTTTGTTACAAATTACAAATCGGGTCTGCTATAAGGTAGTTTCAGGTCTGGAATTTAGGGTTCCCCAAGGGTTCTATTTCAAAGAACGAACCATCTATGATGACGAATGTTTGAAGGTAATACATCAAATAATATCTTTATGTGCATGGCTGGGTTTTAAATCACTCCTCCTTGAAGAGAAAAATAAAATGACAAATTTTAATTCAAATGCCACAGGAAATGTTTAAATAGTAATACTAATAAAATAAAAATAAAGCAGGCACAGAAAAGGAGGAGAGAAACATACACTTACATTCTAGTTCAGAGGGCGTCTAAGAAATACAGGATACCTTTGTGTACAAAGAATTCTCTTCAGAAAAGAGACTTTTGTCAAGTTTAGGATTGTGAACATGTTCAAAATTTTTACTTTGATGTTGAATCTTTTGTTCCATTGATACAACAAACCCTTGACTTTTGTGGAAGTAGTTCAAATCTAAAGCTAAAGTGACAAAAGACTATCCAGGCAGCAATTGCTCTTAGCAATAAAATGGTGATGCTAACTATAGTTTGATTGGGTGAACACTAACTTGGCACATTTGAACTGAAGGGAGCAGGACCCATGCTTGTCAGCCAGGAGAATATCAATTATCTAGGGTCTAACCCAGAACATTTACAAAGGAACTTTTAAAACACACCTGAGTTTTCCCATTTAATTCAGTGGGTCAACACATCTGAATGATTTTATAAACCCTCAACTTTATTGATTTCCAACTTTTTTATTAGATAGTTACACAGCTCTATTTGTTCTTTGGCTATAAAAGTCATATACTAGAGCTTATTGGTCTTTCTGCTAAAATAATACTGGTTAGTCACATTTGTTTGAAATATTCTAGGCAGTATTGGCTAGGGGAAAACAATATGACAAAAGAGGCTATGCGTTTTTTTAAAAAATCGTCTCTTCTCCCAAAGAAATCTGACTTCTCTTCTGAAATCTTCCCAGTAGGAACCATAGAAAAATGACAGAGAGCTGCTGGTTGGTTTTTCTGCCTGCTAAAACATATGTTGTTATGTCATGTCCTAAACAGAAAACTGAAGCATCCCTTTCAAATTCTCAGCACCACTGACACTTCCAACAAGTGCTCTCGTATTGGTTTTGGTCTTATCTGTTCCTAACAGACAGCCTCATGCCTTGGAAATTTGACCTGAAATAAAAATTCAGCCCCAAGTATCTGCTGTCAATTGTGCAGAAAATAGGAGATGACAGCAAAGTCACTTCTGCATGCTGAATTAGATCTTTTTCCAACATCTTCTAATGTCATTATTAGCACTCAAATACCCTGTGTCAAAATGTGTCTATGTAGGGAGATGGACCGGGCAACATCAAGTTTCCCTCTTAGTCAATTTGACAAGCTGTTTTTAATACACAATTCTGCATAGGGAATTATTTAGGAAAGGTACCTAACCTGTCACAGAGATTTAGAGATAAAGACATTCAAAATGGACACGTATAGTCAATAGGGAGCAGCTTATACAATACAGCTGCAATTAGCTACTTCCAAATTTGGGCAAGGCAATTGTAAATCTGGTCTTATGGAATCTACAAGCCAAATAAGTAAACTCAACTTCGAAATTCTGTGAATTGCAATGGCCCACAAATAGTTGTTTTTGATTCAGAGTCTTTCATGATGGTTCTATCAAACGTGAAGTTTCCACGTCCCTTGTGAATCTGTTCTATGTGTACAGAATTATGCTGTAGTAATGAGACTAATTTTATAATTAATCAGTATCCTTCATTTCTTATAGACATACTACATATGCTGTAATAGGTGAATTAATTTTGAGTTTGCACAAAGTTTCCATACCCTGTCCCATTCCATACCAAAAAGCCACTTGAAAAATGTTGATAAACTATCTGACAGCTTATGTAACTACGTTGTTTTCATACAAGACGACGAAGATGTGTTCTCATGACTACAGAAAGGAAATCTAGGATAAATTGATGGAAAAATCAAGTCAGCTGAATCAGACACAATGTAAAATATTCTCTTATTTTCTGAGAGTCTTAGAAAGATGAAATATTTTTTCTCAAGAGAGAATATCCAATTGTTTGGGATGCTCAAGAGTGAATCCAACATCAACAATAGTTAAATTAATTGAATTCAAATGCCCCTTCCTCAGACCCTGGAGATCTATTATTTAATGATTCTTTGACTTAAAATGAACTAAGGCTATTTCTATTCAAGCAGAAGACATGTGCCATTCCCAAAATCCCAAAGAAAACATTCTGAAACTTTAGCTAGTAGCCAACTACCACACATACTATTTAGTTCTGACCCAAACTACACAGAAATTTTGAGAGCTCTCAGCAGTATCCTAATCTCTCTCCCTTTCTGGCTACCCTTTACCATAGTACTCTACCTATGGATTGTGACACACACACACACACACACACAGACTTTTCAGTAGGAATTCTCAGTCCTAAAAGATTTTAGCCAATGGAATAATGCACTAGCTCCCCACAGAGCATGAGATTGTCAAAACGACCCTCATGATTAAATCCTTGCCCAGGCACATGTTGAGAGAGGCAGGAGATGAGAGTTAAGTCAAAATCATCATGTAATTTCAATTGCCATTGGTCTTGTTATCTAGGTAATGTTCTGGCAAACACATTTGTGAAAGGAATCTCCTACAGCTTCTCCTGGGGGCAAACAGGACGTCTTTGACAGAAGCTGCTTATCAAATTGGCATGGGAATTTAAAAAAAAAAAAACCCATTTATTGAATATTTACCATGTGCTGGGTATATTTACATGCTCGCCTTCATTCCAATCTCACAATATCCTGTAAGTCAGGTATACCCATCCGCATTATTATAGATCAAGCAAAGTATAAATTCCTGAAACTCTCTGCCCAGTGAGAAAGAACAATGTTCTTCTGTTTGCCCAAGATACTTTCCTCCCATCTTCTCCATCCGCCATCCTCCAAACAGAGGTGTTCCAGATCTCCTGCTTTCTCCTATCACAAGGAAGAGGAGTGGCTCTGGGTTACTTCAACATAAGGCAGAAAGCAAATGTGGTTTCTACCTGTAGATATGGTGAGTGGAGTTAGAAAATAAAGGCCAGAAAGGTTACTACAAGGAAAAGCTGAGGTTGAACCAGGGAACAGTGGTTCCCAAATGGTGTCTGAAAAGAAGAGTCTAAACATTGAGAACTGAAAGAGAAGAAAGTAGGCATGGGCACAAGAGCAAAGCTTTGTGGTCAGAATGATTTAAATGAGCATCATGGCAGCCAGATTTTGGAAATGAGGCCACCACATACGATTCCCAGAGCAGGGCTGCAGTCCTAGTTCTCGTTGCTTGTTTTTACTCTGAACAGATGAAAGTGTGACAAAGATTCCTCACTGATCTTTCAATAACCATTTTTTCCTCCAAATATTCCCAAAATCCTCCCTAGTTAATTAATCGCCACATCCTTGGTGTTGTAGCAAGCCCTGATAACTGTCTTCATCAACAGTGACCTCACCACATTGTCAGTGCACATCTCCATCTAAATTCACAGCTCTGGTTTGCATAAATCATGTCTTAAGCCACCTCTTTCATACCCCAGAAGATTGTATGCCAAACACTCAACGAATAGTTGTTAAATGAAGGGATGTATGAACGAATGGGCTTTTGAGTTACTCTGACATAAGTGCAGTATGTCTGAATGCTTTGCTATAATGTATTATACTTCAATTCTTAGATGCATATTTATGTCAGACATCTTAATATTTTAATATATTATAAAATAAAATATTTTATATTTAATATAATATAAAAATATTAAATATCTTAATATTTTTGAAATTAGAATGTTTTTAAGCAAGTGATACATACACTTTAAAATACTGAGTCTCCCCCTTCCCCCCACCCCGCCACAAACACACAAACTGCTGCTTAAACAATGGTATGCCTTCTATTTCTAATCAAGGGAATAGCATATTTTTATGATGAGAAGAGATTCTTAGAAAAACAACACCTCATTCCAAAGAACTATCTTTTGTAATGGTGGAGCTTTTGGGCCTTGTAACAGTTGGGAGGTCATGCCCTGGACTCTTCCAAATCCCACTGCTCTCACCACCTGCTGAAATACAGCAGAGCCACACTCCAGGGAAGTTAAAGGAGAAGTTGCTTTCACACTCTAACCCTCAAGCATGTTCCAGGGAGTATCTTCTCATGTGCATCTTGTGAACAAGAAGCAAGAACAATACAAAGCTGTCTGAGTATAGACCCTTAGACCACTGGTTCAAGGTCAATAGCACAAACACTAAATAGAAAACATGCAGATGCTACTTCTAAATTCCCAGTCTTTTATCTGTGCTGCTTTCAAGATAATAACACTTTCTTTCCTGTACAATTTGTTAATGTGCCCACCCCCCTTTCCAAGCTGTTTTTCTTAAGGGCTGGGACCATGCCTAATTCATTTTTATAGGATAGCAGGTAGTTGTAGAATTCTTATTACAAATGAAAATACTGTGCTTACTTTGCATATTTTATTTCAATTAATTTAATAAATCTTTACACATTACACTTATCGTTAGCCCTTTTTTTTGAGATGAAGTTTTACTCTTATTGCCCAGGCTGGAGAGCAATGGCGCCATCTCGGTTCACCACAACCTCTGCCTCTTGGGTTCAAGCGATTCTCCTGCGTCAGTCTCCTGAGTAGCTGGGATTACAAGCAGGAGCCACGGCGCCTGGCTCATTTTGTATTTTTCGTAGAGACGAGGTTTCTCCATGTCGGTCAGGCTAGTCTTGAACTCCCGACCTCAAGTGATTCGGCCTCATCGGCCTCCCAAAGTGCTGGGATTACAGGCGTAAGACACCGTACCCGGCCTATTATCCCCATTTTATAGATGAAGAAATAGCTCTAGGATGGTTTTGTATCTTGCCCAAGTTGCAAAGCTAGTTAAGTGGTGGATTAGAGACACAAACTGGGGTTTTATTGAGTCAATGGTTTTACTTTATTGTAAGAAGTTTAAGTCATGTTTATGTTGACTTTTACACTACACCTCAAACATTTACATTTCTCTGCCTTGAAATATGAGGTGCTGATGCTACTACATTTTGTAAGCATCTTTCAATAGAGTTCACATAAGACAAGCATTAGGCAAAAACATTACATCAAGTAAGAAAATATGTGGTATTATGATATAAAATGAAATTTCAAACCTTGAGTGTTTTTATATATTCTAGGAACCCATTTTAGAGAAAAGTGAGATCTTAAAGAGCAATGAGACCAATTCTTCTCTTTTTCACATGGTCCTGGTCAACGAGCTAGTTAGTGGAAGAGGCAACCAAACACTATGTCATATCCTGAACTTCCTAACAGAGAGAAAACTTGGTTTGCATTCTGGCATCTTGTTGCTTTGCTTTCATAAGGAGGTTTCTGTGTGAAAGAACCTTTTGGTTTAATGCAAAAATATCTCCACACTCTGATTTTGTCATGTGTTGCTGAAAATAAATAGTGGTTACAAATGACTACTTATTCATCACAAAGTATTAGTGGTTGTAAGTCATTTAGAAAGTGTAAAATGCAATTAAAATATGAACTAATACAATAAAGCCCATCTTTCACAGTTTTATAAGTGCTAGAAGGAAATGCAGAAAATAATGGGAAAGTTTAAATTGGAAGGAAACGATAAATTACTTTGGAAAATACTTGTCACAGTTTAATACTAACAACAATAATGATAAAGCATGCTAGGAGCACACCAAATACCCTGCTATCCTAGGAGCTTGGCCCTCCATGCTTTAACCTTGTTACTAGGGAGGATTCAAAGATTTTCTATCCCCTAAACGCGAAGAACACTCTGCCTTCATCCTCCATCAGCATCATCCCATCTTACAACCTTTTGGGTTTTGGCTCTTCAATTTCAAAGTACAGGCAGGGAGCTACCTCACCCTCTCCACAAAAGCATGATCCCAACTCCTGGCTCTAAAATCCAATGCCTTCCTCAGTGGATCCTCTCTTGACCTTTGTAGGTGTGTTTTCCAAAGCACTTTGTTTCTTTCCTGAACTCTATTGCTCCAGCTTTTGTTCTGGCTGTTTTCTCTACCTGACATACCTTTTCATGTAATGTTTACCTTCAATAGTTAGCTATATTTAATGCTCACTTAAAATCCTATCTTGTCCATTAAGTCATCCATGCTTTCTTCAGCTAAAATTAACTTCTCACTCTACCTTTGCATCACCTTTGTACTTCCATTAGAGCTCAATTACATCAGATCTTATATTATTAGAAGCATTTTTGTCTGTAACTCTCTTTTCTATAATGTCACCGGATAATTCTTCCTTTTTGCTTTGATTCCTCTCACAGTGCCTAGAGGAGTGTGTTTGCATGTGTGTGTGTGTATTTTCAATAGGTGCTCTTTATATATTTGTTTCATTGAACAAAAGAATCTTTGTGAAATGTTACATTCAATGCAAACAAAAAAGGCTTTTTAAACTCTTAGATTGTTTGAGTTCCTCCTCTTGACTCTACCCTTTTGAGCAGACCTCAGCCCAGAAGGATCTCTAAATTTATTATTATTTATCATAAGATCTCACCTATTCAGATGGTCTACAATAGGAAATGAATATGTTATTTTTTAAGTATCTCATTCCCATATTTATATATTGAGAGTAAGAAGTGGCTGTCCCAGCAAATCTCCACTTATTAGATATCGCACCTTCTGGGAACCGTTTGCTTCTTCCATGCCCAGAAAAGGTGCATTTGATGTTTGGACCATGATACTATGAAGGTATGACTGAATTCTTTTATCCAACAAATATTTCTCAAGTGTCAATGAGTTTTAGGTACTCAGAGGAATACAGAGAGATAGTATGATCCCTGACTGTCCCTGACTATGTTAAAGAGGAGGTTGGACTTTAGAGTCAGATTGACACAGTTTATATCTTCACTCTGCTGCCAATGGTGTGTCCATGGGCAGTGCCAAAATACAAACCATGTAGAGAGGGTTCATGGTGCACAGGCACTGAGGTGGCAGGTACTTACTATCCACTGAGTTATACAGCCACCACTTATTACTATTGTCAGTTATGTGAATATGTAAGTGGTTCAAAGTAATAAATTATGTATTTTACAAGGTCATATTCATCAAAGAAAATAGCAGTCTCTGGCATGTAGTGAGAGTACTTTATACAAAGTATAACCAAATGCCAAAATATGACATAAGAACAGTAAATGCTGAGGAAATTTGGAGGAAGGTTGTCCACTGTGATTAGGGAAGCAAAGGAAGTGAAGACCTCATGAAGGTAAATAGACCTAATCCTCTGAATAAGATTGAAACTAGCAAGGGAAGGGAATGGATCAAGTTCTTGGGAGCAGATACTGTGTCTGTCTGGTTCACTGTATGTTTCTAGCTTCTAGCACAGTGCTTAAACACAGTAGGCATTCAATAAATATTGATTATATGAATGAATGGCTTCTATGTGTAAGGAATTTTGCTAGTAAAAACAAATCGGAATTGACCATGGTATCTGTTATGAGAAAGTGAGATAAGGAGGCAATCAGGTGACAGGATGGACAGGCAGGAGGGAGATGTGGTCAGCAAGGGAAAAGTAAAGCAGATTTGGGAAGCTTTGAATATCAAGCTGAGTAGGAGGAAGAGAAGCCATCTCAGATTTGTGTGCAGGGATCTTGAATGCAGAACTGGAAGAGAGTCTGGGAACTAAGACATTAGGTGGCATGAGGTGATCAGAAATAGACTGAGTGGTGGCAGAGAGAAAAGAAAGGATAAATAGACTCAATGGCTAATTAGACAGTATGAGGGGGAAAGTCAAGCAAGACTTTGATGTTTTAATCCTTTGACACTGAGAGAATGTGGGTGCCCTGGAAATGAGTAATGTGGGAGGTTGTGATGACTTTCTAGGGGGCTGGTTGTGTTTATTTGTGGGTGTTACATCCAAGCCGATGGAGGAGTATCTAGGGCATCTGCCGTCTTATTCAACAAATATTTTTCAAGGGTCAATATGTTTGGGTCACTCACTCATGGGAATACAGAGAGATGATACAGTTCCTTGCTGGCCCTAAATGTGCTAAAGAGGAGGACGGACTTTGGAGTCTGGAAGATACAGCTCAAAACTGATGACACGCCTTAGACCTGAAACGTGAAGTTCAGAATTCAGATTTCAGATGAGGTCTCATAGTTGGAGCCTCACCATTAATTAGATCCAGTTCTTCAAGAAAGTCAATAGAGAAAAGTAGCAGAGAACAGTGATCAGAAAAAAGGGCATGGTTTTTCATAACTGTGGCCTGGTGGAATTATACCCTTTGCATAGCCAGCTCCTTCTTTTTCATTTCTTACCTTAAATATTGCCTAAGAAAGGTTTTCCCATCCAACACATTATTCTCTTTCTCCAGCATTTATCTGTTTCCTTCTTATTACGGGAGAGAGCACAGTATTCATGCCTTGTCTTTGGGGAAAAAAAAAGTCTCCATCTATCACTATAATTTAGGGTAAGGGCCAGGTTTTCTTATTCACCATTAAATTTTTAGAATTCTATGGCCCAACAGAACTTTCTGCAATAGGAACAGAAAACCAAATACTGCATGTTCTCACTTTAGTGGAAACTAAACACATGGATGTAAAGAAGGGAACAATAGACACCAGGGCCTATTTGAGGGTGGAGCATGAGAGAAGGGTGAGGAGCTAAAAACTACCTCTCAGGTACTATGCTTATTATCTGGTCAATGAAATCATCTGTACACCAAACCCTTGCAACACACAATCTACCCATGTAACAAACCTGCACGTGTACCCCCCAACCCCGAACCCAAAACAAAAGTTGGAAAGAAAAATAAATAAATAAATAAATGTACTTGGACTTCTGTAGATACCTGCTAACTGTTAACTGAAATGATCTATGGGTAGTAGAATTAGAGGTGATTAGTATTTTCCCCTTTTGTAAATCTACATTTTTCTGATTTCTTGGTAATGAATGGGTATCCGTTGGGTAATAATAAAATAATTAGTTCCTACCTCCCAGGGCTTCAGTATATGTTAACTAAGATTCACTTATTTGATAAATATTTATTCAACACCTAAAAAAAGAACTTTCTGCCATGCTGGAAATATTCTATATCCGTGCTGTTATAGTGGCCACTAGTCTCAGTGGCTAATGCTTAAAAAGCAACTGGTGTAATTGAATACCTAAATTGTATATTTTAGTTATATTTAATTATTTTAAATTTGAATAGCCACATATGTCTAGTGGCTATCATATTGCTCATCACAATTTTAAAGTGTACTTTAGAACAAGGCACATTGTAAACATCAATAGATGGAGTTTTAATAAATGAATGAATAAAATGCAGAGTAATATGGCCATTGTAACTCTGGATTTTTAAAAATATCTTGTCTACTATAGCATCAGAGCCAGAACTCGGACATCACTTACTTATCCAAAAGTATATAATGGCAAAATTTCATAATAATATCTTAGCCCTTATTAACATAGATCTATAAAGGGTAGAGTCCAAAAAGGGCACTAATATGAAAGAGAAGGGAAGGGAAAAGGAAAGGAATACAAGAGAAGGCCTTCAATTTGCTTTCACCATAAAAAACACAGTCCTGGATGGTTCCCTCTTATTTTCATATGTTTCTTCTTGCATCTGGATTGATATCTGTATATCTCAATTCTTGGGTCCTTTCTTTCACCTCTAGCATAAACAGTTGAGTACTCAGAATGACCCAGTTGATACGTAGGAAAATCAATGTCTAAGAAAAGGGGAGTCTGCCTTATGTTCAGGTGACACTGTTTTATCAGTAGTTACAGAAATGCAGAAAGCTCCCTTGACCACACACCAATATTCAGATACACACACACACACACACACACACACACACGTTATGCAATGTTTCCTTATGGGAAACCTATAGTAAGTTATAAAGAGTAAAATTCTCTACTCATTGTGTCAGTATCAATTATTGTTTTAACTGTGAAAATATAGTATACAGATTGGTTCTAAAATAATAAAATAATCTCTAGAATATTGGACATCTTCCAGATGCATTTTCTTAGTTCTTCTCTTGCTCTCTTGCTTCTCTTTGCTGACTTCTATTATTCTGGTATTTTAAATCTTGATGTTTGTTAAGTTTATTTCAAACAGAAATTATTTCAAACAGAAAAAATAATGTCTTTGAAATGTACTCGTATCCATCAATTACCTCTGAAGCTCTTAAACATCAAGACCTTCCTTGGACATCTTTAAATAAATTAACTGGTCCCTAGCCTAATAGCAGCAGTGTTTCAGGGCCCACTGGAAAGGCTGAGCCTTTTCTCTCAGTGAAAAAATGGTGATTGAAGAACTTTTCAGACAGAGAAGAGCAGGAAAGGAATCTGACTCAGATATGAAATGCAGTTTAGTTAACATTTCCCTTATCCACATGTGTGTATTTAAGAAAGCCTCTTTAATCTCATATAAATGATCTTTTAAGATTTAATTTCCTTTTTCTTGTTTAAATATGTATCAAACTCTACAATAGGCTTACCATAAAAATAAATCAAGCTATGTAATGTCAGAAAATAACACTTCATGCATAAGAATTTCTAGTGCCCTGGAAATAGTAATATAAACCCTTAGTGTAATGCCTATTTTATCAGTCCAGAGAGATTTTAAATCATGACCTTCTTTGACTTGAAACATTCAGAACTCTTCTGAACAAATATTGAACCAATGGGTAGGCATTATAATCTGTTCTGACAAAGGGTGACTCATTAAAATTCTCTGAGCCTTGGTTACATCTGTGAAATGGGGAAAATTTGTATCTGGCTGGCCTGTTGAGAGGGTGAAATGCTGCAATGTTGATAAATTTTCTAGCACGAGAGCTGCCAGCACGTAGGAAGTACTTGCTCAAAAATAGAAGCATTAAAAAAATGGAAAAAAACCTTGATTTATCAAAACTGTTGTTATACTCGAATAATTTGGGAAGAGCTGTGATTTCAAAATCTCTCACATTTTTAAAATTTAACAAGACATAACATGTGAAAATTTAAATTTTTTTAGTTCAATACATGGAATAAGAGTTTGTCACCATGAAGTTGTTTATGAAACTAACTTTTGGTGATTACTCAAGCACCCATACACATCAGAATAAAACATGTTTCCACAGTAAAATAAACTACCATCAAAGATACTTGAACTTCAGCATCCCCTGGCACTGGCTTTTTTGTTCTGTTTTGTTTCGATTTGTATAGAGTTCTGTCTACAATAGCAGATGTGTGTTTGCTGCAAAAAAAGTCAAAATAAACCATTACAAAGAACGTTAATGGGAGGCGTAAGTGTTGGCAACATTGTGTGATCTATACCTCAATAAACAAATTAACAGCACACACTTGCAGGACGTATAGACAGAGATCAGTGAAAAGATGTTCTTGCAAATGGAATATTGAAAGGCAAGCAATTGTACACTTCTGCCTTCAGCATCTTTCCAATGAAAAGCAAGTTTCAAAATAGCAGAAGACTGCCGCTTTCTTTTTTTTTTTCTCTTTTTTCTCTCTTTTTTTTTTTTTGCCCCTAATACAGAGTGAGTTCAACTTTCAGGTATCACATGGACCTCTCTTGAAATACTAGTCATTAGGAATTATACCTATGAATACAGTGATAAAAATGGGATTTGTCTATAGCTAGTCCATTCCAAAAATGGAAGGAAACTCTCTTTATCTGAAACACCCACTTCCACGTCTCTCTCTCTGTCTGTGTGCGTGTGTGTGGTGTGTACATGTGCACTGGAACCTAAAGCTCTCTGAGGGAGAAAACTGAACGCCAGGGTTCCATACACACACACACACACACACACACACACACACACTCTGGGCGGTGGCTGCCGTTGCGTCTGCAGACAAATCAGATGTGCCAGGGTGGATTGGTAGGGGGTAAGGGAGGTGAGAGAAGGATGGAGGCTCATGTTTCAGGCACTCTTTTTTTCTTTAAATCCCCATCATGCCACTAAGGGGACGAATTTATGCCTCAAATTAGTTCATTATCTGTATTTATGTCCTTTACCTGTCATTTGAAGAAACAGTATGCTGTTTAGAAAATTCATAGGGATTTTATTTTATCAGAATGCAGTGCTGCACCCTATACCCGCTTTGTTGTCAAAAAAGGGTCTCCTCACAGTAGTTTCTGGATATGCCGCAGGTGCAGTGACTAAATATAAGAAAATCTGGATACCAAGGAAAGTCTTAGGAAATAAGTAGTGACAGGTGTCGTGACAGGGACAATTTTTACAACAGTGAAAGAAACGTCCCTGGTCTGGCTTATTGGTCCATTTTATTAGTAAAACCTGTTTCTGTGGAATAATTTTTTTTCAAAAATCACCATCCGATTAGTTAAAAAAAGAAGAAAAATTCTATTGGGTATATTGATAAGTCAGACTTTTCTAAAAATCAAAATTGCCTTTTGATTGGTTTTCTGGTAATTGTTATCGGGTAATCGGAAGCTTCAGCACATCTTTTCTCTTGTCAAGTACAAAACAAAACTGCAGAATAAAAGCAACCATTAAAAACAGTTTCATACTTTTTTAAAGCCACTTATAATTAAAGGATTTGTAGCTGTTGGTATCTTGTTTGGGTTAATATCAACATGATCAATCCTGTGGGTCCCTCTTATAGCTCTTCCTGCCAATCATCAGAACAAATGTTCATCTGTGATGCATATAAGTGATATGTCTTCAGGAAAGAAAAGTTTATGAATCAAGTGAAACTGAATTTTTGTTATACTCAGCATGAAAACTGTCCATTTTCTTATCAATTTTTTCTTTATACACATCTGTCCTTGGGGCATTGTCCGATTTCTTCCCTCTCTATAATCAACCAACATCAAAAGTATCTTTAATTAAATAAGATAATTATAAAAACCATTTTTTGGGTTCTAGACATTCTAATTTTCTAACTTATGAGCCCTCTTATTTGAAAGTCTCTTGATGACACTGTGTTCTTTGAATCTAGAGATGATGCCTTTGACATAATCTCTAACTAGGGAAGGGTGATTGATTCGTTTTTCCATTTTATTCAGGTATGCACTTTTGACTTTATTGATGTCAACCTAAACGAGATCATTAAATGTTTAGTGTTTTGTTTTTCAAAAAAATAATAATCGTGAGCAGAGAACAGAGAAATTAGTTAATTGCTGAAATCCCTCAGCAGGATGTCAGATGTGAAG
The DNA here is from genome assembly GCF_003255815.1 of Theropithecus gelada. NCBI lineage: Eukaryota > Metazoa > Chordata > Mammalia > Primates > Cercopithecidae > Theropithecus > Theropithecus gelada. The sequence goes on along the minus strand of NC_037668.1, from coordinate 123,934,653 downwards.
CAATGGTGTTCCCAACTTCTGAGTTAAGTTCTGCACTTTACAATGATGAGATTGAAGTGATAATGGAAGATGAAAAAAGGATTTGTGATTACTGGGATAAAGTGCTAATCTGTACCACAGAACCTGCTGCATATATCCCTAACATTTACTCTAAAACGCTCTCAGCTTTTAAATCCACCCTCCAAAATTAGTAGAGGGTTAAAGTAGAACCCATTGGGAGGTTACATTTATTTAATATTCAGTCCTTTCTTGGATGAAATATTGCAGTCTATCCTCATAGGTATTTGTCAAACCATTAGAGTAATGGTTTATGGCTATTAAATGAAATTGCAGTTCTGTTTGTAAGTTCCATTTACACAGGATAAGCAAAGTGCCTTCATTTAGATTTAAAATACCTGGAATCTTAGCAGCAGCACATGAAGATTATGTAGACTGTTAACTAATTCATAACCATGGTGTGAACACATCACAGACCAACCTGCTCTTGTTGCCTGTGACACACAAATCCCCATTGGGTACCCAGAATTACTCTGCCACACTCTGAGCTATTCATTTCATGAGGGTTGGGCAACCTGGCACCAGTCATTTTTTTGTTAACAGCTTACACTTTTTGGTTTTTTTAGAATCAAATGAAAAGGTGCTTTTAATCATTGTTTCCAGCACAGGAATATTTGATATAATTCCCTCTGATAATAAATGGAGAATTATGCCTAGATTTAAAACAAAGCTTTCCTTGGAAACCTTGTCTGTGCCTCTTCCCCCATGCATTTCACTTTATAGGCAATTTGTACAGACACTGCTGAGTACAAAGAAACTGAAATAAATGAAGTCTTTAGAACTTCACCTTTCTCACTAGGTGATGAGTTCAACTGCTTTCAATAGAAAAGACACTCTTATATTCAAATGATTAATTACCAAAACTCACATTTTTGGTCATAAGGGATTCTCCAGATCCTGCCTCTTCCTCCAGAGTGAGTTAACACTATGTTAATGGTCCTCCTAGTTTACAGTGTCAGTTCCCAGTGGATTCTTACTGGAGTGCCCCCTCCGACTCAGTATTTGAGGCTCATGTATGCCCACGCGCATGTTTATACTATTTTCCTTAAAGGCTCTGTGTTTTAATGTAGCATAAGGTGCCTTGGTCAGGGAACCCTGCTCAGTTGCACCTTTGCATCAGTCAGACAAATGTGTCTCCTCCAAGGGTACCTGCTTCATAGATGCACAGCTTAGCAACTGGAGCAGCAGTTGGATTTCAGGACTCTTTCTCCCCTTGACCACTACTCTTGTGCAGTGCTCAGTCTGCACAATTATTTGAGGTAACTCTACCTTATCCTACAAAACAATGAAAACAAGTCTGATAGCCATTCATGTAAACTGGTCAGCTCTCATCCTGTGGGAAGCAGAGTTGACCTGCAGCCCCAGGTGCCACCCTTTTGGATCTTCCAGCACATTTGTGTCAAGGCCGTCCTTCTCCTGGCTGCTCCTGGCAATTACTAAAAACTGCAGAGTATAAGTCCTGGCCCATTCCTGTGGAACGAAGCACCTCTCTAAAGGACAGCTTTGGCTTGAAGACTGTCCATTAGCCTAGCCAAAACTTTCTTAGAATTATGCTGCAGTCTGAAAGTTTCCCTGCCCAATCCTTCATCCCCCACTCCTTTCTCACGGTTCAGATCAACATTGAGGTCTCCCCTTAGTCCTTCACAGACATATCCCTCAATTACTTTTTGCATATCTGATTTTGTCTTGGTGTCTGCTTCTTAAAAGATGCAATACAACAACTACAATTCTGGAGTGTTTCCATGTGCCAAACACCAAGCTAAATGTTTTACCCTAATTTCTCCTGTGACCTTCACAACAACCCTATGAAGGGAATGCCCTTTGCATGCTCTTCATTTTGTAGCTAATGCAAGGGAGGTTCAGAGGGTCACTAGCATTCACACCATCACACAAGTTGCAAGAAGCAGAGCTTGGATTTGATCACAGGTCTTTTCAAGCCATTGTTCTGAATTACTCTGCTATACTAGCATGCTATATTTTGTCTTTGATGGGACTGAGAGACTCATTTCAAAGATGGACATTTTTTTCTCACAAAATGTGGCAAAAATGAATACTCCCTTTGCCTCGAGAAAATCACCTAAGTAGTCCATTTACTAACCCAAATATAATGTAATAGGTACTTGCAATTCTAGGAGAAAACCCCATAACAACTCGAATTCACATGCCTTAAGACTGAGAAACTAAGCGGTTTGTGTATTCATAATTGTTGTTGGAGAAGTTGTTGATCTGGAGCAGAAAACTCTAAATCTTTAGAGATGGTCCATCTCCAGAATCTACCAGGGGACACTGCTATTCTAACACTCACAGTTGCTGGGAAGGGCAAGAAGGTTGCCCAATTCCCATGCTTCAGACATCTCACTGAGTCTGGTTTCTACCCAATCACAAAATAATGAAAAATTACAGAAAAAACACTGGATCAACATCTGATTGAAGATTCTCATGAGTTCTAGAAAAGTCTGGGATAGCCGTCGCCTTGGAGAGAAATAGACTACTAGATTTCAGGACTTCTTCGATTATGGCAGAACTGTGGCAAATTTTTCTTTTTTCTGGAAGTAGACCAAGACACATGAGATCCAGCCCAAGCTGTGTGGTAAATATCCCTGTTACAATAATAGGAATCAGCATGTATTAAAAGCTTTCTTATACACCAAACACTGAATTAAGTGTTTTACTTATATTACACATGGAGTATAGTATTTAATCCTTTCAAGAATCCTATAAGCTTAGCACTTTTCTTATTATCCCAGTGTCAAAATGTATGAAACTGAGGCTTAGAAATTTGAAACAATTTACTGAAGATCATACAACCAGGAGGGGGTAAAAACAGGATTCAAAACCAGACCTTTCTGATGTCAGGGTTCCAGCTTATTCACTAGAAAATACCTCAGCTGGAATTCAGATGGACAGAGGTTCACCTCTGCTTCAGCAATATGTTTCCGAAATTGTATACTCGACACTATTCACAATAGCAAAGTCATGAAATCAGTCTAAGTGCCTGTAAACAGTGGATTGGATAAAGAAAATGTGTTACATCTATGCCATGGAATGCTATGCAGCCAGAAAAACCATGAAATCATGTTCATTGCAGCAACATGGCTGCAACTGGAAGCCATTATCCTAAGTGAATTAATGCAGAGACAGAAAATCAAATACCACATGTTCTCACTTGTAAGTAGGAGCTAATACAATGGGTACACGTGGACATAAAGATGGAAATAATAGACCCTGGGGACTCCAAAAGGGGAGAGGGAGGAAGGGGTGTAAGGATTGAAAAACTACCTATTGGGTACTAGGTTCACGATTTTGGTGATGGGTTCAATAGGAAGCCCAAATCCCAGCATTATGCAATATATTCATGTAACAAACCTGTACGTGGACCCCCTGACTCTAAAATAACAAAGATTTTTTTTTCTTTCTCAAGGAAGCCAAGTGGGTGTTTTAATAACATCACCCAAAATGAGAAAGGAATCCTATGGAACAGAGCTGTGTACTGTGTCGAGCAATACTCCCCAGTATTAAAAAGTGCAAAAAACATTTTAAAATACTGACGTTGTAATGTAGCATCACAAAATGAGGTTCTGCTGATCTTCCACGGTCCTCAAACTTTAGCATGTATCAGAATCAACTGGTGGGCCTATTAAAACGCGGGATGGTGGCTCTCAGCCCCAGGTTTTCTTATGCAATCAATCTGAGAATTTGCATTTATAATAAACACCCAGGTCACACAGATGCTGATGGCCCAGAGACTCATTTAAAAACTAGAGATGTAAATAGAGATCTTCACGCCTAAGTTGTTTTTTTTTTAATTTAATTTAATTTAATTTAATTTAATTTTTTTTATTATTATTATACTTTAAGTTCTAGGGTACATGTGCATAACGTGCAGGTTTGTTACATATGTATACTTGTGCCATGTTGCTGTGCTGCACCCATCAACTCATCAGCACCCATCAGCTCGTCATTTACATCAGGTATAACTCCCAATGCAATCCCTCCCCCTCCCCCCTCCCCATGATAGGCCCCGGTGTGTGATGTTCCCCTTCCCAAGTCCAAGTGATCTCATTGTTCAGTTCCCACCTATGAGTGAGAACATGCGGTGTTTGGTTTTCTGTTCTTGTGATAGTTTGCTAAGAATGATGGTTTCCAGCTGCATCCATGTCCCTACAAAGGACACGAACTCATCCTTTTTTATGGCTGCATAGTATTCCATAGTGTATATGTGCCACATTTTCTTAATCCAGTCTGTCACTGATGGACATTTGGGTTGATTCCAAGTCTTTGCTATTGTGAATAGTGCCGCAATAAACATACGTGTGCATGTGTCTTTATAGCAGCATGATTTATAATCCTTTGGGTATATACCCAGTAATGGGATGGCTGGGTCATATGGTACATCTAGTTCTAGATCCTTGAGGAATCGCCATACTGTTTTCCATAATGGTTGAACTAGTTTACAGTCCCACCAACAGTGTAAAAGTGTTCCTATTTCTCCACATCCTCTCCAGCACCTGTTGTTTCCTGACTTTTTAATGATCGCCATTCTAACCAGTGTGAGATGGTATCTTATTGTGGTTTTGATTTGCATTTCTCTGATGGCCAGTGATGATGAGCATTTTTTCATGCGTCTGTTGGCTGTATGAATGTCTCCTTTTGAGAAATGTCTATTCATATCCTTTGCCCACTTTTTGATGGGGTTGTTTGTGTTTTTCTTGTAAATTTGTTTGAGTTCTTTGTAGGTTCTGGATATTAGCCCTTTGTCAGATGAGTAGATTGCAAAAATTTTCTCCCATTCTGTAGGTTGCCTGTCACGCCTAAGTTTTAATGTTAGAAAAATGACAAGTAGCTCAACTCCCTGAACTAATGAGAATGATAAAGCACAAACTTCAGAGCTGTGACAATGGGACATGGCAGGACTGAGATTCTCAGTCCCTAGCTTATCATGCCCTGGACTCTAAGAAAACTCCCCCTGACCAGAAAGAAATCTGGACTAGTCCCCAGCAAAGTAGTAAACCAGCCCCAAGGAAGGGTAGGTGGGATTTGTCTCTGTAATAAAGTTTCTTTGAACAAGTATAACATTGAGATAATCAGAAAGGTGCTCTTATGAGGAACTGGTATTTTTTTTCTTTTCCTTGAGGAAATTCTAGCCAGATCCCATGGATTTTCTGGACACTCTTTAAGAGTGTTTATTAAGACTCTCCTGGACATTTTAATCACTAGCAGGTCTTGCTTCAATAGAGGGCTTACCAGGTAACATACTAATTTCAGGATTGGTACTGCATTTAGACTTCAAGCATCTCCCCATGTCCCCAGCTCAGGTTAGCTTCAGGTTGGAAGCATACAGTGGAAGAAGAGGAAGCAGGTGAGTGCTCCATTTCCCTGCCCAGAAATTCCATTTCTCTAACTCCACTTGGTGAATAGCCAGTGGCACACCCAGCGTTGGGAGAGATGTGGAGCAGGAAATCTTGTGGACACCAGTGTCATCTGGTGGTGTTTTCCTCAGGCCCTGGCAGATGTCGGAACCTCCCTCTCCTGCACGTGCCCATGGAGTGTGTAGTACCAGCAGCGTCTCTCCTCGGGCTTGCTGCTCATGGGTTTCTCGCAGCTGCTGCATTGGAATAGAACACTGCAGCCTGTGTTGGCTGAGGTCCCTTCAGTCTTTGCAGGAAACCCTCTTGGTCAGGGGTCTATTTTTAACATTTCTACTACAGGTACCTTATCTGGTCACTGGGAAACAAGAACCACTGACCTGTTGTCAGGGGAAGGTGGTCTCCTCTCAAACGCTTCTTTGCTGCCACAGGCCATTTTTAACTCTGCTCTGCTGAAAGTTCATTTTCTCAGGTTTGAATCAGATTTACGAGGTTCCCAGATTCCAGGAACCATTTATATGGCTCTCTAGGTAGTGTCTTTGAATCTTTTCTATTTTTTTTTTGTTCTGGGCTTTGAAAAAGGAGTATCTAAACGTCATGTTACACAGCCACAAAAATCGAAACTATCTCATAAGCTATCACAAATGCCCTACCTTTGCTAAACTGATCATGACTTGTAAGTCATGGTTAATAATGCCATTCTAAAGTACCTCACTAAGATGATGGGCATGGAAGTGGTGACATCGACATCGCAGCAGACAGAACTTTTAAGACAAAGGGACGAAATGGCATTCGAGAGTTTACCCCAGAAGGACTGATGCCATTCTAAAATACCAAATAAGTGTAGAAAATACCCTTCCAGTTATTAAAGCAATTTTAATTTTTGTCAGTGGCTAAGGAGTGACCTTTATAATAATACAGCTTCCATAGATTTTAAAGGGATCAGAGATATGAAGTAGAGAATAGATAACATAGCTTGTCATTGACTAAATACATGTTTACCCCTCTCCCCTTGCAAAATTCCAATAAAGTCACAGAATAAACATGAAAATAAATTCAAAACAGCAATGGAAAGCTAAGGAAGATGGGAGTAGAGGGAGGGAAAGTGCCAGAAAAACAGAATAGTGAGGAATTTGTCAAAGACATGAGAAATAAAGTGAGTGAGAACAAACTAACAACAAAAGCCACACGGACAAGAGAGAGGGTGACAGAGAGTCTGCAAGCAAACCTGCGAGCAAACTGTGTGGACATTCCAAAAGGTGAATGTAGAAGAAGGATAATTGTATCCTGCGAATGCAATGAAAGGATGGAACTGTCCTGACCACAGCCCCACCCGCTCTCAGAGGGCAGGTCTCATTCAGTTTTCTAAAGTGAGACTTCTGACACCAAAGACTGTCAAAGAAGATTCTGTGGCTGGAAACCAGTGTCCCAATTATGGCAGCCATGAATAAGGAAGAGGATCCCTGCACCCAGAAGAAAAATTCTCATTATACCCCACAGGAAATCTCGTCCAGCCACTTATCGGCTCTCTTTCTAAACAAATGGTGGATTAAAGAGGAAATAAAAACGAAAAACAGTCAATTTAGAAAGCACCAACTATAACAACACCACATAGCACCATCTATGAAATGCATACATGTTTCACCTTACAATTGACAAATGGAATTTCTCCCGAGTTTATACTGGAGCCCATTTTATGTTTCCTTGGCATACAAATGACTTAGGTCCCAATTTCAACCCTTAAGATCAGATACCTCCATACGTTATAGAGCTTCAAGTCCCACTCACCACTGTGGGGGTGGGGGGGGGTCCCATTTTATCCCTAACACTACGGATTTCATTTATTCTTATTGAGCTTAGAAAGATGGGTTTTTTTCTTAATGCTCTATTTATTTGGCTTGAATTGGGAACTTTCTTTATAGATCAGCTCATTCTACCCTCTTGTAGAGAATCTCTGAATTTATTTCTATTCAAAAATGTGCCTAAATGTGTTTTGCTTATTCTCTTCCCCATGCTTCATTTCTCACTGCAGTCTCTCTAACTATACTGTTATTTGTCATTTCCCAAATCATGCTTTCATGCTTTTTTTGTTGCTTCTCCCATTCTTTTCATCTGAAACATATATGTTCATCTTTTGCAACACTGTTCAAGCATCACCTTTCCTGCAACACCTTCTGGAGATCCCTCATCTGCCCTTGTTCATCACACCTGCATGATAGCACTCCTTTTTTTGTATTGTAATTACACCTATCTGCCTGTGTCCTCTTGATGCTATGAACTCCTTTTGGGGACTGATAGAATCAAAATAATTTTTGTCGAAACAATAGCACCCAGCATGGTACAGAAGTTGGGAGCCATGAACCTGTGTGGAATGGATGAATGACTTCCCAGGCAGAGGGGTAAGTAGCTATGCAAAGGAAAGGCATTGCCCTGTCCACTTGACAGGAGTAGAAATTACGAGCAAGTAATGAAAATTTGTTGGAAAAAAAAGATGCCTAGGGTCAAATCTGCAGTGTATTGAGAAGTCACTTCAATATTTTAGTCAAAGTAGAAGCTTGGTAATATGATTTCTTGTAGAAACATTTAAAAATTAATTGGAAGGAAGAAAAGGCTGAAGGTTAAAGGGGTCAGTGAGGAGTAAATGGCAAAATTCAGAGTTCCTGAGAAAGGTGTGTAGGAAATTCCTTAGGATGGTTAATAAACTCTAATAATCCTCCCAACCTCCTCCCACAAGCTCCACGGGATACAATTACCCTTCTGCCAGTTCTACCTGGAATCTTTGAAATATCCACACAGTTTGCCCAGGAGCTGTCAGGTTTTGAAGTGTAGCAATGGCTTATGAAAGAGTCCGAGAACAGATACCAAGTGTGAACCTCCTCCTCATTTTCAAGGCATGCCTGCCTTCCCCATGATTTGTCCCAGGCTGCTCTTGACTCATCATCTTGAATGACATTTATTGGGAACTCCCAATAAATAGAGGTGTTTCCCTCCATCAATATAAAAATATTGCATTACTTTTCTAGAAAGATAATTACCTACCTGCTTCTCAAAATGTAGCAATTAGCTCATTGTTCTCTACCAATTTCTAGATGTTGACATTTGAAAAGCACCTCTGGCTAACATGGTTATTAAAAAACTTCTAGGTGTCAATAAATGTCTGTTGAATAAATGATTTGTTAATATATTTTAATGGTGTTAGATTATCTCAAATTCTATTTTAAACTATTCTTAATTACACATCTTTAAATCCCTTGATATAATTTATACATAATAAATATCCAACAACTAAGAAATAGTTGCTTCCTGCTATAAACAACCAGTTCAGTCAATGAATATGAAATCTACTTTTTTATACTCAAGAATTATTTATCTTACTTCATATTCATGTGAATTAGCAAGATCTGAAGTATCATATATACAGTCTCTGAATGACTAAAAATAGATTATAAAAGCATACATATTAAATGATTCCATGAGCAAAATTATTCAACCATTTTTATCACCACTCTAAGTTGTAAATAATATGCATTAACCTCTAAAATTCTCCTGCATTAAAACCTTGCATTTTCGGACTCTGAGAAACAGAATTTCTAGTTCATTGACTATTCTGATTAATAGAAAATAACCACATTCACATTATAACCAGATCACCAATTATCAAAGAAAGAGAATAAAGTACACTTATGCTCAGCTTAAAATAAGTTTATCTGTAAATTCAGATGTTATGCTAGGATGTTGTGGCACCTCAGGTTCATCAATATGAAGTTCAGTAATCAAAGGACTATGTTAAAGAAAAACATTATTGTCTTAGTATATCACGGTGAATGATATTTTATTAAATAAATATTCATCACTCTAAGTAAGACATTTCCCCAAATTTAATCTGTCCAACAGCCTAAACTTTGGAAAACAGAAACATGCATATTTGAGAACTTAAAGGAAAACTAATTCAATTTAAAGGTTGGGTATTTTTTAAAACACATAAGAGTTTAAAATGGTGTTGCATGTTCAGCAGACACAAAGCAGTTTCAGAAGATGCAACATGTCTTTAATAACCTACACAATAAAGTGATTTAACATGTGCACTCAGCAGGCTTCCCAGGGTCACCATATCACTAAAGTCAGCTTTACTTGGGCCTAGTGTTTCTAATCTTATTTTCTTGGTATTTTCTGCATGGTGCTGTCTTTCTACTTCCCTGATTGGCTTTTATCTTCTTGACTCTTCTCCTAGTAGGTAGTAAACAAATCCCCGCTGAGTGGTAAACAAACCTGGAGGCAAGGCGGGACCTCTGGGAGCTGCAGCTGACACAGTTATAAAAAGAAGTCTAAACTCTTAAAGAGATGAGGAACCTTTAAAGGAAGTAGAGAGCAAAGCATTGAAGTTTTTCTTCAGTTTCACCATTTGTACTAAAGATGGCTGAAAAGAAGTCAGTAAGAGAGAAAGATAGCTACCGGCAATGGAACATGGAGAAGAACTATTCAAAGCAATGATTTTCAGAATTTTTTTTCTTTGAAAGAAATAACAAAGCCCTAAGTCAAATATTATTTCACTGGCAACCACCACAGTTTCTGGAATTGTAATAAGTTTCTCATATTTCTAGCATGCTTTGAAGTTTACAAGGCTACTTTGCATATATTATCTTATTTGACACCCATAACCTGCCCCAAAATGCTTTTGCAGGCCTCTCCCTGACTCTCCCCATAGCCAGCTCAGGGTCCTCTAACCAGGCCCTGCACACCCTGCATACTACCATCGTCAGGTATTCACTGTGCTCCTTTTGTTTATGCAGTTCAAATTTCCTCCCCAGTTGGCCCATCTCAATCTTATTTGGCATTTAAGATCAAGCTCAAAATACTACTTTCTCTGAAAAGCCCTTCCTGGTGATCCAGCTTGAAGAATTTTGCCTTCCTTTGTACACCATGATAATCAATGTGGCGTGAACCCGGGAGGCGGAGCTTGCAGTGAGCTGAGATCCAGCCACTGCACTCCAGCCTGGGCGACAGAGCGAGACTCCATCTCAAAAAAAAAAAAAAAAAAAAAAAAAATTATGTTCTGTGTCTCATAAGATCTGCTCTATGATTGTAGTATTAAAACCTCTTATTATTTCAATTTTTCCTACCAGGTCTTGCCTTCTTAACTGAACTATAAATCTCATGGAATTGGGTATGAGAACATGAGCAATTCATTTTGAACAAACTGGGCCTGATGGATTATGATTGGCCAACTATGGTTTGGTCCTGGGACCCATAAGGGAGAAGCCAAGAGGTCCCCTCACAATAGAAGCCCCAACACCAGAGGAGCAGGAAATGGAGCTGACTCATGGACAATTGATGTCTATGGGGAGCAGGGATCAAAATGAAGATTTTGTGTGTTCCTCTGTCACACTTATTCTACTTAATTATAAGCCTGCTAAATGTAGATACCCTGTCTTATTAATTGAATTTTCTTCAATGAATTAAACCAGAAATAGAAAGCTAAGGAGGAGGGAGGTTAACCAATAATGAAGGAATCAGAGGAGACAGTAGATCATGCCAACAGTGAATGCTAGGAAGACAAGACTAAGTGAACAAGAGAGAGAAATACTCAAAATTCTGTGGCAGGACTGCTAATATATTCTTAGACCTAGTCTCCAAACAGATGGCTTCAGATCTAAGTGGGAAGAACTCAGGGATCTACTAGTACTTTAAATGACAAAGGTTTAGGGTAGGTGGGGATTTTAAGGCTTCAGTCTCCAGGATTGCTAGTCAGAGTCTTAAAGGTCATGGAACAGTATATACGAAGAAGCAGAATTTGTGTCCCCTATTAACTGAAAGTCACAGCAGAGCGGACTCCATACAGCAAGGGCTCCACAAATATGCGTTTAGTTGCGCTATTGTGACACATACATAATTTGTGTGTGTGTGTGTGTGTGTGTGTGTGTGTTGCCTCTTGTAGGTTTTTCTATTTATTCTAAGGTTCAGAGGCAAGAAAAGCTTTTGTCAGGGTGGGGAGAGTCCAATCGGGAAAATAGATACTATTCACCATATTCGGCCTTCCCTATATAACAAGTCCTGGAAAAGTCTACCATTTTTGGTTCCATTTTCTCTAACTCACATGTCAGGATTCTAACATTCAGTTCAATACACAGTTGTCTCTAATGAATCTGGAGTCAGGGTCAAACTCTGATGGTTGTTAAAATATTGAAGCAAATATACTTGTATAAACTAATATGCAGGTTTATGTCAGCAGACTCATGGAGGAGTTGGCTTTAGCAACATTTGTTGGTAACAAAAAAATTTAATTGCAGAAACTGATTTTTAAAAAGTTGTTATACTACAATGTCCAACTCCCAAAGTTACTCTCATCTTCAGCATCATTTAATAAAATTCTGTTCAAGTGGGACTTTAGACTTTGGACTTTTGACGTTCTTTCCAGTATTGTCTTATTTAACGTTGCCTGCAAATCACTCCAACACTTAGCAGCCTAAAAAAGCTGTATAGATTTACTATCTTTTAAAGTTTCTGTTGGTCAAGAATCAGATCATGGCTTAGCTCAATAGTCCATTTCAGGGTCTTTCATGAGGTTACAGTCATAATGTTAGCCAGGGCTGCAGTTATTAGCAGGTTTAACCCGGGCTGGAGAATCTGCTTTTAAAACGTTTTACTCTAATGGCTGGTGCCAGTTGTTGTCAAGAGGCCTCACTAAGTTGGTTCATTACCACATGGACTTTTCCTAGGAATGAGTGTCTTCATGACATGGTAAGTGATCCAAGAGATCAAAGTAGAAGTGGCAATGTCTTACAGAATTGAACCTCACTGCTGTCACATATTGTCTATCACAAAGACCAACTCCAATACATTATGGACAAGGACTACATAAGGACATCAACATCAGAAGGTGAAGATTACTGGGGCCCACCTTAGAGTCTGGCCACCACAAGTGTGATATTAACTGATAACCCAAATAACATCACATTTTGGCATGTTATAATTTTCAAAAACATTGAATAAAAAGTAGTACCAGATACAACCATAAATAATCACTACAGCACTAGTATTCTCAAAGATTCAGGAGTAAAGCATTTAAAACAAGTAACTTTCCAGTCATATAATTCCTTTTAAAATTATTTAGGGAGGAGGAGGGCAGAGCAAGACAGCCAAATAGGAACAGCTCCAGTCTCCAGCTCCCAACGTGAGTGACACAGAAGATGGGTGATTTCTGCATTTTCAACTGAGGTACCGGGTTCATCTCACTAGGGAGTGCCAGACAATCAGTGCTGGTCAGCTGCTGCAGCCCGACCAGCAAGAGATGAAGCAGGGCTAGGCATTGCCTCACCTGGGAAGTGCAAGGGGGTAGGGAATCCCTTTTCCTAGCCAGGGGAACTGAGACACACAACACCTGGAAAATCGGGTAACTCCCACCCCAATACTGCACTTTACCAAGGGTCTTAGCAAACGGCACACCAGGAGATTATATCCCACACCTGGCTGGGAGGGTCCCACGCCCATGGAGCCTCCCTCATTGCTAGCACAGCAATATGTGATCTAACTGCAAGGCAGCAGCTAGGCTGAGGGAGGGGCGCCCGCCATTGCTGAGGCTTAAGTAAGTAAACAAAGCCACTGAGAAGTTCGAACTGGGTGGAGCCCACAGCAGCTCAAGAAGGCCTGCCAGTATCTGTAGACTCCACCTCTAGGGACAGGGCACAGCTAAACAAAAAGCAGCAGAAACCTCTGTAGATGCAAACGACTCTGTCTGACAACATTGAAGAGAGCAGTGGATCTCCCAACATGGAGGTTGAGTTCTGAGAACTGACAGACTGCCTGCTCAAGTGGGTCCCTGACCCCTGAGTAGCCTAAATAGGAGATATCCCCCACTAGGTGCAGACCGACACCCTACACCTCACATGGTGGTGTACACCCCTGAGACGAAGCTTCCAGAACAAGAATCAGACAGGTACACTCGCTGTTCAGCAATATTCTATCTTCTGCAGCCTCTGCTGCTGATACCCAGGCAAACAGGGTCTGGAGTGGACCTCAAGCAATCTCCAATGGACCTACAGCTGAGGATCCCAACTGTTAGAAGGAAAACTAACAAACAGGAAAGACACCCACACCAAAACCCATCAGTATGTCACCATCATCAAAGACCAAAGACAGATAAAACCACAAAGGTGAAGGAAAATGCAGGGCAGAAAAGCTGGAAATTCAAAAAATCAGAGTGCATCTCCCTCTCCAAAGGAACACAGCTCATTGCCAGCAACGGATCAAAGCTGGATGGAGAATGACTTTGACGAGTTGAGAGAAGAAGGCTTCAGTCCATCAAACTTCTCAGAGCAAAAGGAGGAATTCTGTACCCAGCAAAAAGAAACTAAAAATCTTGAAAAAAGAATGGAAGAATGGATAACTAGAATAATCAATGCAGAGAAGGCCATAAACGAACTGACAGAGATAAAAACCACAACATGAGAAATACGTGACAAATGCGCAAGCTTCAGTAACTGACTCGATCAACTGGAAGAAAGAGTATCAGCAATTGAAGATCAAATGAATAAAATGAACCGAGAAGAGAAGTCTAAAGAAAAAAGAGGAAAAAGAAATGAACAAAGCCTTCAAGAAGTATGGGATTATGTGAAAAGACCAAATCTAACTTTGATTGGGGTGCCTGAAAGTGACGGGGAAAATGGAACCAAGTTGGAAAACACTCTGCAGGATATCATCCAGGAGAACTTCCCCCACCTAGTAAGGCAGGCCAACATTCAAATTCAGGAAATACAGAGAATGCCACAAAGATACTCCTCGAGAAGAGCAACTCCAAGACACATAATTGTCAGATTCACCAAAGTTGAAATGAAGGTAAAACTGTTAAGGGCAGCCAGAGAGAAAGGTCGGGTTACCCACAAAGGGAAGCCCATCAGACTAACAGCAGATCCCTCGGTAGAAACTCTCCAAGCCAGAAGAGAGTGGGTGCCAATATTCAACATTCTTAAAGAAAAGAATTTTCAACCCAGAATTTCATATCCAGCCAAACTAAGTTTCATAAGTGAAGGAGAAATAAAATCCTTTACAGACAAGCAAAGGCTTAGAGGTTTTGTCACCACCAGGCCTGCCCTACAAGAGGTCCTGAAGGAAGCACTAAACATGGAAAGGAACAACCGATACCAGCTATTGCAAAAACATGCCAAAATGTAAAGACCATCAATGCTAGGAAGAAACTGCATCAACTAACGAGCAAAATAACCAGCTAATATCATAATGACAGGATCAAGTTCACACATAACAATATTAACCTTAAATGTAAATGGACTAAATGGTCCAATTAAAAGACACAGATTGGCAAATTGGATAAAGAGTCAAGACCCATCAGTTTGCTGTATTCAGGAGACCCATCTCACATGCAGAGGCGCACATAGGCTCAAAATAAAGGGATGGAGGAGGATCTACCAAGCAAATGGAGAACAAAAAAAAGCAGGGGTTGCAATCATAGTCTCTGATAAAACACACTTTAAACCATCAAAGATCAAAAGAGACAAAGAAGGCCATTACATAATGGTAAAGGGATCAATTCAACAAGAAGAGCTAACTATCCTAAATATATATGCACCCAATACAGGAGTACCCAGATTCATAAAGCAAGTCCTTAGACACTTACAAAGAGACTTAGACTCCCATACAATAACAATGAGAGACTTCAACACCCCACTGTCAACATTAGACAGATCACTGAGACAGAAAGTTAACAAGGATATCCAGGAATTGAACTCAACTCTGCACCAAGCAGACCTAATAGACATCTACAGAACTCTCCACCCCAAATCAAGAGAATATATATTCTTCTCAGCACCACATTGCACTTATTCCAAAATGAACTACATAATTGGAAGTAAAGCACTCCTCAGCAAATGTACAAGAACAGAAATTATAACAAACTGTCGCTCAGACCACAGTGCAATCAAACTAGAACTCAGGACTAAGAAACTCAATCAAAACCGCTCAACTAAATGGAAACTGAAGAACCTGCTCCTGAATGACTACTGGGTACATAATGAAATGAAGGCAGAAATAAAGATGTTCTTTGAAACCAATGAGAACAAAGATACAACATAGCAGAATCTCTGGAAACGTATAGCACTAAATGCCCACAAGAGAAAGCTGGAAAGATCTAAAATTGACACTCTAACATCACAATTAAAAGAACTAGAGAAGCAAGAGCAAACACATTCAAAAGCTAGCAGAAGGCAAGAGATAACTAAGATCAGAGCAGAACTGAAGGAGATAGAGACACAAAAAAACCCTCCAAAAAATCAATGAATCCAGGAGTTGGTGTTTTGAAAAGATCAACAAAATTGATAGACCACTAGCAAGACTAATAAAGAAGAAAAGAGAGAAGAATCAAATAGATGCAATAAAAAATGATAAAGGGGATATCACCACCAACCCCACAGAAATACAAACTACCATCAGAGAATACTATAAACACCTCTACGCAAATAAACTAGAAAATCTAGAAGAAATGGAAAATTTCCTGGACACTTACACTCTACCAAGACTAAACCAGGAAGAAGTTGAATCCCTGAATAGACCAATAGCAGGCTCTGAAAATTGAGACAATAATTAATAGCCTACCAACCAAAAAAAGTCCAGGACCAGATGGATTCACAGCCAAATTCTACCAAAGGTACAAGGAGGAGCTGGTACCATTCCTTCTGAAACTATTACAATCAATAGAAAAACAGGGAATCCTCCCTAACTCATTTTAGGAGACCAACATCATACTGATACCAAAGCCTGGCAGAGACACAACAAAAAAAGAGAATTTTAGACCAATATCCCTGATGAACATTGATGCAAAAATCCTCAATAAAATACTGGCAAATCGAATCCAGGAGCACATCAAAAAGCTTATCCACCATGATCAAGTGGGCTTCATCCCTGGGATGCAAGGCTGGTTCAACAGATGCAAATCAATAAACGTAATCCAGCATGTAAACAGAATCAAAGACAAAAACCACATGATTATCTCAATAGATGCAGAAAAGGCCTTTGACAAAATTCAACAGCCCTTCGTGCTAAAAACTCTCAATAAATTCAGTATTGATAGAACATATCTCAAAATAATAAGAGCTATTTATGACAAACCCATAGCCAATATCATGCTGAATGGGCAAAAACTAGAACCATTCCCTTTGAAAACTGGTGCAAGATAGGGATGCCCTCTCTCACCACTCCTATTCAACACACTGCTGGAAGTTCTGGCTAGGGCAATCAGGCAAGAGAAAGAAATAAAGGGTATTCGGTTAGGAAAAGAAGAAGTCAAATTGTCCCTCTTTGCAGATGACATGATTGTATATTTAGAAAATCCCATTGTCTCAGCCCAAAATCTCCTTAAGCTGATAAGCAACTTCAGCAAAGCCTTGGGATACAAAACCAATGTGCAAAAATCACAAGCATTCTTATACACCAGTAACAGACAAACAGAGAGCCAAATCATGAATGAACTTCCATTCACAGTTGCTTCAAAGAGAATAAAATACCTAGGAATCCAACTTACAAGGAATGTAAAGGACCTCTTCAAGGAGAACTACAAACCACTGCTCAGTGAAATAAAAGAGGACATAAACAAATGGAAGAACCTACCATGCTCATGGATAGGAAGAATCAATATTGTGAAAATGGCCATACTTCCCAAGGTAATTTATAGATTCAATGCCATCCCCATCAAGCTATCAATGACTTTCTTCACAGAATTGGAAAAAACTGCTTTAAAGTTCATATGGAACCAAAAAAGACCCCGCATTGACAAGACAATCCTAAGCCAAAAGAACAAAGCTGGAGGCATCAAGCTACCTGACTTCAAACTATACTACAAGGCTACAGTAACCAAAACAGCATGGTACTGGTACCAAAACAGAGATATAGACCAATGGAACAGAACAGAGTCCTCAGAAATAATACCACACATCTACAGCCATCTGATCTTTGACAAACCTGACAAAAACAAGAAACAGGAAAGGATTCCCTATTTAATAAATGGTGCTGGGAAAATTGGCTAGTCATAAATAGAAAGTTGAAACTGGATCCTTTCCTTACTCCTTATATGAAAATTAACTCAAGATGGATTAGATGCTTAAATGTTAGACCTAATACTATAAAAACCCTAGAAGAAAACCTAGGTAATACCATTCAGGACATAGGCGTGGGCAAGGACTTCATGTCTAAAACACCAAAAGCAATGGCAATAAAAGCCAAAATTGACAAATGGGATGTAATTAAACTAAAGAGCTTCTGCACAGCAAAAGAAACTATCATCAGAGTGAACAGGCAACCTACAGAATGGGAGAAAATTTTTGCAATCTAGTCATCTGACAAAGGGCTAATATCCAGAACCTACAAAGAACTCAAACAAATTTACAAGAAAAAACCAAACAACTCCATCAAAAAGTGGACAAAGGATATGAACAGACACTTCTCAAAAGAAGACATTCATACAGCCAACAGACACATGAAAGAATGCTTGTCATCACTGGCCATCAGAGAAATGCAAATCAAAACCACAATGAGATACCATCTCACACCAGTTAGAATGGCGATCATTCAAAAGTCAGGAAACAACAGGTGCTGGAGAGGATGTGGAGAAATAGGAACACTTTTACACTGTTGGTGGGATTGTAAACTAGTTCAACCATTGTGGAAGACAGTGTGGCGATTCCTCCAGGATCTAGAACTAGAAGTACCATATGACCCAGCCATCCCATTACTGGGTATATACCCAAAGGATTATAAATCATGCTGCTCTAAAGACACATGCACACATACGTTTACTGCGGCACTATTCACAATAGCAAAGACTTGGAATCAACCCAAATGTCCATCAGTGACAGAATGGATTAAGAAAATGTGGCACATATACACCATGGAATACTATGCAGCCATAAAAAAAGATGAGTTTGTGTCCTTTGTAGGGACATGGATGCAGCTGGAAACCATCATTCTCAGCAAACTATCGCAAGAACAGGAAAACAAACACCGCATGTTCTCACTCATAGGTGGAAACTGAACAATGAGATCACTTGGACTTGGGAAGGGGAACATCACACACCGGGGCCTATCACAGGGTGGGGGGAGGGGGGAGGGATTGCATTGGGAGTTATACCTGATGTAAATGACGAGTTGATGGGTGCTGATGAGTTGATGGGTGCAGCACAGCAACATGGCACAAGTATACATATGTAACAAACCTGCACATTGTGCACGTGTACCCTAGAACTTAAAGTATAATAATAAAAATAAATAAATAAATAAAACCAAAAAAATTATTTGGGGAGAACAAAAGGAGCCGGGCCAAGAGATTTTCACCATGAAATGTAATGGGAAAATGCCAGCCTCTTTTCCTTTACCATGGAAGCACCAAGAATTTCAGAGACCATTATGAATAATGCTTAAAACCAACACCAGTCCATCACAAAGTGCCCTTTGTCAGAGCAAAACAGTATCCCATGCTTCATGAGTCTTCATTGGTAGAAACAGAAATCTTCCTTCTTTTCTTCCCTTTTAAAAATGGAAATTTGAGATACTATAACATCAAATCCATACCCAGTAAGAATAAAAGGTAATTACTTTAAATTGACTAAATTTTTAACAAAATACTCCTCTGCCATATGAAACACAATAAGCTGAGATGGACTGAAAATATATAATCTTTAGTGGACTCAAAGCAAACCAGATTCCCAAGGGTTAAAAATATTTAGCATTAAATTGCTAGTTCACTTCTTGCCCTCTGATAACCAGGAACAAAATTGCTTTTCTGTTGCATAAAGTATCTTTCAAATTCAATTGCTTATCTCCTCATTCATTCAAGAAAGAGAGACCTCAGATTTACAGGAACCAGAGCCCATAATACAAATATAGTATATTAAACATACAGCAGACATCTTCTGAAAAATAACCAAAACACAGTCTATTGACTTTAACCTTCTATATCAAGGTATTCTTCAGTGGTCTCAACTGGATGCTGGCTATGAGAAATTCCAATTATTTGAATTTCTATATATAGGATAAGCATTTAGTTATCAACACGCACCATAAAACATATTTTCATCTGTTATTAAAGCACTATTACTATGTGGAATTGAATGTATTTCTACTGTGAACTCAACTGCCAGTGAAGCGGGCAAGGCGGCATTTTTTGTAGAAGATTCCCTTTGCAGACCTGTTTTCTGTGCACTGTCCTGTAGCAACCTTTGGATTTGCTTTTGGGTAAATAAAATAATACCCTGTGGAAATATTTTTGACATTCCTTCTTCTTTCCTCACTCTCTTTCACCTCCTCTTATATGCGTTACTCTTTGGCTTGGTTTTCACAAACTAATTTGATGTTTAAAACTGTTTTTCTACAGTAATCACTGTGCCAATACCTTACAGGCTTAGAGAAACCCTTCTTGTGAAAGGAGGTCTCTTACAGGGTACTGAGCTCACTTAATTTTAGCAAAATACCAAACAGTGGGACTGAGATGTACCTGACATCTTATCACACTGATTCCAATTTTGATTAAAACAAGTTTGCAGACTAGGAAATGGAGCCAAATTAAATGTATTTCTAGAATGGCATGGATGTTAGTGATATCAGCGTTTGCTAGGATCTCCTATAAAGCATCACTGCTCTTCATGGTTCACAGACTAGCAGAATTGGAGCAGGATGGAGAGAAGAGAGGGGGAAAAAGCCAGAGGGGAGAAAAGAGAAAGTTTCATCCTGAAGGAAAAAGAAATCTAATTCAGTATCCTCTTTCTGCAACAATGAAGCAGTTGATCTCTGAGAAAGCTTAGTGGGTTTCCCACATGCTTCTATAGATAATTTGTCCAAAGTCGAGTGGCTATAGAAGAGCAAAGAAAAAACTCAGGGCTTTTTATTAGGTTTACCTTTGTTTTAGTGTAAAACTTTATAACTCTTATGGTTTATTTCAGATTATAAAAGAAGTAAAAAGACATATGATAAAATTAAAAATAAGATAATCCCAGAAACTATTGTTCTTAATAATATGATGCATATTTGCCTAGAGTTTCCCATTTACATATTGTTTGCATCTATAAAATATTGCTATCTGTACAAGTCTATATTCAGTATTATACAATATTTTTAATTTATTTATTAGTATTTCTTCATTAAACAAGGCTTAAGATTTTTAGTTGTGAAATAGTTCTTTATATAAAGGTGCCATTATTTTTGACCATTTTTTGTTTCATTTAGTGTAAACATAACTTACAACACTTTAATAAATGACTTTGCATATACATATTGGTATGTACTTTAAATTGTTTTCTCAGAATGGATTTCTAGATTAGAAATTTTTAACAGCAATTTACTCATTTAAAAGCACTCTCCAATATAATCATTCCCTAAACAAATAATTAAAAGAAAGAGAATGTGAAAGTTAATCAAGTTCAAGAAACTCTGTATTCAAATTTTTAATAAAGGTCCTTGGTATATTTACAGTTTTTAACTCTTTCTTGTATTGGAGTGTTATTTATATATATCGAAATGCTCTGGTTTTAAGTGTTCTAGTTTGATGAATTGAAAAGTGAATACATCCATATAATCATACCCATATCAATATGTGAAATACGTCCCTCACTCTTGGGAGTCCCCACGTGCTCTTTCTCAGGTAACCTCTACCTCCAGAAGAAACTACTATTGAGATCTTTTTCACTACACAGTAAATTTGCTTTGCCTGTTCCAGATCTTCATACACAATGTGGTTTGGCATGTCTTGCTTCTTTCCCTCAGCATAATGATTTTGAGACTCATCCATGTTACTGCATATATAGGTATTTAATTCTTCTTTATGGATGAATAGTATTGTATACTGAAATTGGTCTAGCTACTTTTCTGTTGATGGATATTTGAGTTGTTTCCAGCTTTTGGCTATTGTGAATGAAACTGCTATGAAATTTCAATCAAGTCTTTCTAGACATATTCTTTCATTTTTCTTGGGTGAATATCCAGCAGTATAATTTCTGAGTCATAGAGGTTATGTTTAACTTTATAAGAAACTGCCAGATTATATTCTAGGTGCTTGTACCATTTTACCCCACCCCCAACCCCGAGCAATGTATATGGGTTTCAGTTGCTCTAGATCCTTGCCAAGATTTATTGTTGATTGTCTTTGTAATTTTAGTTGTTCAAATGGGTGTGGAGTGGTATCTAATTCTGATTTATAGTTTTATTTCCCTGATGACTAATGATGTCAATGAGTTTTATATGTGTTTATTAACCATGTTTCTTTGTGCAGTGTCTAAACTATTCAAATCTTTTCCCCAATTTTTTATTACTAAGTGGAAGAATTTTCTATATGTTCTGAATTTAAGACTTTTATTTAATATAACTGTACAACATTTTATCACAGCCTGTAGCTTGCCTAATTATTTTCTTACTGTTGTGTTTTAATAAGCAAAATTTTTTTTAATTTTGAGAAAGTATAATTTCTCTTTCTTAAAAATTAGTACTGCTGTTTATCCTATTTAATAAATCTTTGCTTATTGTTATGGTTTAAATGTTTTCGTCTCTGCCAAAATTCATAATAAAATTCAGTCCCCAATGCAACACTATTGGGTGGTGAGGCCTTTGGGAGGTGAGTAAATCATGTGAGGGCTTCACTGTCATGAATGGGATTAGGCACCTTCCCACAAAGGGCTTGATGGAGAGAATTTGTCCCTTTTCTTGGCCTTCTACCTTCTGCCATGTGAGGATGCACCAAAAAGGCCCTGACCAGACAGCAGATGTCAATGCCTTCATCTGGGACTTCCCAGCCTCCAAAACTGTGAGAAGTAAAAATTCTGTTCTTTATAAGTTACTCAGTCTCAGGTATTCCATTACAGCAGTACAAAATAGTCTAAGATGCCTGCCCTAAGTTACTGTCCTATGTTGTCTTCTAAAAGCTTAACAGTTTTAGATTTTATATTAAAGTCTAAGGTTCATATTGAATTAATTTTTGTGTATGGCAGGAGACAGGGTCTAGGTACATGGTTTTACACCTGAATTTCCAGTTGTTTGAGAGCCACTTGTTTTAAGGATCTTTTACCACTGAAATGCTTTGGCACCTCTGTTTAAAAACAACCAACTATAAGTCATTTCTGAAATCCCCATTTTTTTCCATTGACTAAATCAGGAAAAATTTAAAGCAACAGCTGCCTGATTCCATGGTCTACAAAGACTATTTTACCGCTATCTTTTGAATCACTGAAATGCTGCACCAGCCTTCCACAGGTATCCCATCACTGTTCACCACCAATTCTACTAACACCACCATAACAAGCCAGGAAACAATCAGTACTCCACTTAATACTTATAATGGAGTCCTTGTTGCCAACTGGACAGTGCATGATCCAGCTACAAAATCCCATTTTAGAGTCCACTTCCTAAGACCATTCCTGGTAACACCTGGACACAAAAAGTGAGGCAGAGATTTACACACAGAGTGTCTATTGGGAAATGCTGTTGGGGAGATGGCTGTAAGGGAGTAAGAGAAGCAGAAATGGACAGAAGTCGTCGAACTGTGATCCAGTTGTAACAGAACCCTCAGGCGATTCCAACCCTATGAGGGGTCTGAAGCTGGAAATCCCCTTCAGACTTATACCAGATTGAGACAAATGGGGTAAAGCTTTAAATCTCTACATCAACCAGCCATTTGTTGTGGACTGTCCTTGGGGAAGATGCATAACCTTAGGTGAAACAGCTCCCTTCTGCTAAGGCAATAACCCTGTCCAAATAAGAACACTGGCTTGCATTACATACAAAATTAAGGAAAATGTACTTAAAACTTATTACCAGATTTTCAATATATGTGTTGATATCTGCCATGGTCCCCCTGTCAGACTAGCAGGCAAGGTGGACAAAAGGGGAAAAGATGAGTTAAGCCACTTTTCTGAGATTGGTACTCCCCAAAACAAGTCCTGAGAAAGGGACTTGAAGCTTATTTGGGATGTCATTCAAGAAAGTATAAGCGAGGGAGTGGGTAAAGTAAGACAAAAAAAGGGATAAAAACCAGTAAAGGGTATTATGAAATAATAAGAAATATACAAAGTGGCCTCTGCCCCAGGTCCTGACATACAGCTTCCAAAACCCTTGTAAATAGGGGTGTGAGAAATATCTTTTTTTCCAATGTTTGGTCTTTGACTCTGCTTCCCGATACAGAGCTTCTAAGACCACTGAAATTTCCTGAGTGATAGGAGCATCTGATACAGAGCTCCTAAATCCCTTGGAATTTCCTGGATGATAGGAGCATCTTTTGCTCTAATGAGGTGGCTCTTGTTGGATTACTGGATAGGGGCTGGTCACCAGAACGACGAAGCCATGACTAGAAGCTTGCAACTTTCAGCCCCACTCCCTATTCTCCAGAAAATGGGAAAAGGACTGGAAATGGAAGTAATGACCAGCCACTTGTATGTGGTGAAGCTTTCACAAAAATCCCTGAACTTTAAGGTTCAGGAAACTTCCAGGTTGGTGAACAAGCACCTATCTATGCATCGGGAGGGTGGTGCAGCCCAATTCCATGGAGACAGAAGCTCCTATGTGCAGGACACTTCTGAACCTCACCCTATAGGCCTCTTCCTCTGACTGTTCATTTGTATCCTTTAAAACATCCTTTGTAACAAATCAACCATACTACGTAAACTGAGTTCCTGGATTTTGTTAGCCGCTCAAACAAATTCTCAAACCCAAAGAGGGTGTTGTGGAAACCTCCAATTTGAGCTAAGTCAGAAGAAGTTGTCGGTAACCTGGGGACCTGCTACTTGCAACTGGCATCTGTAAGTAAGGGCAGTCTTGTGGAACTGAGTCTCTAACCTGTGAAATTTGATGCTATCTCCAGGTAGAGAGTATCACAATTTTGTTAAATTTTACGACAGCAAAATGGTGTCGGATAATTTCTTGGTGTGGGAAAAACCCACCCATCTGATGTCAGAAGGGAAATATTGGGAGTGGTATGAAAGAGTTTGTTTTTTCCGTATACAGGTATGTCCATGAACAGGTTACCATTGTAGGAAATTGAGGTTCAAGCCTGATGGGATCTAATAGAATATTCCTCAACTCATAGAGGGACAGGAAAGTTAAAATACTAATTCACCAAATCCCATCTCTTAAGGCTTGAGGACTGCCCCAGAGGCTTTTCCTCACTTCTGAACAAGTTGCCCTGGTACCCGAGAAAGCCCTCAGAATGAGAAGCAGAGATATCCAAGTGTCAGAGGGACAAAGCTTTTAATACATATGAAACTCAGAGGGGAGCCTAGGAGGTACCGGCTGGGCATTGAGTGTGTCTGCTCTAGTCACTGACACCACATTCTTTTTTAAAAGAACTAAATTGTATTGTTTATATTTGAGATTTACAACATGATGCAGGATACATAGTAATGGTAAAATGATTACAACAGTGAAACAGATTAACCTATCATCTCACATAGTTACTTTGTGTGTGTGACATGAGCAGCTAAAATCAACTTATTTAAAAAAAATCCCTAATATGGTGCAATTTTATTAACTTTACCCCTCATATTGTACATTAAATATCTAGACTTGTTCTCCTTACATGTCTGATGTTTTGTATCTTTTGACCTACATCTCCCTATTTTCTCTCTTCCATCCTTACCCACGTTAACCATGGTTTCATTCTCTATACCTGTGTGTTTGAGCTCTGTTTTTTAATATTCCACATATTAAATTCCACATAAGTGAAATCACACAATATTTTTCTTTCTATGGCTGGCTTATTTCACTTAGCGTAATGTACTCCGAGTTCATCCATTCACGACAAATGGCAGGATCTCCTTTTTTAAGGTCGAAAAATATTCCACTGTGAGTGTGTGTGTGTGTGTGTGTGTGTGTGTGTGTGTGTGACATTTTATTTTATTCATTCATCCACCAATGAGCATTTAGGTTGTTTCTGTATCCTGGCTGTTGTGAATAATGCTGCAATGAAAACGGGAGTGCAGATGTCTTTTTCTTTTTCTTTTTCTTTTTTTTTGACGGTGTCTCATTCTGTCACCAGACTGAAGTGCAGAGGCACAATCTCCACTCACTGCAACCTCCGCCTCCCAGGTTCAAGCAATTCTCCTGCCTCAGCCTCCCGAGTAGCTGGGACTACAGGTTTGTGCCACCATGCTCAGCTAATTTTTTGTATTTTTAGTAGAGATGGAGTTTCACCATGTTGGCCAGGATGGTCTCAATCTCCTCACCTCGTGATCTGCCCACCTCAGCCTCCCAAAGTGCTGGGATTACAGGCTTGAACCCCCATGCCAGGCAGATATCTTTACAAGGTAGCGACTTCATCTCATTGGGTATACACCCAGAAGAGGGATTCCTGGGTCATATTGAGAGGTGAAGCTGGCTGGCCTTCTGGGTCTGGTGAGGACTTGGAGAACTTTTCTGTCTAGCTAAAGGATTGTAAATGCACCAATCAGCACGCTGTATCTAGCTAAAGGTTTGTAAACACACCAATCAGCACTCTCTAAAATGGACCAATCAGCACTCTGTAAAATGGACCAATCAGTGCTCTGTAAAATGGACAAATCAGCAGGATGTGGGCGGGGCCAAATAAGGGAATAAAAGCTGACCACCCCAGCCAACAGCAGCAACCTGCCTGTGTCCCCTTTCACGCTGTGGAAGCCTTATTCTTTTGCTCTTCACAATAAATCTTGCTGCTGCTCACTCTTTGGGTCCGTACTACCTTTATGAGATGTAACACTCACTGTGAAGATCTGCAGCTTCCCATTCCTGAAGCCAGTGAGACCACGAACCCACTAGGAGGAAAGAACAACTCTGGACGCACCACCTTTAAGAGCTGTAACGCTCACCGGGAAGGTTCGCGGCTTCACTCCTGAAGTCAGCGATACCACAAACCCACCAGAAGAAAGAAACTCCGGACACATCTGAATGTCTGAAGGAACAAACTCCAGACACACCATCTTTATGAATGAAGGGTCCACAGCTTCATTCTTGAAGTCAGTGAGACCAAGAACCCACCAGAAGGAACAAGTTCTGGACACAATATGGTAGTTCGATTTATAATTTCTTTTGGAACTTTAATACTGTTTTTCAGAATGGCTCTACCAATCTACATTCCCACCAACAGTGTACTAGGTTCTCTTTTTTCCATACCATCACCAACATTTGTTATTGCTTGTTGTTTTTATAATAGTCATCCTTAGAGGTGTGTAGTGATATCTCATAGTGGTTCTAATTTATATTTCCCTTGTGATTAGTGATGTTGAATTATATTACAAAACTATAATAATGAAAACAGTATGGTATTGGCATAGAAACAGTAACATAAACCAATGGAATAGAATAGAGAGCCCAGAAATAAATCCAGACATATATGGTGAACTAATTTTAGACAGGAACACCAAAAGGACACCATGGGAAAAGAGCAGTTGCTTCAATAAATGGTGCTGTGGAAACTATTTCTACATGTGAAAGAATGAAATTGGACCTTTACACCATACACAAAAAGCAGCTCAAAATGAAGGGGAAAAAAGCCAAAGCCAAACCAAAGATAAGACTTGAAACCATAAACCTCCTAGAAGAGAACATAGGGGGAAAAGTCCTCAGTAGTAGCCTTGGCAATGATTTTTGGATATAACATCAAAAGTTCAAGCTACCAAAACATAAATAAGTAAATGAGACTACACCACACTTAAAAGCTTCTTCACAGTAAAGGAAACAATCAACAAAATGAAAACACGACCTATGGACTAGGAAAAAATAATTGCAAACCACAAATATTATAATGTGTTGATATCTAAAATTTATAAAGAACTCTGTATTTGTCCATTTTCACACTGCTGATCAAGACATACCCAAGACTGGGAAGAAAAAGAGGTTTAATTGGACTTACAGTTCCACATAGCTGGGGAGGCCTCAGAATCATGGCAGGAGGTGAAAGACACTTCTTTTTTCTTTCTTTCTTTCTTTCTTTCTTTTTTTTTTTTTTTTTGAGATGGAGTCTTGCTCTGTTACCCAGGCTGGAGTGCAGTGGCATGATCGGCTCACTGAAACCTCTGTCTCCCAGGTCCAAGCAATTCTCCTGACTCAGCCTCCTAAGCAACTGGGATTACAGGTGTCAGCCACCACACCCAGCTAATTTTTTGTATTTTTAGTAGAGATGGGGTTTCGCCGTGTTTCACAGGCTGGTTTTGAACTCCCGAGCTCAGGCAATCTGCCCGCCTTGGCCTCCGAAAGTGCTGGAATTACAAGTGTGAGCCACCATGCCTGACTGAAAGGTACTACTTATATGGTGGCAGCAAGAGAAAAAATGAGGAAGAAGCATAAATAGAAACCCCTGATAAACCCATCATATCTCGTGAGACTTTTTCACTGCCACGAGAATAGCAGACCAGCCCCCATGATTCAGTTACCTCCTCCTGGGTCCCTCCCACAATATGTGGGAATTCTGGGAGATACAATTCAAGTTGAGATTTGGATGGGGACACAGCCAAAACCTCTTACAACTCAATAGTGGAAACCAAATAATAAAATTTAAAAATGGGCAAAGGATCGGGTGGGGTGGCTCACACCTGTAATCCAAGCACTGTGGGAGGCCGAGGTGGGTGTAGCGCTTGAGGCCGGGAATTTGAGACCAGCCTGGCCAACATGGTGAAATCCCGTCTCTACTAAAATTACGAAAATTAGCCAGGCGTGGTGGTGCATGCCTGTAGTCCCAGCTACTTGGGAGGCTGAGGCACAAGAATGGCTTGAACCCAGGAGGCGGAGGTTGCAGTGAGCCAATATTGTGCCACTGCACTCCAGCCTGGGTGACAGAGGGAGACTGTGTCTCAAAAAAAATTAATAACAATAAATAAATCAAACAAAGAACTTAGCAGACATTTCTGACATTTCTCCAAAAATTACATAAAAATTGCTAACATATATATGACAAGAAGCTCAATACTACTTTCTTAATCTGCTCTGGAGGTAGCAGGCCTAGGTAGAAGAACTGAGGTAGTTTGTAGAATGAAGAGACTACTAACCACCAAGGGGCTCATGTCATCCATTAACCCAGCAAGGATTTGGGGAGTTGGGACAGGTGTAACCAATGGTGATGAGTTCAGCTTTATCATAATATTGCATGTGCTCCTCCTTCTTTGGAAGGTTTTGCTCTATTATACGCAGGTGATATAAGTATACTAACATGTTTTAACAGTGTAAACATACTATTGGGAAGGCCATGGTTTACTAAAAAGTAATCAATAATAATGAATAATATTGTTTTCTACAAAGTGATAGGTAATGTCCTAAACATGTTATACATATCATCTCTATGAATCTTCACAACATTATGGAAATAAGTATAATACAATTTTTCTCACTCATAAGTTTGTGGGTTGGCTGGGGTGACTTGTGAGTCTGGGAGCTGAGCTGGGATCAGCTGACTAGGCTCCAGGCTGCAAATTGGCTTAAGTCTGCTTAAGCTGTCTTTCATTCCAGGACCAGCAGCTCTCCAGAGCTTACTTTTCTCACAGCTGATGGCAAAAGAACAGGAGGCCAAATCAAACTAGGCAAGCACATTTAACATTGGAACTCTGTGTTGGTAACATTCTGGTTATAGCCTCCCCTTGATAACCTATCATAGACAAAGTAAATTACATGGCCAAACCTACTATCACTGGGGTGGAAAAATACAGCCCCCATGGAAGAAGTGGAAGAGAGTGAAACTTTGCAGGACACGAATGCAGCCTACTATCACTATTAAGTACCTTTCTGTAGTCATTAACAAATGGTAGAACTGAGACCAAAGCCCAGTTCTCTTTTTACCCCTGCTCTGAATCCTCACAACATTCTGGCTCTTCGGGAGGAGCTAAAAGGAGTTGGTGGAAAGTTGGGGAAATTTAAAGACTAACCTTTTAGAAACATATTTCTGAAATTAATCTATATATTATGGTGACCTGTGGGCAAGTAGGAGAGTGGAAAAAATAGGATTCTACTGGTTGTATTGGAGAGGGCATGGTTCAACCAATCAACTGTGAATTGCTAGGAAGTTAAAACAAGTGATCCAAGAATGTCAAATAAAAGAGACCTGGTTTCACGTCTGAATACTGCCGCGGATAAACTGATGATCTCAATCTGGTTTCTAGACTTTTCCAAGTTTCAGCTTCCTCTAGTGAAAAATAAGGGACAACACTTAGCGTACCTGAACATTATGCTTTTAATAAACCCTTCAGGCTGATCTGAGAGAACTTATAAAAGAGGCCCTCTCCTACTGTGTCTCCATGGTATGCAGGTAGCTGGAAAAGCAAACCTGGAATAAACACCAACTCCTCCTACTTGGTGATAATTTTTTAAAATCAATTTGGGGGATATATGTCACAAAATAAAGCTCTCAAAAACTTGTTGACTATAATAAATTTTCTTTAATTAATTCTTCTTTAATTTACAAAAATTTGTCCGAATTTTCTACAAATGCTCAAATTCTTTCCTAATCTTTAATGTTTAACTTGATGAAAGTTAGCTGAGTCAAAAATTTCAAACACACCCTTTCAGAAAGTCTGTAGTTTACACAAAGTATTATTTGGCTTCGTGAGCTATTCCACCAAAGGGCAATGAAATACCATTCCAAGAATATCTCAAATATCAAAGAAGGGAAAGGAAGGTCTAGTTGACTTTTCTCCTCTCTCTAACTGATTAAGGAAAGAACTGTTTAGATTGTTCCACATATACTGCAGACCCCAGTTGGAGAGAGAAACGTTTGCCCAATCGCCATACGAGGCCTAATATCCCCCAGGCATTATTAGATGTAAGTTCCTTGAGACTTGGAACATGTGTATTTCTTATTGCACCTGGTCATGCTTTGATATAAAAAGTTTTGAATAAAGTTTTGTTGAAAGAAGGAGTGAACAATTAACACAGGAATTTCAATGATAATTGTTCTTTGTATTCACATGAGACATATTGTGCAAACATAGACTGGATGTAATATAGCCAACAGATTTTAAAAAGATATTGCTCATGCTTCTTAAGCATAGTGATCAGATATTCACAAGGTTGAGGAGAATGAAAGAAGGATTGGATACCTGTTGTGCACAATCAGTTTGGATACTTGTGAAACACAATTAATATATAAAAGAGTAATTGTTCCTACAAGCATATAAGCATATCCAAGTTGAACTCAAACATGGGGAAAGGTGATGTGAGATAATCCAAGATAAACTATTGGATAGATACTCCCAATACCAGTACATCTAATTTAGGGTCCCACAACGTAAAGGGAACTTGGATGATTTTTATTATGTTAAAAATATGTTAGATAAAACTTAGGTTATTTGAAGAAAGTGACCAAATAACTTGGGCTAATCTGGTTTGGAATTTTTTTTTTTTTTTTTTGGAATTCTTAGGCCAAATTAGAATTCAGGATTTTGTTCTTTATCTACTTAAGAGTAAATTTTACTTAAGAGTAAATTTTAAAGTTTTTCAAGGGAAAAATTTACCAAAACTTGCTATTATTATTGCAAGCTACCATTTGTTATCTTTATATGCTAAGTACTTTCTTTCTATTGGTGTATGAGTGTGCGTGGTGTATACATATGTATATACTATATATAAACATATATTTTTCCAGAATGTAATAGTTCCATAATTATGCTTATCTCCATTTTCTAGATGAGTTGACTCACACTGACATTGATATTTTGCCTAAGGTTGTGCAGATAGCTAGTGGCAGAGCAGGGTTCAGCCCCAGGATTGGCTGTCTCCAAAGTCTTTGTTCTTTGTAGTACTCTACATTATCAAGGGATCAGAACTACCTGTTATCTATCAAAAGCTTCCCTACACCTTTACCTGGAAAAAGACCTGGCCTGGGTCAGATTATCTCACATCTCTTAGTGTGTTTTACCCTGACCCACTCAATTAGACAAGTCTAAGTCATCTTTCACATTGTTTCAATTTCATGACTTCCTCTCTCCTTCCTCAGCAGCTCTTCCAAACTCTAATCCCTTGTTCACAAGATTAACACCCCCGTTGAGCATTCAAGCTTCCTTACGTTAGTGCCCACATGCTGTTCAGCTATTTCAGTTCTACCCTCTCCATCCCCTAACTGAGGCCAGCCATACAAACAGGCATCTGCACTTTCCACAACGTTGATGGGATTGTGCCTGTCATTTCATCCTCTAGGTGTAGAGGCTGATACAGAGTCAAGCCCATGATGTTTTCCTGGTGATGGTGGCTGACATGGCTACTGAAAATGTCCACTGTCTCTACCTCTGTGTTGTCTCCAGGCAACAGAAGGCTCTCTGAAAAGACCTTGCAACTCGAATACTGGCTTACTATAAGATTTGGTTCTCTAAATACAATTTGGTTTCTCCCCTGCTTGGCAAGTCCACGGTTACCTCTCATTGAAATATATCCTGGCTCATAACCTGAATTGAGTATTCCAGGCCTTCCCCTCAGTACTAAACTACCAATTCCCTCTCCCCATCCCTCGCAGTTTCCCACCTTACTTCTGGCCAGCTGCTGCCTTCTGACTCAAGTTGATGTACCTGTATTTAATATCCCAGAAGTGATTTCCTCATGTTCTTCCCTTTTTATTTCAGCATATACCTGTTCTACATCAATGATTTCCTTCAAAACAGCTAGGCTTTGGAACCTGAATTCAAACCTCATGGACCTGAATTCAAACCTCTGCTTTATTATTTCATTTGTGGCCATACACCCTTGGTCAAATCTCTTTTCCAGGGTTTGGTTTCTATATCTCTAGAATGTAAACAAGAAAGCCTATTATTAAGAGTTTATAAGCTTTCAACACTACATCTTGTAGTGAGCAAGTTTTAGGAATTTGTTTGATTTTTTCACCATGTTCTAGTTATAAAACTCTACTTTCCTTTGGAATGAACAAGGCCGATTGTCCCCATGGAATAGGACACAAGGTTGTAGCCAGCAAATATGAGAAACAATGTCCTTGACCACAGGGTTAGTTCATGGATATGACGCAAGTAGAGTCTCACAGTTCATCTCGTAACTCGTCTTTCTCATTAATTTAGTGGGAGAGAAATTCTGCAATTTCTAAGATTTCTTACAACAAGGAACAACTAAATCTGAAGTTGTCAGTGGTAATTTTTGCCTCAGAGAAAGGATAGCCGGCCTAAGAATAGCATTAACATAGAGGAGGGTAGAGATGACAGATTTAAGCACCCAATTCCTGGACCCTCTAATACTGTGTAACAACATATTCCATTTTTTCTTAAATTAATCTGAGCTGGGTTTCTGTCACATGCAACCAAAACCTCTGCCTAGTAAACCTCTGCAATATCCAGCATGGCACCCATCGCATAGGTTGTAATATGTGTGTGATGTGTGGCATCAACTTCTCTGCAGTCCCAGAAGAGACCAGCTGCCTTCTTATAAGAATACCTCACTCTCTACCCATAATCCCATCCCATAATCCCCTGAAGGATATTTTCCCCACACCTATCCCTTTCCTCTACAACATCTTAAGCTTCTCCACTTATTTGATTACCGATTTCAGTATGCTCAATGGTAAAAATTCATCATTTCCATTTCTTTAACAAACTTGTCAGTTTTCAAAGCACTTTCATATCTAATTAATCCTGAGGGATCAGTCAACATGAAGTGATTCTTCTTCCTTCAAAATGTCCCTCCCATTTTCTCTTCCATAACTCTAACCAAGACCCACCTCACCTACACGACTGCACTCATTCATCCATCATGGCTTCTAAAAAATATTCCACCTATGATTCCTGCTACTAAATTAAGCTTTCTAAAATGCTGCTTTCAGTATGCTTATTTTCTATAGAGTCAAAAATATTTCGGGTAGCTTTTCAGATAAAATTCATCCTCTTCTCCTCACTAACCCAATATTCTCCTCCAACTGGCACCATTTCACTTATCCAATATTATCTTGGAGGCAAGTTATCTTTTTTTAAAATCTAAGTTTTACTTCTTGCCAGCTGTGTGACTTTGGTCAATTTATTTCTCTGCTCTGAGACTTTGGCCCCACAGCTGCAACCATATCAATTTCCTTACCAGTCTTTATTCACAGGAGAAACATTTATTTTTGTTGTTATTTTTTAACATAATTAAAGTATAACTTAAATATCACAAAATTCACCTACTCGGAGTTTATAGTTTACTGATTTTTAATAAGTTTACCAAGTTGTACAAGCATCACCAAAATCTAGTTTTAGAATATTTTCATCACCTCAAGAAGATCCCTCATGCCCATTTGCAGTTAATCCACATTCCCACCTGCAGCCCCACTCTCTGTCCCCGTAGCTTTGCCTTATCTGGTCATTTTATATAAGTGTAACGATACAATATGTGGTCTTTTATGTCTGGCTCCTTTCATTTAGCATAGTGTGCCAAGCTCGTTTCTGCCTTCATCCTTTGTACATGTATGTTCTTTCTCTATCTTCTTCCTTTCTTTCCACCTACCCAAATTTCTCATTGTTGTTTTCATGCTGCTGTTTTGAGGTATAATTTAAGATATAGCACTTTTATAACGTTATCTTAGACTTCTTTACAGTCCACCATTTTTATCTTTATTACTCTAAATCTCCACTGGGACTTCTAGGCTTGAGTTCTTCCTTAGCTGCTCTGTGCAGCTATCATATTTCCTTACCAAGAAAAATGAAAGTTCTTTATGTAAAGCAATAGACACATTTGGAAACAAAATACATGTTTCTTGAAAAAAATTATGAATTGAGTATGTCTACTTATACTTGATACTTTTCTTTACTGAGAACAGTGACCAAGAAGATCCATAGGTAGGTAGGAAGGGAAGATCCAGATGTATGATGCTGATTTCTACAGATCTTATGCCAGAATAGCTGCCGATTGGACACACCCACTGATTTTACACACCCCATTTCCCTCCCATCATCAGTTCCCTCACAGATCCCAAAATTTCAGTAACTGTCCATTCTTTGAGGATAGGATCAATATCCGCTGATTGATCTTTGTTTCCACCTTAATGCATAGCTACTAACTTGCAGAATAAATGGGTGCAGAATAAATATGTGTCAAATGAATGACTTAATGAATGAGTATATGAGTGAATACATGATGAGACCTTCAAGCAGGACCCGGCCACAGCAATCTCAGGAGACTTCAAGAGTCATGAGTCAGCATTAGCTTTAATTAGAAATTCCGGTTTTGATATTAGAAAAGCCAAGTAAATATCTACAACTATTGTACATCGAGTTGTCAGAAACACAAAAGTCTACGAATTTACCCATGGAGACATCAATGAAAATTTATAGACCCCAGATCAAAACCAAGTGAAAAGTGGATCACTCATACCCACAAAACTACATTCCTCTACTTTTCCAGGCTAACTCACTCGTGTTTGGGGGACTGTTAGATGTCATTCCACATTTCAGTGGATCTTATGGCATTATGTTTTCCTGCATCAGGGTCTGTATGCTAAATGCCTGAAAGCCAAAAATCAATCCTGTTATATCCACACAATTAAGACAATTCCTGAAACCTAGTGTAAAATTAATGCACATGGGTTGAATAAATAAGCTACCATTTATTGAGCATATCAATATCCCACTTAATCCTCACAGTTACCCTAACAGAAACAATCATACCTACCATTGTATCAAGACCATTTTGCTGCTCTGGTTCAGAGAGATCAGTTAACTTCGCCAAAGCCATAAAGCTAATAAATGAGAGATCCAGAAGTCAAATGAATTTATTTAACCACAAATCTATTTTTTTAGTCGGTTTTGTGTTGCTATCACAGAATATCACAGATTGAGTAATTTATATTAAAAAGTAATTTATTTCTCATAGTTTTGGAGGCTGGGAATTCTAATATCAAGGTGCCAGCACCTTACTAGGGCCTTCTTGCTGTGTCATCCCATGGCATTACATAAGAAGACAAAAGAGGATGAGAGGGAGCAAAAGAGAAGTGGGCCAAACTTATCCTTTTATCAGGAACCCATTCCCGTAATAACTAACCCACTACTAAGATCGAGCCTTTAGTTCTAACCACCTCTTAAAGGTCCTGCCTCTCCACTGTTGCACTGGGGATTAAGTTTCCAACACACAAACTTAACCATAGTGGCCATGTTCTCTGCTACACTGCCTTGCTTCATCAAAGAAAAAAGACAATATAGGAATAGTCATTCAGATGATGATCTCGTCTAACTCAATTTGCTCAGACCAAATGAAAACTGGACATTTTATTTAAAGCACTAGAAAGTTAGCTTGAGAAGTGACTGCCTATGCTTACAAAGGATAAGATACCAATTATGAAATCAGTAATAAAAGACCAATAGGATGGCTATTTATTCTTGAAAATTAAGCAGATAGTGCCTGAAAAAGTTCTTCACCACTGCATCTTCCTAAACTGGTACATCTTCCTGAAATATTTTGGTTTTTGCTAGTCCTAAGGATAAAAGTGATAGAGGAAGAAAACAGCAACATGGTTTGCCCCCAAGCCTAAAAATGTTGGAGTGGTCCTATGGGAACAAGGTATTTTGATTATTTACAGCCTTATATTATTTTCTAATTATTGCATACGTCTAAATCTTATTCTCCTAGGTCTCCAAACAAAAGCAAGGTCCCCATGGGCATAAATTTCTTTTATGCTTCACAGCATCTAACATGATGTTGAGCTGTAGACTGAGCTCAAAGTTTAAGGAAAGGAAATAAATTTAGAAAATCTGGTCCAGGGATGGCTGTTTTCCCTGTCAAATTTTGTCTCCAAGATTTTATCCTGTTAATCCATATCAATGAGGACATCACCGGCTTTTGTGACATTTCCAGGTCACTCTAAAAGGCCACATCAGTGGCTATTTGTCTTATCACATAATAGTGAGAAAAGCAAATTTTATTTTTCAATTAGCTTTGTTCCATTTGGTGAATTTCTGTGAGAAAATGTGCCTATCTTCACATAAACGGTGGGCTGAATCTGTGCCTGAGAGAGAGAGGGCAAGTGTGCTCACACTTGTGGGTGGGTGAGCATCTTCAGAAAGCCCCTCAGCTGCTCTGGAGGAGCTTGCAGTGTGTGCCATGGAAACGCCAGTTACCATGGAAAGAGCGCTATTGTGACGAGCTGAAGAAATGCCTATGTAAAATCAGCTTACCATGTAACCTTACACTTTCCAGCATTTTAAAAAATATGATAGGATTAGAGCACAGTCCTCTGGGGAGTCTCGGCCCTCTCAATGATCTTCCAAAACAATCTAGAAATTGAGATGATAAACTGCAGGGCAGTGTGTACCTTGCTAAGGGGCTTGACAAGCAGTTAGGTGGAGAAATTGCCAACATCGTTTATCTATGGACTACACAGCACACTATTAAATATTTTCTGTTAAAACCCACAAAGTATTACAAATGAAGAGAAAACATGGATAAAATTAACTTAAAGCGAACGGTTCCTGACTTACTGAAATCAGAATTGATGTGTTTCATCTAACTTATCTGTTAATAGGCTTTCTTGATGCCCTCATGTTACCATAATCTCCAAAGCACTGGACAAACCAGTACATTTGTTTATCTTTATCACTCTTTGCTTACTAAAGAACTTGCTTTTATTAAAGAGATCAATCACCTGCACACAGTTTAATAGCCTGTGTGGTGCATACAAGGTAAAAAAAAAAAAAGCGAAAAAAGGGTAAAGGGTGAGAGCCCTATTTTAACAAAGCCCCCAAAGCATTGAAGAGGCAATAAAATAAGCTTTCAATAATATATGTTACATACATATACATACACATGCACACACACACACATATATCTTCAAGATAGACAACTTGATATCAAAATTAGCAACCTAAAACATTTTAAAATGGGAAAGTGGAGGCTTAAAAGCAATCAATGCCTCAACTGTACACTCAGTTTTGTCTTGTTACTTTAATAAACAAAACAATTAAATTCAGTTAAGTGGAGAGACAGGGAGTGCATTACACATCTTATACGCGGCTTCTCTCACATGCTTGCGTGGGAAAGTCAGACATTTATGTCTCACAGCCGAGCCATGAAACCAGGAATCCACCCTGGCTTAATAAGGATGTGGCATCTGAGGGCCACTGTTTTAAGTCTCAGATATGAGGCATTGTTGAAATGTTGGATTATAGCCTACTGTGCGCATTGTAGTGTGGGAGGGATACCGAGGCTGCTTTGCTCCCGAAACTGCTCTCCTACCTACACTGAAAACCAACCCTATCCACAATCTCTCAGTGCAAGGAACATAATATCATATTTTATCTCCTCTTCTGGGATTAAAAATATTGATTGAAATTTTCATTGGAAGCTTTTCTTAAAAGACACTTTCTTCCAAACCTCTTCTTTCTACTCCATTGCAAGTCAGCTATTTTTCTTGCCAAAATGCAGGAAAGCAATTAGGCTCAAGGGTATTATAAGCTGCACCAGTTCAGGGCAAATCTATTGAACTTTGCTGAGAAATTCTTGTTCATTCACTGTGAAAATTTTGATGGTTTTATCCTTTTTCTTGATAACCACTTAGTTTTAGAAACCTGGGTTACGTGTGTACTGCAGGATTTCAAGAGAGACCGCCTTAATTAAAGCGTTGTGATGTTAAACGGGAGGGTACTAAACATATTCCTTTAATAACTGCCATTTCAAGCTCAAATATATGTTGGAAAGAACTGAAGCTAAAATACAAAGGCAATTTAGCAGAAGCAGTGATGGCGAAGAGAAAATATTCAGCCAATCTGCAAAGTGCCTCACAGGTTTTGCAAATAACGCAGGCAGACAACAAGAGCCGATCCTTCATCTTCTATCAGCTGTTCCTGTTGCTGGCGATTATAGCCATATTTCACAGAGAACATATGGCTGTGTTTATAGCCATCAGGCAGCATTTCACAGAGCTACGACACCATGTGTCCACCAACTAGCCTTACTGATTGCAGTTAATTAGAGAGGAGGTGGGAGGCATTTTAAGATAATTTTAAGGCATAAAGATGCCCAAAGTTCCCAGGCCTATTTGCAAGACTAGGTGACAAGAGAGCCTGATATTAAAATTATAAGAAGCTAAGAGAAGTGGAAATTTTGCACAAGTCTTTCCCTAAGAAATGAGGCCAACACAACAACAACAAAGCAAAGAAAAAGCATATGAACACTAAGAAAGAAGATCAGCACAATAAATCATGCAAGATATTACTTGGGAAACTTGCACAAGTGAGAAATCATTTGAACATTCCTAAAGGACCTTTTCAGGAGATAGGTTTTGAGTCAAAACTACCAAAACAACATTTCTAGGAGTCACTTTATACTAAGCGAATCCAAGATGTACTACATTCAATGTAAAATTACATAGGGTTTTGTTATACACCATCAAATATGTGCTGTAACCCAATTTGTAGTCCGACAATGTAGTTCTTTCTTCTTTTTAATCCCAAAGTAAAATACCAGGAAACATATGTCACCAGATATATGATTTAAGGGCTTCAGCTTTTCAACATTCCCATTCTGAATTTGCAAAATTTCTTCCATAAGTCCCTGGAAAAGAGACTTGACTATAGAGAGTTCCAGAGAGAATGAACTGAGCTCACATCCAAACAGAAACCTTAATTGAGTAATTCCTTTCCTCCTACAATTTACAAACTTCCCCCCAGAAAACATGGCTCTGTGTGTCTGTGTGTGTGTGTGTGTGTGAGAGTGTGTGTGTGTGTGTGTGTGTGTGTGTGTGTGTGTGTGTCTACCGTTCCATCTATTACAGACACTTCTTCCTTCAGGCTCTTTTGAAAGTCTGAGAACACATACATTGGTAATTGTGTCATTTTTTTCTCTATCGCTCTGCTTTGCTGAAGCTAGACTATAATGACATTAGATAGGTCGCATGATGGCAATTTAATGGCCTGAACTCAATCCACAGGTACATCGTTGCAGTCGCCTTGGGATCTGTTCTCATTGCTCTGACATGACAGAAAATACCAGCAGAGTTGGAATGGATGGCCACCTGCAGCGATGGAGGCAGTGTATATGTGAGGATAGAAGATACTGACTCTGAAACCCGAAGGGTAGCCCAGTAGCTGGGAAGTCACCCTCAGTGCCCCCCGTGGCTCCTCGCCCCCACTATTAACACAGAGCATTTCACTCAGCAATGTTCATATGTTATGTTCTCTCTTTGGCGCTGAGGAAAGAGAAAAATAGAACACACACAGGTCTGGCCCTAATGTGGTTTATTGTTTCTTAGGGAAGACACACAAACATTTAAATAAATATATGCGCCAAAATACCATAGATGTTATGATAGACCCATGTCCACAGTATAATAGTGGGACTTATTAACAGTGAAGTTGAGCTGTCTTTAACAGTCCAATCTGCCTTTAATAGTCCAGTATACTTGAAAAGAGAGATGTTGGGGTTGTGTTGGGGGGGTGATTTAAGGTCTACAAATTGCAGAGTACAATAATAAATCCAAAGTATATAAAATACTTTCAAAGGCTCATGTGCACAATTGGGTGGGTGCTGGATTCTCTCAAAGGACAATTATGAAGATCAAATTAAGAAATTCTCTGAGCACCTAGGGAAGAAAAAGTATAAATTCAAAGCATTATACTGTTACTACAATTAGCTAAGTATAATATCCAGAGCCCTAGAGAATATTTCTATTACTTAGGGAAGTTTACAGCGTGACACTGTATTTTCCAGAAACCATAAAACAGTGATGATCTTTTTCATATGTTTGTTAGAATCAGAAGAGATTGCGTGTATATGTCTATATCTACATATAATATATTTTATATTACATATAGATATGTTTTATGTTAGGTATATAATATAGATATATAGTTATATTAAAAATGTTTGCAGAATCTAGGGTGCCATATTAACAGATGTTGTTGTGGTTGTATTACTGCTGACCATATTTTTGTTGTGGCTAACTGTAAAACAGAAGTCACTAAATTATGGCCCATGGGCAAAATCTGGGCCACACAGGGCCAAATTCATTACCTATAGCCCATGGCTTTTGTACTCTAACAAAAGGGTTGAATAATTGGACAGAGACAATACTGTGAATCGATTTTTTTTCTTTTTTTGTCATTTTATTTTTTAGCAAAAAACATTTTCCTGAAAAATGGGGATTCTGTGATCAGGTAAGTGGAAAAACTACGTACTATATTTCTCTCTGGGAGATTTATAATGAAGCTTGGTATATTAAAAACTTTGAGTGAGGCCGGGCGCGGTGGCTCAAGCCTGTAATCCCAGCACTTTGGGAGGCCGAGACGGGCGGATCACGAGGTCAGGAGATCGAGACCATCCTGGCGAACACGGTGAAACCCCGTCTCTACTAAAAAATACAAAAAAACTAAACTAGCCGGGCGAGGCGGCGGGCGCCTGTAGTCCCAGCTACTCGGGAGGCTGAGGCAGGAGAATGGCGTAAACCCGGGAGGCGGAGCTTGCAGTGAGCTGAGATCTGGCCACTGCACTCCAGCCCGGGCGACAGAGCCAGACTCCGTCTCAAAAAAAAATAAATAAATAAATAAATAAATAAAATAAAATAAAATAAAATAAAAAGAAACTCGAGGCCGGGCACGGTGACTCACACCTGGAATCCCAGCACTTTGGGAGGCCTAGGCGGGCAGATCACGAGGTCAGGAGTTCGAGACCAGCCTGGCCAANAAAAAAAAAAAAAAAAAAAAAAAAAAACAAAAAACTTTGAGTGGCCCTATATAAAAGAAATCTATTTAAATACATTTTCCACATTTATTTGGCCATTTTTCTCTCTATCTAAATGTACTAACAAATATGGCAGAGACAGTGGATTGGCCACTCAAGAGCAACTTACCTCTCCTGTGTCATCTGCTGTATAGAGAACATTAAATACTTTATACTCCAGCTTCCCTGGTGTCTAACCTTAGCTGTGCACCACAGTTATAGGCACTAAGAGATGGCACTTCATGGGGCAGGTGCCCTTCCAGAATAGAAAAGAATGGCCTCCCAAGAGAAAGTCCCTTTTATCTTTTCCTGGTTGCCTTTCCTCTTGACCAGAAGTCAGTGGTCCAATACCCACCTTGTGATCCTAAGGACAATGAATAACGGCAACGCTCTACATGCTTAGGATGGTGAAGCAGAAAGATGGTGAAATCCTGCATCTCCGATGGAATCATTGAGACACGCTACTAACTCAGAACTGCCTACTCTGGGATGTCTCATTGCATTAAATAAGTAAATACCTTCGGTGTGTGAGTGTGGAAAGTAGGAAAGAGCTTTTCAGACTTAAATAGGTGTGAATCACCTGGGGATTTGTTAAAATGCAAATTCTGATTCAGTAGATCTGGACTGGGACCCTAGTCAGCTCCCAAGAGATGCCAGTGCTGGTTGATGAATCACACAGTGAGTAGCAAGGTAATTGAGTTTTCCGTTAGAGTCAACCCACCATGGATCAAAAATATTCAGAAAAAAAAACAATTAAAATAACAACATAACAATAAAACATGTATTAAAAATACATTAAAACAACTGCTTACATGGGGTTTACATCATATTAGGTAATATGGGTAATCTAGAGATGATTTAAAGTGTATGAGAGAATGTGTGTAGTTTTTGTGCAAATATTATGCCTTTTTGTCTGAGGAACTTGAGCAACCACAAATTTTGGTATTCACAAGGTCGTGGGAAAAATCCCCCTCAGATAACTAGGGATAAGTATATTTGCAGGAAAACACCATCATAACTGATACAACCTCTATGATTCATCTTATAGAGAACACACTTTGAGAAATTCTGAGGATTTTCTGTGTCATGCATCCCATTACTACAAAACATTTAGAAAGTGGACTCCACCCGGGCTCCATTCAGAAGATCTAGACTTTCTTTCCACATTATTTCTTGTACCATATATTCCTTATTATGGCCCATGAAGCAGTGTCAAAGCTACGGTGAACCACTGTGCACAAAGAAGTGATATTTTCCACAAATGTCCCCAGTATAGCAACAAATGGTAATGAAGAGATAATTTCTTTAGCCTCCAAGAAAGTTAGATTCCTTAAAGACTTACCCAATCCTTCATGTATAGGTCAGTAAAGTTTGATCAAGAGAAGCCAACTTATTCCCTAAGTGCCACAGGGGATGGAAAAAGGGAGAGAACAGAGCTTGGCAAGATTACGCTCATGTGTCAGGGTCTCGGTACATGAATCTGTGTGATGGATTTTCCCCTTTGCACAGAAAAACCTTTCAAAATAAAGTAAGGGCTCAATGATAGTGTGCACATTACATCACATATGCAGGACGGAGCAACAACAACAACAACAAAAAAATCCAAATTGACATTTTCAGACTTTTCCTAATGCCGTGTTTTAAGCGACCACAATGTCAGTCATTCCTTTGTCATTATGATTGACCCAGAGCATTAGCAA
Organism: Theropithecus gelada; assembly: GCF_003255815.1. Taxonomy (NCBI): domain Eukaryota; kingdom Metazoa; phylum Chordata; class Mammalia; order Primates; family Cercopithecidae; genus Theropithecus; species Theropithecus gelada. The sequence continues at coordinate 123,891,926 of NC_037668.1, read as the reverse complement.
ATACCCAATCTATTTAGAGACACAGATCTCTGAAGGTTTTGTGATTCCTTCTCTAAAATATAATACCACTTGACCTAATGGGTTTTGGGAGATTCCATATCTTATTTTTTTTCATCTTTCCATGAAAACTGTGAGTTTAACAATAGGACGTGTGAAGTTGCTGAAGTATTTCATACATTCTTTATTAATTAAAGAAAAAATCTCATCTTAGAGTATTGGAAGTTTAAAGAGCAAATGAAAAGTAGAGAAAATGCAAGAAGGGCTAAAATAGCTGAAATGTACTACTTTTTCTTTTGAATAATTGGTACTAAAGAAGAAATATAGGCTTTAGATTTTAAATTCTATCATCAAAGAAAAGAAGCTAACTTTTAAATATTCTGTCATGCTGAGGAAGAGATCAAGGGCCAGTAGGCAATAACATTGTCTCACTCCTATGTTTGCACACTCAGGCTGTGGTCCACCAGGCAGCTTTTAATGAGATTACAGCTTCTGCCTTCTGTGGCTCTCAGTGCTTATATGGTTCATTAGGATTCTTTTTTTTTTTTTTTTTTTTTTTTTTGTCCGTTTGAAATGGAGTCTCACTCTGTCACCCAGGCTGGAGTGCAGTGGTGCGATCTCAGCTCACTGCAACCTCCGCCTCTGGGTTCAAGCAATTCTCTGCCTCAGCCTCCCAAGTAGCTGGGATTACAGGCGCCCACCACCACACCTGGCTAATTTTTGTATTTTTAGTAGAGACAGGGTTTCACCATCTTGTCCAGGCTGGTCTTGAACTGGTTCATTAGGATTATTCATCAGTCACTGGCCAACTTCATTTCGAATTTGTCTAATAGTCCTGATTCAAAGATCATGTAACTAAGGTCAAATCTGAAAAGTGATTTACCTAAGACCATAGAGTCAGGCCATGGCATTCTCTAAAAATCTAGTGATTGAAATGTCTAAATCTTTGTTATTGTCAATGATTCTAACACAATTTCTGCAAATTTCCATCCAAGGACTCTGGAATGTGACATTAGGGCAAGCACTTACCTACACAGATGATACAGCTTGGTGCTGTGTTCCCACCCAAATCTTAACTTGAACCATAGTTCCCACAGTCCCACATGGGAGGGACCTGGTGGGAAGTAATTTAATCATGGGAGTGGTTACCCTCATGCTGTTCTCATGATCATGAGTGAGTTTCCATGATATCTGATGGTTCTATAAGGGGCTGTTCCCCTTTTGCTCAGCACTTCTCCTTCCTGCTGCCATGTGAAGAAGGACATGTTTGCTTCCCTTTCCACCATGATTGTAACTTTCCTGAGGCCTCCTTAGCCCTGCAGAACTGTGAGTCAATTAAACTTCTTTCCTAGAAGTTTCTCTACCTAGAAAAATAGTAAATCAAAAACAATATCACATCTCTGGAGGAATTGCAGAGATAAGTGCCACCATCAAGGACTTGAAAGACGCTTGGGTGGTGATTCCCATCACATCTCCCTTCAACTCTCCCATTTGGCCTGTGTGGAAGACAGATGGATCTTGGTGAATGACTGTGGGTAATCATAAGATTAACCAAGTGGTGACTCCAAATGCAGCTGCTGTACTAGATGTGGTTTCATTGCTTGAGCAAATTAACACATCTCCTGGTACCTGGTATGCAGCCACTGACTTGGCAAATGTCCTTTTCTCCATTCCTGTCCATAAGGCCTACGAGAAGCCAGCTACCTGGTGGCAGGTTGATTATGATGGACCTCTTCCATCATGGGAAGGGAAGAGGTTTGTCCTCACTTGAATAGACATCTACTCCAGATATGGATTTGTCTATCCTGTATGCAATGCTTCTTCCAAGACTACCATCCATGGACTCATGGAATGCCTTATCCACCATCATAGTATTCCATACAGCATTGCCATTGACCAAGGCACTCACTTTGCAGCTAAAGAAGTGTGGAAGTGCACTCATGCTTATGGAATTCACTGGTCTTACTATGTTCTCCATCATCCTGAAGCAGCTGGATTGTTAGAACGGTGGAATGGCCTTTTGAAGTCACAATTACAATGCCAACTAGGTGACAACACTTTGCAGAGCTGGGGCAAAATTCTCCAGAAGGCCATGCATGCTCTGAATCAGCATCCAATATATGGTACTCTTTCTCCCATAGCCAGGATTCACGGGTCCAAGAATCAAGAAGTGGAAGTGGCACCACTCACAATCACCTCTAGTGGCCCACTAGGAAAATTTTTGCTCCCTTTTCTTGAGACATTACGTTCTGCTGGCCTAGGGGTCTTAGTTCCAGAGGGAGGAATGCTGCCACCAGGAGACACAACAATGATTCCATCAAACTGAAAGTTAAGATTTCCACTTGGACACTTTGGGCTCCTCCTACCTTTAAGCCAACAGGCTAAGAAGGTATATACAGTGTTGGCTGGGGTGACTGACCTGGACTATCAAGATGAAATCAGTCTACTACTCCACAATGGAAGTAAGGAAGAGTACACATGGAATACAGGAGATCTATTTGGGCATCTCTTAGTATTACCATGCCCTGTGATTAAGGTCAATGGGAAACTACAACAGCCCAATCCAGGAAGGACTACAAATGACCCAGACCCTTCAGGAATGAAGGTTTGGGTCATTCCACCAGGAAAAAACCACGACCTGCTGAGGTGCTTACTGAAGGCAAAGGGAATACAGAATGGGTAGTAGAAGAAGATAGTCATGAATACCAGCTACAACCACGTGACCAACTGCAGCTACAAGGACTGTAATTGTCATGAGTTTCCTCCTTCTTTTGTTAAAAACGTGTTTGTGCATGTATACACTTGTACTAAGAAAATATCTTCATTTTATTTCCTTTCTCCTTATCATGTGACATAAGATTTATTGACTTCACATCAGCATTTAAGTATTGTTAACTTTATGTAGTAGTATTCGGGTTGGGGATTGGTTGTACGAAGGATAGTTGTATTATGTTAGGCATAATTATGACCTTATTACTGTCTCTATTTGGAGATTATATATGATCTCAAGAGATGTGTATGGGTTCAAGTTGACAAGGGGTGGATTTGTGATGGTTAATACTGAGTGTCAACTTGACTAGATTGAAGGATACAAAGTATTGATCCTGGGTGTGTCTGTGAGGGTGTCGCCAAAGGAGATTAACATTTGAGTCAGTGGGACTGGGAAAGGCAAACCCACCCTTAATCTGGGTGGGCACAATTTAATCAGCTGCCAGTGTGGCTAGAATATAAGCAAGCAGAAAAATGTGAAAAGGTGAGACTGGCTTAGCCTCTCAACCTACATCTTTCTCCCGTGCTGGATGCTTCCTGCCCTTGAACATTGGACTCCAAGTTGTTCACTTTTGAAACTTGGACTGGCTCTCCTTGCTCCTCAGCCTACAGACAGCCTATTGTGGGACCTTGTGACCATGTGAGTTAATACTTAATAATCTCTCCTTTACAGATATATATTTATATTCCATTAGTTCTGTATCTCTAGAGAACCTTGACTAATACACGGAGGTAATCAAACTAAGATGAGGTCATTAGGGTGAGCACTAATCCAATATAACTTGTGCCTTCATAAGAAGAGGAAGAGGCCATGTGAAAACAAACACAGGAAGGCTATGTGAAAAGAAACAATGTGACAGCAAGAGGCAGAGATCGGAGTGATACAGCTGCAAGCCAAGGAATGTCAAGGGTTGCCACCACTGTCAGAAACAAGGAAGACATAAGGAAGGATACTAGCGAGAGTCTTAAAGGGAACATGGCAGTCCTAGGAAACTAATACTCATGGTAAAAGGTACTTTGCAGATGTAATTAAATTAAGGATCTTGAGGAAGGAGGGTTATCCTGGATTATGTGGATATTCCCAATGTAATCACAAGGGTCCCAAGAGTTTTTATGAGACAGGAAAGTCAGAGTCACAAAAGGCAGGAGCTATGATGATGGAGACAGAGGGCCAGAGTCAAAGAGATATTTGTTGGAGATCTGAAGACAGAGGAAGAGGCCATGAGCCAAGGAATGCACTAGGTTTCTAGAAGGTGAAAAAGACAAGAGGTTGCATGGCCTGGCTGACAGATAGACTTGGGCCCAGCAATATCCACTTTGGATCTTCGACCTCCAGAACTATGAGATAATACATTTGTGCTGTTTTACACCATTAGGCTTGTGATAATTTGTTACAGCAGAAATAGGAAACTAGTACAAGATTATGTTTTCCCTGGTTAGCCCCTACAGTTGATGTACTGAAGAAAAAACCTGTAAAGAATATGTATTTCAGTGTTATCATGATTCTAGTTATCTTGAAGATATACTAGGCATGCAATTCCAAAATTTTTAATGAATAGATAAGTTAATGAATCAAAATAATTTCAACTATACAAAGACATGTAAACCAAATTGTGTCAAATAGTATCTCCCTAAGGGCAAAGATCTTACAATAAAAGTCTCTACAGTATGCAGCACAGCTACCTTCACATAACAAGCCTTTTCTAAATATTCTTTATTTGATTAATCAGAAAATGAAAAAGGTCCTAGGAAAACCCCAGTAGCTACTAGGATTGAAAAAAAGACAAGAGAAGCCATCAGATAAGTTCTTCCTTAGAGTATGCACCTCTCCTCCCATCTTCACCCATTGAAAATACTATTGAGTTACAGAATATGGCCAGTTTCCTTTGGGTTAATTTTTTTTTTTGGGTGGGGGGTATCACTCCTGGTGACTAATTAGCAGCCTGGATGCTTCCTTATAAAAAGCCATGTTTTCTGCACATTAGGGCATTTCCCCTTTCAGGACTGGAGACAGATGTTTAAAGGATGATCCTAGCTAACAAAGTAACATCTGGCACTTACTATCTTGCTGTGACTAATTGTCTGATATATCACCCCAAAGTGAGGTGCAGCAGAGCCCTAGAATGCAAAACGGTTCCTACAGCATCAACATTCCCAGTGAGATGAGAAACACTGAATGAGGAGACTGTGTTGGGACAGAGAGGCCAAAGAAAAAATGGAAGTAATAACACATGATCAATTTCATGATTATGTTTTACTGTAATATTTCAGAAACTAAACGTAAATAAGTATCAAAAAGACTACATGGGAGCTTTTGAGAGAAATGGAAAAAGTAATAGGCTTGCATAAAAACATGCCACTACCTGAGATTGTTATTTGTAAAAACAGCATCCATAGTCTGGCAGACTGGTCAAAGTCACAGGTTTTGGGGTACAAAGAGGCAAAGGGTCTGTGCCCAATATACTTGCCCACTTGGAATGTGATGTTGGGCAAGAGATATAACCTTGGACAAAGTATAAAGTTGGTGCAAAAGTGATTGCAGTTTTTGCCATTACTTTTAATGAATGAATTTAGTAACAGCATCTGTCATTGCTTTTAATGGCAAAAATTGCAACGGCTTTTGCACCAACCTAACATTTAACCTGCAGCTTGATATCCAAAAATGCAAAATTGGGTTTGTCATATCTTATTAGGTAGTCCTGAGAATTTTATAAACAATGTATGTTAAATGCCTAGCATAATGTCTGATACAGACTTATAGTCTTACATGGTTAACATTTATTGATTGGTTACCATGAGACAAGGCACTGTGCTAAGTGCTTTGGTTATGTTACTGAAAGCAATGGAGTAAAGGTGGTTCCACGCACCAAATCACCAAATGCCTGAGTTCATAGCCCAGTTTCATTTACTCTCTACATAATCTTGGCAAAGTTACTTAACTTCTGTGAACTTCAGCTTCCTTGTCTCTAGAAGGAGACAGACAATATTATCTTCCTCACAGGCTTGTGGTCAGAATTAAATAAGCAGATATGTTCAATGAACTTAGATACAGAAATTGGCACATGATAAGCATTCATAAGTGTCACTGTTATTAGTATCCCTGCAATCTTTACAACCCGTTGCTACAGACGCTGTTACTAAATTCATCTTATCAACAAAGAGGCAGAATTAAAAAAAAAAAAAAAAAAAAAACCCTAAGGGAGCTGGAGAACCAGGATTCAAGTAAAGGTGGTCCTGTACTTGGTCCAAGATTAATTACGTTAGATGATGCTGAACGCCAGAGCCCACCAAATCTATTTTGACCTTTCACCAACACGTTCCACAATGAACTGGCTTTATTACTTTGAGAAATTCTTTAACCACTCAGTTTTGCATTTGTATAATGGGGAAACTAATATTAACACCTCATTAGGAGGAGAAGATTTAAGGAGATGGTGTAGTAAATCCCATATTGCAAAGCCTGGCACGTACAAAGCCCTCAAAACATTTCAATTACTGTAATAAATATTATTAGCAGAAGCCCTGAAGACCAGTAGTCATTAGTGCTCCACCTCCTTTAAAAAATGGAGACCAAGTTCAATTCTCAGTACTTACCCAGGACATTGCTTCATACCGTGACATCGTCCTAGGATCTTTCTGAAGTAGCAGACTGCCTTGACCCTGGAAAAACCTTTGGCCATGGGAAACAATCACTGTATCTTGCAATAAAGGACAATGTCCTGGCTTTTTCTGCAGTTTACTTTGGGCTGAATTTGATGATAAACAAAAAGCTGGCTGGTCAAGGCAGAGATAACTAGTGCTAAGAGTCTACCGGCAAACAAATGACTATGGCTTTATGACCCTGAAGTATTCAACTAGTATAGACCTGGTGTACAGAAACAAAGGTACTGAGTGGTACCATGGCACTGGGATACTGGTTGGGAAAGGCAAATCCTTCAAGGTTAAGCACAGGGTGAGAACTATCAGTGATAAAGCAGCATTACTTCCATGGGGGCAAACTGTATTCTCTGAACCATTAGCATAACCCTTGTACTTTCCCCTCGGTGTTTAAAATGATGGTGAGATAATTGATTTCGCATTAGCCATTTCAAGTATAGTATGTAAGAAATATTACAAGCCTACTTCTTAGTTGCTTGCCAAAGCAACCTTAAGACACTGATAAGAAAACATATTGTTTACTTAAGCACAGTGAAAGTACTTTATATACCAGATGCTGAGGAACAGCACCAAGCCCTCCTCACATATTGGCAGTGCTCTATCAAGGATTCATGGGATTCGTCAGCTTTTGATGGGAACTTAAGTTGATAGGGGTAGAGTGGGTGGTGAACTAGGTAAATACTAGCTTGGCTAAAATAGAGTTTCATTGTTCCGGCTTGACAAGCAGTTCCCTGTGGCAAGCAGCCAGAGAAAACTTGGCTAATTGTCAGAAATGGACATCCATAGAGCTACTGCGCAGGGTGAAGTGAGCTGATGCAGGTCTCATAAATGACTAGTGGGTTAAAATACAGGGGAAAGGAGAAAGACTTCTTTGATTATTCAAAAATCATAAAAATGGCATTGAGCTATAAAAATAAAGCAGACAATTGGCCTTAGAATAAAATTTCTTTTCTTTCTCCTTTTCTTTTTGTGAGTATTCCAATAATATTTTCACAGGCTTTCGCATGAGTGAGAGAATCCTGTTTCTGACTCTAAGTTACATTTATTCTCTTTATCTATTGAAAGGAGAAGCAGTGCTGAGGAATGTGGCTAGGAACATGCTACAGATTAATTAAAATGCTGTGAATAGAGAGGGCCTAATGCAAATGGAATTTTCAACACAGAAAAAGTAATTAAACATAAGTGAAGAAAAAGAGAGCTGCTGTTCTTGGTTCATCCCAAGCTGAATATGTCAGCAAAAGCCACAAAATGTGGCCTTTTTTTATCAAGGCATATTTCTTATAAAACAACAGCAATAACCATGGTAGTTTTAATAATAGTAATGTGCTTTAAGTTATTCATGCTTTAAAGATACAAGAGAATCCAGGTTTGGGGACATAGCACTTATCCAATTTGTGTTCCGTCTTTGAGAAGAAAAATAAAAAATGACTAATGTACTATTGCTGGGGTTGCCAGATAAAATATAGGACTCCTAGTTAAATTAGAATTTCATATAAAAAGTGAATAATTTTTAACTATAATATTGTCTCATGCAAAATTTGTGACATACTTACACTATATGTGTGTGTATATATATGTATTCATTTATTATATATTTGAATCTGATATTCAAATATAACTGGGTGTCCCATATCTTTTTATTTTCTAAATCTAGCAACCCTGCTCCTAAGGTCTTGGAAGAGTCCCAGAAAATGTGAGAGGAGCCCTGAAGTGAAGCTTCACTAATTTCACAGTGAGTCTGTCCTTGAACCGGTGCTGCTAATTGCTGCATCTCACAGATGCAGAATTTGGGGCCATGCTTAGCCAATAGTATCAGATTTGGGGAACCATATATTTAAAAGAATTTGGAATTATTGTTAAAGCTTACAAGCCATGTGCAAAAGGTGAATGAAGATATCTTGCACATAATATGAGGTAGAATAGAAGGAATTAGAGTTGTTCTGCTTAAATAAGAGTAAAGAAAATGATTGATTACCAATTTCATGAATCAAAAAATATAACATCTCAGAACTGAGAGAGTCTTGACAATTTACCTAGTCCACACTGGTTTCAATATTTGAATCTCTTTGATGACTTCCTCAGCAAGGATTTTTTTTTTTTTTTTTTAGACAGAGTCTTGCTCTGTCACACAACCTGGTGGCATGATATCGGCTCACTGAAACCTCTGCCTCCCAGGTTCAAGCAATCCTTGTGCTTCAGCCTCCTGAGCAGCTGGGATTACAGGCACGCACCATGCCTGGCTAATTTTTTGTATTTTTAGTAGGGACAGGGTTTCACTATGTTGGCCAGGCTGCTCTTGAACTCCTGACCTCAGGTGATCCGCCTGCCTCAGCCTCTCGAAGTGCTGGGATTACAGGCGTGAGCCACTGCACCCAGCCCCTGGCCAATGATTATTGGTCATATTGTAGCAGGTGCAAACCTTAGCCACTAAACACAAGTACATGTAGAAGAAATCTTTTTTTTTTTCCATCTAAGTAAAATAAAATCTGACTCTGAGCCTCATGCCTGTTGGGCTGGCAAGAAATTCTGTCACCATTACTGAAGACCCTTTCTTCTCTCAGGGTCACTTTAGAGTTCAGGAGGTTAAAGGGGTAAAAGCCATGACTCTCCAGCCTGTCACACTTGCCTCTAACATCCCAATTTTTTAAGCCACTAGTGGTCCCTTAAAAAGTGATGGTCTTTCCACATGCCCCACAGTAAACACCATGGCAAGACTGAAAACGCTTTGCCTGGAGTTCAGCCTTTCTGGGTGCTTCTTCCACTTTGGAGCTCAACCAGAGTGCTGCCATTGTGACCCAAAGAAGACCCCAGTCATCCCTAGACCTGGGGTACCTCTGACCTCACTGCTTCTCAGAGACAGTTACTTTCTGGCCCTTTTCACCAAAAGGCTAGGGTTGGGAGAGTGAGACATCACAAAAATTTATATGATACATTTTTTCCAATATATATATATATCTGAAAACCTTTCATATTAGGAAACTCACTAAGCCTAGGAGTGACCTAGTCCATCACTGATAAACTCTGACAGTTTTTAAAGTTGAATCCCTATTTCTTTTACCCATTGGTATCAGTTGAACCATCAGGAACACACAGTTCCTGTCCAATATAAGAATGGTGAAAAACTTTAATCCAAGTCACTGTACAGAATTTACTGCTGAAAGCACTTTGCTGAGGGGGATTGTGAGGCTGTACCTGGTGTTTGAAGGGAACAAAGGCTTTGTTTAATTATTGATGGGAAACATGGCAGCATCATGGGGAATTGTCAGACCTGGACTAATCCATCTTCTGAACAATAATCCTTCAAAGGTTTGAAGCCCCTTGAGTTGCCATTTCTCCAGACCAAACACCACCACCTCCTTCAGGCATCTGCTTTATGACACAATTTTAACTCGTCTCACAAATTGTTTTCTTTCTTCTGAGCAAAAGTCACTATTCCCATCTCCCTCTTAAAGTGTAGAGACCAGAAGTGGTCATAAACATATGAAGATGTCTATGTGGGAAATACTGGCCAATTAGGTCTCATCTCCAAAGATTATCCAACAAAAGGAGATGGGCTGTAGAAAAACAGCAGATACCTAATCTGGATACAATGAAGATCTTGTTCATTTACTTTTAATTGTTCAATCTTCAAGTCTCTATGCCTTCAAAATGCCAATCTCTCTCTCTCCTACTACTCCCTTCTTTACATTCTTCACTGCTAATGCCAATTAATTTTTCAAATTAAAGTGGCATCTCTTCTAACCCTGTTAGTCAGACCAGGTACTCTTTCTGTATTCCCACCAGCCCCTGTGATGTCTCTAGCAAAGCACTTTCCACCTGCTGTTAGGATTGTCTGCTAGGTTCACCAACTCTCCATATTGATCTGATGCCTGAGACACTGACTTACTGGCCTGCAGGTTGACATTTTAAGAAAATGCCTGGCACCTAGGAGGGGTGCAAATATATGTACTAATGGAAATGGATAATTTGTGTGATAAAACACTGGAGTGAACACCAGTGGGACAATCTGGGAAAGTCTCCTGGTGCTCATCAAAGACATGAAAGTGGACAGAGGTATTGTTCATTGAGATTCTCCTTTCACTTATTCACTCATCACTCACTGCATGCAAGAAGAGCTCTGCCCAAAGCATCCCATCCCATAAAAATAGACATGCATGTCTGCTCATAGAGTAATGAGACCTATTAGGAGCAATGCATAAAATTTCCATGTTGATCTCCAGTCATCTGATAGAAGCCTTCACTTGTTTTAAGTCCCATTAGACTGGCATTTTTGTAGTGGCCCAGGGATTCACAATAGTGAGACTGTAATAGAAACTAAAAAGGCAGGGTAGCGCCCAAGATGGCCAAATAGGAACAGCTCCAGCCTCCAGCTCCCAGCATGAGCGACACAGAAGACGGGTGATTTCTGCATTTTCAACTGAGGTGCAGACCGACACATCACACCTCACATGGTTGGGTACGCACTGAGACGAAGCTTCCAGAACAAGAATCAGACAGCAACACTTGCTGTTCAGCAATATTCTATCTTCTGCAGCCTCCACTGCTGATACCCAGGCAAACAGCATCTGGAGTGGACTTCAAGCAAACTCCAAAAGACCTGCAGCTGAGGGTCCTGACTGTTGGAAGGAAAACTAACAAACAGAAAGGACACCCACACCAAAACCCCATCAGTACGTCACCATCATCAAAGACCAAAGGCAGATAAAACCACAAAGATGGGGAAAAAGCAGTGCTGAAAAGTTGGAAATTCAAAAAATCAGAGCACATCTCCCCCTCCAATGGAATGCAGCTCATCGCCAGCAACAGAACAAAGCTGGACGGAGAATGACTTTGACGAGCTGAGAGAAGAAGGCTTCAGTCGATCAAAGTTCTCAGAGCTAAAGGAGGAACTACGTAACCAGTGCAAAGAAACTAAAAACCTTGAAAAAAGAATGGATGAATGGATAAGTAGAATAATCAATGCAGAGAAGACCTTAAAATAACTGACAGAGATGAAAACCATGACACGAGAACTACGTGAAAAATGCACAAGCTTCAGTAACCGACTTGGTCAACTGGAAGAAAGATTATCAGTGATTGAAGATCAAATGAATGAAATGAAGCGAGAAGAGAAATGTAGGGAAAAAAGAGTAAAAGGATGTGAACAAAGCCTCCAAGAAATATGGGATTATGTGAAAAGACCAAATCTACGTCTGATTGGTGTGCCTGAAAGTGAGGGGGAAAATGGAACCAAGTTGGAAAACACTCTGCAGGATATCATCCAGGAGAACTTTCCCAACCTAGTAAGGCAGGCCAACATTCAAATTCAGGAAATACAGAGAACGCCACAAAGATACTCCTCGAAAAGAGCAACTCCAAAACACATAATTGTCAGATTCACCAAAGTTGAAATGAAGGAAAAAATGTTAAGGGCAGCCAGAGAGAAAGGTCGAGTTACCCACAAAGGAAAGCCCATCAGACTAACAGCAGATCTCTTGGCAGCAACTCTCCAAGCCAGAAGAGAGTGGGTGCCAATATTCCACATTCTTAAAGAAAAGAATTTTCAACCCAGAATTTCACATCCAGCCAAACTAAGTTTCATAAGTGAAGGAGAAATAAAATCCTTTGCAGACAAGCAAATGCTTAGAGATTTTGTCACCACCAGGCCTGCCCTACAAGAGGTCCTGAAGGAAGCACTAAATATGGAAAAGAACAACCGGTACCAGGCATTGCAAAAAATGCCAAAATATAAAGTCCATCAATGCTAGGAAGAAACTGCATCAACTAATGAGCAAAATAACCAGCTAATATCATAATGACAGGATCAAGTTCACACATAACAATATTATCCTTAAATGTAAATGGACTAAATGGTCCAATTAAAAGACACAGACTGGCAAATTGGATAAAGAGTCAAGACCCATCAGTTTGCTGTATTCAGGAGACCCATCTCACATGCAGAGACACACATAGGCTCAAAATAAAGGGATGGAGGAAGATCTACCAAGCAAATGGAAAAAAAAAAAAAAAAGGCAGGGGTTGCAATCCTAGTCTCTGATTAAACAGTCTTTAAACCATCAAAGATCAAAAGAGACAAAGAAGGCCATTACATAATGGTAAAGGGATCAATTCAACAAGAAGAGCTAACTGTCCTAAATATATATGCACCCAATACAAGATGACCCAGATTCATAAAGCAAGTCCTTAGAGACTTACAAAGAGACTTAGACTCCCATACAATAATAATGGGAGACTTCAACACCCCACTGTCAACATTAGACAGATCAATGAGACAGAAAGTAAACAAGGATATCCAGGAATTGAGCTCAACTCCACACCAAGCAGACCTAATAGACATCTACAGAACTCTCCACCCCAAATCAACAGAATATACATTCTTCTCAGCACCACATCGCACTTATTCCAAAATTTACCACATAGTTGGAAGTAAAGCACTCCTCAGCAAATGTAAAAGAACAGAAATTATAACAAACTCTCTCTCAGACCACAGTGTAATGAAACTATAACTCAGGACTAAGAAAGTCAATCAAAACCGCTCAACTACATGGAAACTGAAAAACCTGCTCCTGAATGACTACTGGGTACATAACGAAATGAAGGCAGAAATAAAGATGTTCTTTGAAACCAATGAGAACAAAGATACAACATACCACAATCTCTGGAACACATTTAAAGCTGTGTGTAGAGGGAAATTTATAGCACTAAATGCCCACAAGAGAAAGCTGGAAAGATCTAAAATTGACACCCTAACATCACAATTAAAAGAACTAGAGAAGCAAGAGCAAACACATTCAAAAGCTAGCAGAAGGTAAGAAATAACTAAGATCAGAGCAGAACTGAAGGAGATACAGATAGAAAAAACCCTCCGAAAAATCAATGAATCCAGGAGCTCGTTGTTTGAAAAGATCAACAAAATTGATAGACCGCTAGCAAGCCTAATAAAGAAGAAAAGAGAGAAGAATCAAATAGATGCAATAAAAAATGATAAAGGGGATATCACCACCGACCCCACAGAAATACAAACTACCATCAGAGAATTCTATAAACACCTTTATGCAAATAAACTAGAAAACCTAGAAGAAGTGGATAATTTCCTGGACACTTACACTCTCCCAAGACTAAACCAGGAAGAAGTTGAATCCCTGAATAGACCAATAGCAGGCTCTGAAATTGAGGCAATAGTTAATAGCCTACCAACCAAAAAAAGTCCAGGACCAGATGGATTCACAGCCGAATTCTACCAGAGGTACAAGGAGGAGCTGGTACCATTCCTTCGGAAACTATTCCAATCAATAGAAAAAGAGGGAATCCTCCCTAACTCATTTTATGAATTTTATGAGGCCAACATCATCCTGATACCAAAGCCTCACAGAAACACAACAAAGAAAGAGAATTTTAGACCAATACCCCTGACTAACATCGGTGCAAAAATCCTCAATAAAATACTGGCAAGCCGAATCCAGGAGCACATCAAAAAGCTTATCCACCATGATCAAGTGGGCTTCATCCCTGGGATGCAAGGCTGGTTCAACAGATGCAAATCAATAAACGTAATCCAGCATACACAGAACCAAAGACAAAAACCATATCATTATCTCAATAGAAGCAGAAAAGGCCTTTGACAAAATTCAACAGCCCTTCGTGCTAAAAACTCTCAATATATTCAGTATTGATGGAATGTATCTCCAAATAATAAGAGCTTTATGACAAACCCACAGCCAAAATCTTACTGAATGGGCAAAAACTGGAAGCATTCCCTTTGAAAACTGGGACAAGATAGGGATGCCCTCTCTCATTCAACATACTGTTGGAAGTTCTGGCTAGGGCAATCAAGCAAGAGAAAGAAATAAAGGGTATTCGGTTAGGAAAAGAAGAAGTCAAATTATCCCTGTTTGCAGATGACATGATTGTATATTTAGAAAACCTCATCATCTCAGCCCAAAATCTCCTTAAGCTGATAAGCAACTTCAGCAAAGTCTCAGGATACAAAATTAATGTGCAAAAATCACAAGCATTCTTATACACCAGTAACAGACAAACAGAGAGTCAAATCATGAATGAACTCCCATTCACAATAGCTTCAAAGAGAATAAAATACCTAGGAATCCAACTTACAAGGGATGTAATGGACCTCTTCAAGGAGAACTACAAACCACTACTTAGTGAAATAAAAGAGGACACAAACAAATGGAAGAACATACCATGCTCATGGATAGGAAGAATCAATATTGTGAAAATGGCCATACTGCCCAAGGTAATTTATAGATTCAATGCCATCCCCATCAAGCTACCAATGAGTTTCTTCACAGAATTGGAAAAAACTGCTTTAAAGTTCATATGGAACCAAAAAAGACCCCGCATTGACAAGACAATCCTAAGCCAAAAGAACAAAGCTGGAGGCATCACGCTACCTGACTTCAAACTATACTACAAGGCTACAGTAACCAAAACAGCATGGTACTGGTACCAAAACAGAGATATAGACCAATGGAACAGAACAGAGTCCTCAGAAATAATACCACATATCTACAGCCATCTGATCTTTGACAAACCTGAGAAAAACAAGAAATGGGGAAAGGATTCCCTATTTAATAAATGGTGCTGGGAAAATTGGCTAGCCATAAATAGAAAGCTGAAACTGGATCCTTTCCTTACTCCTTATACAAAAATTAATTCAAGATGGATTAGAGACTTAAATGTTAGACCTAAAACCATAAAAACCCTAGGAGAAAACCTAAGTAATATCATTCAGGATATATGCATGGGCAAGGACTTCATGTCTAAAACACCAAAAGCAACAGCAACAAAAGCCAAAATTGACAAATGGGATCTAATTAAACTAAAGAGCTTCTGCACAGCAAAAGAAACTACTGTCAGAGTGAATAGGCAACCTACAGAATGGGAGAAAATTTTTGCAATCTACTCATCTGACAAAGGGCTAATATCCAGAACCTACAAAGAACTCAAACAGATTTACAGGAAAAAAGCAAACAACCCCATCAAAAAGTGGGCGAACGATGTGAACAGACACTTCTCAAAAGAAGACATTCATATAGCCAACAGACACATGAAAAAATGCTCATCATCACTTGCCATCAGAGAAATGCAAATCAAAACCACAATGAGATACCATCTCACACCAGTTAGAATGGCAATCATTAAAAAATCAGGAAACAACAGGTGCTGGAGAGGATGTGGAGAAATAGGAACACTTTTACACTGTTGGTGGGACTGTAAACTAGTTCAACCATTGTGGAAAACAGTGTGGCGATTCCTCAAGGATCTAGAACTAGAAATACCATTTGACCCAGCCATGCCATTACTGGGTATATACCCAAAGGATTATAAATCATGCTGCTATAAAGATACATGCACACGTATGTTTATTGCGGCACTATTCACAATAGCAAAGACTTGGAATCAACCCAAATGTCCATCAGTGACAGACTGGATTAAGAAAATGTGGCACATATACACCATACAATACTATGCAGCCATAAAAAAGGATGAATTTGTGTCCTTTTTAGGGACATGGATGCAGCTGGAAACCATCATCCTCAGCAAACTATCGCAAGAACAGAAAACCAAACACCGCATGTTCTCACTCACAGGTGGGAAGTGAACAATAAGAACACTTGGACACAGGAAGGGGAATATCACACACTGGGGGCCTATTGTGGGGAGGGGACAGTGGGGAGGGATAGCATTAGGAGATATACCTAATGTAAATGATGAGTTAATGGGTGCAGCACACCAACATGGCACATGTATACATATGTAACAAACCTGCACGTTGTGCACATGTACCCTAGAACTTAAAGTATAATAATAATAAAAATAAATAAATATATAAATAAATAAAGGAGTGAGCCACCACACCCAGTCAAGAATGTTGCTTTTTAAATGGATAAAATAAAATATGTTGAATTACCAAAAAAAAAAAAAAAAAAAAAAGAAAGAAAGTAAAAGAAACTAAAAAGGCAGGGGAAGGGGGAGTTTTCAAAGCGTAGCTTTCAGACAATAGGAACACGGGCAAAGATGGGAACATGGGAAATGTGGCAGGGCTTGCTCCGGAGTCTCCCTGGCTCCCTTTCTGCACTGACTGCACAAGATAGGGCAGAGACCACTCTGATAAGAGTCACATGGCATAAGCAAAATCCCAGGAGCACTTCGAAAGATGCAAGGACAGGAGGAGCATGGTGATAAAGAAACCACTGTTCTACAGACAAAGATAAATTAATAACCCACACTGAAGGAACTGTCTCAACTCATCTGCCACTAGGCTTTCTTTTCAGATATGACACCACTGACAATGCTTACAAGATAGAATGAGATCAGATTTGCCAAAGGGGCATGTGTGGGCTCCAAGCCCTGTAATCCTTCCCCAGCCATACCCAAAAGATAAACTTTAGGTGGCAAATTTTACTTGGTACAATTGAATATTTTTGTCTTGCTTCCCTAAAGAAGCTACCATCAGAAGTGGCTATGTTAAAATCACATAAAATGGGTATTGTTTTAAGAAAAAAAACTATGTTTTTTAGAATTCCAACTAGGCAAATTTTTTTAATTTCACGAGACCTTTTTTATAAAAAGCAAATTAAATCTATTTGAGGTAGGCCCTGAATGACTGTGATTCGATTCTGTTGGGGGCGTTTACTCTTGGCTGTGCCTAGAAAAGAAGATTCACAGTAAATGGCCTATGGGGGTGACTGCCATTTACCACCATGTTTTCATAAATGGAAGCAGCCAGGCAAAGAGCACAGCTGTCACATTTCCTAAACACGCTTCGAGGGTGGGAGCTACTTGAGCAACAGCCAATGTGACAGGCAGGTTGCCTCACACAGCAGATCTAAAATTTTATTAGCAACAATTTGAACTATTCAGGCAGGTTAAATGCCTTGTGTTTATGTATAAAGATAGATCAGTTCACTCATCTTGCATTTTCCTTGGCTGTTGATCAGTTCTAAAAATGAATCTGCAATGTGTCCAGTGTTCTCTAATATTGGAAATGGTCAGTGATCAAAGGAAGAGTAAAGCACACTAGATAAATGAAAGATGCACCTGGACCAGAAATCTGAAAAGGTTTATTTAATCCTCTTCCCCTGTGCATCTTCCTGTTGCAGATTCCAATTGGAGTGGAAATGCCAGGTTGCTCAGAGAGACGGTTGTCCTTGTAATGTGTCTTGGCCAATTGGAAACTGGCAGCATTCCGGCTCTCTTGAGAACTTCCTCTTGCCAAGCTCCTAAGACATTTCCCAAGACTTAGTGGATTGGCCAATTGTACAACATTTCACTAAGCACACAAACTTTTCATAGCACATTCCAGACTTTTCAGAACACTGAGTTGTTAGCGAAGTGGGGGAAAAAATGGCGTTTTATTCTTGTCTCCTGAGATGCTTCCAAATGTCATCATCATGGTCTCCCTAAAAGAGTGAAACATAATGCAAATTCCCTTTAAGGTAAGACTAACTAAGGGACACTTAAGTTTAGAGGAAAAACAAAAGCATAGATGAAACCACTTTAACAAATTAACCAAAAATTCAATTCTGGTCCTTATAAGAACTTAACCTTTTGTTCAGGATCAGTTATAACATCATTAACTTCATTCAAAAAAATGTATTTATCCTGGGAACAGAATAGAAAAGGTCAAGAACTAGATTCCAAAACTTTAAAAGAGAAAGCTAGATCTCTAAATTAATAGATGAATTCAACCTTTTGGAAAAACATTTTGTATTTATTAATAAGATTTTTACTGTAGCAGGGGGAAATTACTAAATCGTTAGCTGAGAACCAATGGTGGAAATTATGTGAATGCCTACTTCACCTGAACCCTTCTAAAATTATGGTGTTGATTCACATATAATTAAAAGCCCTCAGAAAATATCCTACAGCCTGTGATGGGGGTCATTAAATAAATTAGACTGATTCCGATTTTACAAATGCAATTGTAAATTAAATAAAGTATCAAAAACAAATTCAATCACAGCTGTTTGGAAGAGTTTGTCGCTTAAAAACTTCACTTATCACCAAATAATATAATTAGGCAATTACCAAGTGACAACTGAGTGATGATTATAGCAGTCAAAGCAAAAGGGCAGAAGTCTTAAACTCCCAGAAAAGTCACTCACAGACAGATCACAATCAACCAAAGAGGGTATCTATTGACTAATTTTGCCTGACTTTCAGGTCAGCAACAGCTTTTTGCCAATTGGTAACCAGACGCACAACCAGTGAATCCATTAGGCACCGTGGATGCAGGACCTAGGGCCGGCAATACTTTTAGGGGTCCATGAAAATGTTTTAATTTGTTTTAAAAACAGAAGGAAAAAAAAAAACTTTTAGGTTAAAGAAAATGGTTTAGCATGCAATGTTGATAGAGTCATCTTACCAACTCAGTCATGAAACATAATTTTTACCTTGAGGTTTATGGAAGAGGGGCCCATGAAGGCAGAAGCACCCAGGACCCATGAACTCATTAGGGGGCACTGCCTAGACCCTCCCAAGGGACCCCAGGTGAGTCAGCTGCCTTGGTGAGGGGCAGGGGCCAGCCGGATGTAGGAGGGAAGGTGGAAAGAAGGCAGGCTGAATGAAGTACAGAATGTGGCCAAGAACTTTATGGCATAAGACTAAGGGTGTAGGTCACACGTAGGCAAGAGCTCAGTTTTACCAAGATGGTGGCAGGCCTGAGGTTCTAGGCTACATAAAACCAAAAGCTTTGTTTTCTTCACCACTGTACCTCCGTATCAGGTATGGTGCCTGACACATAATAATTTAGGGTGTGTTACGTAAACTATCAAACAGAAATAAGAAAGGAATGTGTCCCTGTCATGCAATTATTTATACCACTTCTATAACTACTAGCACCAGCTCTACTGATTCCTCAACAATATGCTTCTTTTACATCCACCTAGATCAACTGTCTGCCACCAGGAGTAAATTCACACTGAGGCAAGTTTGGTGGTGGCTAGACCATGGATCTCAGTTAAGTCTGACTCCTTCACATACCAGGACTGGAACTTTAAGAAAGTTCTTTACCCTTTCTAAAGCTCAGTTGCCTCATATATGACATGAAGATATTTGTTCCCACCCTAAATGTCATGAGGACAAAAAGAGACCATGTGTGTCATCTGCTAAGTCCAATGACTGCAACACTTATGTTCCTTTTGTGTCAATTCTGTATTACCTGGCATATAACAATGTTTCATAATATTTCTTTACTAGTGCCCCTAAAATTTACCTCTAAATATTTTCAGTTGGCTCATTCTCCAT
This sequence comes from Theropithecus gelada, assembly GCF_003255815.1. Lineage (NCBI taxonomy): Eukaryota > Metazoa > Chordata > Mammalia > Primates > Cercopithecidae > Theropithecus > Theropithecus gelada. The sequence continues at coordinate 123,872,234 of NC_037668.1, read as the reverse complement.
GCAACTGTTAACTAAAGATATTCCTAGATTAAAAAGTGAAGATGAACAGAAGCCAACCAGCTGCTTGGTGACCCAAATGATTATTAAGTATTAACTTACACCATCACAAGGTCCCACAATAGGCTTCTGCAAGCTTGAGGAGCAAGGAGAGCCAGTCCAAGTCTCAAAACTGAAGAACTTGGAGTCGATGTTTGAGGGCAGGAAGCATCCAGCATGAGAGAAAGATGTAGGCTGGAGGGTTAGGTCAGTCTCGCCTTTTCACATTTTTCTACCTGCTTTATATTGATTGGCAGCTGATTAGATTTTGCCCACCAGATTAAGGGTGGGTCTGTCTTCCTCAGTCCACTGACTCAAATGTTAATCTCCTTTAGCAACACCCTCACAGACACTCCCAGGACCAATATTTTGCAGCCTTCAATGCAATCAAGTTGACACTCAGTATTAACCATCATAAACTAAAAATTCATAATGTTAAAAAATTTCAAATGTTTTCTAGCAGTATAGTCACTAAACTTTCCTGTTGTATTCTGAAGTATTGGGAGTGTTTTCCCTCCCATCTCTCAATATCTCAGTGTGAGCAGCATCCACTTATTAAATATTCATCAGTTTATGTATAAAGCTTTCCCTTAAAATTTTTAGTATTCAATTCTATCTTTTTAATCTGAAACTTTATTAGAAACATTCTTAAATAAGGGAAAACACCATCCAATGCCAATGAGGTTGCAAATATAACGTTGAGTTGTTTCAACACATTGCAAACACAAATGGTCTAATATATTTAAATGGACATTACGCAATTAAAAGGATACTGATTGGCTCCATAGGCTATGTCATCTAGCCCCATCATCTATTTAGACAAGGATTATTTCTACCCATTATAATAAGCAAATTGAATAATGTGATTTTCAGGCCTTGTAAGGTCACATTTCAGCTAATTTTGAATTCTTCTGGTTAATGTATGAAATTATGGTAAATTTATTTCTTTTAGAAAGTGTTCTGCAGTTATTCTGCATCCATTTGAACCCTTTGAATTAAGCCAATTAAATCCCTGTTTGTATTATTATTTCTGCTGTAGGCAGGTGATTGAATTTTATCAATTTCTCCCCTAATAGTCAAAACATACATCTACTTACTACACTTAAAATCATGCCTTTCTCCTATGTTGTTCTACCTTTGGCTTCTTCCCAGTTTTTCTCAGGAACTAGTAACAATCACTCTTCGAAATATAGATGGGAAAATCTTCATCACTATTCCAAAAACATTTTTACTTTGGTGAGTTCATAAGTGATCTTTTTCTCACTAGTATATATTTTAGATATTTAACTCATAAGTAAATTGGGCTTATTCTAGTCATTTCCACAAGGATTCTCTTATTTATTGGTCTTCATAAAACAGAGTTTGTACCTTGGACGGCAATCCTAATGCTCTCCTGACCAGTCACTTTACTTGCAGATAGGAACTTCTGAGTTCTTATTTTGCTTAATATCTAACCGAGAACATGCCTGTTAACCTAATTTATATTATCCCTGCTCTGCCTAACATAAAATTCTAGAAAATAGACATCATTCATTAAGTAGCTCAGTCAGGATATGCCATTTATGTTCCCAAGTCATTTGATTCTGTTGGGCTTTCTCTTGCAGCTGCCAGTCTCTTTAAATCCTTCCTCACTTTCACCCTTGTCCTTTTACTTTTTTTTTCTTTTTATTTTTTTAATCTTTAACTTTTTTTTATTAATATTTTACTTTAAGTTTTGGGATACATGTGCAGAATGTGCAGGTTTGTTACAGAGATGTGCATGTGCCATGGTGGTTTGCTGTAGCTATCAACACATCATCTAGGTTTCAAGCCTCTCATCCAGTAGGTATTTGTACCTTATTTTCTTTCATGTGTAGTCACACCTGACCTTCTTCTCAGTCTTTTATATTTCCCCAGAGCAACTTCCGTTAGGTTCCCCAGCTCTCTATGCCTTTTTTTTCAGCTGCCTTCTTAATTTTTGAATAATCTCCTACCCTAAGGCCCTTCTAGCTTCATCTTCAACTAGCTTCTGAAAGCCCCCTTCTGCTGGGAGCTTCATTATGATGATTTGCCTGCCAGTGACACTCTCCAGGCCTCATTCGCATGAATGCTGTCCTGGACAAATCAAAGTGCCGGCACTTTAGGAGAAAGGCACTGTCTGTTTCCATCTCTTCTAAAGCACCATGTCTGGCTCTAAAAATAACATCTCCCATCAAAATAATATTCCTTAACTCAGTGTCAGAGCCTACCACCCAAGCCATGGCCACATCTGCCAAGTCAGCTTCCATTCTTCCTTCAGATTCTTTTTTTTTTTTTTCAAGTTTTCTAGAAGTTCTAGGGCCAAAAGTCCCCCAGAAGGTGAAAAGGAAGGAGATATATTTTTTATAATAAAAGGACAGGAAAAGCCATTGTGAACATTGTAGGGTCATTTTGTGCTAGCAGCAAAAGGGCTGACTATTCATATGACATAGAAATGAAAAGATGGGTGATTTAATAAAAAGTTCTGCGGCTTCACTGGTCTTATCTCCCATCTCTTTCATTTTCAGAAGTATTTTGAAGGGAGTTTACGGAATAGTAATGATCTGTCATTAGTTTGGTTCCCTAAAAATCTCAAGTTATCCAAAAGGATTTTTGTTGTTGTTGTTGGCTTTTTATCTTTAAAAAGAGTAATTACTCAAATATTTTTTAAATTTCTGATCATTGTATAGTATGTGAGCAAAGTGAAATGTTTGTGTGTTTTGTTTTTTGTTTTTTTGTTTTTTGACACGGAGTCTCGCTCTGTCGCCCAGGCTGGAGTGCAGTGGCGCGATCTCGGCTCATTGCAAGCTCCGCCTCCCGGGTTCACGCCATTCTCCTGCCTCAGCCTCCTGAGTAGCTGGGACTACAGGCGCCCACCATCACGCCCGGCTAATTTTTTGTAGTTTTAGTAGAGACAGGATTTCACCGTGTTAGCCAGGATGGTCTCGATCTCCTGACCTCGTGATCCGCCCGCCTCAGCCTCCCAAAGTGCTGGGATTACAGGCGTGAGCCACCATGCCTGGCCTGAAATGTGGTATTTTTTATGTTTAAATATATATACATATATACACACACACACACACACACACACGTAGGGAGATTGTTCAAGCTAATTTTCATTCCATTTACATTCAGAAAGGAAAAGGTCTCTATATTTCAGGGGGTGTCTATAATATTTTGTTTTTATGGAAACATTAGGAAGAGGAAGCAAATTATGCAGGACTCCATTTAGTTCTGACTGCCTCAAAATACAAACTGCTGAGGTTTTATAGGCTTGCACTAGGAAAAGAAAAATACTTACCACCTAATTCCAGATATTTTGTGACTTATGAACCACTAGGCATAAAATCATTGAGTCTCCAAGGCAAGAAAGAACCTAAAGTAGAAACAAGGCAGTCAAGTCAGTCAATAATGAAGATCAAAAGTAAAACTTTCATTCCTGAAGAAGCCTTTTTGGAAGTTCTACAATATTTGCCTTTTTAAAATTTGTTTGTTTTGGGCCTGCATACATCTGGTCAGAATCTTCCTATTCCTCATTTCTAGTGGTTTTCCTAACTCAATTAACATTTAAGGTACATTATTTACAAGGTAATGGTAGGACTTGATTTTTTTTAAAAGTTAAAATAATTATGTGTTATTTATTTACTTAAATAAAGGTCACACATTCATTCAAGACATTCAAATGTCTTCAGGAGCTAAACAGATGGCCTATTGCATTGCACAGCTCCAAGGTACTATTAATTTCTGCCATATTCCACAGAAATGGCAGAATGCTAATAATACATAAATGGAGCTGGGAAACCCAGTGGACTGCCTACAGTAGGTAAAGTAACTGTGTAAAATGGCCCTGGATCAAGGAAGCAGAGGGGACTGTTGCCAAAGGAGGGTGCAGGACCCTGCAAACAAAGCAAATGCATGTCTGCAAACTGAATTTTGGACAGTAGGTCAAATGTTTACGATTTCATTCTATAAATAGATTAGGGAAGTATTTGTCTATGGATAATTACATTGTATCTCCTATATTATTAAAATTGTTCTACTGCCATGTCTGATTTTTGGTTTTTGTAAATTCTCTTTCAATTACCAGATTTTAAGGAGAATTTAAAAATCAAAAGGCAGTATAGCAGTGGGGTCTATGCTATTCCACAAGCAGATCGATCACTACTTATGTTGTCTGTTACTACAGGAATGTAATGAGAAATCTGTTTCCACAGCAACACATGATTTTTAGATTCAAATGAAGTTATTATTTAGACATTCATTTATTTATTTGTTTTGGGTCCGCATACATCCTGCTTCTTCGCATCTTCATCCTGTCCACATCTGTCCAATGATTGTTCAACAAAATTTATTTTTTCTCAATAAGTAGGCAAGGTACTCTGCAAGGTGGCACAGTCCTTACCTACAAAAAGTTTACTGTTTAGAGAAGTAACAAATAGATACACAAAGCTATGTGGAATTGCTATATATCAGTTGTTTTTAAAATGCAGTAGTTGGTACAAAAAAGGGAAAAATTGGGAAATATAAGAAAGGCAGTGAATGCATCAAAGAGATATCTGCACTTCCATGTGTATCACAGCACTATTCATAATAGCTGAAATATAGAATCAACCTAAGTGCCCATCAATAGATGAATAGAGAAAATGTGGTACGTCTACAATGAATTGGTCCATTCTCATGCTGCTACGAAGAAATACTGGAGACTGGGTGATTTATAAAGAGGTTTAGCTAACTCTCAATTCCGCTTGGCTGGGGAGGCCTCAGGAAACTTACAATCATGTCAGAGACGGAAGCAAACACATCCTCCTTCACATGGCAGCAGGAAGGAGAAGTGCAGAACAAAGTGGGAAAAATCCCCTTATAAAACCATCAGATCTCGTGAGAACTCACTCACTATCATGAAAAAAGCACCCCCATGATTCAGTTACCTCCTGCTGGGTCCCCCCCATGACACGTGGTGATTATGGGAACTACTATTCAAGATGAGGTTTGGGTGGGGACACAGCCAAACCATATAATACAAAATGAAATTATTCCATAAAAAGAATGAAATCCTGTCATCTGTGGCAAAATGGATGGAACTGGAGGCCATTACGTTCAGTGAAATAAGCCAAGCACAGAAAGACAAGTATCACATGTTCTCACTCACATGCAGAAGCTTAAAAAGTGGATCTCATGGAGCTAGAGAGTAGAGTGGTGATTACTAAAGGCTGGAAAGTGGGAGGGTTGAAGGGGAAAAATAATATGAAGGTATTTATTAACACTAAACAGTACACCTAAAAATAATAAAGATGGTAAATTATATATGTATTTTTAACCTCAAATTTTAAAAAAATTTAAAAAGAAAGGCATTGAAAATGGTCCTTGAAGATGGACCAGTTCAAAGTCATGTCAGAAAAAAGTAGTTGGCATCATGCCACACATAAAGCATTACATTAGAGAGGATATAAAGGCAAGAAAAGCTGTGACTAATTTGAACCATGTGGGTGGATCCCATGGAAGCTGTGGCAGAGTAGATGAAATAACAAAATTATGAGAAAGATAAGTGGAAGTGTTACCTTGCTGGCTGCTCCTTTTTAGACTAATTTTCCTTCTCCAGGTCATTCACTCTTCTCCCCTTTAAGTAATACAGTTCAGGCCTTGGACAGCTTCCATTTTCTATTCACAATCACATCCTTCATTATCTCATCTACTCCTGTGGATTTAAATGCCATCTTTATTCAGATGACTCTGAAATTTGTGTCTCCACTGCCTACCCTGAACTCAAGACTTACACATCCAATTGCCACCTATATGTAGAAGCCTAATGGGCATCACAAAATTACGAGTATTATCTTGGTCTATTAGGGATGCTATAACATAATATCACAAACCAGGTGACTTATAAGGAACAGAAATTGACTTCTCACAGTTCTGGAGGCTGAGAAGTCCAAGATCAAGGCACATGCAGTGTCTGGTGAGGGCCCACTTCCTCTTGGACAGTGCCTTCTCACTGTGTGCTCACATAGTGAAAGGGACAAGGAGTCTCTCTGGGGCCTCTTTTATAAGGGCATCAATCTTATTCATGAGGGCTCTGGCCTTTTGACCTAATTACCTCCCAAAGGCCCTACCATCACATTGAAAGTTAGAATTTCAAAACAGTAATTTGGGGAAGACACAAACATTCGGTCTACAGCAAGTACTAAAGCTGAGTTCCTGGTACTCTCCACCAAGCCTACTTCTCCTCCACCCTTCCCCATACAAGTTGATTTTCTTCCAGATGCTCAAAAATCTTAAGGTTACTCTTGACTCCTCTTTTTCTCTGATGTCAACAAACAATTATTTTAAAAACCAATATTTGACCATTTCTCATCATTACCTTTGCTGCCATCACTCTGGACTGAGGCACATCGTCTCTCACCTGGATTTCTGCAATATCTTCCTACCATGTCTCTTTGCTTCTTCCCTTGCCCTCTGCACACAGAATTCCCAACAAAGGAGCCAGATGGTTCTGTCAAAATACCAGGCAGATCATGTCTTTCCTCAGCATAATATACTAAACCAGCACCCATCTTGCTCATAGGAAAGCCCAAATCCTTCCAAAGACCATACAAGCTTTCCTTCACTCAACTTCAACCAAGGGTGGCCTCTTTTGTTTTCCCTACAGCTTCCACCTTGAGGCCTTCATGCCTAGCATTCGCTCTTCTTGGAAGCTCTCCCTGTGGATATCCATGCAGCTCCCTCACTTTCTTATACCCTTTTTGACATGCTGCCTTCCCATCGATACCTACTCTGGCCCCTGTGTCTAGAATGGCATCCTCCGCTGACTCCCACACATCCCCTTCTCTGACTCATCGTTCTCCTTAGCCCTTATCACTGTCTGACACATGCATTCTGTGTATTCATCTTGTTTATTCTTAGCTCCCTCTCTGATGTAAGTTCCAAGAGAGCAGAGATGTTTGAAGATTTCATTTACTTTTGTATCTCCAGCATCTAGAACAGTATCTCCTAGGTAGTAAGAACATAATAAATACTTGATGACTGACTTAATAAAGAAGAGCCTTGAATGGTTGCAGGCAATTAAAAAACACTGAAGATGTTTGAATGGAATCTGAAGAAAGAGTAATGAGCAACACATCCCTGCCCAAACCTTGAACTAAGGAATATGGAGGCAGAAATGGCATTTTGGGGAAATTGTTGAAAAGCAAAATGTCAGAAAAATTCCGATGCTCATGTGCCTTCATGATACTTCAATCTCTGTTTATTTCTGACTTGATTTTATCAGGTCAGTTTGGCATTATGGAAGAAGTAAAGGTATTGGAGCAAAAAATTAACCTAAGTTTAAATTCTAATTTTTAAAAAATTTTTAATTTTTAATTAAAAAATTCTGATTCTGATTGTGAATGTCAGTTTCATCCATAAAATGGAGGTTGTCATTAAAATTCATTTTTATAGGTTATAAGGATGAATAATTATTAGTAATGTTCATAAAATATACAGCAGGAAACAGGTATTCATAAAATCTTAATCCCTTTGCTTTAACAATTAGGAAAACCAGAGCATAGCTAGTCTTCTAAACTTATATGCCATTGGATAGTTTATTCACTAAAATTCTTGCTAATGTTATGGGTAGAAATTATCAACTGACATTTGACTAATATGCTCAGTAATAAAATGTGCCTGCTCTACAATTTCTCCTTCTGTGTATCATTAATTTTTCTATGATCCAGGCTTTCAAATTCCACACCTATCTTCTAACTATTCCATCAATGCTCAATGTCTTTCAGTATACCCCACCAAAATAACTTTATTGAATTCAAAATGCGTTAATTTTTTATTCTGTACTTCTCTCATAAAAAAGCTTTGAAAATTAATTTTAAAATTGATTTAAACCAAAAGAGGTTAGGATCACTATATCCCACTCCAAATTGCCCATATAATTTCTGTATTAGGCAAAGTAGTACTAACTAATCTAGTGGTTCTCAAATATTTTGGTCTCAAGATCCCATTACGTTTTTTTTAAAAAGTTATTGAGGACTCTCAAAGAACTTTTGTTTATATATGTTCTACCTATTAACATTTCTCACATTAGAAATTAAACAGAAAAAAATTTTATCACAAGAATATACAAGGATACAGGTCATTAACTATAAGAGCAATGACATTATCACACATCTTAAATCATCTGGACAAACTCAGCTATATAATCATGATGGAATGAGAGTGGCAAAGGTAAACAACATCATGGCATTATTATGAAAATGGTTTTCACTTAGCAAACCCCACACAAGTGTCTTAGGAACACCTAGGGGTTCCTGGACCACACATTGAGAACCACTTGCCGAATCTTTGTTTAGTAACAAGTAACTCCAGGCCGGACAGTGTGGCTCACACCTGTAATCCAAGCACTTTGAGACACCAAGGTAGGAGGATCACTTGAAGCCAGGAGTTCAAGACCAGCCTGGGAAACATAGCAAGACCTTGTCTTTACAAAAACAAACAACAACAACAAATAACCCCCAGATTCTCAGTGTCAGATAGGCATTGTCTATCTTATAGCCAGACCATCCGGAACATGTGTCTTTACCTCAACAAGAAAAGAGTCAGAGAGGAGAAGCACTTAACTGGCTGTTAACCGCTCAGACTCAGAAGTATACATGTCACTTCCACTCACAGTTCATTTGCCAGAAGGTGTCACTTGGTCCCAACCCACTGCAAAGGAGGCTGGCAGACGGGAAATCCACTATACTGACCTGCTTTAAAACTTATGACGAACCAGCCTTCTCCAAGTACAGCATAGAGAATCATCAAAGTTGTGTTCCCTTCAGTCTGCTGAGCAGAATTCGGAGTCACGGTGTTTAGACAGGCAGTGACCAGCAGAGAAGTGGCAAGCAGATTCAGGATAAAGTTCACTAAGGGAGTAAGTAAGTGACTGGATCCAGTTACAACATCCTTGCAATCTAAGACTTATCTGATTTATATACCATAGCTTCTTTATCCACTTGTTGATTGATGGGCATTTGGGATGGTTCCACAGTTTTGCAATTGTGAATTGTGCTGCTATGAACATAAGTGAGCAAATATTTTTTTCACATAATGACTTATTTTCCTTTGGGTAGATACCCAGTAGTATCTTGGATCTACTGGGTAGTTGGATCCCAGTAGATTGTTGGATCAAATAGTAGTTCTACTTTTAGTTCTTTAAGGAATCTCCACACTGTTTTCCATAATGGTTGTGCTAGTTCACATTCCCACCAGCAGTGTAGAAGTGTTCCTTTCAACACATTTACGGCAATATCCATTATTTTTTTATTATGGCCATTCTAGCAGGAGTAAGGTGGTATTGCATTGTGGTTTTGATTTGCTTTTCCCTTATCATTAGTGATGTTAAGCATGTTTTCATATGTGTGTTGGCCATTTGTGTATCTTCTTTTGAGAACTGTCTACTCATGTAAGACTTGTCTGATTTAATGAACACTTACTACCTGTGAGCCAGAGGCTGCATTTTTGGTCTCATTTAATCTTCCTGAAAACCTCATGTGTTACACACCATTCTTATACCAATTTCTAAGCTGGGAAATTGAGACACAGAAGAGTTTAAATAACTTGTCCAGGGTCTTATGGTTAGCACAGAGTGGGCTGGGATTTGAGTCCAGATCTTTTAGACTTGAGACTGTATTTTAATGGGTTGGCCTCAGAGTAGTGCTTGCCTGAGGCATTCTTTCCTTGAGGAAATCCTTCATTATCATAAAGGTCTTTTTGGAGTTTCCTCAAACTCCAAATTAGAATTGACTTTATCCCCCAAACTGGGTGAGGAACATGTGACCCAACTGTCACAATCCAACACCATTAGTGTCACTTGGTGAATCAAAATATCTATAAAGGTTGTCTTTGCTAAATTTCATTCACTGTGTCTTAACTCTCTCCTTGAGAGTTCCAGTGTAATGTAAAGGACATGAGGTACTGGGTTCTAGACCCATCTCTGCATGGGATGAATCATATCACTTTCCCCCTTTTTATAGATGAGGAGGCATAGATGGTGCAGAGATGTGGGAATCAGACAGACCAACTGATGCTAGGATCCCTGAAATGCCAGGAACTGTTGCTGCAACCTTGGGCAAGGCAATTAACTTGGCCATGCTTCAGTTTCTTTATCTGTAACATGGAAATAGTGATGTGATAATTTAAATATTACAGTGAAATGAGAAGTATATGGAAAGCACCCTTGAAGGTCCATGCACCAGATACATGTCATCCAACACTTCCATTCAATCCTTCTACCCTGTACCAGCAGAGTGTACCTAAAAGAGCCCCAAGTTCTGTCCCAAGAGAAAACCTGTGATTCTGTTTAAGTCTTTTAATCAAATTAATGCATCTGCAATCCCTCACCAGAGCATTCACCTTTGTAAATATAAGAAAAACCCATTTGTATACAACTGTTATATAATATTAATGCCTCATTTTATATAAGGTTTTATTCTTTCATACTTTTCAAACACATTGAAACACATGTCAAGGTAGTTTTTTTCTTAGATGAAATGCATAAAATTTAGTCTGGCAGAGTTTCATTTAGATTTGCTCAGGTTGTCTGCTTCCTTCATTTACGAAGCAGGTATGGGGTCTACGCACTACAGTACAGTGTTTCAAAAGACAGAATGCCAAGAATTGGTGAAAACATTTTGTGAAGCTTTTCAACAATATGTATCAAAAGCCTTAAATTACTGCAGAAAGTTAATCCTGAGTAAAGAAAATGTGAAATTATAAATATGAAAAAGGCTTTATATACAAAGAGGTCCAACATGGGATTATTTAAATTAGTTAAAACATTGGCATAATCTAAATTATCCAAAATTGGAAATTAGATATGTAAATTAGGATAAATTCCAATTATGTTATTTTATGATATATATGAAAACTTTTAATGATATGGTATATAATTTAGGAACACACTCTGCTGAAAATAAAAGAAAAATCTGATTCCTAGTGGATTGAACAAGGAAAGGTTTGTTCTTCTTGCCTAACAAGAGGCCAGGGGATGGGTGTTGCTGTTTTTTGTGTGCAGCTGCTCTGTGACAACGTCAGAACGTGGGCTCTTTCGTATGGTTCAGGCTGTCACTGACAACTCTGTGCTTTTGGTCTTTATGCTCATTGCCTCATAGTAGCAAGATGACTGCAGTGGCTCCAGGTATCACATCTGTTCTCAGGACAGGGGGAAAGGGAAATGGCATTATCAGACATGTCTCCTTTCGCACCTATCTGTTTCATTAGGAAGTGAAATATCTTTCCCAGGCATCCCCCAGAGGATTTCCCTTTGTGTCCCATGGTCCAGAGCTGCTTCCGTGGACACCACTAGCTTTCACAGAGATTGAGCAGTGAATTCAGCTTTCTGCTTCTATAGCGGAGGCAGGAAAGGCAGAAAGCAGTAGCCAAGCAGTGGTATGCAAGGGAGAGACTGAAGTCAGGTTGGAAGAGAGGAAGCAGAATGTGAAAGAGCACAAAGCGGCTATCCTGAAATGTGGCAGCGTGCTGGGGAGAATGATTTCACAGTCCTGTCCCAGCAGCACGGTCAGTGTTCACTTCCTCCCAAGGTTGGGTGCAGGAGGTCAGGCTGCCTAGGGGAATGCAGACTGAGCACTGAAGCTGATGGAAGGCTGCTTTTGGTGCCAAGAAAGCTCTTAATTTTTACAGCACTTTCAGTTTTGTATTTCACTGTGTTGAAGCTCTCCAATTTGTCATGTATCCTGGAAGTGGGATGTGGTATAACATGGTGGTTAGGACTAGGATTGGAGTCTGACATAGTTGGGATTAAATCCTATCTCAGCCACTTACCTGCGGTATGACCTTGGGCTAGGTGTGTGACTTCCCTCATCTTTGATTTCGTCATGTCCGAAATGGAAAAGTGTCAGTGACAACAACAATAATTTTTAATATTGTATTAGCAGTAGGAGCGGGATGTTAAAAATTGCCTTACTCTTTTGTTCTCAGAATAAATATAGTCAAGAATGCAAAGCATATGCATAGCTACATATTACAAGTCAGCTGATATTATTTGAAATGGGTATCAATGTATCAGATGTCAGAGAAAAGTAAAACAGCAGTCTAGGAAGAAAAATAATATTGGCAAATCATACAAATATTAGAAAATAATGAACTCTATTGAGACTATATTGTGTATCAGGAAGTGTTTTATTTGTGTTACCTTACTGAATTCCCACAGTTGATATGGTGGGACATTAGTGAGGATCAGTTAGGTTATGCTTTGATAACAAAAAACTCCAGTGGCTTACAAATTTCTCGCTCATGCAAAGTCACTCACTAGGTCTGAGCCTTTTACAGCACTGCAAGTTGCTTTGATCAGCTAGTATCCCCTTATCAGCACATGCAACCATAACCACTGAGGCAGAGGGTATTACCCATGTTTCTAGCTCTGAAAACTAGCTGTTTTCTCAATGCCCTACATGCATATGCTAGAGATGCCTTGCCCTAGACAACCCAATAATATGCCTCAGTCACCTTGCCTAGGCCTCCTGCTTCCCTTATCGCCCTGTTCCCAGTCTTAGTCCATTGGAGCTGCTATAACAAAATACCACAAATGGGGTGGCTTATAGATATTAGGTCTCACCATTCTGGAGGCTGAAAATGCAAGATTGGGGTGCCAGCATAATCAGGTTCTGCTCAGAGTTTGCTTTCTGGTTTACAGATGGCTGTCTTCTGGCTGTGACCTCACATGGCAGAAGGAACTGAAGGGTCTCTCTAGGGCTTTTTTTAAAAGGACACAAATCCATTCATGAGGACTCGACCTTCGTGACTGAATCACCTCCCCAAAGCCTCATCTAATACCATCCCTCTAGGGATTAGGATGTCAACATAGTAATTTGAGGGGGCCACAAACATTCAGACCATTGCACCCTCCCGCCACTCTCCTCTGGAGTTCTCCTCCCTGGGGGGCACGGTTTCAAATACAAACCCACCAATCCAGAGTCCACACCCCAAAGCACTTCCTTTATCAGGCTTACACTCTGGGCCACTGTAGACTTGTCCTTATCACCCAGGGCCAGATACCAGATAACTATGGACAGCTGCTGTGCCCCAGAGCCTGCCCAAATCATTCAGAGTAGCCAAGCCTAACCCTGCCTGCCCTGCCTCACCTTTCCTTCCCACCCAGTTCTTCCCCTCCCTGTGCCTCAAGACCTACCCCAGTGCTTCCCATATGCCCCCTGTGGCATGGGGTCCCCTTCTCGGGACCTGGGAGTAATAAACTATCTCTTCTATGGCAATTGTTTCCTGACCCGTTGGCCTTAATACACCTGAAATAATCTACTTATACGCTGTATTTTCAAAACACAAAGGAAGAAAGAAAAAACCATGGAGAATCAGTTTTTGTATGCTTCCACCTAGACACACAAGCACCTGCTCATCTGCATTTCGAAGGGAAAGTTCAGTCTTCCCCGTGTGTATGCAGAAAGAAAGAGAAGTGGAAATATAGGTTCTCTACCACTGGTGGAGTCATAAGAAGTGAAGTGGTACACAATGAGAGGAGGAGGTGGCAGTGGGTGGACGTCTGACTCAGGGCACTTAGAAGCCCATATTTGATTCAGCTGGCCCTGCGCTGGTCCTGCGCTGGTCACTTAGCCTATTTTATTAGCTTCACCAAAGTTTACCTGGGTCCCAAGAAAGCCCACCAAATCCATGTATTCTCTGTGACCTACTTTAACACTTTTCATCAAACTTTTAAATATAAAAATTTTGAGCTGCCTTTCCCTTTTCAAATTCCTAGGAACCTAATAGTCTTCCATGAGGTTTAAAAAATAATTGCCAGCTGGCCTGCACTATCTCTATTCTCTCCTTTTGTGTTCTGCAGTGATTTTCCCACCCTGGATATTCTGAAACGCGCTGCTTCTCCGTGCCGCCTTTCCTCATTGACTATTATTACCTTAAGTATTCTTTTTGCTATTACCCTTTGTCACCAAGCCTGGCTCATAAGACAGGCCAAGCCTTCCTTCTTTTTCTGTAATTTCATATTTGCTCTTTTCCTCTATTAAGAAGCCAGTCCACCTTTTCCCTTTGTCATCATTTTTTTTTCTTTCTGACATACTTCCAAAATGTTATTTTTCTCTCCTGTGACTTTTTCCCTTTTACTAATAGCATCTTTCTTATGGACCCGTCTTTACCAAGTTTATCCTTACCTGTCTTGCTTCCTTCTCTGCTGCAGTAATTTCTCATGAACATCTTTTCTATGATACACTTTTCATTTTTATATCTTTTAAAACATGACTCCTGTCTCCACTTACATTTCTATTAGAAATTATGATAGCATTAAGTCATTAAAATCTGTATCAGTTAGCTGTGTCATTTACTGCCACCCTGCCAGAGACCTTCCAAAATAACAATATAGCAGAAAATTACTCTCATGCATACAGTGAAAAAGGAAGGAGGAAAGTGACAGGAAGAGAAAATGGAGACTGACCATAAAAGTCAATTCCAAAGGGCCTGCATAAAGCAAACAGAAGAATGGAACTGTCAGTCAGTGTATTTCTTAAACCAATGTAGATGGTCGATCCAAATTATTCTGCAGGAAAAAATGGAAGGTAAAAAGAGAGGAAAAAGAAGGGAGAGCAGAAACTTTTGCACTTTCCACTCCTTTTCCCTTCTGACATTCTTTTCTTTTGAGATTATTTTCCTGACAGTATCCCCAGAATAATTTCTGTATTTAAGGAGTATTTACTGTGCATTTACTGTGTGCTGAGCATAAATGAGACATAATATCCATTTGCATGGACCCTAGAGACCCCAGCTGACGTCTTGGCTCCAGCTCCTAGAGGTTATGTGTGCACTGAGGTTCGGAATTATATTCGACTGAAATTTCCAAAAATGATTTTTCACTGGGAAAGCTGTCAGATACTGATAGGAGAACTGCATTTCTCAGTAGCCTCCAGGTGCTTCCCTTTGAGTAGGATGGGTGATACGGCTTCCTGGTCCATCGGGCTCCTCCCACAGCCTGGCCAGGCCAACCACTGGGCAAAATCTCACAGTGTTCCTTCAACAGGGGAAGGGGGATTGTTTAACTCAAGTTTGCGGGGTTTCTGGAGCAATTTTTGAGAAAGTGATGGGAGGAAAATAGACAGGCTTGCTGAGTAGCAGCTGCAGTCTATGTAAAACACGCTAAGAAAGGAAGTAGTGGAGGAAGATGACTTTAGCCATGCATTAAGAATGTACTCTTCTCTTTGTCACTTCCTTGAAAAACCAAAACAGGATTCAAAATATGCATAATTACTTCTGGTTTCTAGATTGTGTTTCCTGGGACAAAATATACAAAGATTTGATCACATGGGGCTCCAGAATTTATCTGGGTTACATTTAAATTCTGTGTGACTTTAAGCAAGTCATTCATCTCCCTTAGAAATGGTTTTCTCATCTGGAGAAATAGATAGTGGGATGACACATGAGGACTCTTGAAAAGTAATGATTTAATTCATAGATGGTGAAGGGGAGCTAGTGGCTGATAGCACCACCCACACATCTCTTTGGGCAAGGCTGATGTATTCAACTCACTGGCCGCCCTCCATTGAGATTGTCTGGCGTTCACAGTATACAGGGTGTTAAATATTTTTAATCCCTGCCTCTGATGATTATTACATATAGCTCCCTGAGCATGGTGAACTGTCCAGGTAACTATAGAGGTAACTATATCTAACTTTAGAGACAAGGATTATGGCAGGCAAAACTGTTTCAATAGAACCTTTTACATAATTGTCATAGTAAGGCTGATTTCTGGCTGGAAGTGCTACATATAACCCGACAGAATTATGTATTAGTGTGTATCATCTCTGCAAGTCACTTGGATTTCAGAAAGGAGAGAATCAGAGTAAGGCAGCCCACAGAAAAGGAATTTGTTTGGAATAATTAGATGGAGTTCACTCCAGAGCTAGGGATATGCTCTCCAGGGGATGAAGTCTTGAACCCTCTACCCTGACATCTTGGTGGTGGAAGAATTGAATTATGTACTAAATTAGAACCCCTTGCATGACTCGTGGAATATGATGATAGGTTCATAGGTAGAGCTCACATGAAAGTTACCATGTGCCCTTAGCAACCAAAACATCCTGAGTAAAAGTCAACAACCAGCTAAACAACACTGTGAATTTTAGCCTTTCTCACAAGAGAGCAGATATGATTTTTTATCCCTCCCTTGAGGCCACCCAGAGCAGAATATTTACCTGCCAGGGCTCTTCCCTGACCTGGCCTTTAACTCTAGTGCTATCAAGATTTGCTTTGTGAAGAAATTGCTTAGAAGGTTCATGAGCCATGCTACTCAGGCTGAATAGCCACTATAGAGAAAAGAGGTAGGTTTTTGCCCTAAACTGAGGAAAACATCTTGCTTTCAAGTTGACATCAAATTGCAAATTGTCCTGAGAAGCTTGAAGGCGAGTGCTTCTAGATACCCACTGGCATGCTAAGTGGGCAGCGGAGAACTCCTCTAAGACACGGTTAACTCTTCCAAGCCCAGAAAGATCTTGATCTTGGCTGGATGAAGGAGAGTTTTGCAGCCCTGATGGTAGAACTGTGCTTTCCACATATACCTCTATTCTCATTTCAAACCAAGTGAACGGATTTAAGGAGCCAAGAAACAAACCTCCCTTAAAATGTCTAACTCAGGTTGAGGTTACTGTTTTCTGCCTACAGGAGCACAAAAAGCTACAGGTACAAAAATCCCTGTGGAATGGTATTTTAGAAATAGAAATTTGAGCACTATATTCAATTGTCAAAAATCAGATCAATCAAATTGCCTTAGCAGACGGCCAGAAAGTACCTGATCAAATTCAACTATTTATTTATACAATCCATTCATTTGTTAGACAAGTACTTATTGAGCATCTACTATATCCCAGATACTCACTAAGTGCTTGGGATATGTCAATGAATATAACAAACAACAAATATAACAATAAACACAGCAAACATTAAATTTTGTAGTATGGTAAAAAGTGTTAAGGGCTATGGAAGACAAGATAATGAGATTGGGAGGGCAAACTGTAATATTAATAGTGTTAAATTGTGAATAGGAAAGTAGGTGAGATTGAAATCTAGCTAACATCTCTCTCCAGACCTGAGATTTGATTTGGAATTCCAAAGAGGTTCACTTATAAATGACATTTTTAATAAAAGGCAGTTAATTTTATTTAGGGTGGGATTGCTGGAATAAGACATTTCACATGAACAAGGAGTCCCAAGGTGGGTCTCTTGTCCATAGCCTCCTTTTGTTTGCTTTATTAGCAAAGATGTGTTGACTTGCAAGTAACTGGAAACTTTCTGTGGTCTACATAAGAAGATGGATTCATTGGTTTACATCACCAAGGGTCCAGAGCAGAGGAATGGTTTGATCTGGACTCTGGGTCTGTTACTCTGGAATTTTCTAAACTCTGACAGATAGTTGTATGTGTATCACAAGTGCCTTATTATTCTGAAAGCTCATTTTATGTCTCTATATATATATATATTTTTCATTAGAAAACAACAGAGATATGTATATGCTGGGCACTATGAAAAACTGGCTTGAGACTCATGGTTCTAGCATGAGACAGCCCTATGAAGTGGACAATGTCTGTTTTCCCAGTATCTATCTATTCTTCTCTTGGTAATATCTCCAAATTTTACACTGATGTCCATCTTTCTGCCACGCAGTCTATATGCTTTGGAGGAGACTAACTTCACCTGGCCCAGAAGTTGAACCTATGACTCAGGCCCAAAGCCAATCCATTTTACTCCATGTCCTGCTCAATTATGGACCCATGGTGTGCCCTTGGCATAATCAGAACAATGGGGCTGAAGATGCTATTTGGTAGGAATTTCTTGAATAGATCATCCTCATTTTTTTCGCCTTTGTATGGCAGGCTGATATAATCTGGGTAATTGCCTCGGGCATTTTGCTACAGTTCAGAAGCCGGCCTGAAGACTATGTCAGCTCTAAGAGGCCAAAGTTTAGAAAATTCTAGAGGAACAGACCCAGATCCCAGATCAAAGTATGCCTCCGCTCTGGAACCTTGGTTGCATAAGCCAATGAATCCACCTTCTTATATAGACCACAAGAAGTTTTCTGTTACTTGCAACCCAAAGCATCTTTGCTAATTTAACAAATAAAAGGAGGCTATGGACAAGAGACCCACTTTATTCCTCCTTGTGAAACGTCTTATTCCAGCAATCCCACCCTAAAGTTAACCTCCCTTTATTAAAGATGCAGTGTATAGACTGGATCAACATTTTTTGTGAGTCACGAAGAAGCAAGTTCTTAAATCAGTAAAAGAGATACTTCCAGAAAACTAAAAATAGTAGAACATATTGAATTAGAAATGAAAGGTGAAGATGTTAAGGCAGGCTCAGGAGGATCAATTCTAAAGTAATTTAGGGGAAGGAAATGACAGACTCTCTCAACCTCTAGCATAGTAATTGTTTCTTGATTCTATCTTAATGAAAATATTGTGTATTCTCTCTTCTCTCCTGCAGTATCGTCAATGGATACTTTGTCCTCTTTTTCTGCTTTTACTTTTTGCATAGATTTGGTATTTTTGTTTTTAATAAAAATGGAGGTGCTTCTGAGAATTTCTATTGCAACAGCAGGGCTTGAACTTCAGGTCAGCTGAAAGGAAGAGTGTGTGCTGTTTCCATGGAAACCATACCAGTATAATGTCAGGTACTAAGAGACATCAAGAATGAAGGGATAAAATCCGTGCATCATTTTAATAAACACATCCTACTTACTGTTATTTAACCACAGTCTGCGTACATATACTCTACCCCTTAATAGCCACTCTTCATAAATTTATTTTGACCACATCTAACCTTTCTAAGTTGGTCCTGATTATGCTGCTGAGTAAATAAAGATGAAAAGAATGTCCTTCATTAAAGTATTACAAATGCCTTATTATTCTGGAAACTCATTAGACATATATATGTTTTAATTAGAAAGCAATATGATGGGGACTCACTAACAAGGGTTAACTTAAACCCACAGAGACAGACAGATAAATTAAGAATCAGGGGTTACCTTTTGTCCTTAGTTCCTCATCTTATATGACAGGCCTCATTCTGGGTTATTTGTGGTAGAAAAAAATAAATAAGTAGGTTTTTCATTAACCCCCTCCTCTACTGATGCCTCTCCCCCAAAGTGTGTTGCAGAAGTATCATATCTGTGGGAGCAAGAAAACTACCTTCAGACCTCCATCTCCCACGTAGCAAGGGGATGTAGTCAAGTGCTTTTCAACTCCATCTGAGGGAATTCAGTGAGAAGGTCTCACAGAGGCAACTTGGGAAGTAAATGTCTGTCAACACTTCTCTGTACCATCCTTATGTTCACTGTCCCCACTTCCCCACAAGCCAGGGATCCTTTGTCAACTGTTCCCTCCTGATCTTTCCTCCATATATCAGTAATCGAGAGGGAAGGATGAGAGAAGGGAGGAAGGAAGGGAAAATAGAAAGAGTAGGAGAAAGAAAGGAAGAAAAGAAAGGAGAGAGGAAGGAAGTCCTGATAGCACCATGAATCATCTTGATGGAAGAAAAATTTTCTGTTCAATCAAAGACCCTAAAAGGAATGATTGTTGTAAAGAATGATTTGTGTACAGTTCCTAAATTTGGTTTAAGGGAAATTGTGCCGAATTCCAAATAAATTAAAATAATACTCTCCTAGGGCCAGTGAGTAGAACTCAGAGAGCAAAGCCTCTCTGTGCTGTAGCCTAAGAAATTATAAACACTAAAGGCAAAGGAAGACTTTTCTCCCTTCAGCAACCCATAATTGGAATAGAAAGTGGTAGAGCTTCCTAATGTCAGCGAAGTCACAGAGCCGCCCAGAACTAGCTGCCATGGCCAGATGGCCAGTGGCCTTGTGAGCCACAGGATAAGGGGGCTGGTATGCCAGAAAGGAGCAGAGAGGAGAGGAAGCTTGACAGTAGCAATTAGGACAGTCACAGGCACTCAGTTCTCCTGGGAACTCCCAGGGTTACCTGGACCAGAAAAACAGTGCATGGAGCTGAGGGCCGGCAAGTCCATGATTGAGCAACATGAGCCAGAGCCTTAGACTTGTATCTCCCTTTCTGAGGCATTTCCCTCCTGAGGTAACCCAGCAAAAACAGCAGGCCCATCACTAAATCCAAGGAAACCTAGACTGAGAAGCACAATCCCACCCTCAGGAGGTAACAGTCAAGATGCCAACAGGAGAATTCCTTGCCTGATCAGTCAGGACACACACACACACACACACACACACACAGCATTCATTTAAACTTACTTGCCTCAGATTTTAAATTTATATTTGACATAAAAATACCAACACAGCAAAGGTCTACCTACAGCAGAATCCCTAAAGATGACCCAGAATAGTCATCTTCATCATAGTCATATGCATCACAGTCAATCTTGTGAAATAGTCTCATTACTCTTAAAAGAAACAAAGAACTTACATTTTGTGTAATTGTTGGATTCCGGGTACAATTTTGATATGCAGATGCTAAATATTCCTTTGAGTTTATGATGCTCTCACATCTTGAGCTTATGCTCTTTCATCTTGACACCATTTACTGCCAATCAATTCAGACATCAATAATCTAGTCCTTTCATTTTCAATAGTGGCTAATAGTTTGGAATATGCAAATGACCTTCAGATGGGCTTCCCTTTCTATCCCACAGGGAGATTCCTTCTAGAAAGTCAAAAATCTGACTACAGCAGACTGTAGTCACCAGTACTGGAGAAAGAGAAAAGATGGTATTCCAGGAGGGATGGAGCGAGCTAGTTAATTGTAATAGCACATTTTTAAATGCCAAGACTTCATTAGAGTTTAATATTTGAGTGAGTACTTTGATTTATCATATTCCCCAATCTGATCTGCCTCAGACAAAAGAGTATGGATTCCAATACAGACTTTACTAGCTCAAGGAGGGTTCTGTGGGAGAAAAGGATTCAATCACATTGACTACAGATCCAGAAAATCTTAAATAAATATTTTACATGAAGCCAGTTGGGACAGATCTCCTGGTCCCCATTGAGTCTCAGAGAATGACATGAGTAGGAGAAAATACATTCTGTATGATGGCTTACAGATAATTCATGGAATTTTGTCTTGAAGATAATTTAGAGAGTATCTAGTCCAAGTGTGGCCTAATCTTGCCTAGGGACATGTTAAGATTTGGCATCTAAAATTTAAAATGAATAAATGAAGTCATTTGAATAAGCTCTCTGGGACGCACACTATAAGGTTTGCTACGGGACTTTAAAGTCTAGTTCTCCCCACATCATTCATTTATTTTATTACCTGCCCAGCCTTTGAAATTATTCACTGAGTTCCTGAGAAAATCAGAAAATTGAGACCCGCATCTGTTAAATAACTTGCTCAAGATCACAGAGTGATAGAATTAATGAAGACATGTTTGTGGGAATAAGGATGGAGATGGATGAAAACAGGACCCTATCCAAATTCTCTTAGTCCATGAGCCAGATAGATTTGAGGATGGGAGGTCACAGACTAAGGAAAGAAGCCTTTCTCCCTCTCTCTCCTCTTCTCTACCATTCCCCCTCAAGCTTCCACAAGCCGATTTACACCAAAGTCCTAAAGTTAATGCAAGACCAAACCAGTCCGTCGCACCCAGAGTTTAGTAGAAATTCTGTTTGTGACGTGAGAGTCCTCTTTTATTTTATTTTTCTAAAGCAGTATTTTTCCATTGCAAATGTGTTTCTTCACCTCTGGACTCCTCTTTCATGTTGAGGTCAATGAAGGCATAACACAATAAAACCTTCTTTATAGCCATGGTCATTATATTAGTTTTTACAACTCAGCTTTTTCCCCAATATAGGAAATATTCTGAATCATAGATTATATTGTAGATTTCCAAACTAAAGATGAAAAACAGATTTAAAAGAAATTTTATTGTAAGTACAACCTTAATGGAATTTGCACTCTGACCTCTAAAATATAAATCCAAAATTTGGCCTATCGGACTATGCTATTCTTTCTTATTCTTCATAGACTTGTCTACAAACTGAAATCAGCTCTCCAATTGCTCTTTCAGGAGGTTCTCCAGGGTCAACAAAACCTGAGATTACAAATAAAAAATTAATTTAAGAAATCAAATAACAAGTATTGCTGGGGTCAGGACAGAGTCTTCCTTTGACGGTCAGGTCTATATGCAGGGCAAATGCCATGCAAAGCAGCCTCTCTGTACTATTAATCTAGTGTGTGCTGTGCTATGCTGTGCTGTACTGTGTGTGTGTGTGTGTGTATGAGAGAGAGAGAGAGAGAGAGAGATAATGTGGTATGAGAGAGAGGGAAGCAAGAGGGAACTTGGATTTAAAAAGAGGGAAATTTCAATTTACTTGAAAATTGTACTATCAATAAGGCACTTTTTAAAATATGATGACATTTGCAAGTTTGGAAGAGTAGAAAGAATGGACATGCAGTACTGGAGAATGGAAAACCAGGAGGCTTCAGATTCATTTCCAGTTTAACAATATAAATGCTGTACTGTTTGGGGCAGTGACTGGGTTCTCTCACCTCAGTAATCAGCTGTCTCAAAAGAAACAATTTTTTATTTTTACTGCTTTACAAGATATTTCTAAAGAAAAAAAATGCAAAATTAACACTTAAATGAAGACTGAATCAAACATGAAGGAAATATTTAAGAACAAGAAAAAAGAGTCACTGCTAATGGCAAATCAGCCCCTCTCCATGGCGGCTCCCACCATGGAAGGTTTGCTAAAGCTTTCCACTTCGCAAATTATAGCCCACATTACTAGCACTTATTTTTAAGAAAGGTATGTCTTTATTCTCATTATAAATCAGTATTAATAAAAAGTAAAATAACAAATGAATCTTACGCTTCTTGAATTCGCTTGGGGCTTCCTTTATGAGCATGTTTTTTAATATGTGAAGTGACCCATAAAGGCCAATATTTCATTTTCTTAAATGAACGTATTATTTAAAGAACCTCACGTTGGTACATAATTAAAACCAAATGTAAAATTGTTCTAATAAAGCTTTTTCATAGCAACGAATCACAACTAAAAAAAAAAAACAAAAACAAAAAAAACCTACCAAAAGGAAGTGGGTGAAGGGTGGGTAGAAACAATTAACAGTCTCCTGGGGCCTTCCCCACATGTAGGGCCGCTGTAGAAACAAGCCAGTCGCTAGGGTTCCCCTGGATCTCCATCTGACCCCACTCCTTGACTTGAATGGCAAACATCAGAGAGAAACCAGAACAAGTTTGGTATTAGGATTTGACCCAGGAGACTTACAGTCTCTTGAATCACATGCCAATTTTATTTGCAGTACTTGGAGTGAGCATCAGATTCTTATCAATCCTGTCTATGAAATGTTCAACATATTATTTATTCTTATATCACTCTGGGTTCTTTATTCACATTCTCCTTACAATTCAAAGTTTATGATCTTTTTTAAAGATATAGGGAATTGTTAGCATAGTGGTTTTGATAGCAGGCACAGCAGGCTTCAGATCCTAATTCTGCCACACACTAGCTATGTGACCTTGGGAGACTAATTTCCTCTCTAAGCTTCAGCTGACTTATCTGAAAAGATAGGTGGTGATAAAAACCATTGTTATGAGATTTAAATCTGTGGAGATTTAACAGAATGGAGAATGCTATTTCCCAGTATTTTTTTGTTTAAAGATGCCTCTTCTGCTGCTGCTGGCTCTTTAAATACTGGTGTTACCCAAGCTTTAGTCTGAGACCTTTTCTTTTCCCCCTATGTAGGCACTGGACTCAAAGATGGTAATTATAATGCAGCTTTACTTTGGTCACCCACTGTCTTGCCAAATTTCCTCTGTGGCACTAGTTCTTCTCCTCTCACTGGAAGACTATTCCAACTACAGATGCTCCTTGACTTACAATGGGGTTACATTCTGATAAACCCATCATAAGTTGAGGATATTATAATTTGAAAATGCATTTAGATGCCAAACTGCCAGACATCATAGCTTAGCTTAGTTTAAACATGCCCAAGCCATTTACATTAGCCTACAGTCAGGCATAATCATCTAACACAAAGCCTATTTTATCACAAAGTGTTGACTATCTCATGTCACTTATTGAATACTGAATGTGAAAAACAGAATGGTTGTATGGGTACTCAAAGTACAGCTTTTACTGAACGTGTATCACTTTTACACCATTGTAAAGTCAAAATATCATTAAGTTGAACCAATGAGAGGGATTGTCCATATTCTCTTGTTTCTCTCAGATAACAAAAAGTCACAAAGTCACTTACATAGAAAAACTCAGTCATATCTATAATTAAAATATTCCATATCATCTAGTATTCAATGCTCCAAACTCAATTTAGAGTTGCAGTTTCTCTCCTCTCTTGGCTGAGACTTGCAGTAATTTAAAAGCAAAAGGAGGTCATGGTCAACTTTCTCTCTTTCCTCACCTGACACTTTTCCTCCTCATCCCCTTCTTACTGAACAGGACATCTGAGGAAACAGAGAAGCATGAAGAAAGCAAAGGAGCTGTCAACTGCCTGGCACGCTATGCTGGGATCTAGCGGCAGGATTCCGTGGACCTGGAAGCTGTTGACTACCCACAGACACCTAAGACTTAGCATGTCCTAAACCAAACGAATGACCTGGTCCCCAGCACATGCTCTTCTTAGCAGTTTTTTCTGCTTTGTGCTACCATTTGCCAAGTGAGCAATCTGATCAATCTAAAGTCATTCTTGTCTCCTTTCTCCCCCACCATGATATTCTATCTCATGGGTTACCAAATACTATTTAATACAATGGGAACCTTCATCTTCTCCAGTCTCACAGTGACTGCCCTGTCGAGGTTTCTCTTATCTCTTCTGTAGATTCCCTTCATGAAAACAGAGCTGGTTGTCCACTACTTCCCATGTAATTTCAAAGCAATCTCTTTTTTTCTTTCTTTTGTTTTAATGTTTTGCTTTTTATAACGTGATCCTTCCTACTGTTGCAGCGATCACTCCATGCTCAAAAACAATCCGTTACTCCTTCTGCCAAAGGAATCATTTTATTTATTTACTTGGCTTATAAAACTCTTCACTTTCCATTCCCTGCCTACCTCCCAACCTCATTTCTCTCATTGTAGCTGTCTCTCAAGAAACCTCCAAATAACCACATTTCCTCCACCTTCCAGGATTGTTCAAGCCTCTGTGTCTTTGCACATACTGTTCCTTCTGTTTAGCATGCTCTTCCCTTGCATCTTTACTTTAAAAACTCATTATCTCCAAAACAAACGTTGTCACTTCCTGACCAGCTGTGTTAGTTTTTGTTCTTCTTTGTGCCTAAAACACTTTCTTCAAGTACCTCTCTGACACAAACTAGTGAAATGTTAAAATTTGCTATTTATACTTTCTCCTCCACTGGACAATGAGGTTCTTGATTTGGGTAATAAAAATTCAAGAAAATTTAGTGAACAAATGGATGTATCAATGAACTGAACGGTTGTATATTAAGAAAGTAGAAAGAACAAACAAGGTTAAAAGATAGAATATTCTCTAAATATGACTTTTTGCCTAATACAAACCAGATAAGACTTTATTTAATTATGAGTCCTTTTTTTTTTTTTTTTTTTTTTTTTTACAGAAAGAACATTCTGTTCTCAGTTCCTAAGCAAAATTTTATTTTTTAAATACTTCTATTTATGTTCCTTGGGTTGGAGGATGGAGTGTTCTACATGGTTTTTCTGGCAATTTGGGATAAGGGAAAGGAGGAATTATACAAACTGCTTTGCAAACAAATGAGCTAACCATAACCCCACAGTATAAGATCCTGGAGGACAGAGACTGTATTTTGTTAACTCTGTTCTCCAAGCAAAGCTCCTGATTCCTTGAAGATGCCCCAATTTTTTAAAAAATAAATACAAGCAAATCATATATCTCTAAGAATAAGCTCATAAATACTACATTTATTATAAAACTTAGAGCTCCAGGACACATACAGCACAAAACCTAAATTTTTAACATGTTTCTGAAAGGAGTGGGTCTTAAGATTAAAGAAAAAATAAAATTACTTGTTAGAGGTGTAGATCAAAATAGAATAGCTGTGAACAAGCAGATCTTTTCTGTTTTTCTACCTTCCAAAGGTTTCTTCTAATAGTGAATGTAGAGAAGGATGAGAGGAGTGGGCATGGTAGGGAGGGCGTGCAGTCTCTGGAGTATTCATATTCACATTGAAAAAGGGTGGCCCTCTAAATACCAGAACTGTTGGGAAACAAAGGCTGTACCTAGACATTATGGTACAATATTCTTGTCCTTTGGGTTTGCCCATCACGCTTTGTGCAATAGTATTTCCACTAAATGGCTTCCTATAACTCCTCCCCATATCCCTCCATACACATTAAACCCTCCAGCAATGTGGCACTCAAGAGGTTAACATCATGGGCAAAGTAGCCTTGGTTCCTCCCTCGCGGGTATCCCTGCATTGCTAAGCTAATGTTCTACACTCTGCTAATGTGAATGACAACGGCGGAATTTCCCAATGCCCAGGAAGGAAAAGAATATCATCAAACATTCCAACATCTCCCAATTCTCTTTCCCATTCAGTGTCTCTATTGCTGTATAAATGGCCTCATTTTTAACAGAAGTATGACAAACACAACAATAGCATCATTTTACAGAAGCACTAAAACACATTTTTAAAATGCATTTCATTTCAAAGCCACTCTAATTTAAGCCTTTTGGAGTCTTTATTCTTCTTCTCTCCAGAAGCAGCCTCTGTCCCTGAATGCCACCAGGAGAGCTGAGGAATGTGGATAGCATCTGCCAGGGACAAGATGCGGCCTCCCAAGTCTTTAGCAATTCACAGGTTGTAAATGTACTTTGATTGTGCAACTGTGCTTTTACACCAGAAATTTGTAAATGGGCATTTGCAACTTTCAAATGGTTAGCATTTAATATCACTCCATTTATAATACAACCACAAATGCCAACGTCACATTTTTTTTTACCATACCACTGTTGATAGGCACAATTCAGAATTTTTTCTTAGTGCTTCCTTTCGTCTAAATATAATATAACACAGTTTTGCTTACTTGTACCTTGCCTAAAATCAATTTTAAACAAATCCTTCAGTTACAAATGAGTGTTTTTAGACTATTTCAAATTACCCTGAAACACTTCCCACATAATGGACATATTTACTTTACAGAACATGCAGTTTTAAATCGATTTTGCATGTGATCTGGTCAAGCTGACAGCTATGAGCAAAATGCTACACAGGAGTTGCTTGTGGCTATACTTATGACCAAATATCTACTACATACAGCCTAGGGTATCATAAGGATTAGAGCTCTAACTGCCAGTTTCAGTTTTTAAAATATCTCAGGGCAGAAGGACAGGCTGACCTAATGAGAAGGTCATTTGAATAGATTTTTTAGTGCAAGGCAGCACTAATGCCTGGTTGACATTCCAGCCCAGAGAAATTTTTTTCATCTGCGATTAATGGACCTGACATCCATTTTTCCATTGCTTTTGAAAACACGTATTTCAGGATTTATTATTAAATACCACTGAGATCATAGGATACTAAACTCTTAGGACTGTGAAAATATTGTGCCAGAGGCCATGGTTTCTACAAAGAGTTCTGGATCATACTAGGAAATATAAAGGTTCATGGTCTTCATTCACTGAATATCACAGTTTCTCCAATACGAGAAACTTTTGTTAATGGAAAATAATTGCGTGAGTGAGTAATATGGTAAAACCATAATTAGGTGGTGAAGTTTAAAATAAATTTTAAAAGAGGAGCAGAACAAGGAGAGAATGAGATGGAGGAAGAGGTAGCCTCTTCCGCCAGTTTCATGAATAATTGGCTCTCCACTTGCTCTGCTTCTACATAACATGCCCGTAGTCAGAAACTATAAGGATAGAACAGGAGTGTAAAACCCAAAGTTTTGCTGGGCACGGTGGCTCACGTCTGTAATCCCAGCAGTTTGGGAGGGCAAGGCGGGCCCATCACAAGGTCAGGAGATCGAGACCATCTTGGCTAACACGGTGAAACCCCGTCTATACTAAAAATACAAAAAATTAGCCGGGCATGGTGGCGGGCGCCTGTAGTCCCAGCTACTCAGAAAGCTGAGGCAGGAGAATGGCGTGAACCTGGGAGGCAGAGCTTGCAGTGAGCCCAGACCAGGCCACTGCACTCCAGCCTGGGTGACAGAGCGAGACTCCATCTTAAAAAACAAACAAACAAACAAACAAAAAACCAAACTGCACTTCTCTCATTTCACTGACTTAAGTGATGTAGAATTTTGCTAGTGCAGACAAGAGACATCCCCCTGGTTAGTCTGCCACTACCAGAACATAATGTTAGTTCCTGATGTAGAGCTCTATGTGGACTTAGGCAAGTTATTTAACCAAATCACAGATTCCTCATGTACAAAACTGAGACAATTACATTTAATAATATATTCTTAACTGGGTTGTTGGAACAATTAAAAAAACACACTCAAAAGAGCTTAGTACCTAAAAAAAAATAAACTCTCAACAAATATTAGCTATTATGTTTATCAGGAAGTTGAAATCATTAATTGCTTTTAGAAAGTGAATAAAAACTTACCTGTTCACAAGTCACATTGGACCTAAATATGATTTACAAATCTGTCCCTTAATATAGGCAACAAGTAACTGTGGGTTGGGTATATAAAAACAAATTCATTATGAATTGAGAAAAATTGCAGCCCTCACATCGTAGTAAAAGGAAAGTGACCATGTCAACCTTTTTGTTCATTTGCTATCCTTTTTAGGTGGAGTAGATGTTCTGGATGAAGCCTAAATACTGGTTAACAGTGACAGCAAGGAAGAACAATGAACCAATACATGAAACTGAGTTCAGGCAATTGTTTTATTGTAAAGGGAAATCAACTGTTACTAAACTAAACCACCACGTGTGAGTTACAGGTGTCACTGTGTGAATGTGTTGACTGAGTCTCTGCTAGGAAATGAAATGTAAAATTTAAGCATAATTTTGGAGCAATGCACATATTTTAGTTTATGTGCACATTTTTATGCTTCTGTGAAAGCGTAACATCTTACTTAGAACATATAAATGATGAGTATCAAAATTAGACATGTAAACACAATGTGGGTTCATTAATTGTTCATTATTCCTGCCTGTTGCTGAATTAGCCTGTGACCAGGTTCTGGCTGCAGCATATATCACATGCACATTACATTAGTCCTTCCCTCCACTCCTGTCCTGGGACGAGGGAGTCCAGAATGGGCACCCTGAGCAATTCCTAATGGAAGCTCTAATTCCTACTTAGAGGGAAACAGTAAGAAATTAAATCAATTCAATCTAAAAACATACAGTAGCAATGCCATTTCACAAGGGATGCTGTTTAAACAGTTAACTCAGAGTGAACTCTTCCTGTTCTTTGATTGGGAAGCGTTTCAGACCTTAATTACTGTGTTCTGTGAGTCTGTGACAGATCGTCCCTTTTTTACAGGCTTCTTGCCAGGATAAAGCTGGCTTTTTTTCTTCTTCTTTTAAGAAGACTACATTTAATTAGTGCTAGTGTAATTAACTCTTTGTGAGTTTGATCTCATTTCACCATTAAATTTTTATTCTAGCTGGAATTATCTGCTTCCATTGTCTTTGTAGTCATTCTTAAAATAAAAACAATTTGAAACATAAATTTATTATCTGTGTCAGAGGCAAAACTTGAAGGGTTTTTTGTTCAGTACAATAAACATAGTTGTAAATTTAACCAAAAACATATAAAAGCTTATATAGGAATTGGTAGGAATATATAGGAACTTATAGGAATTTGTCCATAGCAGCGATAGAAGCAGAGAGAAGGGCCCGGGGGAGCTCAGGCTTCATTATCAGTGTTCCCAGTTAGCCACATAAACACAGACAACTCATCTCACCTCTCTCAAATTTTTCTTTCCTCATGTGCACAATGGGATTAGTAATACCTAACTCAGGGTTGCTGTGACTATGCCTGGAATACATTAGGCGCTCAATAATTGTGAGCTGATTTTTCCTGTCCTCCCCATCTTCCATCATAAAATAAGATACTGTGCGTTTTAATTCTTTGACTGTCTATTGTAGTACATGGCAGAACGGCTGTCAATCTGACACACTTTCAAACCAGTAGCACCCCCACCGCCATCCTGCTCCTCAGAGAGTGTCCTTTTGGGTGACACTGTCTGTTCCTAGATCTAAGAAGAAGAGATGACAGACTTGACTTAAAACAGGGAAGGCTGGGATATGAAAGGTTATACTGAATGATACTGAATGCTAGGAGTTGCAGAGCAAAAGGATTCACTCTTCATTAGTGAACCCCAAATAAAAATTGATCACATTAGGCTCACCATGACAAAGAATAATTCAATCAGTAGCTTCTTTTAAGATAAAATATAAAGTTTCTTTCTAAAAGTAAATTTAGAAAAAGTTGAGAAAAATTTTGCTAGCTAAAGATGGCTCTATCACTGTCTCTCTAACATTTTTAGAAAAATTACTGCATAGCTTATGTAAAAATGATACATGCTCATTATAAGAAAAGCAAAAGTAACACAATAAGGAAAATAACAATGCAAAGTAAGAAAGAATTCACTAAAAACCTACCATCCCCAAATAGCTGTAGTTAACAAATAGAAATCACTGTTTCAGACATCTCTTTCCTGGCGTACATAGTAGTAATTTTGCTTGTACTTGAATTAACTGAATGAGAAGTAAAGAATGAAATAAACAAAATTGTTGAATTTCAGATGTTTCTTCAGCACAAGCAACATTAATTTTTAAAATATCTCTGAAGTTAATTAAAAGCATTATGAAAAATATTGAAACATTGGAATTATTGTGCATTTTAAACCAAATATTTTAATTTTAGATGGATTCTATTGACTCCTGCTATAATAGCATAAAATCTGTACACTTAAACATAGTCCCACTTCTGATAACTTTGTTATTATATTTGTGTATTAAGGTTTATAATATTTGCATTTCATTAATTAAGACATATTTCAAATTTTAGTCACATCTAAATGGATTAAATGTTCATCAGTTAAGTGCTCATATAGTATTTTTATTATATTTTCTTCCTTTCAAAAATTTTTATTTTAATTTATCTCTTGCTTAACTGGCTTATTTCATCTAATCAAAACTGGCTTATTTGTTTATAAGTACTATACTCCTAAAGTTCTTGTGCACATTTTTGTTCGTTATGCTTCAAGGATAACCTGTTTATGTGAAAATCATTGAGGCACACATTTTCCCAGAATGCCACACATACTGTTTTCTAGTATTGAGTGTTTAGGGAAGAATCTAATACAGATGTAAAGTAAAGAAAATGTGAGACAATGCACAGGGGTATTCATTATACCATGCAAACACTAACCAAAGAAAGCTAACATCATGGGACTAATATCAGACAAAGCAGATCTTAAAGAAGCATTATTAAAAATAAAGAGGGATACTTTGTCATGTTCAAAAGTTCAATACCCAAGAAAGATAAAATAATTGCATAACTGTATATGCTTAATAAAATATTCTCAAAATCTAAAATATCTACAGGAGAGAACTAGATAAATCCATGATCGTAGTAGATTTTGACATATCTCTTTTAATATCTGAAAGAACAAGTAGATACTAGAATATCATAGAGACATAGAAGATTTGAACATTATTAATAAACTAGACCTAAGTGACATATGTAGAATGCTGCTTATAATAACTATAGAATGCACATCATTTTAAGGCAAACTGAACACTTACCAAAATTGACAATATGCTTGGCTATAAAACATACGTAAACACACTTAAAAAGATAGAAATAAAGGGAAAATATACTCTGACTACAGTAGAATTATATTGAAATCAATGACAAAAAATAACTAGAAAATTCTCAAATATTTGGAATTTATGCAATGTACTTCTAAATGGCACATGGGTAAAAGAAAGGAAGTCACAAAGGGAATTAGAAAATGTGTTTAGGGGGGGCGGAGCAAGATGGCCGAATAGGAACAGCTCCAGTCTCCAACTCCCAGCGCGAGCGACACAGAAGACCAGTGATTTCTGCATTTTCAACTGAGGTACTGGGTTCATCTCACTGGGGAGTGCCAGACGATCGGTGCTGGTCAGCTGCTGCAGCCCAACCAGCGAGAGCTGAAGCAGGGCGAGGCATTGCCTCACCTGGGAAGCGCAGGGGGGAAGGGAATCCCTTTTCCTAGCCAGGGGAACTGAGACACACAACACCTGGAAAATCGGGTAACTCCCACCCCAATACTGCACTTTAAGCAAACAGGCACACCAGGAGATCATATCCCACACCTGGCCGGGAGGGTCCCACACCCACGGAGCCTCCCTCATTGCTATCACAGCAGTCTGTGATCTACCGGCAAGGCAGCAGCGAGGCTGGGGGAGGGGCGCCCGCCATTGCTGAGGCTTAAGTAGGTAAACAAAGCTGCTGGGAAGCTCCAACTGGGTGGAGCTCACAGCAGCTCAAGGAAACCTGCCTGTCTCTGTAGACTCCACCTCTGGGGGCAGGGCACAGTAAACAATAACAAACCCAGCAGAAACCTCTGCAGACGCAAACGACTCTGTCTGACAGCTTTGAAGAGAGCAGTGGATCTCCCAACACGGAGGTTGAGATCTGAGAAGGGACAGACTCCCTGCTCAAGTGGGTCCCTGACCCCTGAGTAGCCTAACTGGGAGATATCCCCCACTAGGGGCAGTCTGACACCCCATACCTCACAGGGTACACCCCTGAGAGGAAGCTTCCAAAGCAAGAATCAGACAGGTACACTCGCTGTTCAGAAATATTCTATCTTCTGCAGCCTCTGCTGCTGATACCCAGGCAAACAGGGTCTGGAGTGGACCTCAAGCAATCTCCAACAGACCTACAGCTGAGGGTCCTGACTGTTAGAAGGAAAACTATCAAACAGGAAGGACACCTACACCAAAACCCCATCAGTACATCACCATCATCAAAGACCAGAGGCAGATAAAACCACAAAGATGGGGAAAAAGCAGGGCAGAAAAGCTGGAAATTCAAAAAA